>NC_057862.1:485690168-486296668 GCF_019393635.1 Dromiciops gliroides | reverse complement strand
CAGAATGCCCTTTCTCCTCTTAGAGCCCTTCATTCCCTTCAAGATTCTGTTCATGGGTCATCTTTTACATGAAATCTTTCATATTTCTTGTATCTGCTAGAGCCCTTGCTCCCCAAATTTACCTTGTGTTTATGTGTATATATTGTGTATATATATACATATACACATATATATTACACATGTATATCAATATGTATGCACATGTACAATCACATATGATATAATTACATTATATGTTATTTATAGAAGCAAGCATTTTATTAATTATATAATATTGCATACTTGGTTATTATTTAATCATTTGTATATAATTTTATTATTTATATAATATAAACCTATGTCCTTCCACCTCAACGTTGCTCCTTGAGGGCTGTTACTACTCATTTTCATCTTTATACCCCTGATGAACTGCATATGGTAGGAACATAAGAAAATTTTGATTGATTGAATTGCTTCATTTTAAGTCTTTAACTCAAATCTAGAATAGCACTTGTCAGGTGTGCTTCAAAGGAAATTTTTGTATAGATATTGATTAGCTCATATGGCCTCTCAGTTCCTCTCCAACTCTGAAGTTCCATAATTTTGTGAAATAGCAAAGTGTTCTAGTAACCTGTGTCTTTGGAACCACAAATGGATGAGGAAATACAATTTAAAACTGAAATTTTGTCTTGTGTGATCTCTTCCATTTCTAACATTTGATGTTCTGTGTAGTAGAGTCTATTCCTTATCTTGCAGTCTATTTTTTAATGAACTATTCCTATTCATATAACACTTTAAGTTTTGCAAAACATTTCTAAAAATAGCATTTTTGGTGATTACTACACTAATTATTATCTCCATTTTTATCAAACATGAAACTAAACTATGTCTCCAAGTTGTTCAATAACTTACTCATAATCACATGTCAGGATTCAAATCTTGCTTTTACATGATTTCTGATCCATTACTCATACCATGCTGCCTCTCTATTCTAAAGTGTTCTCTGGTTTTCACATTCAATCCCCTATATCCCTCACAATCTCTTTGTAATATGGGCCAGATGTTGTTTCCCCACTTTAATTGTTGTTGTTTATCCTTCATTCTCAAAGAGGACCATGATATTGAAGTGATGTCATGAGTTGGAGTAAATTAGATTTAAGTGAGGAAGGACTGTGCAAAGTCACCAATTTCACTCTCTCCTCTAATATAGCCTTAGCTAACTCCTAGTTTAAAGTCAAATACAGCTTCTATTCAAAGCAGATTTTCAGGATGTGAGACTCCTAGGGTGCCTTCTACTTGAAGGTGAAATTATGCCAGAAAGGGATTGTTTTAGAATATAGTAGCCCCACAAAACAGCAATAGAAGCTGGGTGGAGGAAAGAAAACAGCCACATGAGAAGAAAGTGCAGGGAATGGGGACCTGGAAGAAAGGCAGAGCAGCTGATGGGGCAGAAATTAGGTAGTTCGTGATTACTAAGCAGATGGCACAAATATGGTGGAGATCAGCAATGTGGGGTGAGAGCAGAAAGGATTGGAGTGGAGCAAAATGAGAGTCATTGGTGCTGGTGAGGTAGGAGAAGTTGGAAAGCTGTGATAAACACAGCAGTAGAGTATATAGTGAGACCTGACGATTGTGTGATGATTACAAAGCTGCAATGAAACAGAGGCTGCCCTCAAGATATTAGTATTGCTCCAGTCTTCCTTCCAGAGACTAGAAGGAAAGAAGCTTCAAAGGTAGTTTGGCATTGGACCCTAAATTTCATCCTTAATGGTCTAAATTACCATTGTCCTTATGCCTTCTATTTGTTGAAAAATTGATTCAATGCCCTCCATTTCTGCTTTAACCAAAGCATTTTTTTTCTTGTACAAGAAAAAAATCAAAATCACATACACACGGAACAGGTGTCATAAGGATGTTTGTTATCCAAGCTGAATAAGGCTGATCAACATTAAGTCTTAAAATTAAAATTAAATCAAGAGAAGGGACAAATTAAGGTTGGTTCTGCCTTGAAAGGCAAATGAGAGGAGGAAATTTATGGCTGGAAAATGGAGAAACAAACTTAAGAAATTGATGAAGATATAATTAGAGGGGCATGGTGACCATATCATGATTAGAATATTCTGTGAACAAGTAATTCATACTTAGTCTTTGCTTTCACCTGTTATGCCTATAAACAACATATTTTCCCATGATGAAGAAATTACTCCAGTTCATGCTTCACCAGGTTAACAATGCCTTGTTTAACTCTAGGTCTTTTCAGTAATGTCAAGTTCTCTAGAAGCTCAGTAATAAGATAGATGTGCAGACCTGATTCCACTTATGAAAGGGAGGCTGATGAATTAAAGGAGAAATTGGTTATCATTGCCTAGAAGAGAGTGAGACAGTGTTCATTTTTGTGTATAAGTGACAGGAATGTTTAGTAACAATCATTTCCCTGTTATTTACTATTCAGATCTGTTTTAACAAAACAAGTAATTCCTTTAGAGATGAAAAAGGGAGAAATAGAATATATTCTTGGTATTAGGTCCTGTCTAGATAGTCCATAGGGAATGAAAGTGACCAACAACCTAATGCTTCTATATCACAAATACTTTCTTGGAAAGATGGTGAAGAGAAGCCAGGAGATTGTCTGATCTCTCCCAAATTTCCATCAGAAACAACATTAAATTAATCTTCCCAACAGATTCTGTAGTTATAAAACCTACAAAAAAAGATAGAGTGAAAATATATTCTGGCTTAAGATAATTTAGAAGGACTTCAGAAAATGTCTGTCTCACTTGGATAAATTGGGAACTTAGCACAGCACAGACAGTGTCTGGCCAAGCCAGAAGGAGGCTCTTAAGTACAGTATAGACCAGTAGCTGAGACCCCTTGGTCCTGACTCAGACAGATAGTGGCATAACAGGCCAGTTGTGAGGCCCACACACAGAATGCAAACTGCCACATAGGGTATCTCCTTCACAACAGGTACAGCTAGGTCTGACCATTATACTGCAGGGAACAAGGAGAAGCCCTGAGTCCTAAGAGCAGAAAGCCAGGCAATGAGCAAATGAAGCTTGGGATAGTGCCCTCTGTGCCCAGGGGGCAGAGCTCAACCTTAAAAGTTATGAAATAGGGCTAAATATGAGTATGAAACAGAAAAGAACCCTTACCATAGAAAGCTGCTATGGTGACAGGGAAGACCAAAACACAAGCTCAGAAGAGGATAACTGTAGAGAACACCCTGGACTCAGTCCAGTAATTGGAACTCCATGGGTTAAGTTCCCCTACCCCTTTACCCATCTAAGCAAGCAGTACTTGGAACAAGCTCTCACAGGAGAATTTCTGCTAACGTGCATTCCCAAAACAAAGACTAGGTAAACATGGACAGCTGAGCCTGGGAAGGAGAAAAACACTGGTGTTGCCATGATAATGTTTGCATTTTCTTGGGTTTTTGTGGGTGTTTTGGCATGCGGTGCTTGTGGTTTTGGGGGTATATAAGGTGTTTGAGAAAGAGCTTGGAGAGCTTGCCTGCCTGGCCTGCTTCATGTCCTGCTACTGAGTTACATTGTAGTGCATAGGTTCAAGGGCTGTCTTCATGCCCTCTACTGTTATGATTAAAGCCTGTTATTGAGCTGTTCCTGTTTGAGTTCTGTCTCATTCACTCCCACCCAGAGAAAATTCGCGACAGACAACATTTTCAAAATGCCTACATGTGAAGCTTCAAAGGCAAAGATGAATTGGTCTCAAAACCAATAGGCCTTCTTGGAGAAGCTCAAAGAGGATATTATAAAATCAGAGAGGTAGAAGAAAAATTGGGAAAAGAAATGAGAGTTATACAAGAGAGAGTCCACCACTTAGAAAAAGGACAAAAATTAACTGAGGAAAAGAATCCCTTAAAAATACAGTTGGGGGGCAGCTCGGTGGTTCAGTGGATAGAGCCCTGGAGTCAGGAGTACCTGAGTTAAAATCCGGCCTCAGACACTTAACACTTACTAGCTGTGTGACCTTGGGCAAGTCACTTAACCCCAATTCCCTCACTAAAAAAATATATATATATATACAGTTGGACAAATGGAAAAGGAGATGAAAAAGCTTAGGAGAGGTTGTGGGAAAGCTGGGACACTAATCCACTGTTGGTGGAGTTGAGAAAAGATCCAACCATTCTGGAGAGCAATATTGGAACTGTGCCCAAAGGGCTATAGAACTGTTTGCTCCCTTTGATCCAGCAATACCACAGCTAGGTTTATATCCCAAAGACATCCTCAAAAAGAGAAAAAGCCCTATTTGTACAAAAATATTTATAGCAGCTCTTTTTGTGGTGGCTAAGAATTGGAAAATAAAGGGTTGCCCATCAATTGGGGAATGGCCAAACAAACTGTGGTATATGATGGTGATAGAATATTATTGTGCTATAAGAAATGGCAGGCAGGATGACTTCAGAAAGGCCTAGAAAGACATGTATGAAATGATGTATTGTGAAGTGAGCAGAACCAAGAGACCATTATACACAGAGAAAGCAATATTGTTTGATAAAGAACTGTGAATGACTTGACTATTCTCAACAATACAATGATCCAAGACAATCCCAAAGGGCTATTGATGAAACATAATATCTACCTCCAAAGAAAGAACTGATAAGGATCAAACAGACTGAACCATGCTATTTTTCACTTTCTTTCATTTTTTTATCAAGTTTTCTTGTACAAAAGGACAAATATGGTAATATTTTACATACTCATACATGCATAGCCCATATATGATTATTTGCCTGAGGGGGGGAGAGAGGGAAAGAGGGATGAAAATTAGAACCCAAAACTATAAATAAAAATGTTTATTATTTTTTTAAAAAACTTACTGAAGAAAATAATTTCTTAAAAATTTGAAGTGGGCTGATGGAAGATAATGACTCTATGAGACATTAGGAATGAGTCAGACAGAATCAAAAGAATTTAAAAGTAGAATAAAATGGAAAATACCTTATCAGAAAAACAAAAGACCTGGAAAATAGATCCAGGAGAGACAATTTAAGAATTATTGGACTGGGGGGCAGCTAGGTAGTACAGTGGATAAAACACCAGCCCTGGATTCAAGAGGACCTGAGTTCAAATCCAGCCTCAGACACTTGACACATACTAGCTGTGTGACCCTGGGCAAGTCATTTAACCCTCACTGGCCTGCAAAAAAAAAGAAGAAGAATTATTGGACTACCCGAAAGCCATGATCAAAAAAAGAGCCTGGACAGCATATTTCAGGAAACTATCAAGGAAAACTGCCCCAATATCCTAGAAGAAGAGGGTAAAATAGTTGTAGAAAGGATCAACAGATCACTTCCTGAATGAGACCCCAAAATGAAAATTCCAAGTAATATTATAGCCAAATTCCAGAATTATCAGGTGAAGGAAAAATCCTGCAAGCAGCCAGAAAGAAATAATTTAAATATCAAGGAACCACAATAAAGATTACATAGGACCTGGCAGCTTCAACATTAAAGGATTAGAGGGCTTTAGATATGATATATTGGAAGGCAAAGAAGCTTGGATTGAGACAGAGAATCATGCAGCAAAATTGAGCCTGATCTTTCAGGGAAAAGATAGACATTCAAATAAATAGGGGATTTAAAACTTTCCTGATGAAAAGATGAGAAATGAACAGAAAATTAGACCTTCAAATACAAGACTCAAAAGAACACAAAAAGGTAAAATGGGGGGAAATATTACTCAGTAAGGTTAAAATATTTACATCCCTACCTAGGAAGATGATACTTATAGCTCTTGAGAAATATATTTCTATTAGGTCATATTAGAAGAAGGATACATAGACAGAAGGCATGCAAGAAATAGAAAGAAAATTCTATTTAAAATAACTGTAAACAACACAAAATATCTACCTGCCAAGATGAACCCAGGAATTATATGAACACAATTACAAATCACTTCTCACACAAATTAAATAAGATCTGAAAAATTGAAACAATATAAATTGCTCATGGGTACTCAAGGCTAATATAATAAAAATGAAAATTCTACCTAAATTAATTTACTTATTCAGTGCCATACCAATCAAACTACCAAAAATTATTTTATAGAGCTGGAAAAAACAAAACATAACAAAATTCATCTGGAAGAACAAAAGGTCAAGAATATGAAGGGAATTAATTAAAAAAATTCAAAGGAAGGTGGCCTACCTATACCAGATCTAAAACTATATCATAAAGAGGCAATCCTCAAAACTATGTGGTACTTGCTAAGAAATATAGCGGTGGATCAGTGGAACTCAAAATCTTACAAAAATGGATGTTGAGAACTATTTTTACATGTAATTGGAAAAAATAAAATAAAAGACTATTAAGAAATAAAAGCAAATACTTTCTTGAAGAAAGGCCTTGAGAGGCACTAAGCATAGTTTGCCCTAACTTCCAAAAACAATTCTATTTTAATAGATAAGAAATTATTCCTTACTAATTCTGTAGACATTCTTGATTCAGCCAATAATAATTTATCAAGTGCTTACCGTGTGCCAGGTACTCTGTGAATACTGGGGATACAAATAACCAAAAAAGTAAAAATTCAGTTATCTAGATCATTAAGGGAAACATCAAAATAAGTAGAAATCTGGAGAAAATAATACAAGTGAGTAAAAAATATGGCATCCACTTAAAAGAATGCCAACCTGACCTATTTAAAGAAAATATAGCATGAAGAACAGAAAAAACATAGACATTACAGTAATTTCAAGTGGATGTTTTAAGTAATGTAAAAAAATTATCTTAATAAGGAGACCAAAACATCCCCAAAAGAACCTTAATCAGTAAATACTTGATTTACTTATCTGATGGTGACCAAAGGCAAGACTAATTTAGAACATAAACTCACTATCACTTTTTGTTGAGAAGGGGGTAAAAGTTAATAAGTAACATTATTATAAAAATCAGAGAGAAGTTATTGAGGACAAAACCAGATAAAGAATGATTTAAGAGGGGCAGCTAGGTGGTGTGTGGATAGAGCACTGTCCCTGAAGTCAAAAGGACCTCATTTCAAATCCAGCCTCAGATACTTACTAGCTGTGTGATCCTGGACAAGTCACTTAACCCAATTCACAAACAGAGAGAGAGAGAGAGAGAGAGAGAGAGAGAGAGAGAGAGAGAGAGAGAGAGAGAGAGAGAGAATACTGTGTGAGAGATGCAATTAAGAAAGTTTTCTGAGGGGGCATCTAGGTGGTGCAGTGGATAAAGCATCGGCCCTGGATTCAGTAGGACCTGAGTTCAAATCCAGCCTCGGACACTTGACACTTACTAGCTGTGTGACCCTGGGGAAGTCACTTAGCCCTCATTGTTCCATAAAAACAAAAACAAAAAACAAAAACAAAGAAAGTTATTTGAGAGGTACTGAAAAATGAAACTGGAAAGAAGTCAACAAACAAAAGAACAATGGAAAATATGTTTGTTTAAAAAAAATAATAACTTCACCATCCAGGACAGTGAAACTACCATTCTTTGACTCAACATGAGTCCCAGATATGCTTAAAGAAGAGGTAGAAATAATTCTAAAGAAAACAAAAAAAAATACCCAAAATAGAACAAGTTGACATAGAAGTGGTCAAGGCTGGAGTGAACACAAACATGAAAGCATCAAGGAAGGATCTCTGAAGGAGAAGGAACCAAAAAAGGGTAAATCACAGATCTTATTACTCTTTATAAGAACCCAGAGAACATCAACAACCACTGATTAACATGTCTATTTTCCCATGTATGCAAAATTTTTATAAGAATAATTTATACACATATTGAGGTTACCCTTGATAAACATATTGGGACAGAATATGTAGGCTTTTGTAAGTAGTATTATTCAGTAGACCGTGAATACATTGGATGGACTCTCTGAGGTTAATTTATGGACATGGACATAAACAAGAGTCTCCCAAGATAGGAAGGTATGGATGAGTTTCAATCTGCATCTTTGGAGGTAAAATTTACATTAATGAAATCACAGATTAATTAGAGTGAATATTAGATTCTCTGAAAGAAGCATACAGTATTCTCATGAGGCATGAGTTTAAGTACCTTATTTATAAATGATTACACAAAAAGTCTTTACTCTTATAAAAATACAATTATACAGAGTCTCAACCATAATAATTATGCTTAAAGATCCTACTAGTTCCTGGTGAAAATTCTGTATATGGCTAACATGACACTTTCCAAGGGACTTGGGGTTGGTAACAGAAGATTACCTGAGGTAAATAACTTAACTCCTTTCTATAGAAACTGTGTTTTAATTCCATCTTGGCTTTGGTTTGATATAGGTCTAGCTTGGTATGTAACTTGGGGGATGGATTTCATGGTATCATACATAAAAAACACTTCCCTCCCTATTCTCTGTAGTGCACATGTTTCTGACTGGAGCTGTGAATTCTACTGAGAATGTCTATGTAGCCTGCAACTTGTAGCAATCTAGGAAAAGGAAATGACAGACAGTGGTCAAAAGTGTACCATGCCATATTTTTGGGTGTAAATTAATTTTGAGGTTGTTCATTGTTATTCAGCTTTTTGAAAAATGACAAAGGAGCAGAGAATTCTCTCTCCTCTAATTCAAATCCTCCCCAGCTGCTAGTTGACTAACCGCAAATATCCTTTGATGGTCAAGAAGGGCAATACCTGACACACTGCTTCAGAGACAATGCCGCAGTTGGGCATGAAGGCTTAATCAGAGATTGAAGACCCTATCACCCAAGTCTCTCATCAAAGGTCCATTCAGAAAGGATTTTCTTAAGAAACCATCACCTTGCTTAACATCAACTTCAGTATCAGTCAACAATGGCATATAACAGCTTGGGCTTCATTGAGAGAGGCTTACCTTGAGGAATAAGGAAGTGACAGACCCTGTTCTAGCCTGTTCAGATCAAGCCACATCTGGAATATTTCCTTTGATTCTGGACACCATTATTTAGGAATGAAATTGTCAAATCATCAAGAGATATTTCATAAGGGAAACCAGAATGAGAAAAGTCCTTGAGTGCATGTCATATGATTATCAGTTGAAGCCTTGGCATGTTCCCTGTGATGAAGTCTCAGGATGATTACAGTAACTATCTTCAAGTATTTTACTGCCATGTAGATGAGTCATTAGATTCATTCTGTTTGTTTATGCCTGGAATGCTCTCCATCCTTGTCTCTTCTTCCTGCCTTCCCTGGTTTTATTCAAGTTCCAGCTAAAATCCCACCTTCTACAGTGAGCCTTTTTCTTTTTTTTTTTTAATGTACTATGTAGAAATCAGTGATTATTTTATTAATATAAGAAATGCTCTGTAAAACCTTAAATGTGCTATATATCAATGGTTCTCATGTTTATTCTAATCTTCCAACTAGTTGGGAACATTCATTGGTAGCTACTAAGTGAGCCTACAAATATTATTCTATATACTAATCTCAAATTCTTTCTTTTTTTTTAATGTATGAGGTATTTTATTTTTTCCGTTACATGTAAAGATAGTTCTCAACTTTTGTTTATACATGCTTTACAATTTCAGATTTTTCTCCCTCCCTCCCCTCCCTCCCCCCTCCCCTAGACAGCAGGTAATCTGATATAGGTTATATCTATATATCTCTATACATATATACATAGATAGATAGATAGATAGATATATACACACATATATATACACATAATAACATTAATCCTATTTCTGCATTAATCCTGTTACAAGAGAAAGAATCAGAGCAGTGATGCAAACCCTCAAAATAGAAAAAAAAAACAACAGCACCCAAAACAAAAGAAATAATATGGTTCAATCAGCATCTATACTCCACAGTTCTTTCTTTCTTTTTTTTCTTGGATTTGGAGATCCTCTTCTATCATGAGTTCCCTGGAACTCTTCTGTACCATTGCATTGGTGAGAAGAATATAGTCCATCACAGTAGGTCAACACTCAATGTTGATGATACTGTGTACAATGTTCTTCTGGTTCTGCTCATCTCACTCATCATCAGCTCACGTAAGACCCTCCAGGTTTCTCTGAACTCTTCCTGCTCATCATTTCTTACAGCACAACAGTATTCCATTGTATTCATATACCACAACTTGTCCAGCCATTCCCCAATTGATGGGCACCCCCCTCAACTTCCAATTCCTTGCTACCACGTAAAGAGCAGCTATAAATATTTTTGTACATGTGGGTCCCTTTCCCCCTTCCATGATTTCTTTGGGCAAAAGACCTAAAAGTGGGATTGCTGGGTCAAAGGGTATGCACAGCTTTATCACCCTTTGGGCATAATTCCAAATTGCTCTCCAGAATGGTTAGATCAGCTCACAGCTCCGGGCATAATTCCAAATTGCTCTCCAGAATGGTTAGATCAGCTCACAGCTCCACCAACAATGCATTAGTGTTCCAATTTTCCCACAGCCTCTCCAACATTTATTATCTTCCTTTTTTGTCATTTTAGCCAATCTGATAGGTGTCAGGTGGTACCTCAGAGTTGTTTTAATTTGCATCTCTCTAATCATTAGAGATTTAGAGCATTTTTTCATATGGGAATAGATAGCTTTGGTTTCTTCATCAGAAAACTGCCTGTTCATATCCTTTGACCATTTCTCAATTGGGGAATGACTTGGATTCTTATAAATTCGATTTAATTCCATATATATTTTAGAGATGAGGCCTTTATCAGAAGCACTGGCCTCAAAAATTGTTTCCCAGCTTTCTGCCTCCCTTCCAATTTTGGATGCATTGCTTCTGTTTGTACAAAAATTTTTTAATTTAATATAATCAAAATCATCCATTTTGCACTTTATAATATACTCTATCTCTTGTTTGGTCAAAAACTGTTTTTCCAAAGATCTGATAGGTAGACTATTCCTTTCTCTCCTAATTTACCTATGGTATCACCTCTTATGTCTAAATCATGTATCCATTTTGACCTTATTTTAGTATAAGGTGTAAGATGTTGGTCTATGCCTAATTTCTGCCATACTATCTTCCAGTTTTCCCAGCAGTTTTTGTCAAATACTGAGTTCCTATCCCAGAAGCTGGAGTCTTTGGGTTTATCAAACACTACATTACTAGTGTCATTTACTACTGCATTTCCTGCGCCTAGCCTATTCCATTGATCTACCACTCTATTTTTTAGCCAGTACCAGATAGTTTTGATGACTGCCGCTTTATAGTAAAGCTCCAGGTTTGGTACCGCTAACCCACCTTCCTGCGAATTTTTTTTCATTATTTCCCTGGATAGTCTTGATTTTTTTGTTTTTCCAGATGAATTTTGTTATTATTTTTTCTAGCTGTATAAAATAATTTTTAGGTAGTCTGATTGGTATGGCACTGAATAAGTAAATTAATTTAGGCAGTATTGTCATTTTTACTATATTAGCTCTGCCTATCCATGAGCAATTGATATCTTTCCAATTATTTAGATCTGATTTGATTTGTGTGAAGAGTGTTTGGTAGTTGTGTTCATAGAATTCCTGGGTTTGTCTTGGCAAGTAGACTCCCAAGTATTTTTTATTATCTACCGTTACTTTAAATGGAATTTCTCTTTCTATCTCTTGAAGCTGGACTTTGTTGGCCATGTATAGAAATGCTGATGATTTATGTGGATTTATTTTATATCCTGCTACTTTGCTAAAGTTGTTAATTGTTTCAAGTAATTTTTGACTTGATTCTCGAGGATTCCTTAAGTATACCATCATATCATCTGCAAAGAGTGATAGTTTTGTTTCCTCCTTGCCTATTCTAATTCCTTTAATTCCCTTCTCTTCTCTGATTGCTAAAGCTAACATTTCTAGAACAATATTAAATAATAGGGGTGATAATGGACATCACTGTTTCACCCCTGATCTTATTGGGAAGGCCTCTAATTTATCTCCGTTGCATATAATACTTGCTGATGGCTTTAGGTAGATACTGTTTATTATTCTAAGGAAAGTTCTCCCTATTCCTAAACTCTCTAGTGTTTTTATTAGGAATGGGTGCTGTAGTTTGTCAAAAGCTTTCTCTGCATCTATTGAGATAATCATATGATTTTGGTTGGTTTTCTTATTGATGTGGTTGATTATGTTAATAGTTTTCCTAATGTTGAACCATCCCTGCATTCCTGGTATAAACCCCACCTGGTCATAGTGTATTATCCTGGTGATCACTTGCTGTAATCTCCTTGCTAATATCTTATTTAAGATTTTAGCATCAATATTCATTAGGGAGATTGGTCTATAATTTTCTTTCTCTGTTTTTGCTTTGCCTGGTTTTGGTATCACCACCATATTTGTGTCATAAAACGAATTTGGTAGAACTCCTTCTTCACCTATTTTTCCAAATAATTTGTATAATATTGGAATTAATTGTTCTTTAAATGTTTGGTAAAATTCACCCGTAAACCCATCTGGCCCTGGGGATTTTTTCTTAGGGAGTTCATTAATAGCTTGTTCAATTTCTTTTTCTAATATGGGTTTATTTAAGGATTTTATTTCCTCTTCAGTTAACCTGGGCAGTTTGTATTTTTGTAAATATTCATCAATTTCATTTAGATTGTCAAATTTATTGGCATACAGTTGGGCAAAACATTTCCTAATTATTGCTTTAATTTCCACTTCATTGGTGGTAACATCACCCTTTTCATTTTTGATACTGGTAATTTGGTTTTCTTCTTTCTTTTTTTTAATCAAATTAACCAATATTTTATCTATTTTATTGGTTTTTTCATAAAACCAGCTCTTAGTTTTATTGATTAATTCTATAGTTTTTTTGCTTTCAATCTTATTAATTTCTCCTTTAATTTTCAGGATCTCTAATTTAGTGTCTAATTGGGGATTTCTAATTTGTTCTTTTTCTAACTTTTTAAGTTGCATGCCCAATTCATTAATCTCCTCTTTCTCTTTTTTATTCATGTAAGCATTTAGAGCTATAAATTTTCCCCTAAGCACTGCTTTGGCTGCATCCCATAGATTTTGGTATGTTGTCTCATTATTGTCATTCTCTTGGATAAAGTTATTGATTGTTTCTATGATTTCTTGTTTGGCCCATTCATTCTTTAGAATGAAATTATTTAGTTTCCAATTGATTTTCATTCTACTTTTCCCTGGCTCTTTCTTACATGTAATTTTTATTGCATCATGATCTGAGAAGGATGCATTTACTATTTCTGCCTTTCTACATTTGACTATGATGTTTTTGTGCCCTAATACATGGTCAATTTTTGAAAATGTGCTATGTACTGCTGAGAAAAAGGTATATATATTCCTTTCTATCCCCATTCAATTTTCTCCAGACATCTATCATGTCTAACTTTTCTAGTAATCTATTCACCTCTTTCACTTCTTTCTTATTTATTTTTTGGCTAGATTTATCTAATTCTGAGAGGAGGAGATTCAGATCCCCCACTAGTATAGTATTACTGTCTAATTCCTCTTGTAATTCATTTAACTTCTCCTCTAAGAACTTGGATGCTATACCACTTGGCTCATACATATTTAACATTGATATTACTTAATTATCTATAGTACCGTTAAGTAAGATGTAATTTCCTTCCTTATCTCTTTTAATGAGATCTATTTTTGCCTGCACTTTGTCTGAGATAAGGATTGCTACCCCTGCCTTTTTTACTTTAGCTGAGGCATAATATATTCTGCTCCAGCCTTTTACCTTTACTCTGTGTGTATCTCTCTGATTCAAATGTGTTTCTTGTAAACAGCATATTGCAGGGTTCTGGTTTTTAATCCACTCTGCAATTCGCTTCCGTTTTATAGCAGAGTTCATCCCATTCACATTCACAGTTATTATTACTGACTGTCTATTCCCCTCCATTCTATTTACCCCCTTTGTACTTTTCCCCCCTTCTTTCACCCTATTCCTCCTCACCGACGTTTTACTTCTTACCCCTGCCTCCCCCAATCTGCCCTCCCTTTTTATCACCCCCCTCTCTTTTCTTTACCCTTTTCTCCCTTGCTTCTGTCCTCCCTTCTATCAGTCCCCCCCTTTCCCTTCCCCTTTTGTTTCCCTAAAGAATGAGTTAAGTTTCTTTATCCCAATGAATGTATATGTTATTCCCTCTTTGAGTCAAATCTAATGAGAATAGCGTTGAAACAATGTTCCCCCTCCTTTCTTTCCCTCTATTGTAATAGGTTTTTTTTTCACCTCTTCATATGATATAATTCATCCCATTCCACCTCCCCTTTCCTCTCCTCCCCATAGATTCCCTTTTTATCCCCTTAATTCTTTTGTATCATCACATCAAAGACAATTTATATTTATACCCTCTATATAAAGTCCTTCTCTCTGCCCAAATACATTTACAGTTCTTAAGAGTTATGAGTATTATCTTCCTGTGTAGGGATATAAACAGTTTAACCTAATAGGGTAACTTTTTTTTTCCCCTCTGTTTACCTTTTTAAACTTCTCTTGAGTCTTGTATGTTGAGATCGAATTTTCTATTCAGTTCTGGTCTTTTCACCAGGAAAGATTGAAAGTCCCCAATGTCATTAAATGTCCATCTTTTCCCCTGAAAGAAAATGCACATTTTTGCTGGGTAATAGATTCTCGGCTGCAATCCAAGCTCCTTTGCCTTCCGGAATATCATATTCCAAGCCTTGCGGTCCTTTAATGTTGAAGCTGCCAGGTCCTGAGCAATCCTGACTGTGGCTCCATGATATTTAAATTGCTTCTTTCTGGCTGCTTGGAGTATTTTCTCCTTCACCTGTTAATTCTGGAATTTGGCTACAATATTCCTTGGAGTTTTCCTTTTGGGGTCTCTTTCAGGAGGTGATCGGTGGATTCTTTCAATGATGATTTTATCCTCTGATTCTATTATATCAGGGCAGTTCTCAATAATTTCCTGGAATATGGTGTCTAGATTCCTTTTCTGGTCATGGCTTTCAGGCAGTCCAATGATTCTCAAATTGTCTCTCCTCGATCTGTTTTCCAGATCAGTTGTCTTTCCAATGAGGTATTTCACATTTTCTTCTATTTTTTCATTTTTTTTATTCTGCTTGACTGATTCTTGGTGTCTCATGGATTCCTTATCTTCCAACTGTCCTACTTTAATTTTTAAGGCATTGTTTTCTTCAGTGAGATTATGCACCTTTTTTTCCATTTGGCTAAGTGAATTTTTTAAGGTATTGTTTTCTTCAGTGAGATTATGCACCTTTTTTTCCATTTGGCCAAATGAATTTTTTAAGGCTTTGTTTTCTTCAGTGAAGTTATGTGCTTCCTTTTCCAAGCTGCTGATTCTTTTTTCATAGTTTTCTTGTTTTGCTTTCATTTCTCTCCCCATTTTTTCTTCTACCTCTTGCAATTGATTTTTAAAATCCTTTTTGAGCTCTTCCAGGAAGGCTTTTTGTTCTTGCGACCAATTCACCTTCCCTTGTGAGGCTTCAGATGTAGACAATTTGAGGCTATTGTCCTCATCTGATTTTGTGTTGGCTTCTTCCCTATTGATACAGAAGCTCTCAATGGAGAGGGCTCTTTTTTGCTTCTTACTCATTATTGCAGCCTTTTTATTTATTCTTTAAGTTGAGGTCTGCTCTGGGGGTACCAGGGTCCCTGTTTTGGGCTTCTTGTGCAGGTGTATAGGTGCTGTGTGACCGGGCTTTTACTCTGAGGCCTTTATGGTGTGTGGAGATCCCCCGCCCTGCACTTCCTGTCTGATTGTGCTCGGCCAGCCAGGCACCAGACCCCGGCATCTGATCCCGCCGTTCGTGGCCCTCTCAGCCAGTGCAGGTAGGTTTTTCCACTGTCCTTGGCCACCAGATTTTTGAGCCAGGTTCCAGGAGCCTCAGTTGTTCGGCTGTGGCCCGCAGCTCCTGCTGACTTGCCCCGACCCCCTCGGCGCTGGGTTGCTGCCCTGCGCTGGGCCTCCCTTTTGCCCGAGTCAGACCGACCTTTTCCTGAAGTCTTCTAAATTATCTCTGGTTGGAGGACTGTGTCTCTCTGTCTCTTTGCAGGTTCTGTAGTTTCAGAATCCGTCCAGAGGCTTGATTTAATGTTCATTTTGAGGGAACAGAAGGAGAGCTCAGGCAGCTTGCTGCTCCCTCTCTGCCATCTTGGCTCCGCCCCCCTACAGTGAGCCTTTTTCAATCCTTCTTAATTTCATTTTCTTCCCTCTGTTGATTATTTTCAATTTATCCCATAGATAGATTATTGTACAAGTTTATAACAATGGTTAGTATTTTAGAGGCAGGACTTGAACTCAGGTGGATATTGAGGCCAGCTCATCATCCACTTGTTTGTATATTGTTTTTCCCATTAGACTAAGTTTCTTGAGATTAAGGACTATGGTTTACCTTTCTTTGTATCCTTAGCACTTAATAGCATCCCTGGCACTTAGTTTGCTGTTTAGTCATTCCAGTCATGTTCAACTCTTTGTGACCCCATTTGGGGTTTTCTTGGCAAAGATACTGGAATGACTTGTCATTTCCTTCTCCAGCTCATTTTATAGGTGAGGAAACTGAAGCAAATAGGATCCTGGGCAAGCGATGCCCAGGTTCACATAGCTAGTAAGTGCCTGAGGCCAAATTTGAATTCATGAAGATGAGTATTCCTGACCTATATGCCCCTGGTATATAGTAGGTCCTTTTTTTGTTTTGTTTTGAATCATTGACTAGCTAACTGACTGGTTCCATAGGGGAGAACTAGGAAGAATGGTTAAAAATCACAAGAGATAAATTTAGAATTTGATGTCAGTAAAAACCTCAGAACAATTTTGTTTGTTTGTTTTTGGTTTTGTTTTTTGTTTTTGTTTTGCCAGGAAATGGGGGTTAAGTGACTTGCCCAGGGTCACACAGCTAGTGTCAAGTGTCTGAGACCAGATTTGAACTCAGGTCCTCCTGAATCCAGGGCCAGTGCTTTATCCACTGTGCCACCTAGCTGCCCCGCTCAGAACAATTTTTTTTTTTAGTGAGGCAATTGGGGTTAAGTAACTTGCCCAGGGTCACACAGCTAGCAAGTGTCAAGTGTCTGAGGCCGGATTTGAACTCAGGTACTCCTGAATCCAGGGCCGGTGCTCTATCCACTGCGCCACCTAGCTGCCCCTCAGAACAATTTTTTAAAACTGAATCATCATTTTATTGGTACAGGAAACTTTCTTTCTTTCTTATTTTTGGTGGGTTGTTTTGTTTTTTTGGTAGTTGTTGTTGGAGCAATAAGAGTTAAGTGACTTGCCCAGGGTCATACAGCTAGTAGATGTCAAGTGTCTGAGGTCAGATTTGAACTCGGGTCCTCCTGAATACAGGGCTGGTGCTTTATCAACTGTGCCACCTAAGTCCCCCCTGTATAGGAAACTTTCGAAACAAATTGGCATCCACTTTGCAATTTAGAGTCTTAGGGAGTTACCTAGGATACTGAGAGTTTAAGTGACTTGCCCAGGGAAACATAGTCAGTTTGTGCAGGACTTGAACCCAGGTGGATAATGACAACCAAGTTGTTACTTGTCAAGCTGTTCGTATTACCAGACCTCCCCCCCAACACACAAAAAAATACAAAAAAAAACACTATAGCAAAAGAGGAGACACTAAGAAAATGTTTAACCATGAAAAACCAACAAGTGGAATTACAGGAGTCCCAATATTTGGAGCTTCCAAAAATGGAAGGAGTTCCCCATCACTGGAGGTCTTCAAGCAGGATAGCTATTCACACTTCTAAGAATGCTTTTTCAGCCATTGGTTAGAATATGTGGCCTTTGAGGTCCCTTCTGCCTCTCAAATTTTGATTCTTTGAACATCAAACCTGACATCCCCAGGGAAGTATAATATGGAGTGAAATTTGCGTCCATTTCTCATGAATTGGAGTGAGGTTCAAACTTCTCTGGAAACATTAGAATCTTGCTTATCCCATTTTTGTCAGACAAAGCAAAGAAATGGTCCCTATAACCAACCATTAAAGTGCTTCCCAGAGATTAGCTTTTCTCCTTTTTTCTGTTTATTGAGGAACAGAAAATGGACAGTTTGGGCTTTTTCACAGTAAGCTAAAATTATTTTTTCCCTATATGAGTTCACACCCAGATTTCCTTCTAAGTTTTGACATTCACCTTGTTCTCCCCAGGGATCTATTGCCTAAGATATTCATTGTCTGAAAGCACAGTGTGTTAAATAAAGTTCTTGAAGATCAATGAGTTCCAGTGATCAGAGAACCCAAAGGGGGGGGGGGAGATCTGCTGGGGTTGGATAATGCACTGAGGATTTTAATAAAGTTGAAAAAGTTGATTTGATACATTATTCAGCATATCAGCAAAGTTAAGATTTCTAAGAGCCTTTTGTTGGGCTCTTAAATGTCAGTGTCTTCATGTGTAATTATCTTTTTATTGTACTATGTTATGGAATTCTTATTTTATTCCATAAATTAAAAAAAGAATATTTTTAAATGTCAGTGTTTTGGTGATGATTCAGGCTATCTTGGTGATGGTGTTTATCTTAGGGCAAGAATTCTAGGGCTGGGAAATTCTGTATGTATTTGGGCTAGAGCCAAATTTTTGTAAACTGGATATTCTCTGTTATCAGGTCTAATCTCTTAGGGTCTTTCTGTGCTTGTATGGTAATAATCTACTTTGCAGGGCAATGAGGGTTGAGTGACTTGCCTAGGGTCACACAGCTAGTAAGTGTCAAGTGTCTGGGGCCAGATTTGAACTCAGGTCCTCCTGAATCCAGGGCCACTGCTTTATCCACTGCACCGCCTAGCTGCCCCCAGTCATATAGTCTTAATAACAGATACTTTTTTTGTTTTGTTTAGTCTTGTTTTAGTGAGGCATTTGGGGTTAAGTGACTAGGGTCACACAGCTAGTAAGTGTCAAGTGTCTGAGGCCGGATTTGAACTCAGGTACTCCTGACTCCAGGGCTGGTGTTCTATCCATTGCACCACCTAGCTGCCCCTTAATAACAGATTCTTGGAAGAACAATGTTGTCTCTCCAAAAGTCCATTTGATCTAGTGATTATAATATCAAATTCTACACTGTCTTATTGTTCCCTGTTTTCTTGCCAACTTTATGGCCTTTCTATGTTCTCTTCTCAGTATTTCACACTTTCTCAGGTGTATCATTGTGACTTCATTGAACAATGCAAATGATAAGTTTGTAGCCAAGTATTCTTTATCATGTCTCTTACTAACAACAAATACAAGAATACTTATATTTCCCCGAACCACTAATATAAACCTGCATTAGGAAGGATTTTCAGGACCTGAGGTTCATTAATAAAGCCATTTCTGGCTATACAATAAGGATAGTGAACTAGCCATTCATATTGTCAGAGCTGGAAGGGCACAAAAAGATAATCTAGTCTAACTCTCATTTAATAAAGGGTGACCGTGAGGCTAAGGAAGGGTAAAGGACTTATCCAGCATCACAAAAATAAATAGCAGATTCAGTATTATGACTTGGACCTCATTTTCCTAGTCTCGTGTTCTTCCCTTTATAATTGTACTTAAAGGTTTTTTGTTTGTTTTGTTTTTGTTTTGTTTTTTTGTTGTTGGGGGGCGGGGATTGCGGGGCCATGGGGGTTAAGTGACTTGCCCAGGGTCACACAGCTAGTAAGTGTAAAGTGTCTGAGGCCAGATTTGAACTCAGGTACTCCTGAATACAGGGCCGGTGCTTTATCCACCACGCCACCTAGCTGCCCCCTGTACTTAAAGTTTTACACACTGCTTTAACTATGCAGAGCGGAGGAAGAACTACTGAGCATGGCAGTCTCAGCTTCTACCATACTTCAAGAGCTAGAAAATCCCCCTGACTAGTTGTGACTTTCTTTTAGATCCTCTTTTCACTCAGAGGGTTTTACCTTTTTCTTTTTCTTTTTTCAAATGCTGTCCACCAAGAATGGATCCTGTCCATTCAAAAATGAAACTGAATTTACCCACATGTTACTCTCTCACACCCTGCCACTCACTGGCTTGTGATTTATTTCCAGGAGTAGCTGAATCCCAAATTCATTATCTCAGGCTTTTAAAATCAGGGAACATTCTTCCACTTTGTCCTAATAGTTCCAAGCCCTCCAGATCAGCTCCCTCTAACCAAATCTTTTATTCCCCTAGGTTAAGAACACTCTCTTTCCTGATCTTATCCCTGTTTCTTAGATTTAAATAGCTTACCAACAGCTTACAATTTCTGCTTCTCAATAAGGTTTAATATTAGGTAAATTAGATCTAAATTAGAAAAAAATAGAGAACAAAACTTTGCATATCCAGCTAACCAGAAAAGAGTAAGGTGGTTTTGCTAGGAAGCAGAAGAGAATTCCAGATGAATCTAGCTCCTAAGGTTAGCTCTCACCACCACAGAGATATGTACCTTTGGTACTACCACTTGGAATATAAAATGATACATGCGTACATGCGTATATAGGTGATTTGTATATATGCATGTAATACATGTGTGTGCATATATACATATATACATGTGTGTGGATATATGATAGATAGATGGATGGATGGATGGATGGATGAAATGAATGTGTATATGTATATAACACAGTAGCAGTTACAGTGCTGAGCTGTTACTATAGGCAGGCAGGACTGACAGTCACTTTTACTTGTTCATCCCTTACAGTGGTTCAGGCTAATTATCCTCTTTGTGGCTTTACTTTCTATACAACAACTCCTTGGAGCACATACTATAGAAGGCCTTTTCTTTCAAAATTAGGCCCACAAGAAGAGAAATTTTGGATGTACAACTCAATGTCATCCTATCTATTTGTCTAGCCAGAACAATACTTCTGAATCATTTGCCTAGAGAAAAGCTATTATAGGCTATTTTTCTGCCTTGGGAAGTTATGAAAATGAGTCACTCTTTTTTCTAGCTTGAACCCCCAGCCAAAGTTCATGCTTTGGTTTAAAAAAAGAAAAGAAATACTACCATTTAAAATTTCACCCTCTCTCCTCCCAAGTAATCAATTCCTAATCTCCATTTTTCACTGATTTCTAATCATAATACAAATGATTTAACAGTAAAATTTGTTAAGAGTTTCATGACAATTACTGCATTAAGAAACAAAATAGATATATAAACATAGAAAAGTAAATAAACTTTTTAAGAAAGAGATAATCATCACATCCCTCTCAAAATCCAGGCACATACCCTTTTAGAAGAAAGGAAGAGACAGTGGAAAAGAGAAATGAATAATTCCATCTTGGCTCTACTATCAGGATAGAAATCCATAAATGCAAGATGCACCTTGAGATACCTCATCACTCTGTAGTCTAGCCCTGATGACCTCAAAAATCTAGCACCTCTCCTGTTTCATGGGTAACTATTTCAGCTCTTCCTTCCTCTCAGGTTTCTTATAGCTCTCTTCCTCTACCTACCTACCAATCCTAAGGTCAGGGCAAGCTTGTTAGTTCAAACCAGGTCTTTTGTCATTTCCCCAAATCAAAGCAAAATTCCCCATGGGTATGAGGAGAGTAGCAATGGGATATCTCTGACCAGCAAGCATTCACCTCCAATAACCTGATCTTCCTGGTCAGTTCCTGAAGTGTACATGGCCAAGAAAGTTCTCCATATGCAGTGTCATTTCCTAGCAGGAGACACCAAAGGAGGCCTAATTACTAAAGGAATTATAAAACATCTCTGGTGGAAGGCAGGTATTTTGAGACGTTTCAGAGAGAACTAGGAATCCTAAGAGGTGGGGGTAAACAGAGAGAATATTCCAGATATGAGGGATAGCTTACAGAACGTCAGTAGAGTAGGGAATGGAAAGTCAGGTCATAAAGTAGGCCAGTAAGGCAGTTGGGATGTAGAGAGTGTAAAGAAAAATAATGTCAAATAAGTTTGTAAAGATAGGTAGGAGTTAATTTGTAAAGGGCTTTAAATGTCAAACATAGACAAATCATTATGATTATCTTTCAGCAATTATCTTCATGTTCTGAAATGGAAAGCTACACCTACCCCAGCTCCCAATTCCCAGGGGAATCTGCCTCTTGTCTCTATTTTTGGAAATCAGGTTGTTTGTTGAGTTTCATATGCCTAAGTAAGAGCTGCTTGGAAACTCCAAAGGCAATGCTTTGTAGTGGAAAGAGCCCTAGATTTAGAGTCAGGAAGGATTTTTATTTGACACCTGCTTATGACACTTCAGTACATGCAGTATCTACAAGTTGTTATTACAATGACCAAAATAAATAATATTTATGAAAAGGGTTATCAGCTTTAATCCCCTATATAAGTAAGGGTTAGCTGTTTTCAGGATTCACTGTTGTTGTTGTTTGTATTTTTTCATTAGGGTCTATTTGTTTGGGGTCATCACAATAAACAAGCCTTAGAGCAAAGCTAATAATGATGCCATTATCACAACAGTCTTAAGAAAGAATTTGTGTACTCACTCAACCCTTTCTCCTTCATTTCACAGGCTCTCTAATGCTTCCTTCAATTCATCCCAACAAATATTTATTAAGTTCATACTATGTACGAGACCCTGTGCTAGTATCCAAAGAATCACAGAAGAAAACCAGCACCACTCCAGCCTCCTTCTGACTTTCAACTTAAACTCTCACTCCACAGAAGCACTGATTTGGAAAATAGCAGGATTAGAGTAAGCAGTGATTGATAGCTTGGTTTTAGTAAGGCATTTAACTTGTACATACCTATTTATATTTATTTAAGTCTTACTTTACATTATATTTTGACTAGAGTTGTAAAACAGACATAAACAATACTGACTGCTTAAATATTTACTCAGTTATGTGCCAAATAGTACTGTTTTCTGGATTAGCCTACTCTTGCTTATTGCAGTGATCCATGCCCATGAAGAGTTTCACCTCTGGGACCATACACCCAATATTAGGCAACACCACTCTCCTGTTGGCAGTTACCTCCCTTTAGGTCATAATATCTAGGGAAATCAGCAGTATCTCTAGGGCTGCCCATGCATTTTCAAACCTAATGAGTGTGATGAGCCACCCAATGATGTATAAAGTACATGGTACCAGTGGGGATTGATTTCCTTGTGCTAGGAAAGCGAATTTCTCAGCTTTCTACCCAGATGGGTATGAGTGAACAATGCATGTTTCTAATGGTCATTGAGAAGAGCTTCCCATACCATAATCTGACATTTTTTTCTGGGAGCAGAGAACTTTTATGGTTATCAGTAAATTAGTTTTTCACCATGCCTACAACAGAAACAAAGTTATAGGGAGGGCTGCTTAGTAACCTCCCTGGTGTGCCAGCCAGAAAGCTTTTGGCTGTATGTAACATTGGCTCTACTCCTGGACTACCTCACACAATGGCCCTCTCAGGAACTACTCAGTCCCAGGCACAGGGCCATGCCCAACACCATTCTATCTAGCTTCCTGTGGAAAGAAAATTTAATCTTGGCCTCTAAAAGCTAGAAAGGACCTTGGAGGACAACTAGTCCACCTTGCTCCTAAAAGAACTGTAAGATCAAACATGTAAAGCATGAAGCGATCTCAGAGGAAAACTGGCTCAACCTCCTCATTTTACAGATGAGAAAACTGAAGCCTAGTGACTTACCCAAGATCACACAACTAGAAAGTGTCAGAGATGTGATGACAGAACCCAGATCCTCTGACTCCAGTATCAGTGGTCTTTCCAGAAATCCCCTCTATACTATTCCTTATAAGTGGTCATTCTACCACTATTTGAAGACTTGTAGTGACAGTCAGCTCACCACCTCCTGAGGTGCCCCATGCCAGTTTTAGATAGCTGTGATTATAGGGATGTTTTTCCTTACCTTAAACTAAAATTTACTCCCTCTATAACTCTCCTGTTGTCCTTGATTCTGCCTCTTATGGTCATTTCTTCTCCTTAACAACCACTTCTAAACATGCTCAGGATCTGCAATATGGCCTTCCCTTCCATGGGATGTCTCTCCTCCCTAACATATCCTGGGTACTCAAGGGTGCTAGCAAAAAGTCCCTAACAAAGGAGTAGGGAGAAGAATTCCCTTGCTCAGATTACAGAACAAGTTTAAGATGGGAACAGATCCTGAAATTGGTAACTTTGTGAGATGAAGCAGGATGTGCTTAACAAGATATCACCTACTGCCAAAATCCCAAATAAACACAGAAGCAGAATTCTAATAGGCAGTCAAATAAAGGGAAACAAGGAACTGAATATGTATGAGCCTCTAATCAGGAGTACTTTGAATTAATACAAAATAGGTCCATCAGTGCTAACAAAGCTGCACATGCAGGAAATTCACAGCTCACTGAGAAGATACTAGTAACCCATTTATAACCACAACTGTTACCTACTACAGCTGAGATAGGGATCAAGGGAACTGGTAGATAAGCACCCATCCCTGTGCCACAAGCTGATTCCATTCTTTGTTCTGCAGACTGATCTCCCAATCTGCTTTTCTTTTAACACAATTGTGATACATTGTGATACAATAGAATGAGTATTTTTTTGTCACAACAAGAGAAAATATATCCTTTTGCCATCAAGTGTATTATAATAGGATACATTTCATCACAACAGGAATACTTTACTACAATAAGATACATTTTGAAAAAAAAATCACAATAGGACACATTTCACCATAATGGGATACATTTTATCACCACAGGGTCCTTTTTTTTTATCACAACAGGGCACACTTACTGCAATCAGATACACTTTAACACAATGGGATCAATGCCCACCTTAAGAAAGGGGTCTTTAGAATTCACTCAGTGGTTTACTCCCCACAAGGAGAGCATAGTTATTGAAAGAGTTTGCTCTCCATTTATCTTGGCTGTGTGCTGTGTGTGAAGTAGGGGAAGAAAAAACAAGTGTTAACTATAAAACTGTGGAACTGATTTGCATGTATAGCTTGTGCAATATATCTCCTTACTTTATCATCATACTTCATGACTTGGGACCAAAAAAGATAATTCAATTCAATTCAACAAATATTTATTAGGCAACCATATAAAAAATAGTTCTTTCTTTGTGTGGCCTTTTGTAATTAACAAAGCACTACCTCATTCTTAACTGATATGAGCTCCACAAGTACTTTTTGCGTTCCCCAATTAATGAAGAATCTTCAATCAATTGATCAACAGGTATTTCCTAAGTGTCTACTGTATGCCAAGTGCTAGATACTGTGGATACAAATACAACAGGGAGTCCCTCCCCACAAAGAACTTACATTCTACTTGGTGGAGATAACATTCACAGAAAAGTATAGAGAATATTTGTGTGTATACATGTTGAGGTAATGTAAATGATTGACCCTTAGCTTGTAAGGATATAGTTGTCAAAAATAAGGTAAGGTTAGACATTGGTAGTATTGGTTCTGGGACTAATTCTAGCTCTGGTTTTTGTTCAGTTGAAACAAATATTTTTAAATCCTTACTATGTGTCAGGCACTCTGCTAAATACTTCACAAATATCTCATTTGCAAACCCTGGGAGGAAGGTGCTATTATTATTCCATTTTACAGTTGAGGAAACTGAGGCAGGAAAAAGGTAAATGTAAAAGTAAGGGTAAGTTCAGGGTCACAAGATAGTGTTTGAGGCTCTATTTGAACCCAGGTCTTACTGCATCTAGGCCCAGACATCTATTCACTTTGCCACTTGAAAGCACAGAAGACTTACAGACTCACAGAACTAGTGCTTGGTTAAGCACTATGACCTTCCCTAGCTTCTCTTTTTTCTGAATAGAAACAATGCTCAAGTGGTAACAAATGGAAACATCACATAATGGAGAATTTTCCAGGTCTAAAAAGATGGGAAGTTGCCTTGATGAGTTCCACATCCCCAGTGCAAAGTCTTTTGTTGTGCATGAAACAAAGACAACATTCTGCTCCAGTTTCATACATGATAGGGACCATTGGCCAACAGCATCCCCCTAAGTCCCATACGGCTTATACCACTTACTGTTCGACTGCCTAGGAACATTGCCCTTGAAATTCTATTTGTTTCACAGGGCCTTCTCAAACTGAGATAATGTGCAGAGGCATGGCTGTGGCCTACCAGGTCTCCTAAGGAAAAAAAAAATTAATGGTGAGGGAGTATACTAACAATTAGAGGAATCAGAAAAGGCCTCTTAAGGAAGATAACACTTGAACTGCACCCTGAAGGCAGCTATAGGTTCCAAGAGGCAGAGGTGAAGATGGGCAGCATTCCAAGTGTGGGCAGTATTCCAAGCCTGTGCAAAGAGTGATTGTCATGTCCCAGAAAACTGATTCTCAATGACTTTGAGACTGGTAAAGATTTATAACAGGAATCATGGACTCTTGAAGTTTTCAGAGACCTCAGAAATATGTATGTCAATTCATGCCTGATCAGGGATCTCCTCTACAGCATCTCTGACCAGTAGTTATCCGGAATATTCTTGGAAAACTCCAATAATAATGAAAACACTACATATCAAGCCAATCTATCCACAATGAAAACCTCTAATATTTAGTCTTATGTTGAACTAAAATCTGCCTCTCTGAAACAACCATATAATAGGCTTTATTTTGTGATCTGGAACCAAACCAAACAAGCCTATTCATTTTTCCTCCTAATAATAATTCAAACTGAATATAACTGGCACATCACCTCTAAAAGTTTTCCATCTCCAGACTAATACCTCCAGTCCTACAATTGGTCCTTATTCTGAAATAGTCTTCAGTCTTTTCTAATCCTGGTCACTATCCTCTAACATTCTCTAGCATGTTAATATCCTTCCTAAAATGTGGTATCCTTAACTGAACACTCCAGATGTGATCAGAACAAAGACTAGAACAAGAGGAAAGTTACCTCATTTATTATGTACAAAAAGGCTTTTTTTTTTACGAGGGGCAATTGGGGTTAAGTGACTTGCCCAGGGTCATACAGCTAGTAAGTGTTAAGTGTCTGAGGCTGGATTTGAACTCAGGTCCTCCTGAATCCAGGGCTAGTGCTCTACCACTGTTACCTAGCTGCTTTCTTAAGGCAGTCTGACATCATATTAGATTTCTTGGTTCTCATGTTGAATTAGATTGGAGGTTTGGAGGACAGGGGTGAAAAAGATGCTTTGGGGGAAGCAGGAATAGTGATTAAGTCCTTCCATGCATTTTAACCACCATTTGGCAGCAAATGCTTTCTTAATCAGGATATTGTGGTAAGCCAGAAGCCACAGGAGAAAGTGAAAAAACAGCTCAAACACAAAACATATATCCTTGTGAAATATGTTGAGTGATATATTGTACAGCCATCTAAAGCCCAAATATAGGTTACTACAGGCATTCTTGGAAAGTACAAAAATCATTTCAGGTATGCAGATTACATACTTCAGTTTGTGGGATTGGATGTAAAAAAAAAATGCTTCCAAACTTTCCCTTTGCATACAAGAAGAGTCCCATTTATGACATTGTATAGAAGAATAGTTCCATTGCATGTTTTAGTGATGTTCCATCACTTTCTTTTGCTTCCCAGTGATTTAAGGACAGTAATTAATATGGAGACAAGGTGTTATCTATTGCCTGTACACGGATCCCCTCCCCAATCTACATTTTAGAGTATCTAAGCATCACATTTGGCTGAGTAGTTTATGCAGAAAGAAAAGGGGGCAGAGATGAGAGAGACTAACCCATCCCATGACCGACAATAAATTTATGTTTCATGATTTTTAAAACCTCACTTTTTGCTTCAAACTTCACTTGATCTGTCCTTCCTGGCAACCATTATCCTATCTCTTGTCTCTCTCTTTTGTGTCTAAACTCCTTGAAAGTGATATCTACAACAGATGCTTCTACTTCTTTTAATCTCACTCTTGTCTTATGCTTTAAAATTTAGTTTCTGAGCTCATCATTTACCTGAAAGTGCTCACTCCAAAGTTACTGATGATCCCTTAATTGCCAAATCTAATGGAATTATCTCAATCCTCATGCTCCTTGCAGCCATGGCACTCTTGATAACCCTCCTTTCTTTGCTTTCATCTTCTTTCCTGGTCCTCCTCCCACCTGTATGACCCTTCCTTCTCTGTCTCCTTTGCTGGATCTTTATCGATGTCATGCCTGCTATGGAGGTTCTGCAAGGCTCTATTGTAGGCTATCTTCTCTTCTCCCTCTATCTTATTTCACTTGGTGATATCATCAGCTTCCATGGTTTCAATTACCACAATTATGCAAATTATTCTCAGATCTCATTGTCTAACCTTAGCCCTTTTCCTGATGCCTGCTCTCATATTTGCCACTGCCTAGTGAACACATTGAATTAAATGTCCCATAGACATCTTAAATTAGAACATGTTCCAAACTGAACTCTATCTTTCCCTCAAACCCTCCCCTCTTCCTACTTTCCCTAATACTGTCAAGGGTACCACTATCTTCCCAGTCACCCAGTCTTGCAACCTAGCTGTCATCCTCAACTTCTCACTCTCTCTGACCTCCCATTTGCAAGTTGTCAAGTCCTATCTTTCCTATCTTCCTGATATCTTTTGTATATCCTTCCTTTTTGCTTCTAACCCTACAACTACCTTAATGTAGCACCTTATCATCTCATGCCTGGCCTATCACAATAGTCTTCCTTCCTTAACCACTGCCCTCCCAAACCATTCTCTATTAAGTTGTCAAATCGATCTTCCTATATTACAAGTTTGACCATTTCATTTCCTATTCAATAAACTCTAGTGGCTCTTTATCACCTCTAGGATCAAATATAAAACCCTCTATTTCACTTTGAACCTCTTCATGACCTGGTCCTTTCTACCTATGTAGACTTCTTACACCTTTTTCTGTTCCACACACTCTGTAATCTGAAGATTCACTTCCTGCTTCCCTCCCTTCATTCTTTCCTTCCTTTGTTCCTTCATTCCTTCATTCCTTCCTTCCCTATTTCCTTCTTTTCTTCCTTGCTTCCTTCCTTTTCTTCCTTAATTTACTCCTTTCTTTCCTTCCTTTCTACACATTAGAAAAATCACTTTGACATTTGTGTATAGAATTAATTAAGACTTGAGACACAGTGCTAAGTGCTGGGGATACAAAAAGAGGCAAAAGATAATTCTTGTCCTTAAGGAGTTTACAATGTAATGGAGTTAACATTATGCAAACAAATATATACAAAGCAAGCCATATATATAGGAAACAATTAACAGAGAGAAGGCAGTAAAATTAAAAGGGATTGAGGAAGAATTCCAATCGGGACTCAAGAGAAGCCAGGGCAGTCAGTTGTCAGACTGAGGAGGGAGAAAATTATGGAGATGGACTACAGCAGAGAAAATTCCTAGAGCCAAGAGATGGAGTATCTTGTTCATGGAACAGCCAGGGGACCAGTGTTATTGAATCAAAGAGTATATGGCAGAGAGTAAGGTAGAAGAAGACAGGAAACATAGGAAGTGGTAGATTATGGAGGATTTTGAATACCAAACAGAGAATTTTGTATTTGACAATAGGAAATGAGCTAAAAGATAAGGAGAGATTGAAAGTAAGTGAAAGGATTGGTACCATAGAAGGGAAATTTTTTGGAAGAAACAGGATAGAATGGGGTCATTTGAAAAAATACAGGGGTTAGCCTTAATAAGCAGTAATACCCCCTTCATCATGTTCTTGAGAGAGGAGTGAAAGAAAAGACAGTGGCAGAAGGAATCTGAGTGATAGGAGATGAAGTGGAGAGAATAGAGAGCTAATTGTCAACAGCCTCATTTTTTTTTCTGTAAAATATGAAGCAAGGATCTCAGCTGAGACAGGGGGAGAGGAGCAACCATGGGAAGTTTGAGGAAGGATATATAGGTTTGGAAGAAGCACTGTGGAGAGGGGGATAGTGAGTTCTCAGAGGCACAAAAAATACTGAAGAAAATAATCAAATCAAATTCTGGAATGGCACTGCCAACAAAAGGTTGGAGTGATACATTTTTTTTCAGCTTAGCACAATTTAGGAGGTTGACAGGAGAGGTCTGTGAAACTGGAGTAGGGTCAGGACTGGTGTGCAGCAGCTTACCATGGAACTTGGAGGTGGCTGTAAGTTGAAAAGAGGGTCAGACAACTGGCCAGAAAGATATTATAGGGAACTATGGGCTACAATGAGTACAAGACACTGCTGCATTGCCCATACATAGTTCAAGGGTTCAGTTACATGGCAGAGAGGAGCAGTTATGATAGGTCACAATGGAACAGGGACTCTCATTACAATTTCAAGGCAAAAAGAGTAATAGGGCTTGTGGCTGCAGGAGATCAAGAAATCGGGTCACAGTTTCAAGGCCAAGAGGAGTACTATCTCTTGTGGCTTCAGGGGAACAAGGGCCCTGGTCACTGTTCCAGTGCAAAGTAGAGTGTTTGTGATTACTCAGAAGGGAACAGAGACCATGGTCTCAGTTCCAGGATACTAAGTAACACCAGTGCTTGTGGTCACAAGACACAAGGGGATTTTCCTTGTAAAGGTCCCAGTGAAGATCAAGAAAGCAGTGACCACATCTCTCCCCAGATCATGCCATCTTGAAAACACAGAAGACTTACAGACCCACAGAACTAGCTCAGAAAACACACACACACACACACAAGGCTACAACTTAGGACAGTGCCTCCCCACCCCAGGGTGGGGGGCAGGGGGAGACCAACTTTAACATCAAATTCAAAAGAAGGAGGAAACTGCTGTTCTGATAAAGGAGAGGAGGCCAACCCCACAGTCATGCTGACACAGATCCAGTCCCAGGAAGGCATCACCAGAGAAAGAGACCCCCCTCTCTGTGCTCTTCAAATTCAAGCCTGTGCCCTTCAAATTATCTCTCCTGTATCTATTTTCCAGGTCAGCTGTTTTTCCAAAGTGATATTTCATATTGCCCTCTATTTTTTATTCATTTGGATTTGCTTTACTGTGTCATGGTTTCTCATAAAGTCACTATGTTCCATTTGTTCAGTCCCGATTGTTAGGCAATAATTTTCCTCAGAGAGTTTTTGCATCCCCTTTTCCACTTGGCTTTTCAAGCTGTTGACTTTTTTCTCATGTCTTTCCTGCATTACCCTCATTTCTCTTTCCATTTTTTCCTCTACATCTCTAACTTTATCTTCAAAGTCCTTTTTGAGTGCCTCTATGATCTGAGACCAATTCATATTTTTCTTGGTAGCTTCAGATATAGGGGCCCTGATGTTGCTATCCTCTTCTGAGGGTGCACCTCGATCTTCCTTGTCACCAAAGAAATTTGAACAAATGGAACCTAGTGACTTTATGAGAAACCAAGACAAAGTAAAGCAAATCCAAATGAATAAATGAATATAGAGGGCAATAGGAAATAGATAAAGGAGAAAACCATGACCAAAAATAAGAGTTTAGACATCATCTTCCAAGAGATTGTCAGGGAAAATTGCCCTGATATTCTAGAAGCAGAAGGTAAAATAGAAATCAAAAGAATCCACATATAACCTCCTGAGAGAGATCCAAAAGGAAAAACTTCAGGAATATTATAGCCAAATTCCAGAGATCCCAGGTTAAGGAGAAAATATTGCAAGCAGCTAGAAAAAAGGGATTAAAAAAATGTGGAGCTACAATAAGGATAAAACAAGATCTAGCAGTATCTACATTAAAGGACCAGAGGGCATGGAATATGATGTTCCATAGGGCAAAGGAACTGGGACTACAGCCAAGAATCACATACCCAGAAAAACTGATTATAATCTTTCAGAGGAAAAAAATGGGACTTCAATGAAAAAGAGGACTTTCAGGCATTTCTGATGAAAAGACCTGAACTGAATAGAAAATTTGACTTTCAAATACAACATCATAGAGCAGCATAAAAAGGTAAACAGGAAAAAGAAATCATAAGAGATATTTAAAGATTAAACTGTTTACATTCCTACATGGGAAGATAATATTACTAACTCATAAGAACTTTCTCAGTATTAGGGTAGCTGAAAGGAATACACTTAAACAGAGGACACAGGTCTGAACTGAATATGAAGGGATGATATCCCTAAAGCATTTACTTTTTCTTTATCCTTGTTCTTTTGTGGGGCAAGCAAGGTGGGGTGTCTTAGGTCTGGGGGTGGATGTGGGCTGGGGACCTCCTGGATGTAGGGCTCGTGCTTTGTCCACTGTGACACCTAGCTAACCCATGATGACATCTTTAAAATAGGGTTGAGGGGTAGGAGAAATGTCCTGGGGGAGGGGGAAGGGGAGAGATGGACTGGGGAGAGGTTGCTCACATGAAGGAAGTAAGAAAAAAGCTTATGGAGGAGAGGGGAAGAGGGTGAAGGAGTTGGGGAGTGAGTGAACCTTACTATCATCAGAATTGGCTAAAAGAGGAAATAACATACATACTCAAGTGCCCTAAGGGAAAGTGGGAGGGGAAGGAGATAAGGGTGGGGAAGGAGAGGGGAAGGAGGGAAGGGCAAGTTGGGGGAGGAAGCAGTAAAAAGCAAAACACTTTCAAGGAAGGTGAAGATGTTCTTCATAACTTCACATGTATGACCTATATTGAATTGCTTGATTTCATAGAGAGGGTTGAGGAGGGAGGTAGGAAGAAAAATTTAGAACACAGAATTAGCTCAAAGACCTTAATCTCATCAGAGTGGGTTCAAGGAGAGAATAACATACACACCCAATTTGGAGGAGTAATCTATTTAACCCTTCAGGAAAGTAGGAGGGGAAGTGGCTAAGGAGGGAAGGGTGAAAGAAGGGAAGGTGGGGGTGGGGGGAAGGGACAATCAGAAGCAAAACACTTTTGAGGAGGAATAGGGTAAAAGAAGATAGAAAATAGAGTAAATATCATGGGAAGGGAATAGGATGGAGGAAAATAATTATGATGATTGACTATAATGCAAAATGTATGGTACCTACTTTGCTGGGCTATTGTGAAGAAAATTCTCTGTCAGGATTAAGGTACTATATAAAAGTTATGATGAACAGGATACTATCAGAAACACTTGGAAAGACCTACATGAACTGAAGCAGAGAGAAATGTACTATATACAAAATAACAGCAATAGTGTAAGATTGCTGGGAAGCACATGATTTTTTTCAGCAAGGCAATGATCCAATATAACCCTGAAGGACTTATGAAAATTGCAATCCATTTACAGAGAAAGAACTGATGGTATCTGAAAACAGATTGATACATGGCTTTTTTTTTTTTTTACAATTCCTTAATCTGAATTTTTTAAAATCTGTTTTCTCTCACAACCTAGCTAATGTAGGGATGTTTTCCATGACTACTCATGTATAACTTATATTGAATTTATTGAGTTCCTGGGAGTGGAGGGTGGGAAGGGATGGAGGAAGAAAAGTTGGAACATAAAGGTTGTTTTTTTTTAATTTATGCAAATTTTATTTTTACATATATTTTGAAAAATACAATTATAAACAACAAAAAATTATTGGTCTACCTGAAAACCATGATCCAGGAAAGAGCTTAGACATCATCTCCTAAGACATTGTCAGGGAAAATTGCCCTGATATTCTAGAAAGAGAAGTTAAAATAGAAATTTAAAGAATCCAACAGGCAGTTTTCTGATGAAGAAACCAAAGCTATCTATTCCCATATGAAAAAATGCTCTAAATCTCTAATGATTAGAGAGATGCAAATTAAAACAACTCTGAGGTACCACCTGACACCTATCAGATTGGCTAAAATGACAAAAAAGGAAGATAATAAATGTTGGAGAGGCTGTGGGAAAATTGGAACACTAATACATTGTTGGTGGAGCTGTGAGCTGATCCAACCATTCTGGAGAGCAATTTGGAATTATGCCCAAAGGGTGATAAAGCTGTGCATACCCTTTGACCCAGCAATCCCACTTTTAGGTCTTTTGCCCAAAGAAATCATGGAAGGGGGAAAGGGACCCACATGTACAAAAATATTTATAGCTGCTCTTTACGTGGTAGCAAGGAATTGGAAGTTGAGGGGGTGCCCATCAACTGGGGAATGGCTGGACAAGTTGTGGTATATGAATACAATGGAATACTGTTGTGCTGTAAGAAATGATGAGCAGGAAGAGTTCAGAGAAACCTGGAGGGTCTTACGTGAGCTGATGATGAGTGAGATGAGCAGAACCAGAAGAACATTGTACACAGTATCATCAACATTGAGTGTTGACCTACTGTGATGGACTATATTCTTCTCACCAATGCAATGGTACAGAAGAGTTCCAGGGAACTCATGATAGAAGAGGATCTCCAAATCCAAGAAAAAAAAAGAAAGAAAGAACTGTGGATTATAGATGCTGATTGAACCATATTATTTCTTTTGTTTTGGGTGCTGTTGTTTTTTTTTTCTCTATTTTGAGGTTTCGCATCACTGCTCTGATTCTTTCTCTTGTAACAGGATTAATGCAGAAATAGGATTAATGTTATTATGTGTATATGTATATATGTGTGTGTATATATATATATATCTATATGTATACGTATAGAGATATATAGATATAACCTATACCAGATTACCTGCTGTCTAGGGGAGGGGGGAGGGAGGGGAGGGAGGGAGAAAAATCTGAAATTGTAAAGCATGTATAAACAAAAGTTGAGAACTATCTTTACATGTAATGGAAAAAATAAAATATCTCATTAAAAAAAACAAAAAAAATAAGTATAACATGTAGACTACATTGAATATTATGAAAAAAAAAAAAGAATCCACCAATCATTTCCTGAAAGGGACTCCAAAAGGAAAATTCCCAGGAATATTATAGCCAAATTCCAGAGCTCCCAGGTCAAGGACAAAATATTGCAAGCTTCCAAAAAGAAAGAATTCAAGTGCTGAGGAGCACCAATCAGGACAGCACAAGATCTAGCAGCTTCTACATTAATGCATCAGAGGGCATGGAATATGATATCCTAGAGGACAAAGGAACTGGGATTACAACCAAGAATCACCTGTCCAGAAAAACTGTGTATAATCTTTCAGAGGAAAAATGGGACTTTAATGAAACAGGAATTTCAGGCATTTGTGATGAAAAGACCTGAACTGAATGGAAAATTTGATTTTCAAATACAAGACCTTAGATAACCATAAAAAATTGTAGTTGGGTGACATGCCTGGGGTCATTTAGTGGGTGAGTGTCTTGTGTCTGAGGTTTGATTGGGGCTGGGGTCCTCCTGGGTCCAGGGTGGATGCTTTGTCCACTGTGTTACCTAGCTGCACCATAATGACATCTTTAGGGTAAAATGAGGGGTGAGAGGAATGCACTGGAGGGAGGAGGATGGGGAGAGGTGGCATGGGATGAAATCTCACATGAAAGAAACAGGAAAGGACTTATGGAGTAGGAGAAGAGATGGGGGAGGAGCAGGGCAGTAAATGAACTTTACACTTATCAGAAGAGGCTCAAAGACTTTAATCTCATCAGAGTTGGCTCAAGCAGAGAATAACATACATACTCAATTGGTTGGAGTAATTTATCTAACCCTGCAGGAAAATAGGAGGGGGAAAGAATGGAGGGCAGATTGGGGGAGGGGACAGACAGAAGCAAATCCCTTTTGAAGAAGGATATCATAGAAAAGGGAATAGGATGGAGGGAAACAGTTAACAATAATAATTGTGAAAAAGAGAAAAGGGGGGAAATTGTGCTGCTTAAGAATTAGAAATCAAAGGAATATCTATCAATTGGGGAATGACTGAAGATGTTGTGGTATATGATTGTAATGGAATATTATTGTGCTATAAGAAATGACAAGCAGGATGATTTCAGAAAAACCTGGAAAGACTCATATGAACTCATATAGTGAAATAAGGAGAACTGGGAGGACATTGTGCACAGTGACAACAGTTATTGTTCATGGAACAAGAATGAGTGACTTAGCTACTCTCAGCAATACAGTGATCTAAGACAATCCCAAGGGACTCATGATGAAGCATACTATCCACTCCCAGAGAAAGAACTGATATTTATTGAACACAAACTAAAAAAAAAGGAATTCTGAGCACAAGACCAAAAAAAAAAAACAAAAACCCAGAACAAAACCAAAAGCCATTAAGTTCAAAGTGAAGAAATAGGTTGGAAAAAATGAAAAAATAATGATGAAAAAAGAATTTGATCATAAAAAACTACTATAGTGGAAGAAAGGCCCAAGGTACAAGTTCAGAAGACCACAGTGTGAAAAAAATACAAATAAAATCTTAAAGAAAAATGTTATGTAGACACAATTCCATCAAGATTTCTTAGAAAAGTTAAAGAAAGAAACCAGTGATAGAGGAAAAATTAGTGAAAGAAATGAGACTTGTACAAGAAAATGATGAAAAGAGAATTAACAGCTTTGCAAAAAGAGGCACAAAATATACTAAAGAAAATAGCACCTTAAAAAGCAGGATTTGCCTAATGGTAAAAGAGAGAAAAAAATCACTAAAGAAAAGAACTCCTTAAAAATCAGATTACACAAAATATAAAAAGAGGTACAAAAATTTGCTAAAGAAAGTAATTCATTAGAAATTAGAATTGGGCAAGTGGAAGCTAATGACTCCATAAGACATTAAAAAACAATAAAACAGTCAAAAGAATGGAAAAAATAGATCATGTGAAATCTCATTGGAAAACCAACTGACCTGGACAATAGATTAAGGAGAGATAACTTAAAAATTATTGGAATACCTAAAAGCCATAATCAAAGAAAGAGACCAGATATCATATTTCAATGTGGGGGGTGAAAAACAAAATGACTGAGAAAACAAAGGTTCAAGTTTCTGACCATTTTTATTTGTTAAGCAATGCATGCCAATTGCTCAACAAAATGGAACCAGAACCCTACAGCTTGGGTAATGGACTCTGGATACAGGAAGAAACAGATTTTTATACATTAAAAAATTAAGTAAATAAGAACAATTAATTAAAAGAAAACAATTAACCCAGATGCAAAATTAGGTAATATGATTTCAAATTGAAAGAAAAATTAAGTACTTTACAGTTTGGATGGGGAGAGCAAACAGGTGTAATTCCCTGAAATCAGAAAAATAGGTATCCTACTCACTATAAGTGTCTGTATTCAATCAAGGAAACATGGAAACAATAACTGATTGACCAGTGCAAGGGCCAGGTTTCAAATAAGACATAGTTTTTGCTTGAAATGTATAATTCTGTTAAAGCTCCTCAGATCACTTTTTAGAGCTAATTAGGTTTTTGCTTTGCATAACCTAGGTCCTTAGTTAAGGGTCCATAAGCAACAGGTAGAAATGGTCCAGCTTCCCAATCATGCAGAGGTAGTTTCAAACAATATAATAAGGTTTTCTCTGAATTCTCAGAATTGAATAAAGATTTTTCCTAAGAAAACTATTAGACTAGACCCATAATTGAATAGAAAGGGAACTGAGCTAGCTCCAGAATTTTGTCACAAGATGGAATCAATATGGGTCACTTAATTTTTAGTACCACTTAATTTTCTATTACCCTCAATTAAGAAATCATAAAGGAAAATTGCTGCAATATCTTAGAGGTTAAAATAAATTTAAAAGAATCCACCAAACACCTTCTGAAAGAGATCCCAAAATAAAAACTCCCAGGAATATTATAGCCAAATCACAGAGCTCCCAGGTCAAGGAGAAAATATTAGAAGCAGACAGAAAGAAACAATTCAAATATCATGGAGCCATAGTCAGCATCACCCAAGATTTAACAGCTTCCATACTGAAGGACAGAAGGATTTGAAATATGCTATTCTGGAACATAAAGGAACCAGGGTTACAACAAAGAATAACCTAGTCAGCAAAACTGTGTATAATCCATTAATGGAAAATGAATATTTAATTAAACAGATGATTTTTAAATATTCCTGATGAAAAGATCAATGATAAGTAGAAAATTTGACATTCAAACACAAAACTTAAGAGAAGTATTAAAGGGTAAATATAAAAAAGAAATCATAAAGGACTCAATAAGGTCAAACTATTCATATTCTTGTATGGAAAGATGATTCATGTAATGCCTAAGAACTTTGTCATTATTAGGGCCTAACATTAGAAAGAGTCTACATAAACAGAGGGCATGGATATAAGTCAATTATGTTGAGATGATCTCAAAAAAATAAACAAAGGGATGAGAAAGAGGAATGCAGTGGGATAAAGGGGAAGGGAGAGGAAAATCAAGGAAAATTATTTCACATAAAAGAGTATGCAAGGAAGAACTTTTATAGTGGAGGGGAAAATGGAGGGAGGGGCCAACAATTGAATCTTTCTCTCATTTAAATTGGTTCAAAGAGTAAAAATACACATATATACTCAGTTGGATATACAAGTCTAACTTATCCAATAGGGAAGTAGGATGGTAAGGGGATAAGAAAAGGGGACAAGGGTGATATGTGGGAGGGGTTAAGGGAGGCAGTAGTCAGAAGCAAAACAAATGTTTTAAGGAGGGATAAAGTAAAAAGAAAGGTCAAAGACTACAAAGAAGAAAATTGGATAGAGGAAAATACACAGTAAGCATAACTGTCCACGTGAATGGGATTAACTCACCCATGAAATGAAAGCAGATAACAGAATGGATCAGAAACCAGAATCCAATAATACACTGTTTATAAGAGATATACTTAAAATAAAAAGACAAACACATAGTTAAAATAAGGAGCTGAAACAGAATTTATTAAACTTCAACTAAAGTAAAATAGACAGGGGAAGCATTCATAATCTTAGACAAGGCAAGTATTCTTTTAAAGACATAATTAAAAATATAATCAGGAACATTTTGCTAAAAGGTATCATAGAAAATGAAGTAACATAAAAATTTTACAGCAAATTTCTCTGATAAAAGCCTCTTTTTTCAAATATATAGGGAACTGAGTAAAATTTATAAAAAAAAAAATAAGAGCCATTCCCCAATTGACAAATGTTCAATGGATATGAACAGGCAGTTTTCAGATAAACTAATAAAAAGTCTATAATTTTATGAGAAAAATGCTCTAAATCACTATTGATTAAAGAAATACAAATTAAAACAACTATGAGGTACTACACCATATTTATTGAATTGGCTAATATGACAGAAAAGGAAAATGATAAATGTTGGAAGGCATATGGAAAAATTGAGATACTTTTTTTTTTGCGGGGCTATGGGGGTTAAGTGACTTGCCCAAGGTCACACAGCTAGTAATTGTCAAGTGTCTGAAGCGGGATTTGAACTCAGGTACTCCTGAATCCAGGGCCGGTGCTTTATCCACTGCGCCACACAGCTGCCCCCCAAAATTGAGATACTAATGCACTGTTGATAGAGTTTGAACTGATTCAATTATTCTGGAGAACACTTGAGAACTATACTCATTGCTATTCTTTTGGGAAAGCTGGGTGGCAAAGTGGATAAATCACTGGCCCTGAATTCAGGAGGGCCTGAGTTCAAATCCAGCCTCAGACATTTGACACTTACTAGCTATGTGACCCTAGGCAATTCACTTAACCCTCATTGCCCTGCAAAAACAAAAACAAAAACAAAACAAACAGAAGAAAGAAGAATTATTCCCTGTGAGAATCAGAGCACCTCCCCCTGCTGAGAAAGACATTGTGAGAACCAGGGCAGCTCCATCCCGAGGAGAGAGCATGTGACTAGCATCCAGAAGTTATATCTATTCATAGAACCACCTGTAAGTCATGTCAATCGATGCTACCAGCCAATTATCTTGGAGCTTTGTGTGGGGACAGCACCTAGGCAGGCCCACAGGGAGCTTCTTCTTGAGGAGTACAGGGGATCCTTTTTTTGGTTGGAGGTCATAGTAGGAAAAGCAGGTGCAGCAAGCTAGGCTCTTTCCTTCTGAACTCCACATATTCTCTTTACTAACCCCTAATATACTTCAATAAATACTTAATGCCCAAAGACTGATGCTGTAAGCTTCTAATTTAAGGTTACCACATATTAGATTTCAATCGTAGCCCATAGGGCTATAAAACTATACATACCCTTTTACCCAACAATACCACTACAAGGTCTATATCCCAAAGATATCTAAAAAAAGGGAAAGAATCTATATGTACAAAAATATTTATAACATCTCTTTTTTGTGATGTCAAAGAATTTGAAATTGATGGGATGCCCATCAATTGGGGATTTATTGAACAAAACGTGGTATATGATTATGATGGAATACTATGGTACTATAAGAAATGATGAACAGAATACTCTCAGAAAAACCTGGGAAGAATAACAAGAACTGAAGCCAAGAGAAATGAGCAGAACTAAAAGAACAGTATACACAGTAACAGCAATATTGTACAATGATCAACTGTGAATGACTTAGCTATTCTCAGCAACACAGTGATCCAAGACAATTCCAAAGGACTTATGATGAAAAATACTATCCATCTCCAGAGAAAGAACTGACAGAGTCTGAATGCAGATTAAAGCATACTTTAAAAACCTTATTTTTCTTGTTTTTTTCTTTTTTTCTGGTCTTTTTTTCACAACATTATTAATATGGAAATATGGTTTTTATGACTACACATGTATAACCTTTCTCAAATTGCTTTCTCAATGAGGGGGCAAAGGAGAAGAAAGAGAACAGAATTTGAAACTCAAAATTATTTTTCAAAAGTTAAAAATTGTTTTTACAGTAATTGGGAGAAAATAAAATATTAAATGAATACATATTTTTTTAAAAAATAGACTAAGTTGGGGCAACTAGGTGGCACAGTGGATAGAGCATTGGCACTGGATTTAGGAGGACCTGAGTTCAAATCCGGCCTCAGACACTTAACACTTACTAGCTGTGTGAGCCTGGGCAAATCACTTAACCCCAATTGCCTCACAAAAAAAAATAAATAAACTAAGTTGTCAAAGAATAGAAACAGGCAGCTTTCAGAAGAAGAAACCAAAGCTATCTATAGTTATATGGAAAAATTCTCTAAATCAATGTTGATTAGAGAATGCACATTAAAATAACTCAGAGTTTTAATTAAAACAAAACTCACATCTATCAGAACTGACAAATGCTAGAGGTGATGTGGGAAAATATTTCCAAGAGTGAACTGTTGAGGGAGATGTGAACTGGTTCAATGCTCTGGAGAACAATTTGGAATTTTACCCAAAGAACAATAAGACTGAATACCCTTAAATCCTGCAATAAATAGTACTACAAAATATGTATTCCAAAGAGATAGAAGACAAAGGTGAATGCCCTTTATACAAAAATATTCATAGAAGCTCTTCTTAAAGTGGCAAAATTGGAAATTGAGGATTTGCCCATCAATTTGGGAATGACTGAAGAAGTTGGAGTATGTGATTGTGATGGAATTCGATTGTACTATAAGAAATGGGGGGTGTCAGAAAAACCATGTAAAGATCTATATGAATTGATGCAAAGTTAAGTGAACTGAAGCAGGAGATAGTAATACACAGTAACAACAATATTGTAATGATGATCAGTTATGAAATACTAAACTACTCTGATCAATACATTGATCAAAGTCAATTCTAAAGGACTCAATGAAAAAATGCAATCCACTTCTAGAGAGAGAAGTCTCAGTACAAATTGAAGTATTAGTTTCTCACTTTATTTTTCTTGGGTTTTTTGTGTGTAATATATAATATGGAAATATGTTTTTTATTACTTCACATATATAGTTGATATATTACTTGCTTATTCAGTGAGTGGGGTAGGGGCTAGAGGGAGGAAAAGATTTTAAAACTCAAATTCTTTTAAAAACAATGTTATAAATATATACATTTTCAAAGATAGATTTTTCTAATTTATCTATTTATATATCTCTCATTTATTTATTTAATTATTCATTTATTCATTCATTTATTTATGTAGTCATTCATTCATTCATTTGTTTTTTTGTTTAGGATTTTGCCCCAATTTACATGTGAAAACAAATTGTAACAACAGTTTTTAAAACTTTGTGTTCCAAATGCTCTTCCTCCCTATCCTCCCCTTAAGAACTCAACCAATTCCCTATAAGTTATAGATGTGCTGTCATGCAAAAACATAGCAGACAAAAAAACTTTAGAAAAAGGAGCTAACAACAACAAAATATACTTCCATCTATATTCAGATACCATCAGTTCCATTTTTCATAAGTCCTTCAGAGTTGTCTTGGATCATAGCATTGCTGAAAATAAGTTATTCACAGCAGATCATCTTACAATATTGCTGTTATTTTTATATAGTATGTTTCATTTTGCATCAGCTCATGTAAGTCTTTCCAGGTTTTTCTCATAGTATCCTGATCATCTTTTTTTTAAATAGTTGACTCCATTTATTTAATACTTTAAAGGGAGATTTCCTTACAAAACACCCATGGGGTTTATTATTGCAACAACAATAATAGCTAACATTTATATAGTACCTTATACCTGACAAAGAATTTTCTTCACAATAGCCCAGAAAAGTACCATCATCATCATCATCATCCTCATCTTACTTTGCTCTTGCCTCTGCTTGAAAAATTTCCCCAGTTATTATTGCTGTTTCCCTAAATCCTATTCACTCCCCATGATATTTACTCTATTTTCTATTTTCTTTTATCCTTTCCCTCCTCAAAAGTATTGTGTTTCTAACTGCCCCCAATCTGTCCTCACTTCCTTTACCCTTGCCCCCTCATCCCCTCCCCCTCCCACTTCCCCACAGGGCAATATATATTTGTTTTTTGTTTTTTTAGTGAGGCAATTGGGGTCACAAAGCTAGTAAGTGTTAAGTGTCTGAGGCCGGGCATGAACTCCGGTCCTCCTGACTCCAGGGCCAGTGCTCTATCCACTGTGCCACATAGCTGCCCTGGGGCAATATATATTACTATTCCCACTTGAGTGTGTATGTTATTCCCTCTTTAAACCAATTCTGATGAGAATAAGGCTTATTCACTCCCCTGCTCCTCCCCCATCTTCCCCTCCACTCTATAAGCTTTTTCTTGCATCTTTAATGTGAGTTACTTTACCCCATTCCACCTCTCCATTTCCCTTTCTCCCAGTGCAGTCCTCTCAGCCCTTAATTAAAGATGTCATTATGGGGCAGCTAGGTAACACAGTGGACAAAGCTCCTTCCCTGGATCCAGGAGGAACCAAGCCCAAATCTGGCCTCAGACACAAGACACTTACCAGCTGCTTGACCCTGGGCACCCCACCCTAACTGCCCTGCAAAAAAAAAAAAGATAAACAAAAAAATAAATGTTTTAGAGATATCATCCCTTCATAATCACTTCCTACCTGTGTCCTCTGTCTAAATCTGTTCCTTTCAGCTGCCCTAACACTAAGAAAGTTCTTATGAGTTAGAAGTATCATCTTCCCATGTAGGAATGTAAACAGTTTAACCTTTTAACCTTTCTCAAGATTTCCTTTTCCTCTTTGCCTTTTTATGCTTATCTAGGGTCTTGTATTTGAAAATCAAATTTTCAAAAAGAAAATAAAAAACAAAGAAAGTCAAAATTTCTATTCAGTTCGGGTCTTTTCATCAAGAATGGCTGAAAGTCCTCTTTTTCATTGAAGTCCCATTTTATTCCCTGAAATATTATAATCAGTTTTACTGGTTATTTTTGGTTGTAATCCCAATTCCTTTGCCCTCTGGAATACCATATTCCAAGCCCTCTGGTCCTTTAATGTAGAAGTTGCTAGATCTTGTGTTATCCTGACTGTGGCTCCACAGTACTTGAATTGTTTCTTTCTGGCTGTTTGTAATATTTTCTCCTTGATCTGGGAGCTCTGGAATTTGGCTATAATATTCCTGGAAGTTTTCATTTTGGGATATCTTTCAGGAGGTAATCAGTGGATTCTTTCAATTTCTATTTTACTCTCTGCTTCTAGAATACAATTGAAAAATAGATTTTTTAAAAGAAGTATTTTGATGTCATAATCACAACAAGGGACTAAGACCCAGGGTTCTCTATGTACTGGAAAGAGTGGGCAAGGACTAAATGTTATACATAGAGAACTGGGTCTCAATGAGTTTCAGAAGATGGAAGGAGTGAGAAATAAAGTGGAATAAGATGAGAGAAAGTTTATAAAATATCGAGTTCCAGAGGGCACAGTGAAAAACGATGGAAGATATGTCAAAACCTTTGATGTTTCATCCCAAAGGGGCTATCTACTTAGTACAGTAGGACCAGGGCTATTGGAGCAGGGGAGGAAGTTAAAATATTAAAAAAGTAGAAACTTCAGAGAATAATGATACTGATAGCTCTCACAGGTCTAGAATTGCCTTTCATAGGCAGGATCAGTTTCATTACTAGAACAAAATAGATTTTCCAAGAACTACACCACCCATACTTCAGAGACTTTAAAGTGTATGGGCCCCCTTTCCCATTCCTCTGTCTGTAACAAAAACACAAAACATATGGTCCAGAGTTAATAAAAATGAAATTAATGGACTCAGATTGTCCATACAATTCTTTTTTGGCCAAAAGAAAATATTTTCAGTGATTTGAAAACCAGTTGTATCTTGTTGATGTCAATTAATTCAAGCACTGGCTCAAAGGATGCCAGTACTGAAATCAGTGGGAAATGGCATTGCCATTTCAATCTGAACCCTAGGATACTTAGGCTACTAAGTATTGTAGTAAAAATGACACACCCCATTCTTGATAACACATTTAGAACTCCAGCTCTTTCTAAGAACAAAAAGGGGTCATTTTCTTGATGTTCATTGTACTTTCTCCAATTCTAAGGCTAGTGTCTCTGCTATGTAGCTCATATGTGCACTAAGAGGGCTGGATGGTGATTCCCTATTTGTTATTTATGCTCAGTATTTCATATCCAATTAGCATGTCATACCAGGTCTTTCCAAGCCCTTATGACTATACTCATAAATCTCACTCCAACCCAGAAACCCTTCCTTACTTAAATCCAATTCACTATAAGTCATGATATAACCCTGATGTCAAGGTCCTCTTCAAGAATGAAGCATAAACAACAATAACAACTCCAACCCACCTCACCCATCTCTCAGCTAATTCTGTGATCCTATTTTCCAAGATTAGACATTACTTGCCCCTCATATATACTGCATTTGAATTAAACTGACCTACTTGCTTTAACCTCATACATTCTATTTGATCTTCAAAATCTGGTTTTTGACACCATCTTTCTCTTCCCTGATATGCTCATTTTCCTCATAGCTACCTCTTGGAAAAACTGGATGCCTTCAAAGCTCATCTCAAGCACCACTTCCTACAAGAGGACTTGTAGTTCTTCCAGTTAATAGTATCTTCCTTCCCCAACTAAAATTACTTTGAATTTATCTTGCATATATAGTAAATACAAAAAACTAAGGGATCCTTTCCAAACTTACATTTGAGTTGATGAATCAGGTCCTTTAGAGCAAATCCAACTAGATATATTTCTTGTGATTCTAGGGATAACCCTGGAAGGGTTGTAGGGTTCTTCCCCATTCTAACATTCTTCCCAAAACCTGTCATTAGTGATTAGCATCTCAATATGTTGACCCATTCATAACAATTTGCTTTTACAACAAGATATTTACTAAGAAGATAGAAATAACAATAGCTGACATTTATTTAGCACTTATTATATGCTGGGGCAGTTAGGTGACATAGTGGATTAAGTACAAGCCCTGAGATCAGGAGGGCCTGAGTTTAAATCTAGACTCAGACACTTACTTGCTGTGTGATACTGGGCAAGTCATTGAACCCTATTTGCCTCAGCTCCTTATCTGTAAAATGAGTTGAAGAAGGAAATGCAAATGACTCTGGTATCTTTACCAAGAAAACTGAAATGGGGTCATGAAGAGTCAAACATCACTAAACAATTGTATTTGTTGCTAGGCACTGTGCTAAGTGCTTTATAATTATTCTCTCATTCCATACTCAAACAAGGAGTTAAATACTATTATTATACTCATTTTACATATGAGGAAACTGAGGCAAACTAAATGACTTGAGCACAGTCACACAGCTAGTAAATGTCAGAGAGTAGATTTGACCTCAGGTCTTCTTGACTCTAAGTTCATTACTCTACCCATCATACCACCTAACTGTCCAACAGATACAACAAATACAGAAGTATAAACATTTCTGCCCAAATTCTGGGGCACCCTCTCCTCTAAACAACCTCAATACCTGGGGCAAATAGGATAAAACTTAAAGTAGTTCTTTCAAGGTTCTCATTCTCACCAACTTCACTTCCAAATATTGCATAGCCAATGGATGAGCCATTCCTCTATGGCTTTCATCATAAGTCAAGCAAACTACTCTATGCTTCATTCTTCATTGGGATGGCTTCCCAAAGACTCTGACATGCATTCTTGTCACTGTACCACTGGTGATTTACTTTTCCAATATTTCAAAGCTCACAAGATTACAACTTAGTTGTCTACAACATTCCTTCACCTAAAGTAAAAAAAAATACACATCACAGATACAGAAGCATTTGGCAGGGTCACATGTTTATGGCTTCATGTTGGCCAGGTGAAGAGAAGAGACCACTTATGAAATCTCTTCCCACTCCAAAACTTTTCTCTAGTTTCCCTCTTGAATCCCTACCCATCTTTGAAATTCCAACTTAAATCCAAGACAAAATTTCCCTGATCTGGCCTTTCCCTGGCCATACTCTATAACTTGGGCAGAGAGTGTGTTTTATCTCAGCTTTGCATCTCTACCAGATAGAATTCAGAACTTTAAATACAGTATATGCTTAACAAATGGTCTTTGACTTCAATGGAATTGAATTGGGTAGGATTTTTATAGTGGTTGGAAGTGAGGGACTCTACATATGCAGTGTGGCCTGTGTATTTCTACCAAGGCCCTCTTCTTTTTGCTCATTATCACCCAATTCTTTGACAGAGAACAAGAATTAGAATTCTCTCTTGTACCAATGGGAATCACATAGTTGGATATGACTTGGCAGATAGGGGAGAGTATCTCCTTCTTACACACACAAAACCTCTAAAATTCCTGAAAGCTGTGGCTAGAAAACTCTGGATTTGACCTCTGGACCTTCAGCTAAAAATCTTGTTATGACATAGTAACACAGAAGAGCTAATGAGGCCTCAGGACTTTTCAAAGACTGAGGGCAAACAGTAGATGAAGATTTTCTTTCTTGTGGAGAGGATGACTAAAAAGGAGGGTATTATCCCTGAGAAGGGCTAACTTATCTCTTCTGTACAATAAGTGGTTGAAAGGGAAGAAATTCCATAGAAGTAGCCAAATTGAAGCAATTAGTGAAAAAGGGATCATTCAGGGGAATACAATAGGTATGAATTACACTATAGTACATGACTATAGTAATCTAGTATTTGACAAACCTAAAGATCCAAGCTTTTGGAATAAAAACTCATTATTTGACAAAAACTGCTAGGAAAACTGGAAAAAATTATGGAAAGAACTAGGTATAGATCAGCATCTCACACTATATACTTAAATAAGGTTAAAAAAATGTACATGATTTACATATAAAGGGTGATACCATAAGCAAATTAAGAGAGTATGGAATAGTTTATCTGTCAGATTTATGGACAGGGGAAGAATTTAGACCAAAAAATATCACCTCATACCTATCAGAGTAAAAATATGACAAAAAAGGAAAATGTCACATGTTGTAGGAATGTGGGAAAACTGGGACACTAATGTACTCTTGGTGGAGTTGTGAACTGATCCAACCATTCTGGAGAGCAATTTGGAACTATGCCCAATGGGCTATAAAACTATGCAATACCCTACTAGGTTTATATCCCAAAGACATCCCCTCAAAGAGAAAAAGGCCTATTTATACAAAAATGTTTCTAACAACTATTTTTGTGGTTGCTAAGCATGAGAAATCAAAAGAATGTCCATCAACTGGGGAATGACTAAACAAGCTGTTGTATATGGTTGTAATGGAATATTATTGTACTATAAGAAATGACAAGCAGGATGACTTCAGAAAGGTCTAAAAAGACTTACACGAACCGATGTATAGTGAAGTCAGCAGAACCAGGAGAACATTGTGTACAGTGACAGCAATACTGTTTGATGACGAATTGTAAATGACTTAACTATTCTCAGCAATACAATGATCAAAAGGACTAATAATGAAGCATACTATCCACCTCCAAAGAAAGAACTGATATTGATTAAACACAGGAAGAAGCATCCTATTTTTCACTTTATTTCTTTCATTTTTATCTCTTTTATCGAGTTTTCTTATACAAAATGACTAATGTGGTAATGTTAATGACTAATATGGTAATGTTTTACATAATTGCAAAAAGAGCAAAAACAAAAAGGGTTCATTTTGTTTACATTCAACTATCCCCTTCACCAACCCCTCATAAATTCCTACTTTTTGTATAAAAGAAGCACAAAAGCCAGTAACTATACAGGAAAAGCAGCATAAAAATTCATGTGTTCTAATCTCAACACTTAAACAGCTAGATTGCATAATAGATAGAGCACTGGATCTGGACTAAAGAAGACCTGTGTTCAAATCCAGCCTCAAATACTCATTAGTTGTGTGAACCTGAGAAAGTCACTTAACCTCAAATTTCCCATATGTTAAATTGGGATAATAACAGCATGTACCTCCAAGGGTTGTTGTGATAATCAAATGAGACAACATTTTTGTAAAGCATTTTGCAAGCCTTAATGCATTATGTAGATGCTAGCTGTTGTTATTATTAGCTTCCTGAAATTTAGGAAATCACTTGACCTGCGAATCTCTTTCTTCATCTATAAAATAAGGAACAAGGGGATAGGGATAAGGATACTAGCATTATTTACCTCATGTGCTGTTGTGAATATAGGCAAGCCAGTTCATGATTTTTAGAGCTATAAGGGTCATAGAGATATTTTCCCACATCCCCTTCAACATTTAACATTTTTCTTTTTTCTTATATTAGCCACTCTGATAGGTGTGAGATGGTACCTCAGAACTGTTTTAATTTGCATTTCTCTGATCAATAGTGATTTGGAGCATTTTTCCTATGATTGTAAATAGCTATGGTTTCTTTTTCTGAAAACTATGTGTTCATATCCTTTGACCATTTAGTTTAAGTTCATTTTGATGAGAAGGAAGCTGAGGCCCACAGAGTGGAACTGACCTATCTAATAAGTGTCAGAGACCAGGTCTTCAGGCTCTCCATCCTCTTCCTACATGCTATTATGTAAATACAGAGTGAGAAAGGCCATCTATTGTACAGGCATCACAGAGGATTTTCAGTCTTGGGATTACATTAAAGAAATAATTTTAATGATGCTTTTTCCGGAAAGCCTAGAAACATTGAGGACTTACCAAAATGTGACTTGGTAACTTGTCTGCTTAAGTGTCCCTTACTAATAAGAAATATGTAAGCTTTCATGTAAGGTACTCCTAAGAAGACCTTAACAAAAAATCTTGAAAAGGTGAGAATACTTCTCCTTCACACCCTACCAACAAATCACATGAGAAAGAAATAAAAGTATATTTAAGCTCATGAGGTATCTAATGTGACTCTTTGCATGGACATTGTAGAAATCATAAATAATGCATTGACTCATGATGCTATGAAATCACCAATGCTGCTGACAAGTAGAAAAACCCTGATAGTAGACATTAGAAAGATTTCTTTGGGGGAGAAAAACTATTTTGAATAAGCCTGCTTTGCCTAGGTCTTGATTATTTTTCTAAAGGGTAGCCCCATTTCATTTCCCTGCTAGCCATATACCTGCATGGTCTTCATTTCCCCTTTATGAGAAAGAGATAAATGCTCCAAAAATAAAGAAACATAACATTTGGAAAACCATTTATAAAGTAATGCCCATCCAGTTCTACGTCCAACATCACCTACCTCCACATTTGTACTTCCTCCTAATTTATAGCATAAGAACATGTAACACAACCTGTGTGATGGAAAGGGAATTGGTTGGGGAATGGCATGAGCTGGGTTCAAATTCTACCTCCATTACTTACTATCTAGGGCAAAGTCATTTACCCTCTACAAGCCTAAGTTTCATATAAAAGGAAGAGGTGAGACTAGATGATCTCTAAGGTCCAATGCCACTCTTAGCATTTAAGACTATGATCCTGTGTTAGATGTTCAAAATGATGACCCTGAGTCACAAAGAAAAAGGTAATTAATGAAAATTGATTAAATGCCTATGCACACTAGATACTTCACTGGGAATGTGAAGACAAAGGTGAAGCAGTTCTTGACTTTGAGGAGCTTGCAATCTATTAAGAAAGGAATTTTATATCTATCTATCTATACATATATAAGTATGTATGTATATTGGTGCAAGAGGCACTTAACCCTCATTGGACCCCCCCCAAAAAAAAAACCTACAAGATCATTTAGGGAAAAGGAAATAGAAAAGGAGGGGAAGGGAAGGGAGGGGGAGGAGGAGAAAGGAGAAGAAAAAGGAGAAGGAGAAAGAGGAAGAAGAAAGAAAAAGGGAAGAAGAGGGTGACAAAGAAGAAGAAAGAAGGAGGAAAAAGAGGAGGAGGAGAAGCAGCAGCACTAGACTTAATACCTCAACTTGAGGTCTCTGCCTCAGTCAAAGGCACTTATGGATATCAGTGACTGAATTGCAGCCCTTTCAAAAGTGACTCCCTGATGATGCCAGACTTCTTACATGGTGTGAGTGTGTGTGTGTGTGTGTGTGTGTGTGTGTGTCTACTTAATGCCTGTAAACACACACTTTGGTACGTCAGTTGTTATTCCTTACATTGTGGAGTACCACATCCATTGGGGATTTATTGAATTTATTTAAAAACAACAAACATTCTCAATTATCTCCATGCTGTTCAGGGAGAATAATTTACTTAGAGGTATGAACAATCAAATTTTTCAGGGATGACTTCGAAATGTCAGCTCTAAAAGATGACTCCCATGTTAGTGAATATGAAACACCCATTTATATTTTTCATTTTTATTTTGATTTAATTTTCAGACAATTCCACTTTCTCCCCATGCCTGAGTGACTAAATTCATTTTGCTTGTCAAAGGAGAAAAATTTTCATAATTACAAAATGAAACGGGTGGCCTTTCTTTGGTGACCGCATATTTTACATGTCTCTCTTCTTTTCCCCCCCCACCCCCACAAGAGTTTCTTCTCTGATATAAGTTAGCTGGCCTCTGACATTCTTACCATCTTACCCAGGCTCCTTCTGAACACCTGAGTCTGAAGGCTCAGCAGTCTCTATGGTCCTATTTGTTCTGTGGATATGCAGACTCAGAGATTGACAGGATAGACATTTCACAAGACATTTCCCAGGCTTGGATGTTCAAAAATATTTTTTTAATCCACTGAAGAAGTAAAATAAATGGTCTTATGTGGGTATTCAGCTTGAAATGCACCTTGTTCTCTAATGTCAAATTCTACTCCTATGAACTGGCATTTCCAATATGGGTCAAACATAAGTACAGGCATTCAGTCTTGTTTTCTGGGGACATGTTTTGGTTTTTGCCTACTTAGAGGTGTTATTTTCAAACATGAGTTAAAAGAGTTTTATGTGTTTGTAAAGGGTTCTCTTGAGTAGAAATCTGTTTTTTTCCTCTTTTTTCCTTTCTCTCTTTTCTTAGAGGAGACAAGTATATGGGATCTTATTCTCTAAATATATCTATCATACTTGCACAGTCTTGCATGGATGAGTTAGCCTGAATTCTACTATTGTCTTCCTTTCCCATACCAGCTAGTGTTGTAGAGAACTGGCTTCTATGAAAAAGAATGCCTGGCCATTTTTTCTCCTATTTAGCTAGTGAATTAACCATCACAGTGCCTGGTACATGGTAGATGCTTATCAAGTACTTGTTGACTGTTGATTACTGTCTGGTAGCACTATTCCTTTGCCCTTGCCCTTGGAACTGGCCTCAAGACATTCCCTCACCATTTATTTCAGCTCTGTTTTCCCACTCTGCTCTTTTTGTTTGACCTCCATCCTTTCTCTTCCACTATTTGTTCAGGATTTATGTACTATTCATCACAGGGAAGGTAGTGTGGGAAACAAAATTAGGAAGACCTGAGTGCAAATCCTCCCTCAGTAGCTTGCTAGTTGTGTGACTCCGGACAAGTTGCTTAAGCTCTGAATCTCAATTCTTTACCTGCTAAAAATTGAGATAATGGTAGTACCTACCATAAAACTTAAAAATCAAGTAAACTAACCCATGTAAAACATTTTTCAAACTTTAAAACAGGGATTCTTAACTGGAGACCATGAACACACACACACACACACATATGTATATATAATTGGTTTCCTTTACAATACTATGTATTTTATTTTATACATAAAGACACCATGAGAATTATAGGCTGCACAAGACTTACAAAGGGGTCCATGGCACACAAAAATGTCAAGATCCCTTTTCCTTAAAATTCTAGTTGAATTTTACAACTTTACTCACATTTTCAGTTGTTATTTCTATATTATTACTCTATTGTTACTCCTTGGGCTGCCCATGTACCCTCTATAAATCTGGAGACTCAGTTCCTTCTTCAAGCCCAAAGCCTCCACCAACATCAATCTTCACTTTTACCACCTACAGTTTCCTAAAACCTCCCATACATTTCAATGCCACTCTGAAAGACTTAGGCCATCTTCTTAGTATTGGAACATAATTGACCAGAAATAGCTCCCCTTTCCCCAAATCTCACAAGTCACCTCAGATATGTAGGAAGTTCTGCTAACATCTAAATATAGCCTTGACACAGACTCAGAAGTTGTAATTTCTGGTTCTAGCTTTCACATCTACTAGATGAGTGCTGTGGGAAAGTGATTTGCTTCAGTGTCAGTTTCCTCTCTTTTTATGAGGGAAAACATGTAGAAGAAAGAGCCCTGTATTTAAAGTCAGAGGACCTGGATTTAAATTCCAGTTCTTTCACTTATTATTTATGTGATCTTAAGAAAGTAACTTGTTTTCTCTGCTCCTCAGTTTCCTCCTCTGTAAAATGAATTAGGCAATATCTGAGATCCTTTCTGGTTCTAAATCCAAAAGTTGTAGAAAAAATTAAAATAGGGCAGCTAGGTTGCACAGTGGATAGAGTACCAGCCCTGGATTCAGGAGGATCTGAGTTCAAATCTGGTCTCAGACCTTTGACACTTACTAGCTGTGTGACCATGGGCAAGTCATTTGACCCTCATTGAGAAGAAGAAGGAGGAGGAGGAGGAGGAGGAGGAGGAGGAGGAGGAGGAGGAGGAGGAGGAGGAGGAGGTTTTCCCACAGAAGACAGAATTTTAGTTGGGACTTAGATGAAGCCAGGGGATCCAGTAGGCAGAGATAAAGAAGAACATTTCAGACATAAGGAATAGTCAGAGAATATGCCCAGAGCTGAGAAATGGAGGGTCCATATGTTGTTTGATAGCAATGCAAAAGAATTTGACTCAGAAAAGCAAAAAATCATATCTAATACACTAACTTCTAAGAAGGTTCCTATTTTGCAAATGTCAACATTATAAATAATTCTTTGAAAGATTCACTATCAGAGATAACTTGGTTCAATGGCCATCTGGGTATTAATTTTAAGCAAAGCACAATATTTGTCAATGGACTCACCAGAGATACTTGCCATTAAAAAGAAATTCTAGGAAAAAGTCCAGATGCAAAGATGGTTTCCCATCAAAGATGGATTTTGAGGGGCAGCTAGGTGGCACAGTGGAAAAGTACTGGCCCTGGATTCAGGAGGACCTGAGTTCAAATCCGGCCTTAGACCCTTGACTCTTACTAGTTATGTGACCTTGGGCAAGTCACTTAACCCCCATTACCTGACCAAAAAAAAAAAAGATGGATTTTGAGATTCTCCAAATGCTCTTGTCCATTGATGACATTTTGTTGACTTGATGGAAGTCTTCAAATACAACACACCTACCTAAATGAAATACATAATCATTCAAAGGAGTTAGGTCTTTCTACTCACATGGGAAAAACCAAATAGATGAAGAATGCTTATTTTCTAAAATATGAAGTAGGATCAAAGACTTTATCCATAAATTTGTGGGTATCTGTGCATTGGTTGGGGTAGGAGAGTGATCCCTGAAAGATAGTAAAAAGGAAAAATGATCTGGGCTCAGAATTAAACAGGAGGAAAAGAGTAGACAGGAGTGCCTTTTAGAAACCATGTAATGCTTTTATATTTTTGCCCTGTAACAAAACCTATCTTTTAGAAAAGTGATATTCTATTTATTATTCTATATAATTGTAAGTTATATAACATCACAATATCCAAAGAAGTAACAATGAGATGTTCAAGGTGGGGTGGAGAGGTCTATTATAGGCATGAGAACAATATAACATAGTATAAGCAAAGAAATACACAGACATGCATAAAGAACCTCATTATCAAGAAATAGAGCAGAAAAGGTCAGCCAGTCATATAGTAAGACTGAGGGATAACCAAGATGCCATTGCTATCCACCCAGTTTCATGAAATCTAGATAAAAGTCCCCAATACATTGAATGTGACCTCTCCCTTTATGAAAAAAAAAAAGATGAGATAGCATGCATCAGTTGTGATTTGCATCACTATAAGGAATACCAAATATATATATATATATATATATATGTGTGTGTGTGTGTGTGTGTGTGTGTGTGTATGTATATATACATATATATATATATTTAGCCAGATATAAAAATAAATATTTCATATGAAAAAGTTCAAATTTATACCCCAGGGACAGATAGGTGGCATAGTGCATAAAGCACCAGCCCTGGATTCAGGAGGACCTGAGTTCAAATCCGGCCTCAGACACTTGATACTAGCTGTGTGACCCTGGGCAAGTCATTTCACCCTCACTGACCCTCAAATAAAAATTATACTCCAAACAAATTTGTTAATGTGAATAAATACAATCTTATTTTTATATAGGTTTGATGTTTGGAGTTTTATGATATTAGTTGTAGCACATTTGGAACATACATATGGTGGGTATACCAGAGTACAATTTACTCTTGCTCTGTTTTCCCATGATGTCTTCACTCTTTTTTGACTATTTATGTGTCTTAGGGAAGAATTTCCCATACTAATTTTTCTGCAAAATATTTGGGAGGGGGGGTTGAGATGTATTGATGGAATCCATAAATGCTAATCAGGAAATGTATGGATATGGACTACCCCCAGGGTAAAGGAGGCTAAGGGAATTGAGTTTGACTTTGGAACATAATAAAGAAAATTAAACTGTTATTCATACACCAAACTTGCTACCTATAATAAGTATGTTGACATACACATAAATTAATATTTAATATTTTAGAAGGAAAAGTACTTTTGGCATTAGATGTCCCCATGATAATAATAGCCAACATTTATATAGTGCTTACTATGTATCATGCTTTGTGCCTACAGTTTTACAGTTATCTCACTTAAACCTCACAAAAACCCTGGGAGGTGGGGGTTATTATTATTCCCATTTATTAGATATGGAAACTGAAAAAAAAGACATAGTTTAAGTGATTTGCCATGGGTCACACAGGAAGTAAGTGTTTGAGATGAGATTTGACCTCAGGTATTCCTGACTCCAGGTCCATCACTATATCCACTGGGCCACCCAACTGTCTCTAAAAATGCTATTTACATCACAGAGGAAACAACTCAGAAAAATATGGCACCATGTTACACTGATTGTAACATTACTGATGTAATGAATAATGCTAGACTTGGAGTCAGTAAATCTAGATACAAATACCCCCTCTACCATTTATTAACTGTGTTCATATTGCTCAAAAAGATTGAAGATCTCAAACTGGTGAATTTGGGCAAGTATTTTAGTCCATTTAGGCCTCATTTTTTTCTTCTGTTAAGTGAAGTGCTGGATGAGAGAGATGACTTCAAAAGTCCCTTTCAACTGCATACTTATGATCTAAATTGAAATATCATAATTCTTCAGATTATTAAAATCCTGGATGTCCTAACCAGATTGGGTCAGGGGGCATTGAGGGAGAATTTTTAAATGTAATGAAAAGAATGACATGATCTTATGATCTCTGCTTTAAAACAACTATTTTCTGGCTCATATTTTTAAAAGTCATTCCCTGGTAAAGTTGGATTTTTCACTAAGATGGATCACTCTAACCCTCCTGGCCTAAGATCCTAGAGCTGTAAGAAAGACAATGACTTCAATCCCAGAACTTCATGGCTGCTATAAAATTCCTATTTATTATTGCATTTCTTTGTAAGTTAGGAATTTTAAAACCCTCATCTTCATGTGCATTTCCCACTTTTAGACAATGACCTCTCCTTCCTCAATATATTTTTTAAATTGTGTCCATCTGCCTTGAGTTCTCTTTTTTCTCTCATCTCCTTCCATCCATAACACAAAACTTTTCTAGATTTTTCTCCAACCTCTCCTTCTTTGCTTCATTCTCAAAGAATGGTACAACTCTTCTCCTTTCAAATGATAATCCTCTTAATTCTGTATTTCATTCCTTTTTATATTATTTTAACTAAGACTTTCCCATTCCCCTTCTCTTATTCAATCTCCCTACTCATTGGCTTTATCCCTGCTGCCTGCAAATATCCTCTATCATCACCTATCTTGAAAAATAAAGGAAGACAAACTTTCCATTTGGCTTGGCCATATCCTTTGACTACATTTTTAATTATAAAATATTTCAAAATATTATATTTCAGTTTTGTTTACTTATTTCAGTCATTTTTGATCTTCATGGCCCCATTTTGGGTTTTCTTGGCAAAGACACTGGAGTGGTTTGCCATTTCCTTCTCTAGCTCATTTTAAAAATAAGGGAATGAGGCAAACCAGGTTAAACTTGCCCAGAATCATACAACTATTATCTGAGGTGAGATTTGAACTCAGGAAAATGAGTCTTCTTGATTCTAGGCCCAACACACTACCCAATGTGCCAACTAGTTGCCCACACATGTGAAAACTATATGTATATAAATCCAAATCAAGTCTTGAGCAAAAAAAAAATAGGCAGCAAAAGATATGAGTCATTTTTCCAGCCCAGAGAAGTTTAGGAAGAAAAAAGGAAAGGTCTATAGACACTTGGGATGGAGGCTGGCTGATAATAGAGTCCACAGAGTATATAGAAGCAGCATCAGGTGTGGGCAGCCATGGGTAGCATCAGCATCAGGAGCTCCAAGTGCATCCAATACTCAGGAATATTAAGAGGACTGAATACCTGGTCAGAAAAAAGATTCCAAGGGACCAAACTGCATAGAATTGGGCACCATTTGGCAGCTCCATAGCCTATTATCCAATTTCAGAACACAGTTTTAGAGTGGAAAAGAGCAATAGCAGTCAAGAGAGGGCAGATACTGTACCTGGATATGTACCAGAACACAGACCAGGAAGGTAGTAACCAGACATCTCCACAGATCACTCTGGAAGCATTGAAAACCTACAGATCAAACTATGGAAGCTGAGGCAAGTCTTCCCCCTCAGAGGTGAGCAGAGAACAACTCTAACATGAAATCAAAAATAGATTGAAAAAATGAGGAAACAATAACAACAGAAAGAAGCTGACCATAAAGACCTCCTACAGTAATAGGGAGTTTCAAGACACAAACTCAGAAGAAGAAAATAACATGAAGTCATATATAAGCAGAGCCTCAAAGAAAATATAAATTGGACACAAGATCAACAAGAATTTTTACAAGAACTAAAGAAAGAGATAGCAAAAAGTAAAAAAGAAAGAAAATTTGACATTTAAATACAAGATTCAAGAGAAACAAAAATATAAACATGGAAGAGAAATCATAAGGGAATATTTAAAATTTTTACATTCCTATAAGGGAAGATGGTGATTGTAACTACTAAAAATTTTATCATTATTAGTGCAATTAGGAGTATTATAGAGAGGGCATAGGTATGAGTTGACTATGATGGGATGATTTTTAAAACATAAAATTAAGGGATGAGAAAGAAGGATGCATTTGGATAAGGGGTAAGGGAGAGGAAGAATGGGGGAAATTGTATCACATAAAAGAGGTACAAAAGGAAATGCTTTCTCATCAGAGAGGAAGATGGAAGAGGATGGTGGGCAATACTTGGACCTTATTCTCATCATAATTGGCTCAAAGAAGGAATACAATATATTCAGTTGGGTATAGAAATCTATCTTACCTGAAAAGGAAATAGGAGAAGTAGGGAGGCTTATAGAAGGAACAGGTGGTTGAGGGACATAGTGATCATAAGCAAAAAAGACTTTAAGGAAGGACAGGGTATAAAGAGAAAAAGAAAAGGATAAAGAGGGAGAAATAGTATGGAGGCAAACATAATAATTATAACTGTGAACACTAATGGGATGAACTCACCAATAAAATAGAAGGAGATCACAGAATGAATTAAAAACAAAAATCCAACAATATGTTATTTACAAGAAACACACTTGAAGCAGACAAACATGGAGTAAAGATAAGGGGTTGGAACAAAATTCATTATGCTTTTTCTTAAGTAAAAATTGACCATGTATCATGGAATAAAAACCTCAAAACCAAATGCAGAAAAGCAAGCTATTATATGCATCCATTGAAGATCATAATGTAATAAAATTACATTCAATAAAGGGCTATGGAAACATAAATTAAATATTGGAAACTAAATGATCCAATCCTAAAGAATGAGTGAGTCAAAGAACAAATCATGGATATAATCAATAGTTTAATTAAAGAGAATGGCAACGAGGAGACAATATACCAAAATTTGTGGGATGCAGCCAAAGCTATGGGGAAGAAAGGGGAAAATTTTGATTTCTAAACTCTTTTTTTTTTTTTTTTAGTGAGGCAATTGGGGTTAAGTGACTTGCCCAGGGTCACACAGCTAGTTAAGTATTAAGTGTCTGAGGCCGGATTTGAGCTCAGGTACTCCTGACTCCAGGGCCGGTGCTCTATCCACTGCGCCATCTAGCTGCCCTGATTTCTAAACTCTTACGTCAATAAACTACAGAAAGACTAGATCAATGAATTGGATATACAAATTCAAGAAAAAAAAACCTAGAAAAAGAACAAATTTTAAATCCCCAGTTAAAGATCAAACAAGAAATCCAGAAACTCTAAGGTGAGATTTATAAAATTAAAAGTAAGAAAGCCATTGAACTAATAAATAAAACTAGGCTTTATGAGAGAGGGGAGAAAGCTAAACAATTGGTTAATTTGATTAAAAAGAAGAAAAAAGAAAACCAAATCACCAGTATGGAACATGAAACGGGTGAATTTACCACCTAAGAAGAGGAAATTAACGTAATCATTAGGAGCTATTTTGCCCAATTATACATCAATAAATTGAATAATCTAAGTAAATTGAATGAATATTTACAAAAATTTAAATTTTCCAGATTAATAAAAGGAATTGATTATTTAAATGACCCTATCTTAGAAAATGAACTTAAAGAAACCATCAATGAGCTCCCCAAGATAAACCCCTAGGGCCAGATGAAATCACAAGTGAATTCTACCAAACACTTAAAAAATAATCATTTCTAATACTATTTAAACCACTTGAAAAAATAGGCAAAAAAGGAACCCTACTAAATTCCCTTTGTAACACAAATATCATATTTTTACCTAGAACAGGAAGACCAAAAAAAGAGAGAAAAAACTATAGACCAATTTCCCTAATGAATATTGATACACAAGTTTAAAATAACATACTAGCAAGGAGATTATAGCAATATATCACAAAAATCATACACTATGACCAGGTGGCACTTATACCAGGAATGTAGGGCTGGTTCAATATTAGGAAAACTATTTGCATAATTGACCTTATCAATAGCAAAATTAACAAAATCATATGGTTTCTTAATAGATGCAGAAAATCTTTTGATAAAACACAGCCCTCATTCCTATAAAAACAAAACAAAACACTAGAAGGCATAGAAATCAATGGAGTGTTCCTTAAACTCAGTATTATCCATTCAAAATTATGTGCAAGCATTAACTATAATAGGGACAAGCTAGAAGCCTTTCCATTAAGATTAGGGTTGAAGCAAGTATGTCCTTTGTCATGACTATTATTCAGTATTGTACCCAAAATGCTAATTATAGCAATAAGAGGAGACAAAGGAATTTAAGGAATCAGAATAGGCAATGAGGAAACAAAACTATCACTCTTTAAAGATGATAATATGGTATAGAGAATCAACTAGAAAACTAGTTGAAAAAATTAAAAACTTTAACAAAGTTGCAGAATATAAAGTATAGCCACATAAATCATTAGCATTTCTATATATTACCAACAAAGCCCAGCAGCATGAGCTAAAAAGAGAAATTCCATTTAAAATAACTGGTGACTATATAAAACACTTGGGAGTCTACCTGCTAAAACAAACCCAGGAACTCTATAAACACAATTACAAAACACTTCACACAAAGTAAGATCTAAAGAATTGGGAAAATATACATGGCTCATGGGCAGGCTAAGCCAATATAATAAAAAGTTCAATTCCACCTAAATTAATTTACTTATTCAGTGTCAAAGCAATCAAACTACCAAAATTATTTTATAGCGCTAGAAAAAATAGTAACAAAATTCATCTGGAAGATCAAGAGGTCAAAAATATCAAGGGAATCAATGAAAAAATGTGAAGGAAGGTGGCCTAGTTCTACGAGATCTCAAAATGTAGTACAAAGTGGGAATCATCAGATCAATCTGGTACTGGCTAAGAAGTAGAGTGGTGGATCAGTGGAATAGATTAGGTACACAATACATAATAGTACAGAACCACAGTAATCTAGCTTTTGATAACTGCAAAAATACAAGCTTTTGGAACAAGAACTCACTATTTGACAAAAACTATTGGGAAAACTGGTAAGCAGTTTGGCAGAAACTAGATATAGACTAATATTTTACACAGTATAACAAAACGGCATCCATCTCCAGAAAAAGAACTAATGAAGTCTGAATGCAGATTGGAACATACTCTTTTAACTTCTTTTTTTGCTCTTGGTTTTGTCTGCATTTTCTTGTGCAGCATGGCTAATATGGAAATGTTTTGCATGACTGCATATGTATAATCTATATCAAATTGTTCATCTTCTCAAGGAGGTGGAAGGGAAGGGAAAGAATGTAGAATGAAAATGATAAAATCTTAAAAGTTTTTGTTCACATGTAATTGAGAAAAAATAAAATTGAATATAAAAAACAGGAATATTGAATGCCAGTTGATCTTGAATATAAGTACATTGAGGGTTAGAACTGTATGTTTGTGTTTTCGAATTCTTAGCATCTGGCACTCAATAAGTGATAAATGTTTGTTGAATTAAATTAAATTGCCCTAATCCCAAAAGACTCCTATACTCTAGCAGTCAATAAACAGATGTACTGCCTGATTCCAAAGAACAGACTTCATTCTGTTCCCTTCCCAAAAATAAAGCTACAGGGAGGTTAAACATAGAAGCCACAGTTTGGTCACTGAATCAAATGCAGGAAGAAAATGCTTGGGTTCCACAGATTGTCTTGTTAGAAGGCCTCATTGTTTTACTGAGGCTTGCTAAGTAAGTGATATCTTCCATTTGAATGGTCCTAAAGTCTATTACAGTATTTTTGTTGGAAATGCTAATGTGAATGATAAAAGTCACTTACTGGAGATTATTACAAAAAAATAAAACCCCACCTAAATGTTGTAACACATTGACTTGGTAGCCCAGGAGGCCCATTCCCATCAGCAGGTCCCATAGACCCAGAGGGACTGTTATCCTCTTGGCTAAATCTGCCTGGATCCAATGGCAAGATGTGCATTTGTAGTTTATAAAATAAATTAGGCAGAAAAGAATCTCATAATCACAAATGCATTTAGTCACTGAGCTCTCCAAAGTTAAATGGACAATGGAAATAATCTTTGAAGGAGCAAACAGCAATACTAAGACTCATTAATATGCACATTAGCAAAAAATGTGACAGACCCTGGTGTCTCTTCTTCCAGGCAGCTAATAAGCAATGTATCAAAGGACCACTAAGGTCTGTCTAACTGCATTCTTCACTTGGCATAGAGCGATAAAAAGCACATTCACAGCTATCAGCACGACCACCACCACCCTCCCCTTTTTCTATTCTGGCCTAAGGTACAGCCAATTAGACATGCTGCCTCAGTCCTGTGTCTAACATACTAAAAAATGACAGCATTTTTTTTAGTTTGGAAGTTGGTCTCAGTGGAGCATGGAAGTCAGATGATAGCAGGGCAGTGCTGAGAGGAATTTTAAGCTCTTAGAAGACCAATTCAGAGCGACTGAAGTCTTGAGGTCAGGGTCATTCCCAAAAGACCTCCTAGAAAAATGATCATTTTAGGTTCCCTCAGAGAAGCTGAGCATTTTGTTGTTAGAGGATGATGGTCAATGGACAGAAAGACCCACACCCTGGCTTTAACTTGTGGCTGGCTCCTGACCAGGGATTTCCCACTTGCTTTAGAAACAACAGAAATTTTCTCTTTGTGGATAGAGTGTTGGACCTGGAGTTATAAAGACCTGAATTCAAATCTGGCCTCAGATACTTACTAAGTGTATGACCTGGGCAAGTCACTTAATCTCAGTTTGTCTCAGTTTAAATTAACACAATAAAAGTACCTACCTCCTAGGATTGTTGTGAGGATAAAATAAAATATTTATATAGCACTTTGTAAACATTAAACAACTATATAAAGTTATCTCCTTAAGAAACTACAGGAAAGATTAATGGGCAAAAGTGATAATGGATAACTTGGTAATTTGTTGAAATACGATAATGAATGGAACATGCTTTACAAACTTTCAAAGCCCTGAAGAAATCTCAGGTATTATTGTCATGACTAATAATATGTATTATGACTGCAGAAATAACACTAAATACCTTGGCCCCCACCTCGGCCTCCACCTCCTGAAGGCCAGGTGGTTTAGTAGTGGCATCCCTATTGACGTCACTCATGCTGGAGGGTCTCCAGCCCTTCATCTAGAGGGCACTGGCTTCGCCTTGACCATAGGCGGGAAGGTTTCCTTTGCTGAGGCATGAGGTTGAGAATCTCAGCCCTTGCCTTCAAGTCCTGAATAAGGGAGCTGTGGTTATCAGGATAATCATGCAGCTACCTGGCTGAGCGATCCTTAGTTGGAACAATAAAAGCTAAGCAGAGGAGGCACAAGGGTCCCACTGCAGCATGTGGTTCATTGCCCTGATTCTCAGTCTACTCCAGGATTCATGGATGGGGAGGAAGCAGCAAGGATGCCTGTCCTTCTCTGTCTGTGATGGTGCAGTAGTCAGGGTACTTAGTTACAGCTCTGGTCGATGGAGCTTGGACTAAAGTAAGGAACCGGTGATCCTGAATTGACCTGTTGCCCATCTAGATAGTTTATTTGGATTCTGGCAAGAGAGGACAGTTCTAAGAATCATTGCTGGAAGCTTTATAAATGGCACATTGATACTTAACCAGCACAGGCAGTCCACATAAAAGCAGCAGTGGTTCCAGAGACCATTGGTGCGCCTACGACAAAGCCTCAGTGGGGATGAGGGAGAGGAAAAAGGGCAGAATTTGGTGGAGTCCAGTACAAAGGTTTAAGTGATCTCTGAAGGATTGAGAGAGAGATGTCTGTACATCAGCTGAGAGTGGGAGACAATCAATCAGTTCAAGGACTTGCAGTGATTTTCCCACTGGCTGGAAGTTTCAGCATGCTTTATATGGGGTTATTCTGGGGGATTCCCCACTTTGACCATCTGGTTAGGAATAGGATGCTCCCCTCACCTCAAAGCAGGTGGGGGGTGTTTTTCCTTGACCTTAAGGTGAATGTGAAGATTTCTCCCTGAACATCTGAGCCACTATAGGTCTTATCTCCAGATGCAGGGTGCTGAAAGGCCACACAATGTCCCAGCTTTGTGGACACTTCAGCAGTGCTGGCTCTATACCCAGGATAGTATAATACCAGGGGACACTGTCAGGAGAAGTCAAACTACGGATTTTTGGGTTTTGGTTTTTTTTTTTTTTGTAAGGCAGCTAGTAAATTTTCACAGCAAAATAAATCTGCAGCACAAGTCAAAGTTAGAACTTAGGCCCCAGATAATGAGGTACAGTTTAGGAGACAATAGAAAATTAGTTTCAAAATGAGAATCATATTTCCACTATGCCAGGTATATTAGTTACATTTCACTCCCTCCTCTCCCCAACCCCTACTACCTTCAGAGCATCCGAAGTTTGTAGGCTTTCTAAATAAACTAGGGGTGGGATGGAATCACTGAATCTTAGAACTCAAAGGAATTCCTCAGAATCCAACTTGTTTTTCACCCACATTCCCTTTTACAACATTCCCAGCAACTGGTCATCCAGCCCCAGCTTCAGTACTTCAAAGGAGGGGGATCTCACAACCTTGTGGTAATACCTCCCAAGGCAGCCCATCCCACTTTTAAATAACTTGAATGTTGAGGAAGTTTTATTTTTCTATACAACAGGGTCAGACCACTTCCTCTCCCTAATTAAGTGTGAAAATTAAAAGGAATGTTCTGGGATTCTAGATTCCTACTCCACCCATTTAGTCACATCTTCCCTAAAAACTCAGTAGCCTCAACTAAATAGGTCATTCTAACCTATAAATAATAGGGCTTAACCCTTCAGGGTGTGAAAATGCATTTTCAAATGGAGTTTTGCCTACTCTGAGGCCCTGTACACTGCCCATCTAAGAAACGACTGTTATCTGCCAGGGAATAAAATTTATGGAATCAGTAACATTTTATTCCTCACCATGCCTACTAACTTTGTAAGTTAGTTGCTGTGGCACACAGATACCCCAGCCATACCCACAAGAAAAATAGAAGCTAAATTCTGGTCAAGCTGTCCTTCAGTGTCTACAATCTGATCAGGAATCTGTGAATAGGAAATGTCATTTATTTCAACAAAGATGATAGATATATATGCTTGCATGTATATGTATATATAAATGTAAATCAAGGTAGAGAGTCAAACATCTGCCTACATTTAGGAAACCTTCTCCTAAGGACTTGAGGTGATTGTGATTTAACTACCAACTTTTCATTGTAAATAATCTCCCTAAAGCAGCAAAGGAGGGAATCACTTGGATCCAAGATGCATTTATGTTGCCCCTAGACTCAAAATGAGCTAATTATTTTTATAGCAAAGTGTTACGAAAATAAATACATGGCCATTAGAGGGATGAGGAGAAGAACTGGCAATTGAAAGGTTTAGGAAAGACCTCAAGCTTCAGAGAAGTCAAGGAGAATGAAGCCTGGGGAAAAAATGGTCATATGATTGATTGATTGATGTGATATTGTTGACCTTTAAGAATACAGTTTTAAGAGATAAAAAGGACAGAATCCTTAAAGTGCCTTCCTACTCTAGTTCCTTCTTGTTGTTGTTCAGTCATGTCCCTTTCATGACCCCATTTGGTGTTTTCTTGGCAAAGATACCAGAGTCCTTTTCCATTTCCTTCTCCTGGTCATTTTGCAGATGAGGAAACCAAGGCAAACAAGGTAAAGTGACTTGCCCAGGGTCACATAACTAGTAAGTATCTGAGATCAGATTTAAATTAAGGAAGATGAGTCTTCCTGACTCTAGACTTGGCATTCTTCCTATTGTGCCACCTATCATCCTTCTTATCAATAAACTTCAGTGGCTCCCTATTGCCTCCAGAATCAAATAATCAAATACAATTTGTGTGTGTGTGTGTGTGTGTGTTTTCAAGGTCCTTTATAACCTACCTCCACCCCCACTATACCAGTTTTCTTACACTTTACTCCCAAACACATACTTTTAAATCATCACCCTCTTTGCATTACCACAAACATGACATTCTATCTCATTCCTGGCTTTTTCTTTCTCTGTTACTTCTGTCTGGAATGCTGTCCCTCCTTAACTTTACCTCTTGGCTTCTCTGGCTTCCCTCAAATCTCTACTAAAATCTCATCTTCTACAGAAGGCTTTCCCAACCCTCTTTAATTCCTCCATTAATTATTTCTTATTTATCTTATATATAGCTTGCTTGTTCAAATTCATACTTGCTTGTTTTCTCACCCATTAGAATATGATCTCCTTGAGGGTAGGGACTGTCTTTTGCCTCTTTTTGCATCCGCCTGGCTTGGCACAGTCCCAGGTATGGAGTAAGCCATTATTAAATGTTTATTGACTTATTGATAGGGGTTAGACTACATATATTCTAGTGTAGACTAGACTAGATATGACATGTTCCAATTGTGATTCTGTGGATGAGGGAGGGAAGAAAGGAAGGAACAAGTAAACTCAAATAGACCTAGCTTCAAACAAGGAAGACCTATCAGGGCCATCTCTCCATGGTACACAGAGCTGGCTGCCTAAGGCACACAGGAGATAACACATGAGGTAAAGTTGTAAATTAACTGTCCTAATTAGTCTATCTTTCCTTATCTAATGGGGATTTAAAAACTGGCTGACATTCTAGAATTTATAGTTCAGTTATTCAGGGCTTAGAGTACTTCACGAGAATATACTCAACCCCTTTATGCTTTTTATCATAGGGGTTAAAATCAGGTCAAGTCAATGAGTATATATATATATATATATATATATATATATATATATATATATATTTTGCGGGACAATGGGGTTAAGTCACTTGCCCAGGGTCACACAGCTAATAAGTATCAAGTGTCTGAGGCTGGATTTGAAGTCAGGTCCTCCTGAATCCAGAGCTGGTGCTTTATCCACTGTGCCACCTAGCTGCTTCCCAGATCAATAAGTATTATTAAGCACTTACTATATGGCAGATGGGAAGCTAGTTGGCACAGTGGATAGAGTGCAGGGCTTGGAATAAGGAAGATCTGAGTTCAAACCAGGCCTCAGACACTTAGTAGCTACGTCACCCTTGGCAAAATAACTTTATTTGCCTCAATTTCCTCATCTGTAAAATAAGCTGGAGAAAGAAATGTCAAACTTTTCCAGTGTCTTTGCCAAGAAAACCACAAATGGGGTCACAAAGAGTCAAGACACGACTGAAATGACAACAATGACAATAACAAATATGGTAGATACTATGATAAGTGCTGAAAAGGGGGAAAATTGTCCCTGTTCCTAAGGAACTCACTCACATTTTAATGGGGAGCAAACATGCAAACAACTATGCTCAAAGGGAATATGCTAGCATTAAGACATGGGTGCCCAGAAAGATTTCTTACTTAAGGTAAAATTTTAGCTGAGACTTGAAAGAAGCCATTTATTTGCTAGCTTGCTTGCTTGCTTGTTTATTTATTTATTTATTGAAGAGACCTGGGAAAGACCTTAGCTTAAAAAGGCCAAGGTCTCCCAATACATCCAGGACCCACTCCAGTCATCCTGATGAATATCTTGCCACTGTACCCAGAGGGATCTAGAGGAGTGAGGCTGGTTACCTTGCACAGCTCTCCCTCACTTAAACCCAATTCACTGCAAGTCATGACATCACTTCCCAATGTCATGGTCCTCTTAGGGAATGAAGGACAAATAACAACAACAACACGTTGATGGCTGCAGCAAAAAAATATTTTGCTGGGGATAGAAGGACTTTCTAGTAAAGATGGTATCAAAGAAGAGACAAGCCATTCCATAAAAGAAAAAAAAAGCCAGAAATAATATTTTTTTCTATAGTGTTGCTGTTCCAGTGGCTAAGTGACTGTTTTGCTAAATGTCACATGCATTTTTCTATAAATTCTTCTGGTTTTGAACTAAAAGATCGTTGCAGGGCACACTCTTCTCAATAGGAAGTGATAGCACTATAATCAGAGACCTGAGTAAGGGTAGCAACAGGAAACATAAGAAAATTCCACAACTATATGCTATTGGGAGTGAGGGGCATAGCAGAGGTCAACTTAGACTGTTTCTAGTGGTAAGAGGTCTGATAAACCAGAATGTACCAGAGCAACATCAGGTGGAAATGTATTTAGAGCAGCTTCCAGTGACCCACCATGCAGTAGAGATTATGCATCCAGCATGGCAGAACTAGCAGAGACCTCAGTGAAAACTGAGGATTTGGGAGTGGGAGAAATAGTCCAACATAAGCAGCATGATGAAGTCCCAAAAAGATGGGAGGTGCCTGTTCTTATCTGTGTGTCCCAGCTATGTACACTTCCTACATGTGTATGTTTCAAAGCCATTGATAATCTAATCCTATCCATAGCTTTCCAGTCTGCTTAGACCTTACTTCCCTCTGAATATTGTATAGTCCAGTGTCTCTGGTCTTCTTGCTATTCCTCAGAGAAGATACTCCAACCTTTGACTATATGACTTTTCACTGGCTGTCTCGTGCCTGGAGTATTCTCCCATTTCATCTCACCCTCCTGGTTTCCCTGGCTTCCTTCAAGTCTCCTCTAAAATTCCTTCTGCAAGTAACATTTCCAGTCCTCTTTACTGTTAATGCCTTCCCACTGATATTATTTCCAATTTACCCAGTCTATATATGGTATGTATATAGCTGTTTACATATTGTCTACCCTATCAGAATGTGAGATCCTTGAGAGTAGAGTATATTTCTACCTTCCTTTGTATTCCCTGAAATTAGCACAATGTGGGGCAGCTAGGTGCTGCAGTGGATAGAGCACTGGCCCTGGAGTCAGGAGGACCTGAGTTCAAATATGGCCTCAGACACTTAAGACTTACTAGCTGTGTGACCCTGGGAAAGTCACTTAACTGCCCCACAAAGAAATTTTTAAAAAGGAAATTAGCACAATGCCTGGTGCAAAGGAGACGTTTAACATCAATGCTTTTGTTGAATTAACTGGCCTCACATATCCCTATATGTATACTTTGCTCTGTAGTGCCTTATTCACATTCACTTTTCCCACTGATGGTTTGTGATTTTGTGGGAAAGTGTACTCAAAGATTTAGGGGAAATGTTTTATTGTTACTTTTCTTAAAATGCCATTTCACTACTTGTCTTTGTTTTCAACTAATTGTGTCCTGCAGCTAATTATTAAAGTCTAACACAATGGTAGGGGCTCATAAGTTATGATTGTAAAAACCCCACAAAGTAATTTAACCCAGGTTAGCTTCCTCTGGGGGACCAACCCTGTAAGTTAGAGGGTGCCCCAGGTATTATATACATGCATGTATGTATGAATGCATGTGTATGTATGTATGCCTATATACATATAGATAAGTAAATACTGTATGTAGTATTTATATATTGTATTTACATAATATATTATATTACTATATGTGTGTGCTGTGTGTAAAGTATTTATGTATCTATATGTATATAGGCATATATACATATAGATAAATAATACATATAGTATTTATATAATGTATTACATTACTATGTGTATGTGTGTTCTGTGTATAGTATTTATTTATCTATATGTTTTTTCCAAATAAAAAGAAAGCTCCTTGAGGGCAGGGACTGGTTCAATTTTAACTCTCTATCTCCTATGCACAGTGCCTGGTATATATAGTAGATACCTAATAATGCTTTTTAAATTAAATTAAATTATTTCTTCTCTTCTTTCTTCCTTTTCTCTCTTCCTTCTCCCTCCATCTCTTTCTTCATTCCAATCTCTGTTCTCCTTTCCTTCCCTCTGTAGTGTAGTCAAAAGAACACTAGACCTAAAGGGTCAGATCTGGTTTCAAGACTCACCTCTGCAACCTCTTGGCTATGTGACTTTGAGTAAATCAACTTCTCTAAGTTTCAGTTTAGGCCATTTGTAAACCAAAAATAAAAAAAAAAATTACCTACCCTACTCTCCTCAAAGGGTTATTGGGGCATGGAGTAGATCAGGGAGGGACTTGGTAAACTGGAAAGTATTAATTAACTACCTGTTTTACATGGGGTTAAGTCTTTTTATTTCTATGAGCCTTGATTTCCTCATCTATGAAAATGATTAGACTGGACTAAACAATATCAAAGGTCCCTTCCAACTCTATAAGCCTATGATTCTTCTTTTATCATGCTACCTTAAAGGGAGAAACCTCCCTTTAAGTCTAAACCTCCAGTTAAAGAGGGTACCCAGGCCAGTCATCTATCTCTTAATTTCCCACTAGGCTTCACTACCTTGTACTTCTCCATTATGCTCCCCAAATCTTTTCATCCTAGAAGATTACTTCACCTCTGGTAGTACCCTCTACCCCTAAGAATCCTTCCTCTGATTGAAAAGTGGCGGGGGTTGGGGGGGATCCTCTCAGAAGCTCCATTTAAGGAGAGTATCTAGGTTACCCATCTCTTCATTTCCCACCAACCCAGACTCCTCTGTACTAGGTAACTTCTTCCTGCTTCCTCCCTACCTTTTCAGCTTCCTTTATTTTATTTTATTTTTTTTTTGCCGGGCAATGAGGGTTAAGTGACTTGCCCAGGGTCACACAGCTAGTAAGCGTCAAGTGTCTGAGGCCCGATTTGAACTCAGGGCCTCCTGAATCCAGGGACAGTGCTTTATCCACTGTGTCACCTAGCTTCTCCCATCAGCTTCCTTTTATGAGCTGTCTGCCCCCATGAGCATGTAAGCGCCTTGAGGGCATGGGCTATCTTTCAGTGCTTGCCACAGTGCTTAGTACTAAGTATTTGTTTAATGTTTGTTATTGTGGATCTTCTTTAAGCACCAGCAACTGAAGGGCCAATTGAATCAACTCAACATTTGGGCAGAAATCACCTCAAGGGCCACTATCATAATTATCAGCCCCAATTCTGCCATTAAAGTGGTGACAATACCAGAGTCACTTTAATACTATGGCTTCGGTCATATCAACATGGCTTTGCATGCCTTATCCCATTTGAACCATATATAAAATCCAGTGAGAGCTATTCTACAAATATTTTCAACATTTTACCAATGAGGAAACTGAAGTTCAGATGGTTTAGTGAACTATCCATAGCCACACAGCCAATATCAGAAAGGAAAATTAAAATTCAATTCATCTTGACTAATGCTAACACTTCATCCACAGTGTGGGGCTAACTCTAGCAAGAAAGAAATTCTCTATTTTTTCAAAACAAACAAACAACCAGGGTAAGTTTTGAAATTCATTCTACTACAAAGGCTGCCAGGAAGTATGTACTTTCCACTCCATAAGAAAGAAAAATGCATTTGGCGCAAGTGGCCATTAACATGTCATAGAGATAAATCAGAAGGCTTATCCCCAGGAATCTTAATAAAAGAAGTCACTTGGGACAGGGGAAGTAGGAAAATAGTCACCAGTTAGAACTTACCTTTCACCAGAACCTGGAGGAATTTTGTAAGTGCTCATTCATGAAGACACTTAAAAAGACATTGCAAAAATTTATCTTTGCTATAAATTCTTGCTGACTAAAAGTTTCTTTAGAGTAATTTACAATGCTCATCATAAAATACCTCATCAAAAGGAAAAATTTAGATTTAAGACAGGATTGTAAACTCCCAAGGACTCGGGGACAATGTGCTTAACCAATCTCAGGTGAACAATGAGTGATGTATGGCCTCTGGGTAACAAAAGGCTAGAGTTGCCTTCCTCTTAATATTTCATGCTTCTGATTGTATCGCACAAATCTGATGGTCTGCCTCACTTAGAGGCTAGGACATAGATGTGCTTAGAAATGATGTTTAGGCCTTTTATTCTATATCCCATATCAGAGGCAAGGAATGATGGTGTCTTTGTGTGTGGCTGTAACCCCAAGTAATAGCCAATCAGAAACCTCAACACATAGGGCTGCTGGGTAGTACAGTGGATAAAGTACTGGGACTGGAGTCAGGAAGACCTGAGTTCAAATCTAGCCTTAGATATTTACTGTGTGATGCTGGGCAAATCCTTTAACCTCTGTTTGTCTTAGTTTCCCCATCTGTAAAATGGAGAAAATGATTTACTTCTAATGGGGCCTTTGGAGCATGCTCAGTTTACCTAACATGGAGAAACCCAGTCTTGCCTGGGGATACCTACATCTCCTAAAATGTAGGAATGCTTTATCCTCTACCACAAAAGTGGATATTTTGGTTGACTTCAGTGGGCACTTTGATTGACTGTGTAACAGCTGGCATATTTAAAACTGGTGATACTGAGATGATTCTGCTTTTTTTCTGCTTTCTGCTGATTCATGTACTTTTCTATATAATCCTTCCCACTGCATCTGGGGGTGAAGATAACAGTTCATCCACAGTGGGGGCATCACGAACTGAACTGGTGAGACGGGAAAGATTTTCCTTCTCCTACTCCCTCTTTTGTCCAGGCCCAAGAAATGAACCTGGTGGAGTTGTTTTTCTACCATGTTATTTGTTCTCAGTTTCAGGTGCTGGTAGGGATGAACTCAAGAGTTCAAGCCATGGTGATGTTCTAGATAGGAATTTCAGGTTGAGATGCCATGGTTCCTGAGACTGATTATTGCCATTATTTTATCAGCATCAGCATCATTGTTAATATTATTATCATTACCCTGAGGATATTTGAAGTCCAGATAAGCATGTAGCCTCCAGTTGCCTGGGTTCTTATCCATCATATTTGGTTCATTTCATAGAGAGGGAAAGAGTAGTAAAAGTGGGGAATGTATCATCTTCTCTGTACAAATTGTGTTAGTAGAAAAGCTGCTGACACTAGGTCCTTTGATGTAGATAAGAGGTTATTAATTTGGGATCTGTGACCCTTTAAAAAAACTTAATAACTGCATTTCATTATAATTGTTTTCCTTTGTTATCTTATGTATTTTATTTTATGATTTTAAAGACATTATTGTGAGAATTGGTTGAGGTTTCAACAGACTGCTAAAGGAGTCCATGACACACAAAAATGGTTAAGAACCCCTAATCCAAATGATCTCTGGGGTCCTAGGCATTATAGAATAACAGAATTGCAAAATCAAAGAAGTTTAGGGCTGAAAGAGAACACCTTGTCCAACCCATGCTAGAAAAATAGTTTTCTCCACACACAACAGGTGACCATCCCGCTTTTCTTGGAGAACTTCCAAGATAGGGAGCCAACTACCTCCCAAGACATCTCATTCCACTTTTGTACAACTTAATTGTTAGGCATTTTTCCCTGACATAAAACCTAAATGCTTTTCTTTATTTTCTACCCATTGCTTTTAGTTCTGACTTTTGGGGCTCAAAGGTCTCTTGTTCAGGTTACTCGTCCACTAAATAACCATTTACGATTCTTCTCAAAGTGCAAGAAAATGAACTTAAACAGTGCCAGTAGGTTGGGAGTAGGCAAGTCCAGTGGCTGAATACATAGGCTTTAGGCTTTAGGCTCTAGGAGATGAAGGCGCTGCTCATCCTGGGGAACGAGTCTCAAGGGAAGAAATCAAAACCAGGGCCTGAAAATCACTAAAAACACTCCAGGCAATATATCCTTTGTTGCTACACACAGCCAGTCAGTCTAGAGGAGAGTTGGGCCTGAAATGGTGTTATGTGGTAGAAAAAGAAAAGGGGGTAAAGAAAAAGGGATGAAGAAGAGAGGAAGGAGAGTGAAAGAGAAGAAAAAGAAGAGAGGGAGCAAGGGGAGAGAAAAAAGAAGAGGAGGAGGAGGAGGGGGAAAGGGAGATAAAAAAGGAGGGGCAGCTAGGTGGAGTGGTGGATAGAGCATTGGCCCTGGAGTCAGGAGGATCTGAGTTCAAATCCAGCCTCAGATACTTGACACTTACTAGCTGTGTGACCCTAAGCAAGTTACTTAACACTAATTGCCTCACCAAAAAAGAAGAAGAAGATGAAGAAGAAGAAGAAGAGGAGGAGGAGGAGGAGAAGGAGGGAGGAAGAGGAGAGGAAGGAAGAGGGGAAAAAGGAGGAAGAGGAGGAAAAAAAGTTTCCTTATCTGTAAAATGAGGAGTGGGGGTAAACTCCTCACCAATATGCTATGAAAATCATATGAAAACATATATGATTCTGCTTTGGACCTTTAGACTTCCATATACATAGAAAAGATTATCATTTTATATGAGATCAAGTATGGCTATGTACGGAATTGAATATGGGACAACAAGGAAAGAATACACTGAGATGATGTGCAATTTTTCCTTTCAACATCCCAACAAATGCTTCACATCATCTTAGTTCTGCTCCAGTCCAAGGAATATGATCCTGGTACTGGTGGCATTTGAAATCCTCTCTCTTGTCCAAGTGAACCTATCACTACAAATTCCTCTTCAAGTAAGTTCCTCAGCCTATACTCCCCCCTTTCTTAGACCTCTTCTCCTTTTAATGTTCTTCCCCACATAGACCATAAGATCACAGATCTAAAGCTGGAAAGACCTTGGAGCCATGTAGTCCAACTTCCGTGTTTTATGAATAAGGAGATTGAGACCTAGGGAAGTTAAGTGCCTTCTCATTTATTAGAAGGAGAATTTTCATCCAGGTCCTTTCACTTGAGAGGTAGTGTCTATTCCACTAGAGCTGTTTTTTTCTGGCTTCTTCAGCTTCCCTCCTTAGCTTGGACCCTATGAGCAATCATTTCAATGATGTTTCCTCTGGGACCTGAGAGTCCTTCTTCCCATGACATTAAACCATGACAATACTCAGCCTTAAATAATCCCTATCACCCACTACCTATTTATTAGGCACCAGAGCCTAATAAAGAAGAAAAAAACTATAAACCTTCTTGATGAGGTCTTTACCACAATATCCTGTCAATCTTAATCACAGATTGGTTTCCCTCACTCTTCAAATCCCATTATATATGTCTTGTTTACTATCTAGTTCATTTTATAATTAATTTAAGTTTCTAGAAAGAATTATTTCACGCATGGCCTTTGTATTGCCAGGCTATCATAATGCCTGATCCTTGGCAGATACTCAGTAATAGCTTACAAAGGAAGCTAAGGTGCTACAATGGACAGGGGACTGGACATAGAGTCAGGATTCAAACCTTGCCTAAGAAATTTAATAGCTGTGTGACCCTGGGTAAATGACTAAACCTCTATCATCTGTAAAATAGATAATAATAGTGCCTATTTCCCAGAGTTGTAGTGAGAATAGAATATGATATTTGTAAAGCCCTTCACAAATTTTAAATTTAAATTAAATTTTAAATTAATGCTGACTGTTATTATTATTATTGTTAATGTTAATGATTCTCAGGCTAGCTCTTCCAAATATTTCTCCTTGATCCATTCCCCCTCCATTGTAAGTGTAGCACTTCATTTCTATTAAAATGATAAAGACCAGTATGACTTCCCTCATTCACCTCTTCTCCTTGTTTTTGTTTTGTTTTGTTTTGTTTTGGGGGGGGCAACGGGAGTTAAGTGACTTGCCGAGGGACACACAGCTACTAAGTGTCAAATGTCTGAGGCCAGATTTGAACTCAGATCCTCCTGAATCCAGGGCTGGTGCTTTACCCACTGCACTACCTAACTGTCCTTCTTCCTGTTCTTTTAAAAATTAAATGATACACTGCCTTCCACTTGAGGCTGTGTGTCATAGTGGAAGGGATAGTGGAATTAAAAGTCTGAGTTTGAGTCAGAGTTCTGACATTTGCTAAGTATATGACCTTGAATGGTAAAAAATAATAATAACTAATATTTATGTAATATTTTAAAGTTTTTAAAAGTGCTTTGTTTAGTCATATAAATAAAAGTGTATATATGTCAAATCTTATCTAATCTTTAAAATAACCCTAGGAAGGATGTATTATAATTCCTCCTGTTTTACAGAGGAGAAAACAGAGTGACATCTAGGGTCACACACCAAGGAAATAGATGGTATTAGTAGTCATCTCCCTAACTTCAAGTGTTCTTTTTCCTTTTTTCCTTCCTTCCTTCTTTCTTTCCCTCATTTTCTTTCCTTCCCCCTTCTTCCTTTCCTTCTCCATTCCTTCCTTTCTTTTTCCCTTCCTTTCTTCCTGCCTACCTTCCTGCCTTCTTTCCATCTCATTTTCTCCTCTTTAAAATCAGGATAATAATAAAAAGGGAGAATAACCACATGTATTCATATATCCTCTTCCTTGTAACCCTATACCCAAGAGTCTCTGTCTTTTTTGTTAAAAATCATGACCTCTCTTCATCACTTTACTGCCTGAAGCCTCAGCATGTACCAAGTCAAGCCAATAAGAAAATGGTCAGTCATTCAGTGAAGACCCAGACGACCCAGGAATAACAAGGCTCAACAGAGCTCAAGGCGTTGCTTGCCTTCTGGCTAGGCTCTGTGTGAGAAATGAAGGCCGACAGAGAGTCATTCGTCGGGGAGATAACAAATACCTGGAGCTGTACAGGAGCCAGCCTGTTTTCATCTTAAATAGATTGCTAGCTATCTGGTAATGAAATAATCTTATCCTGGCATCAGTATGAAGAGAAAGCTAGGCAAAATTGAATAAAACACTCAGGTTCCTGACAAGAAGACCTGCTCTCAGATGAGAGAAATTAACCTCTAGTTAATAGAAGCCAAGGCAAATATCCTGGCCAATACATCTGAGAAGCCACACTTCTACAGAAGCCATCTCAGGGGCCTAGAGATTACAACCTCTCCAAGACAAGACATCGGTCACAGCCTGGAAGAAATGACAGGCGGCCTTCTTGGAGAAGGTCAGGAGTGAAGTGCAGTCTTGCCTTTCTGAGGCATGTAACAATGACAAAGAATGATGATTGAGTCTGAATCCCCAGGGGGAGTTTCTCCCCACAAGATGTGCTGTGGCTGAGTGATTTGTCCCTGCCTGAAATAGCAGGAAGACAGTTACTCTTAATATCAACATCTCATATTCCCATAATACTTAAGTATTTATAGAGAATTTTGCTCAAAAAGAATCCTACAAGGCTATTACTGTCTCCATTTTAGAGTTGATTATTGAGGCTCAGGGTCTTAAAGAGTTGCTCTCACAGCTATTAAGTGTCAGGGATGAGATTGGAACCAAGATCTGAGTGCAACTACCATACACATTTCACTATCTTTTTTAGATTAGCTAGATTACTTTGGGTTGGTATAGAAACTGTAGAACACCTGCTGATGCTCTTAGGTAACATCATGTAATAATACTCAGAATAAAAGCTGTCAACTAGTTGGATCTGGAGTCAGGAAGACCTGAGTACAAACCCCACCTCAGTCACTCACTAGCTGTGTGATCCTGAATAAGTCGTTTAACTTCCTTCATCCTCAGCTTCCTCATTTGTAAAATGGGATAACAATTGAACCTCCTGCCCAGGATTGTCTTGAAGATCAAATGATATAACATACATAAAGTTCTTTGTAAACCTTGAAGCACTGTATACATGAAAGCTATTTTTTTTAAATATTTAATCATTGATAGGTGTTTTTTTTTTAAAGCAAGATGATCGAGTGGATAAAGAGCCAGCCTCAGAATTAAGAAGATGTGAGTTTCAATCCTGTCTCTGACATAAATTAACTGTGTGATCCTGGGCAAGTGCCCTTGGGAACTTCTTTAAGACTACAAATTAGTGCCAGCCTGCAAAAGGGGAAGGTTTTTCCTCTCTGAAAGTTTCATACACCAACAAAACCACAGGTTTAGCCCAAAAATACATCTAAAAATGCCTTCATGTTTACATTGGGATAAAATGCATTTTCTCATTTTATGCATATAGAATGTTAGAACTGGAAGGAAGCTTAAAAATAGTTTATTCCTGAATACAAGCCCAATTTGGTCCAATCTGCTCACTTTAGAGAAAAAGAAAGTGGGGCCTGGAGAGGTTGTATGATTTGTCCAAGATCCCATAACAAATTATGGACAAAGACTAAACTAGAAGTCAGATCTTCTGATTCCAAGCCCATTATTCTTTTGTAAACAAACAAAAAGGTAGGTATTAAATATTCACTCCTATCCTCTAGAAACCTGCCCCCCAACCCCCCACCCCTGAATCCATATGATGAAGGATTTCCTTCTACCTTTCTCCAAAGTAGGAGAACAACTATGGCTGGTGAAAACCAGTAGGCAGCATGTGCATTTGCATAGCATATGATTTTTGCAAACCATCCCTAAGTCTCACCTAGACATCTGGACACTTTCAGGTAAAGCTCTACACACGTAAGCAACAAAGGGCTTTAGGAGGCAGGGCTTTCATCCCAGAAACTATAATAAAATCATACATTGGCCATCCTGGCATCGTATGCTTCATTCTATAAACACAATCTACCACCTCTCTGCCAATAGGTGGGAGGGAGGCTCCTTTGCCAGACCAATGAAGCCATGATCAGTCAGTGTATTGATCATAGGTCTGGTAACATTCATTTCAACCTTCTTCTGTGTATACTGAGATGCCCCCAAAATCATATATCTTGCTAACACCTTCCCAGCACACTCCTTCTTGTGGGAGGGTAGGAGTTGGGACTGGAGGGTGGGGAATAACAAGAGTAAGAATTCAAATCCAGCCTCAGACACTTGACACTTACTAGCTGTGTGACCCTGGGCAAGTCACTTAATCCTCATTGTCCTTAACCCCCCCAAAAAATGTGATAAGGTAAGATTAGAAAATGACATCTTCCCTGCTTGCAAAGGGATGTATCCCTAACCTCTTATTCTTACACATATTTCTCCAAGTTCTCTTATAGGTTTATTCTACTGCTCTGCTATAAGGACCAATGCCTTACTCCCTATTTCCCTCATAGATTAGAGCTGGAAAGGACTTAAGGAATAGTTGATCTAATCTTCCCATTTTACCTAGAACTAAACTGAAGCCCAAGAAGGTTAAGCAACTTGTCCAAGGTCATATAGATAAGTAAGCATCAGAGGTAAGATTGGAACCCAGGTCCCCTAACACCAAAACGAGTGTTCTTTCCACTGTACAATTGAGACTCTTTTTGGAGAGGTTTTCTCTCTAATATCCAGGCAAGAATGGGAAAATGGGCCTCATTGAGAAAGATAAACAGATCATTGATGCCTGTGCCCTAATTGTCCACAATCATAAAAATAATTACCTCTGAAGAGTAGCCCATCTTCCCCAGCTCCTGGATAGTGTCTCCCACAAGGCAGACAACAAATAGAGTTGTAAATATTCTGTACAATGCCTCCAGTCAATCGGCTGCTCTTTAATAATAATGAGAAATCGATGAATTACAACAGGCTCATCATCTTGCTGCTGCTTCCCTCAAACACTGTTATTCAGGGAGCAGAAAGCACTCTTCTTCTGTAATTTTTACACTGGAAAGTGAACACTATGGCTTTGCTGACTGAGGCACCAATTGCACAGGACACAGGAGGGACAGATGGAAAGGCCAGAGTCAACAGATGAAAGAAAGCTTTCTCTCCCTTGCTGTTGGAGCTCAGTGAGGAACAGAACCAGCCAGAGTTTCCTGTTGCCATTCAGATTTGTACCCAAGGAACAAGAGGGAGGACAAATAGGTTTAGGTCAGACACTACACAAATACTAAAGAATTTTATCAAATAAAATAACACATATAAAGTGCTCTGTAAACCTTAAAGTACTATGTAAATACCAGTTTTACTCAAGTTTTCAAATGGATCTGAGATCTCATGGATTAAGTTGATTCTTCCAAAGATACTGATCCTCAACCATCAATGCCAATTCGTTCTGTGCAATTCTCACCCATGTTCTTTTATCCATTTGAAAGAGAGGGACCACTTAATGTATTGGATACCTTCCTCACTTTCTCCTGCTCTCAAATGGTTTCTGGCAGGACACACAGGATGTTCACAAATCATCCCTTGCACTTGTCGCATGACTATCACCAGCCTCACTTTCTCTTCCAGAGCCATCTGGATCCTGTGAGAAATTAATTATTAATGATGGGTTTCTGGAGGACTCCCTCACTCAAAGGTTTAGCTCAGGAAATTTAGCTGGTCTCTTTCAGAGCCAGCCCAAAGGTACAAGAGAGATCAGACTAGCTCAGTGAAGTACAGATTAAAACCACACCTATCTGAAATTGCCTTTGCCCTCAGGGGGCCTGTCATTGCACTAGACCCTGACTTCATCATGGTAGAGCTCATTTTAATATGGGCCACCCTCAGGTCATATCAACCAATTGAAATGAATGATTCTAGCCAATTAGCTTTGATCAGTCTGTAAGAGCCACCTCTATCAGAAGAGGAAAAAGACAGACCACAAGGCAAGCACCATTCTGGGTCACACACTAGGCTAGGAAGGCCGTCCAGAAGCTGAGCTCTCTCCTCTTTAGGTAATGTAGGGCTTCTAAACTCTACTTGGAGCCATGTTCTCTCTCTTAGAGACAATATGGTGCTGGGGGGTTTTCGGCTTGTGTTAAATGCAGTCAATGCTTTCCTAACATTTGATATGATTTAATAAATGCTTACCACCTAAATGGGTGTGATAGCCATTAATTTATAAGTAGCAATATCTTAGAAACCCCAGCCTAGTTCCCCAATAATTTAGAAACGGTGTAGCCCCCCAATATTTTAAATGACACAGACCAGTATTGAGGCAGCTAGGTGGCACAGTAGATAGAGCATTGGCCCTGAAGTCAGAAGAACCTGAATTCAAATATCCCTTCAGACACTTACTAGCTATGCGGCCCTGGGTAAGTTACTTAACCCCAATTGCCTTAAATATCTGGAGCCATCTCCAATCATGCTGATAGATATCTTGCCACTGGACCCAGATGGCTCTGGAGGAGAGAGTGAGGCTGATGACTTTGCACTGCCCTGCCTCACTTAAAGCCCATTCAGTAGAAGTCATGACATAAATAGGTCATGGTCTTCTTTGAGAACAAAAGACAAACGACAACAATCCATGACTACCTCATCTTCTCTTCCTCTCAGATATTTTCTTACTGACATCTCTTCCTCCTGCTCCTTATTTGAAAATTTTTATTGGTTATGTGTTATATATAGCCTAACCATGTGCTTCTCTGTTGATCTTAATTTTTATTTCTTTGGAAACTACTATGTTCAATGTCTGACAGCCATAGAATGACATACATAGAATATTAGGATGAACAATTTGCGGGAGAAGCTTGGAATTATTAAAGGACTATTTGAAAATCATACAGGGTATCTTCAATAGTTCCAAGGAATAGAAGGGAAGTGAGCTCTAGTGATGAGCAGTCAAAGAAGTAGTGTGGTTGACACCAGAGAACACTGAACCACAGAGTCATATATTTCAGAATCAGAAGGGACCTCAGAGTCTATCTAATATGTAACCCCCAAATAATCCCTAATCCTAAGTGATCATCCAGAGCTTCACAAGATAATTGGATTTAGAGCTGTAAGGGATTATAAAATTTCTTGTACCATGTATCCCTTTCTCAGTATGATGAAATCTATGGACCTTCTTAGAATAATGTTTTTAAACAATTTAAGGAAGTGCCAAATTTTAGTTAAAGGTTGGTGTCTGAGTGTCAAGTGTCTGAGGCCAGATTGGAACTCAGGTCCTCCTGAATCCAGGGCCAGTGCTTTACCCACTGTGCCACCTAGCTGCCCCTAGAATTTTTTTTAAAGCAAAATACAATGAACTTTATTTTTTTCTTTTACCCTTTGCATCCCCTCTCCCTTTCTTCAACCAACTAATTAATAAATTAAAAAGATATAAATATTAAATTAATATTAAGTGGTAACCATGTGCCAGGCACTATGGTAGGTGCTAGGGATATAAAGATAAAATCAAAATAGTCCCTGTTATCAAAGAACTTACATTCTGAAGAAAGAGGATATCCCTTGGTCTTGGAGTAGGGAGGGGGAGGAAGCTGTTCTTCCTTTGAGAGGAGAAGTGGAAGCTGGTACATGAACACCAAACCATGGAAGGCCAACCCACCATTGCAGGAGGAAAGAAGGATTACTTTTTTTTCCAATACAGAAGCCTTATAACTCCTAGTACATCACATGCCAGGCTGCACTGGGAGAGTTATTAGACAATTCTCACAGAATTCTATTGGTCATTCATAGAGGAAGATGAGACTCCTGAAGCATGTTGGCCTTTACCAACAGTAAGTGGAACCAAATGTTCTACTAGATCCATAATAGTAAAACCATAAACTCTTAGAGTTGAAGATCTTCTAGACCAACTTCTTTATTGTACAGATGGGCTTGAGGTCCAGAAAAGGAAAGGGATTCACTGAAATTATTGAGTTACCCATGGGTCCTTTTTTTTTTCAGGACAATGAGGGTTAAGTGACTTGCCCAGGGTCACACAGCTAGTAAAGTGTCAAGTGTATGAGGCCGGATTTGAACTCAGGTACTCCTGAATCCAGGGCCGGTGCTTTACCACTGCGCCATCTAGCTGCCCCCCACCCATGGGTACTTTTAGAAAAAGTTTGGCTATGATGGCATAAAGACATTGCTAACAGTTATATGATGGATGAGGTGTGGGAAGACAGAAACACAAATGCTCTATTGGTGGATCCTTGTGATTTAGTTTAATCATTCTGAAAAACTATTTGGAATTATGCTAGAAAAGACACTACACTATACATACATTTGCCCTAGTGATACTACTAGTAGACATATTTCCCAAGGCAGTTAAGGTCCACACAAAAATATTCATTGCAGTACTTTTTATTTGGTAATTAAGAAGTAGAAACAAAACAGGAGCCTGGTAGTTGAATAATGGCTATGCAAATGATGGTATATGAATGTAAAGGAATATTGTCTTATAAGGTAGGACAAATATGAGGAATTCACACAAAAAATATGGGGAAATATGAACTGGTGCAGGACAAAGTAATCAAGAATAACACATTTGCTTACCATTCGATATCATACTCATTTGATCCTCACAACACCTCTGCTAATATCTCCATTTTGTAATTGAAGATGCTAAGAATCAGAGACATGAAGTCATTCCCCTTGGGGGTCACACAGCAAGTAAGCCTTTAAGAAAGGATATAAAACCATGTCTTCCTGACTCCAAGCCCATCACTCTATCCAGTGTACATGCATAATCAGAAAATAATTTTCTCAAGGACCAACATAAAGACAACATGAAAAGACATTAGAGCTCTGACCAATACCACGAGTAGCTGAGACTTCAAAAGACTTAATAGTGAATATTACTCCCTCTTCATAGAAAAAAAGGTGGTGGCTTATAGATGCCAAAGAAGCCTTCCCGCCACCCCACCCCACCCAGATCCAATGTGGCCAGTGAATTGATTTGTTTTGCTTAACTGTATTTTTTTGTTCGGTGGGCTGATTTTATGGGAGGAAAGTGATGATGAGATAAAGAAATTGGGAAGTAGTAGAATGTAAAGAAAAAAGAGCAACAATAAAATGTGGTTTTTTTGTTTGTTTTTTGTTTTCGTTTTTAAAAAGACATTACTAATAGGCTTCTGGGCTAGAAGAACATAAAGGCTACGTGATTCATAGAGGTGTCATGTTATATTTACTTCTGAAATGTCACCAGGCCCTTCTTCACTCCACTACCATAAGTCTGCTTGTCAGTGACAGCAAATAGTAGGTGTTGAGAGAAGCAGAGTGCATACCGAAGGGGTACAGACGCTTGGTAGTTTAACCAAAGTATAAGTGAGCAAATATTTGAAATTTACCAAACATAAGTCAAGTCAAACCAAAGTCAATCAGAAGTGACTAAAAACTGCTTTAGTTCAAATACGACTTCTCAAAGGTCACAGCTGGTATAATTATCCATGCTAGACTTCACATGCGTTCAGCTGCATGCTTAAGACTGCCAAGAATGGGAATACATTCAGAATCCTTAACCATGAGTCACCTTGTTTTCATAAAATGCTTGGTTAAGTCAGGCAAGGTAGGGGGAAGGGGGAGGTGGCTATTATGGTTTAATGACACTTATAGAAAGAGTGTAGGAAAACTTCAGGAAAGGACTTGGAAAATTTGTCAATGTATATTCCTCATAAGACATTGATTGATGCACCTTTTCCATTGGGGGATCCAGAAGGATCTAGCCCTGGGCCTTCAGCCTTGCAGAGCTCTGTCAGTTTCTAAGTTCTTTCTCTTTTAACTGGCCCAGTAGGCTTTAGCCTTTGGTATCTAGGCATTCAAGTTTTAATACTTTCTAACCTTGGGCCATAGACTTTGGAGATGGAAGATTATCTAGTCCAAAATCCTCATTTTTTCAAGACAAGGAGACTTGGACCCAAAAAGAGGTCACTCACCCAAGGTCATACCAATAGGAATAAGCAAAGCCAGAATTTAAACACAGGGCTTTGGTGCAGTGAGAGGAGCATTGTCACTGGAGTCAAAAGAAATGGAGTTCAAGTCTCACTTCTGAAGTTACCATGGGCAAGTGACAGCCTCTCTGGGCCTCAGTTTCCACATCTGTAAAATGGAAGGGTTGAAGGAGATAACTTTTAACATCTCCTCCAGTTCTAAGTCTATGACCAGTCGTTTCAAATCCCACATTCACCATGCTGTGTTCGCAAAGGTCAGAGTATCAGTTTTACTTCTCAGCTGAAGGTATGAAGCCTCCTGTTCTTCCTTGGTACCTGGATCAGTTTAACTCTCTGAATCCAGATAACTGCTACACTCTAATACCAATTAACCGACCCTCCTTTCCATGATACTGTCACTGTAACTAGATGCCCCGACCTAGAAACAGATAACCTTTTTGAGATTTATTTGAAAGGGAAAAAAGAATATAGAAATTCATTCTAATTACATCAGGGTCATGTGATTAGAAATATACAGAAATCTACCTAATCTTGAATTGAGTTTTTCTTTGCTGCTATGGTTCTGGCCTAGTGAGGCCCAGGATGATTGCCTTTAAGCCAGAATGTCCAGCCCACTATTGGCTCTCAGATTCCTATACTATAACACTTGCAGGATAAACTGAGGATTTTCCAATCTGGGGGCTATAAATGGTATTGATTTCCTATTTTGTAGAGGTAGCTTGTGGCAGGCACAATGGATAGAGTACTGGGGTTTTTTTTGTTTGTTTTTTTAGTGAGGCAATGGGGGTTAAGTGACTTGCCCAGGGTCACACAGCTAGTAAGTGTTAAGTGTTTGAGGCCAGATTTGAACTCAGGTACTCCTGACTCCAAGGCCAGTGCTCTATCCACTGCGCCATCTAGCTGCCCCACTAGAGTACTGGGTTTTGAGAGAGAAATATTTGAACTCAAAACTTTCCTTAGACACTTGCTAGCTGTGTGATGCTGGGAAAGTCATTTAACCTCTGTTTGTCTCAGTTTCCTCAACTGTAAAATTAAGATAATAATAGCACCTACCTCCCAAGGTTGTTTGAGAATTAAATAATATTCATAAACTACTTAGAACAGTAACTGGCACATAGTAGGTATTTAAAAAATGACTGCTTAATCTCTAGTCATGGGATCACTCTCAACTAAGCAGAAAATGAGGAAATGGTGGCTTTTGTGCACTTTATTCATATTAGAACATAATCTCTTACTACCTAACTTATCTTATTCCCACCAAGGGAAAAAGAAGGAAAGATAGACAAAAATTCACCTTTAACTTGACACCTGGGTTATCCCTAAATTTAAGAATATTCTCCTATTTTACAGAGAAGGACATTGATTTGCTGATTTACTATAGAATAAAAAGGCCCCTCTCAGATTGGTTTAGCAGGAAGAGAATTGAATTTGGAATTGGTGGACCAAAATTCAAATCCTATCCCTGTCATTGACTCAGTATATGATGTTGAGGATTCAATTTCTCCCCCTTGGACTCAGTTTTTTCCTTTTTAAAATAAGTGGGTGGAACCAGATGAATCTCCAAGATCCCCTTCAGATCTAGGCCCCATGAAGCTTTAAGTGTTTTCTTAATAGGTTCATCTTGAAAGGCACATCAATGATGGAATCAAATGACAACTCAGAATTAAGAAAGAGCTCATGTCTGAGAGACAAGAAAACAGAAAATGAAATCATTCCAAGGGAAGCAGGACCAAATGAATTCTAGCAAGTCAAACAATTAGAAAGTAGCAGGAGGATTACAAAAAAGAAAAAAAAGTATAGTACTTTTGAGAGATGACAAGACATGACTTACTTCTAATAAAATTAATGGGAATGAACTTACTTCCAATCTAGGGAATTGGGCTGTTCTGCCAACTGGATGGCTCCAGGGGAGAGACTCGTAAATGTCAGCGATGTTAACTACAAAGAAGGCCCATAAGTGAATCAATCAGAGCTGAGCTACCAGAGAGAAGGATTAAGTGGCTAATAAAAGAGATGGTTGCTGACCTCAAGCAGGGGAGGGAGGAGATAATGAGATAAGTAAAGCTTGGGAGGATAGCAAGTCTATAATTAGGGTTGAGCTCAACTACTGAGTATACTTTAGAAAACCCTGGAGATGTTGGGGACTAGCCTCTCTGGTCACCAGGCATTCCTAGGATTTAGAACTGGAAGAGAACTTGTAGACTATTCTAGGCTAACTCCTTTATTTAATAATATTTTCTATTATTAATGACGAAACTGGGTCTTGGAGAAGGGAAGTGACTGGCCTGTGGAGCCACAACTTTCAAGTGGCAAAGCTAGAATGGAAACCTAGGCCCTCTGACTCCAAATGCAGTTCTCTTTCAACTACACCAAGTCAAAGCCTCCCATTGAAGCCTAAAGCCCAGGTTCCTTTTACTGTGATCAAAGACAAGCTATCAAAATGGATGTTTTACTTTTTCTGGAATGAAGATCATTTCATTCTTCTCCTGATCACTAGGGGAAAAAAGGAAAGAGAAAATTCATTACTTGGAATAGTCACCCAGAGTCATCTGGGCAGCTACTGACTATTATGCTCATCAATATTTTTCAAGCTCTTATCTCTAGGGAATTGTGGAGCAGGGAAAAGATCTTTGAATTTGAATGACCTGGATTCAAATCTCAGTTCTACCACTTTTTTCCCAGCCTCAATTTTCACATGTATGAAATGGGTGCAATCCTATGCACACTGACTCCTTCAAGGGATTGTTGAGAGGAAAGTACCTTATTGAGAATGCAGATAGCTGATGCAATGAATAAATTGACTGATGTAGTGAGGAAGACTGTTCCAAGTCTTACCCCATGTATATAAGCTGTGTCACAATGGGACAACTCACATAATCAGTATGTAATCATTGTTCAGTCGTTTTTCAGTACTGTCTGACTCTTCATGACCCCATTTAGGATTTTCTTAGCAAAGATACTGGAGCAGTTTATCATTTCCTTTTCCAGCTCATTTTATAAATGAGGAAAGTGAAGCGAACAGGGGATAAGTGACTTTCCCTGGGTCACACAGCTAGTAAGCTTCTGAGGCCAGATTTGAACTCAGGAAGATGAGTCTTCCTGACTTCAAGCCTGGTACTCTATCCACTTCTCCAAAGCATTCATTTAAGTCTTTGCTACATTGCAGGCATTGTGTTATCTGCCATGGATACAATGTTTCTTGGTTTTTGTTGGTTTTTTTTTTAATTAACTAGTCCTTTCTGTACCTTGGTGTCCTTATCTTGTAAAATGGGGGTGCTGTAAACTGACGTAACCAACTCACTGAGTTGTTATGAGTCAGATGATATATTCTTAAGTGCTTTCTAAAGTTAGTGTCATATGAATGCCAGTTGTTATCATTAAGTCCTAATATATGCCATTTAGAGCCTCTGTAGCTATGATCCAGTCTACCAGGGAGATTGGTAGATGAAATCAAATGCAACAAATAGGTTTGTTTACTCCATGTGAATGTGAACATCCTGAGTCTGACCATGTGTTTGTTAATAGTATAGCATTTGGCTAGGGATGGTCCCAGAGTCCCCCTTTGCATCAGCATCAGGAATGCTCAGTGTTTCTCCAGAATGGTTTTATATGATTATTGTCAGAGTCCCCTAGGTAAAATAAGGGAATGGCATTTCTAGCAGACTATTGATTCATATGATGGCAGTAATGACGAATACATCCAGGGAGCTGTCGCTAGCTGCTTTGTCTGCCTCTGTGCACGGTAAATGAGAAGCCTTCAGAAAAAATGCCTGTTCCCCTTTTAACATCTGGGATGATTTGTGGAGTCATTTGGCTGCTGTTCTTGAGGCTGGACCTGGAGCCCTGTTGCTAGCTGAGGCAAGCCCCAGGTAGACTTTCAGTGTTAAGGAGGTCTCCTCTCCTGCACACGAATGAATCTGAAAGGTAGTGAAGCTCCCTAGATTATCTGGTCCTGTGGAAATGACCTAGAGCAGAGCAGTGGTGTATATATATGGGTGCAGGCAAAGGCTTACATCAGAGGGCGTGGGAGTAGAAGGAAGGAAAGAGAGAAGATCCACTTTATCAGTGGGGCAAGTATTCCCATCGTGCTTCTAATCGCTATTATAGTTTTGAGACTAAGGCTTGTGGTTGCCAATAGGAACTCAGTCAGTAGACAAGCATTAAAGTGTCTATTGTATGCCAGGCCAAGCACTCATGGAAAGTCAGCATCCAGGGAAGACACGAAGGATTATAAGGAGGTTAGCAGCCTCAGGGACAACCCTGCCAGAATTCAGCCACTTGCAGAATATGCCAGGAAGTGTGGGAGGAAGGAGAGGGGAAAAGAGCAGAGGGACGGGAGGCTTGTCCTCTGTTGACTGCACAGAGTGTACCCCTGGATCCTGCAGGTATGTGTGAGGATACAGTGGTGTCCCGCCAAACAGAAAGTGAAAGGGTAATCCTCAAGTAGAATATAAGCTCCTTCAGGGAAGAGGTTGTTTCATTTTTGTCTTTGTATGCTCCATGTCTAACAACATCTTGCCTGGATCACAGCACAAACTTAATACATGGCTATTGATTGATTGACTCAGATTTAGTCGTTAGAAAATTATTGCTTATGTTACAGAAATAAATTCACTCAAAATGATGGAAAGTCTCATCATTTGACCTTAGGAGGATAATGTATTTTGTTTTATTTGTTTGACCACAGTAACAATACTTGACGACCATTTATTTAACAAGTCATGGAGCCATTGTCATCATCCTTGAAAAAGTAATGAAATCAAGCATCCTTGAAGTATTGAAGAAATTAAGAGCACTGGTGTTCGAGGCAGGAGAGCCTGTTTGGATGTCTGGCTCTGACAAATAGCTGTAGGTCAGCAACTTAACCTTTCCATGCCTCAGTTTCCTTGTCAGAAAAATAGGAATAACAATATTTCCATGTATGTCTCATAGGAGCAGTGTAAGAAAAGCACTTTGCAGGGAGCAGCTAGGTGGCACAGTGGATAAAGCATGGGCCCTGGATTCAGGAGGACCTGAGTTCAAATCTGGCCTCAGACACTTGACACTTACTAGCTGTGTGACCCTGGGCAAGTCACTTAACCCTAAATGCCCTGAAAAAAAGAAAGCACTTTGGAAACCTTATAATGCTAAAGCAAGATATCCAGTAAGTATTGAAAGCATGGTATAAAAGAGACAGCATGTCCATAGAGGATGGAGAGTTGGACTTGCAGTAAGAAAGATGAGTATTCAAATCTTATGATCTGTGTGTTCCTGGGAAAGACTCTCAGATCTCTGAGCCTATTTACTCATCTGCAAAATATAGATAATAATAGCATTTAGTCCACAGGATTGTTGTAAAGATCAAAAGAGATCATGTATATGAGGCGCTTAGAAAACCATAAAGTCCTTTGTAAATGGGGTGTTCTTATTCTTATTTTTATTCTTATTCCCCTTGTGTGGTTTAGTTAAAAGGGTGATAGATTAAGAGTCACTCACTTTGTGATTTTGGGCAACCAACTCATTATTCTCACTAGGCCTCAGTTTCCTTATCAGTAAAAGAGGGGGTTGATCCAGGGAGCCTCTAAGTTTCCTTATAGCTCTAGATCTATAATCTAATGATTCTGTGACAAGTCAGCCTCTAAATTTCCCTCTCACTCTAAATCTATGTTCCCGAGTCTATGAAAACTCCACGGTTCATGTACCACGGTGACACATAAAACCATTTTCCCTCTTCCCTTTCAACAAGAAACCTCACTCTGTGGATGGTGATTGTCAGTTTCTCAACCTGCTTAAGGCTCGGGATGGATGAGTTCTATTTAACACAACTCATGTTTCAAGTTAACCACATTTAAAGAGAGCCACACACTGCTTAAGTCACTGGCTGGGGAATAGAATCCTGGTTTCTCACATCTGATTTGTGCCCTAAGATGATTGCTGTAGCCTCCCAAGGGGCTTGTTTTTGTGCCAAACCTACTAATGTACACTGCAGATAGCAGTAATGTATTTCCAGTGATGCAGAGATTAATCTTACAAACTTAAAGCAAATAGTAACTGTAATTATTTTCATGACCACATTACCTTACATGAAAACTTGCAAGCACAGGATAAAAAGAGAAAGGTGGATGGAAAGGAAGTAAATACACAAGCCAGTTTTACTCTGTGTTTTTGCTGTGAGTATCCTATAAATATATGACCCAACATCTCAGAATCTCAGAGACAGATTGCAACCTCACTAATTGGCCCAAGGTTTCTTAACCCAGGGGTCCATGAAGTTTTGTTATCATTTAATGTTGATAACCATAATTAGCTTCCTTTATAATCCTATATATTTTCTGTTATAGATTTATTTGTTTTTTTTCTTTTTGCAAGACAAAGAGGGTTAAGGGTTATGCAGTCTTCTATGAATCTTAAAATTGTCTTAGAAGGGATCTATAGGCATCACTAGAAAAGGTTAGAATGCCTGATCTAGGTAAAGCTGTGTCTAAACCAGATTCCCTTCTGAAACATCCCTGTGACAAATGGTCATTCAGTCTTTGCTTGAAGGCCTCCAGTGAAAGGCAACCAGCCACCTCTCTAAGCAATCGTTTTTTAACTTTTTATGGCTTCAATCAGGAAGATATTCTTCTTTATTTTAAGATGAAATTCACCTATTAGCTGATATTTGTTGATGCCCATGTCTGAAATAAACTCCCTCCTCCCTCTTTTTCTTAGAATTCCTGCTTCTTTCAGTAAATGGTTCAGGTGCTCCCTCCTCCAAGAGGCATGTCCTTATCCTCCTCACAGTTACCCTAGTTATTGTTTTTTCCTTGAAATTTCTTTATTTTATAAACTCTTCTCTGAGCTCAATTACTGCAAAGTGTGTTCTACCTTGTGTAAGCTTGTCAAGGATAGAAAACTTTCTATTATAATCTTTGTACCTACAGTACCCAACACAGTGCCTACTTTGCACATAGTAGGCACCCAGTGTTTACTGAATCATTTACTCCTAGTTCTGCACTCTGTGGCCAGTGGGAATTGATCAAGTTTTGTCCCATACCTTCTCCACCCAAACTCAACATTTCCATTGATTCAGTCCTTCAAAGAAAGTCATCAATATGGTGTGTTGTCATAGAAACACTGTTTCATCCAATGGAATGCTAATGTTCTTAGAATACTAGGTTAGATCTGAAAGGACCCTAGAGGCCATTGAATCCAACCCCCCACCACCTAATTTACAGATGAGAAAACAAAGATAGATCAAGTTTCAGTGACTTGCCCAAGGTCACATAGCTACAAGTGTTTGAAGTGAGTTTGGAACCCAGCTCCTAATTCCAAGTCCAGTGCCCCATCCACTATACTATACCTCCTCTGTTGTAGAAGCCTGGGCAAATTAATTGTGGCACTGTTTTCATGTTGTAATAATGCTGGATTGAAGCCCAAAGACCTGGGTATGGAACCTAGCCTTAAGCCTTACTCTCTTGATTGGAAGAAGACAATTGGATCCAAATGTCCATGTGACTTCATAATGAATCAGTCAGAAGGTGTCCAGAGAATACCCTCATTTTCTCCTCTCCAATAAAACTGGAAAAGATAAAGAGCAAATCAGTGAAGCTTACAACTGACTTTTCCTTTTTCTCCCTTTCTACTCTTCTTTCAACAGATTCTCACTGGGAATCATAAATAATATATTTCTGCTCTTTAGGTTTACAGATCTCTCTTCTCAGCTTCTCTTATGTGTCTCTTGCTTTCTCAACATCTCTATCTTTCTTTTCTCATCTCTCTCTATGTCACACTATTTCTTCTGCTTTTTCTCTCTTTCCTTATATCTTTCTTTCTCTGACAAGCTCCATCTCTCTGTTTACCTGCTTTTCTGTATCTGTCTTCTGAGTCATATTTTGGGGGTATGTGTCTCTGTGCCACTTTCTGTTTCAATCTAGGCCCACTTCTCATGTCTATCTCTTAAACCATCTTCCTTAGTCTCTGTCACTATTTCTCTCTCCCTCTTCCTCACTCTGTTTCTGTCTTTTTATCCTTTTTGTCTCTGTGCCTGTGTGTCTGTCTCTGCTCTCCTCTCTCTCTCTCTCTCTCTCTCTCTCTCTCTCTCTCTCTCTCTCTCTCTCTCTCATGTGTGTGTCTGTCTCTCTCTCTCTCTGACACACACAAATGCATACAGCTTTTCGGTTAATATGAATTTCCCTTGTATTTTTGCCATTCAGAGCTATTATTTTCTTTTATTACCACTCCTGTTTTACTTTCCCTTTAAAAACAATTATTCTTCCCTCTGATAAGTCAGTCATGACCCCTCCCATTTGGTGTCTGACTAATTTTGCACCCAATGCTTATTTACCAATTAACATCCTGGGTTAGCTGGATTCTTTGAAGCTGTTTCAAATGCTGGAGGAAGATTTCTTAAAGGTCACAGCATAGAATATCAGAGCTGGAAGGAACGTCACAGGTCACCCAGTCTAGTCCAGCCTCCTCTTTTTACTGTTGTGCCTTACAGGAGTCCTTAAGCCAGGGGAAAATCTGTTTGATCTTTTGCTCATTTAGTTTCATCATACTACTATTTGTCATCTATAATCATATTCTTTATTCCTGTCATCATTGAACAGACATCCACAGTCCTATGCTTTGGGGTATAGCTCTGCCTTCTGGCTCTACTAACTGAATTCTTCTTTACATCTACATCTCTGTGTTCTTTCATTAGCTCATTTCTCCCCAGTTTCCATCAGTCTATCAATGGATATTTTAGTAAATGCGATGTACGAGGCATTGTGCGAACATTGGGGATACCAAGCCAAAGGTGAAATAGTCTCTGTTATCAAAAAACTTAAGTTGGGGCAGAGCCAAGATGGCAGAGGAAAGGCAGTGACTTGCCTGAGCTCTCCCCAAGACCCCTCCAAATACCTTCAAATAATTCCATAAAAAGGTTCTGAAGCAGCAGAACCCACCAAAGATAGGACAAAATAATTTTCCAGCCAAAGAAAACTTAGAAGGATGGCAGGAAAGGTCTGTTGTACCAGGGTGAGATTGGACTGTAGCCCTGCACAGGTCAAATCAGTGCACTCCCAGCCCCAGCCCCAGAACAGACTCAAACCCAGCAGAGACCTAGCCATAGCAAACCAGGACCAGACCTCAGGAGGCTCTGAATCATCATTAGCAGCAGCAATAACTACTTCTATCACTCAGTTCACAAATGGTAAGTGGGTCAAACAATTGGTCATAAGGGGATTACAGGGACCTCTTTTTTAGCACTGAGGCAGGACTTTGTTGTTTTACCTAAACTTGGATCCAGGTCACACACAAGAGCTTGCAGCCACAGTAAAGCTGGACTCTGTTCATAGTTACAGGGCAGAAAAACATGCCTCTGGTTGCTTGCAGACCAGAGCACAGGCCAACAGAGTAATAAACATACCTCTACTTAAATCATAACACCTTGGAAGAACTAAAAACTTAGAAATTCCTAGAAGTATCTCAGAAAACATCTGAACAAATGTACTGAAGCTTGAAACAGTGAACCCTCCACCCTAAAAGTACTGCTCCACTTTAACAGAGTTCAAAATCAAGAAATAGGCTGGGAAAATGAGCAAACAGAACAAAATGCTGACCCTAGAAAGTTTCTATGGTGCTGAGGAAGATCAAAATATACCCTCAAAAGAAGATAACAAAGTCAAAGCTTCCAAGAAAAATATGAATTGGTATCATGTTATAGAAGGGCTCAAAAAGGACTTTGAAAATAAAGTAAGAGAGGAAGAGGATAAAATGGAAAGGGAAATTAGAGTGATGCAAAAAAATCATGAAAAAAAGTCAACAGCTTAGTAAAGGAGACAAAAAATATACTGAAGAAAATTACACCTTAAAAAACAGACTAGGCCAAATGGTAAAAGAGGCACAAAAAGCCAATCAGGAAAAGAATGTCTTGAAAAGTCAAATTGGTCAAATGGAAAAGGAGGTACAAAAGCTCTCTGAAGAAAATAACTTCTTAAAAATTAGGATAGAGCAAATGGAAGCTAATGACTTGATGAGAAATAAAGAAACAGTAAGTCAAAACCAAAAGAATGAAAAAAATAGAAGGCAATGTGAAATACTGGAAAAAGAACTGACTTGGAAAATAGATCCAGCTGATAATTTGAAAAATTTTGGACTATAAGAAAGCTGTAATCAAAAAAAGAGACTAGACATCATCTTCCAAGAAATTTTCAGGGGCAATTGCCCTGATATTCTAGAACCAGAAAGTAAAATAGAAATTAAAAGAATCCACCAATCAACTCCTGAAAGCAAGATTAAAATTAAAACTCTCATGAATATTGTAGCCAAATTCCAGAGCTCCAGGGTCAAGGAGAAAATATTGCAAGCATCCAGAAAGAAACAATTCAAGTATTGTAGAACCACAGTCAGGATAACACAAGATCTAGCAGCTTCTATATTAAAGGATCAATGGGCTTGGAATATGATATTCCAGAGGGCAAAGGAACTGGGATTACAACCAGGCATCACCTATCCAGCAAAACTGATTATAATCATTCAGGGGGGAAATGGGGAATTCAATGAAAGAGAGGACTTTCAGGCATTCTTGTGTGTGTGTGTGTGTGTGTGTGTGTGTGTGTGTGTGTGTTTTAGTGAGGCAATTGGGGTTAAGTGACTTGCCCAGGGTCACACAGCTAGTGAGTGTCAAGTGTCTGAGGCTGGATTTGAACCCAGGTACTCCTGACTCCGGGGCCGGTGCTCTATCCACTGCGCCATCTAGCTGCCCCCGACTTTCAGGCATTCTTGATGAAAAGACCTGAACTGAATAGAAAATCTGACTTTCAAATCCAAGATACTAAAGAAGCATAAAGAGGTAAACAGGAAAAAAATCTTAATTGATATTAAAAGGTTAAACTGTTTACATTCCTACATGGGAAGATGATACTTGTAACTCATAAGAAATTTCTCATTTTTAGGGCAGCTGGATGGAGTATATTTAGACAGAGTGCATAGGTATGAGTTGAATATGAAGGGATGATATCTTAAAAAAACAAAATTAAGGGGTAAGAGAGGAATGCACTAGGAGAAAGGGAAAGGAAGAAGTGGAATGGGATAAAGTATCTCACAGAAAAGAAACAAGAAAAAGCTTATACAGTGGAGGGGAAGATGGGGGAGATACTGGGGAGGAATGAACCTTGCTCTCATCAGAATTGGCTCAAAGATGGAATAATATATACACTCAGTTACAATAATCTATCTTACCCAGCAGGAAAGTAGAAGGAGAAGGGGATGAGGGGGTAGTGGTGATAGAAAGGAAGGCAGATTGGGGTAGGGGGCAGTCAGAATCAATATACTTTTGAGGAGAAATAGGTGAAAGGAGATAGAAAATAGAGCAAATATCATGGGGAAAAATAGGATGGAGGGAAATATAGTTAGCAATAGTAATTGTGAAAAAATATTGCTGATTCTTCTTTTACAATATGACTAAGGCAGAAATATGTTTAATGTGATTATACATATATAACCTATATCAGATTGCTTTCTGTCTTGGGGATGGGATGGGAAGGGATAGAGGGAGAAAAATTTGAAACTAAAAATCTTATAAAAACAAATGCTGAAAACTATCTTATCATGTACTGTAAAATAATAAAATACCTTAATTATAAAAAAGGGGAAAAAAAGCTTATGTTATAAAGAGGGGGACATTATATATAAATATATATTCATATTATATATATACATATATATACATATATAGATCTCTGTCAAGAGGTGAATAACATGCTTTATCTCAATTCTTTTGGGTTCAGGGTTTATCATTGCATTGGGCAGAGTTCTAAAGTCTTTCAAAGTATTTTTTTCTCTTTAATGTTGCTATTATTCACATTATTTTCCTTTTTCTGCTTACTTCAATCTGTAATTTCATAGAGGTATTGCCAGCTTCCTCTGAAATTGTCTATTTTTAGAATTACCTATGGCACAATATAATATATATGCATGTGTAGGTTATATGTACATATAATATATACACAATAGGTACAAAATTAATTACAGGTCATTTGGGAGAGAGAGCACTCAGAACTGGAGGGTGGGTGGTGGATAAGGAAAAACTTAATGCAGTATGTGGAATCTGAGCTGAGTCATAAAGGAAACTAGGGAATCAAAGAGGTTGAAGTGAGGAGGACATTCATTTGAAGCAAGGAGAGCAGCCACTGCAAAGTACAAAGATGGACTTCCCAAGCTCCTGGTTAGAATTCTCTCTCGATACCTGATGCTTAGACTTATTTTAACTTTGGAATACCAGAGAATAATAAGTGACTTCCTTCATATTCCCCCAGAAGAGCCTTACCCAGTCCAGATGGAATGAAGTTTTCACTGTTACTTCTGGGCTTTCACTTTCCATCATAGCCCTACAAATTTTCAGAGAGGAATTAATCCTGTTCCTAATTTTCAAAGGAAGAAAATGGAATCTGAAAACTATGGAACAGTAATCCAAATCCTGCAGATTCCTGGACAAACACTAGAATTCATTAAAAGGGGGATGATTAATGAATATCTAGAAATGGAAGAGGTGATTACAATGAGCCAGTGGCCCTTCATCATGGATACATTATGCATGACTAACTTCATTTCCTTTTTTTGATAGGGTCACTGGCATAGTAGATCAGGGGAATGTTCTACATGAATTTCAGATAGATTTGGACCAATCATTTCATAAATTATTCTATTCTTAAGAAAAAAGAAAGAGAGATGTGAACTAGCTAGTAGTGCATTTAGGTGTATTGTGAGCTGATTGTATGGATAGATCTATAGATTACTCATGAATGGTTTGGTACCATATTGCATGGAGATCTCCAGAAGAGTACCTCAGTCATTTGTGCTGTTAATCCGTTTACTGTTGAACATATTTATCTATGACTTGGATACAGGCAGGGATGCCATGCTTATAAAATTGGCAGGTTACACAAAGCTTAAGGAGTAATTAAAAGCCTGGATGGGGGCAGCTAGGTGGCACAGTGGATAGAGTACCAGCCCTGGAGTCAGGAGGACCTGAGTTCAAATCCGACCTCAGACATTTGACACTTACTAGCTGTGTGACCCTGGGAAAGTCACTTAACACCAATTGCCTCACAGAAAAAAAAAAAAGCCTGGATGACAGAGTCAGAATCTAAAAAGACACTGATGGGCTAGAACATGGGGCTAAATTGAATAAGATTAAAGTTAAGAAGGATAAATGGGGTTCAGGAAATTGACTTCATATGTACAATATAGGGAAACAAATAGCTAGTTAGCAGTTTCTCTGAAAGGACCTGGTGCTTTTAGAGGATAGCTAGCTTAGTATGAATTAGTCATGTGATATGGCAGCAGTAAAAGCTAATTTAATTCTAAGCAGAATTAAGAAAGGAATCATTTTGAGAAATAAGGATAGTGAGCCCATTGTACTTAATCCTGGGTTAGATTATAATTGGAGTATTGTGTTTACTTTTGGGGCCACATATAAAGACAAATATTCATTATCCAGGGACTTTACAGAAAAAAAGAACCAAAATTGTTAAATGATTATAGGTGTTAGAAAATCTCAGGTTCATTCCAAGATAGGTTGAAGGGACTGTGGATTTTATCCTAGAGAAGAAAATCCTAAAGAGGGGACAAGATAGCAGTCCTTCAAAGGACTATGAAGTAAAAGAGAGATTAGATTTATTTGGTTATGCTTGATCTCTGAGGAAAGAACCAGGAATAATGGGTGGAAATAACAACAAGGGAAATAAAGTTTTCTCCTTAATCTTAAGGGTCGGCAGTTGCCTGAAAGCCAAGGAAGCTAAGTTTGTTAAAGAAAGCAGGAGAGCTGCAAGATCCAGAGATAGAATTGAGTGAGCTTGGTATTCAGTAAGAGCCCATGTCTAAGTCTGCTGGAGAGATAATGCATACAGTAGAGGAGATGTAAGAAAACCCAGTTTTTGGAGTTGTGGAGGATCGGGAATGATAACTACTGGATGGAGAAAGCAGCTGGTCACTGTGTGTGATTAGAGGAAAATGTACACCCATTATCCTAAATAAAGATGATAGCTTTCTCATACCATCACTATTTTAAACTGAAATTAGAATGTTACTTAGCAATATTGCTTTGGCTTTACTTCAGGTGAAGAAATTTCAAAATACGAATACTATATCTGAAGTGATACATATAATACGTTGGTGGAGGGTGGGTAGGGGGAAATGATGTAAGCTTCCATACACTTCACAGCTTCCCTATCTATATTCAGAGATGAAATAACACCCCCAAGAGGGGCTATGATGAGAATGGGATTCCACTGGGTAGAATATTAAAACCTCATGAGTAGGGATCATCACACATAGGACAGATTGCTTGGTGTAAGAAGAGCTGGGCATCAGGATGAGGATTGTGATGAGCAAATTTGACACTCCCTAAAAAGATGCCTAATCCTTGTATGGAAGGGAAGGGGGTAATAAAAACAGGTATGCCAGCATTCCATCTAGTTTAAGGCTATATCTAAATAATGACAAATATCTAGATGAAAAGACAATCATGCAAGTATTTCTAAAGAAAACAAACTATCATGGTGATTGGTCCAAAACTATATGTAATGTTCAGAGGAAAGGGAATGGTATAAAGCAGATCCTGATTTTCCTAGTACTATACTAAGTTGTTATCTTATTATATTAACTGTAAAGAACTAACAATCTCTGACATTGATGGCATCTTTCATTACAGTTTTGGGACAACTCTTCAGTAACTTGTTTCCAAGATGAGTTCCGGCTCATCTTCCTATTTGCTTAGCTTCAATTTTTTCTCCCTCTTCTAATCCTGCAGTAAAGAGCTATAGGTGCCAGGAAGCTTACAAAGATTTAGGGTCAAGAAACTAATGGATTACTAACCAGATTTTGTTTTGTTCCCATCTTTAGCATTATGTAGACCAAACATCTGGACGGCTAACCGATGTTTCCAGATGTCTGGCATCATTCAATTACATTCTGAAGTTTATTTTCTATGCACAAGATCACAAACATAATGTGATGCTCTTTTCTGAATAATGAAAACTATGCTTTATTATTTTATGAGCATATGTGATGCGATATGACTGCAAAGTAATGAGACAGTTGTTTTAGCAAATATACTAGGCAACAGACATGCAAATAGAAAATTTCCTTCCAAGAAGAACCTTGAGGAGGTCATAGCCATTGTCTAACAATGATGCCATGCCTTAAAATATTTCTGGAAGCACTGGAATTGTGAACAATGAGTAGAATTTGCAGAAGTAGATTTCAGTCTGATTTAAATAAAAAACTTTCTAAGACAGCCCTGTCCAATAGTGTAATGGGCTACTAAGGAGGTATTGAGTTCCCCCTTATTGGAGTTCTTTGAGGAAAGACTAGCTATTTTGGACCAAATAAACTGTTCCCCATCTTGGACACTAGATGATATGAAGACTAACCAACTGTGAACAAATTCAAAAGAATTTAACAGGCAATTCCAAAGAGGTGGCTGAACAAGGTAAATATAAGACTTAAAAATTAAAATTAGAATAGGTGACTCTCGAGATGACTACTTTTTACATTTTCAATTCTGTATTTTTAACATTTTTAAAAACTTATCTATTGTACCCATTCTCTCCTCCCAATCCATTGATGGAATTAAAAAAAAACAGAAAAATAATGCCCTAAATATGCATCTGCATAGTACAGCAAAAGAAATTCCTTTATTAACCATGTCCAAAAATATGTTTCTTTGCAACTTGAGTTAATTGTGTCTGTCAGGAGGTGTAACATGTTTTATCTTAATTCTTTTGAACTCATGGTTTTATCATTGCATTGGGCAGAATTCTAAAGTCAAAGTTGCCTTTTCTCTATAATGTTGCTATTGTTTACACTATTCTTTTTCTGCTAACTTCAGTCTGCATCTTCATGGAGGTATTCTCAGCTTCCTCTGAAACTGTCCATTTTATCATTTCTTATGGCATAATAATATTTTATTACATTCATATACCATAGTTTGTTTAGTCATTCTCCAATAGAAGGATAGCCTCTTAGCTTGCAATTTTTGGCTATCAAAGTAAGTACATTGAAAGGGAAGACATTCACTTGAACATATACATATACTTGAAAATCAGTTACATTGTAGTCAAGCTGAGAAATGTCCTTTGTAAGTGAAAATGTGAATTGGATGACAATGGAGTATGGTATAAATGAAGAATAGGATAAATCAAGAAAAAGGGGCAAGAATGACAAAATCTCTAGGGAATGAGATCTATAAGTAGTTTTAAAGTCTCATGGGCTTGTATGAAGTGGCAGAACTACACCCTCCCCAACAGAGGACACTTCAATTACAGCTAGTAAATTACAAGGCACCTATGGATATAGACATATGTGTATATACCGATATATGTTCTTATTATCGAACATATTGCTGTTATTCATCAGTTTAAGATGTTTGCATAGACTACAGTTAAAGTGGTAGCTAAACTGAGTGTATTATAAGTGTGTTTTTTTGCTCTAGTCATTGAATGTTACGACATCCTCCTTTTTTTGAGTCCCTGCTCCACTTATCATATTGTCAATTGTGTCCTGCCAAGTCTCTCAGCCTTAGAGGACTCCTGCCTTCCACCATCTCTGCTTCCACACACATGCAGCAGAATGAAGGTAGAGAAAATCACATTACTGTTATGATTTGGTGCACTACAAATTTCGATTACCCAACCTCCACTGGGCTCTCATTGCCACTAAGCAATTTTTCTATACATCCCTTAAAAATTCACTACCATACTCTTTACAATGGCTCTTCTTAAAAAATTATTTTTATCCTTCCTTAAACCTACCATGGTCCCCTCCACCCACTCTCACAGCTAAGATCTTTGCCTCATGTCTTACAGAAAACATTGAGGCCATTCATTAAGAGCACCTTCTTTTCCCTTCTTGTTCATGTCTTATCATTTATATATTTCTGCCACTATTTTTTCACCTCTGTCTCACATGATGAAGCAGCCCTACCCCTTGCCAAGGTCAACCCCTCTACCTGTACAAGTGGTCCCATTCTATCTCATCTCCTCCACAGATTGCCACTTCTATAATCCCCACTCACTTACCTTTGAGGTTTCTCTGTCTACTAGGTGTTTTCCTGCTATCTACAAACAACATACCAATATTTCCCCCATCATCAAAAACACTCACTTGATCTTTCTATCTGCAAAAACTCTCATGTTATATCTTTTCTGTTTTTTGTGATTAAATTCCTTGAAAAGGCTGTATATACTAGGTTCCTCCACTTTCCTCTCACTCACTTCTTCTTTTCTTTATCTCTATTACTTCTCTCAGCAAACTCATCAGCTTCCTTAGATTTAACTACCATCTCTATATTAATGATTCTCAGATCTATCTATCCTGTCCTACTCTCTCTGCTAACCTTCAATTTCCCATATCTCACTGCCTTTCAGATATCTCAAACTAGATTTCTAGTATATATCTTAAATTCTACATGTCCAGGGGGCAGCTAGGTGGCACAGTAGATTAGAGCACTGGCTCTGGAGTCAGGAGGACCTGAGTTCAAATCCAGCCTCAGACACTTGACACTACCTGCATGACCCTGGGAAAGTCACTTAACCCTCATTGCCCCCCAGGCACAAAAAATTCTACATGTCCAAAACTGAACTCATTATCTTTCCTCCTAAGCTCTTCCCTTTTGCCCTCCCTCTTACTTTCAAGGGCCACACCACCCTCCTAGTCTTTCAAGCTAGCAATTTAGATATAGTGCTTGATTCCTCACTGTCTCCCACTCCCCATATCCAATCTGTTGCCAAGGACTGTTGATTTCACCTTAGCAAAGGTTCTCGAATATGTCCTTTTCTCTCCTTTTATAGAGTCATCACCCTAGTGTAGCCACTCATTTCTTCAGGCTTGGGCTATTATGATAATCTACTGGTGGATCTGCCTGCCCTGAGTCTCTCTCCAACTCCAGTTCATCAACATTGTTTTCCTTGCTATCTGTAACAAGCCTCCTAATTCCATAAACAAAATACTCCATTATTTTGGTCAGATCATTTTCTGTCTCCTACCCCCCTCACCCCAAGCCTAGAATGCTCTCCTTCATCATTTTGACCTATTGGCTTCCCTGTCTCCCTCCAAGTCTCAACTAAAATCTCATCTCCTACAGCAAATCTTTCTTAACCCCTCTTAATTCTTGTATTTTAAAATTTCTGTAATCTGTATATAGCTTGTTTGTGAATATTTATTTCTTTTTCTCCCCCTTTAGATTACAAACTTCTGGAGGGGAGGGAAAAGTTTTTGGATTTTTTTGTGGGTTGTCTCTTTTTGTATCCTTGGGACTTAGCACAGTGCCTAGCATGAATTAGGCTCTTAATAAATGTTTATTGATTGACTAATTACTTGCTTTCCACAAATAACATTCCACCTTCAATCTTCATACCTTTATAATCCATCTCCCTTGCCTGAAATGTTTTCTCTGCTCACCACCACTCCTTGATACCCCTACTTCTTTTCAAGGATCATCTCAAGCAATATGAGAGGCTCTTCATAATTCTCCCAGCTGTCAGTGCATTCCTTACCATCAACTCAAAATTATTTTGTTTATTTTGTATATTATTTTTGTAATAAGCAGGACATCCCAGGAGTTCTGGAGTCAAGAATTCTGACCTTATTGTGTGACCCTGGACAAATGACTTAGCCTCTTAATGCTCTCAACAGTACAATAAGACAAGTTTCAGAGAAGATAACAATGTTCATTTATAGGTGTTACCTATACCTTTGAAATCATAGGTACTGTCCCTAGTCTTATATTTTGCAGTTACTATTTGTGTACATGTTATTGCACCTCAGTAGACAGTGAGGTCCTTAAAGTCAGGGGATCTTTTATTTTTGTTTTTTGTATCTCCAGTGCTTAGCATTGTGCCTACCATATAATAATTAGTTTAACTAATGGTGGTCTAAAGGAGAAAATAGTAGGTGTTTAATGAATGCTGATCTAATTACATTGCACTGAAGTATATGGGGAAAACTTGAGATGAATCAAAGTTAATGAAGGGGAAATGGATTATTTCTGAGCAATTTGTGGTGCAGCAAGTTTGAGTGAGATCTTCTCTAAACTAAAATACTATAAAATATAAAAGCATTTCAGGAAAGGGGGGAAAAGTTTGAGAAAATATAAGAAGTTGAGGCTCTTAGTGGAAAAAAAATCCTAACACACTGTGCTAAGTACTTTACAAAAATTATGTTATTTGATCCTTACAGCTACCCTCCAGGGTAAATGCTTATATCACCCTCCTTTTACAGTTGATGAAACTGAGGTAGACAGAGGTAAAGTGACTTGCCTAGGGTCATCAAAAAGCTAGTAAGGGTCTGAGGCCTTTGATTTGAACTCAGATTTTCCTGACCCCAAGAACAAAGCTTTATCCACTGTGCCATTGAATGAAGACCGAATCAATCAATCAACCAGTCAACTAAAATATATTTATAGGAATGGCTAGGAGGCACAGTGAATAGAGTATTAGCCCTGGGAGTCAAGAGGACCTAAATTCAAATCAAGTTCAGACTTACTAGCTGTGTGATGACCCTGGGCAAGTCACTTAACTCTCATTGCCCTGCCAGAGAGAGAGAGAGAGAGAGAGAGAGAGAGAGAATATTAGATATCTGAATTTTCTTAGGAGTTACATAGATGAAATAGGTGCCTGAGAGAGGATGGACAGCTCTCTGTTGACCCCAAGTATTTTCTTCTTGTAGGAGAGCCCACTTGTGACAATATTGTAAGTCTGGAAGGAAGAGACCCATCAAAGATGTAAGCATAATTGTCTTGACATTTTAGGAACTCAAATATAAGTCATTATCATGTTTCCATTAACACACCCACATGAGGACATGAATAGATACATCATGATTATTGAGAAGCTCTCCAAGATTGAACCCATCTTCATGCTATGCTGCCTGCTTACCAACCTCTGCTTCTGACCAAGATGTCAAGCTCTACCCCTGTGACCCTGGGCTCTGATTGATAAGCATTTACCTTTTCTTCCCTCATCTCAAGCCCATCTCCATATTCTAGCCATCTCCATGCCACCTGTGAGTAATCTCTATGATGTGCCACCATATTCATGCCTTCTTCCTCCCCTACCTTTTAAACTTCAGCTCTGGGAATTAAGTGAACACTAACATAACTCCAAAAGGACACATCAGTCATTTACTCTATGACTGTAGTCTCCATCCTCTCTGATTTCCCTGTCCAAAACACTCATCTCCAGTCATTGCTCTTTTACATATATTATCTTCCTATATCAGAATGTAAGTTCCTTGAGGGGAGGGACCATCCTACTTGTTTGCATCTGTATCCCCAGTGCTTAGCACAGTACTAGTACATTTCATTATGCAAGTGCTTCATTAAATTTTTTTTTCATTCATTTCATTCACTCATGTAAACTGAGAACTTTTATTGTATTCTGTCACAGGTTAAATACTCAGTTAATGGATCTGCAACTAATCTAGACAAAACAATTGCAGGTCCTTTCTCAATTGTTTTGTCTAGATTAGTTGCAGATGTATTGGTTGCATATTTAACCTGTGACAGAATACAATAGAAGTTCTCAGTTTAAATGAGTGAATGGAATGAATGAAAGCATTGTGCTTCCACTATGACCAAAGATGACTTTTTTTCCTAGACTCTGGCTCAGTTGTTCAATGAGTTAATTGCAAATTTCTCGAATTGCAAGATACCCTAAATTACTTTGTATTAGAAAATGAACAGAAAAGATGTAATTATTTTTCTGAGCAAAATAATATTTGTGGTCTGAAAAGGAGCTAGGAGCTATTTGTCATATTTCTTGTATCATCCTGACAGTTTGTAATTACTTTCAATGCTGCTGTTCTCTAAATTATTAATGTTAATCTGTCATGACAGTGGCTGAAGAGAACCAGTGATTACGTGTCTTCATACTAACAAGACTGGTTTTAAATAAATGTCTCAATCACTAGAAAAGACAATAAAAGGATACCTATTTTATGAGCTAGCTGAGTAGCCCCTCCATGCTGGGAGGTGGGAACAAGGTAGGGGGGAGAAGGGAGGGGAAAGAGATGATAGGCCAAGCCTTTATGCATTAAAATAATTGAAAAAAAGTTGATATTGACACACTCTACAGGTGAACTTTTTTTGACAATTGGCTATTCCATCACCAAGAAGAAGAAAAAAGTAGGGGGAAGGCTGAACTAATTTTATAAATAGTTAATCCTCGTTACTGAGGAAATATATTTTAATATTAAATAAATATTCATGCAAATGAGACATGGTGTTTCTGATCTAACTCCCCACAACAGATTCAGGATCATAGATATATATAGAGGTGAAAGAGACATTAGCAATTATCTGGTCCATTTTATAGATTAAGAAACTTGAGGTCATATTCTTAGAGATGAAAACCCATTAATTCTCTAAATAAAGAAACTGGAGTTTCCTTAGGTTAGGTGATATGTACAAGGCTGCACAGGTAGAGAAAGTTTAGGTGGCACAGTGGATAAAAGCACTGGACCGAGAGACAGGACGCCCTGAATTCAAATACAGTCTTAGATACTTAGTAGCTGTGGGTCCCTGGAAAAATCACCTAGCCTTTCTCTGTCTCAGTTTTGTCATCTGTGAAATTGAGACAATAATAGTACCTACCTCCCAGGGTTGTTGTAAGGAAAAAAATAGATAATATTCATAAAATGTTTTACAAACTTTAAAATGCTATTATTAATATAGCAGAGATAGGATTTGAACTCAGGCTTATGAGTATAAATCCTGTATTCTTTCCATTACATCACACTGCCTTACCTGCCCCAGCTTGAATTCTGCTAGATAAAGAAGACTAAGACATATTTGTACAATTTATTTTCAATATGCTTAAATATTTGCATTCATGATAGTATTAAGATTCAGCAAAAACTAGGTTCAAAAAGTTTTTACAGAGCCATAGAAATTCAGAGCTATATAGGTCCTTAGAGTTTATCTAATATACCTATGGGCAGCTAGGTGGCACAATGGTTAGAATACTGGGCCGGGAGTCAAAAGACATCTTCCTGAATTAGAATCTGGTCAAAGGCGTTTACCAGCTGTGTGACCCTGGGCAAGTGACTTAACCCTATTGCCTCAGTTTCCTCATCTGTAAAATGAGCTGGAGAAGGAAAAGGCAAACTACTCCAGTACCTTTGCCAAGAAAACCCCAAATGGAGTAATAAGGAAATGGACAGTATGGAAACAAATGAACAACAGTTCAACCTATATAAGAAATTTCTAGTCTCCCTGAAAAAATTGTCAATTACAATCTTTACTAAAGACCTAAGCTTTTTCACTCCATAACTCCTTCTAATCTCTTAATTAAAAATAATGCATTAAGTTTACTTCACATTGATTTTTCAATATCTTTTAGTTTAATTTTATTCTCTCAAATAGTAAAAAAAAAATCCATTTTCTTTTCTTTCTATTTCTCCACCACCACCCCTGCATTAGTAAAATGGAAAACAAAACCCTTACAACAAATATGCATAGTCAAGCAAACCAAATTCCTGCATTGACCATATCATTTATATATATAAATACACACACACATACATACATACATATATAGCTATGCGTGTATACATGCAGATATACAGATATGGATATTTATATATGTGTGTGAGCATGTATTTTTTCATGTATATACACACACACATATAAATGCATTATGTATATGTTCCATGTGGGTGTATGTATATGCATATACATGTACATAGATTATATAGACATACATGTATCATATACATGCATGTTATATACATATATCCTATGCAATATATCATACACATATGCATATGCATGTACATATACATACACATTGCAGGGGTGAGTCTAAAAAATTCTGCTCCCTGTATCAATAAGTGGGCAGCACACTTCATCACTGGTCTTCTACACACATGGTTTGTCATTGTTTTGATCAGTATTCTTGCTCCATCTGACTTCATCCTAGGATTTTGCAGCAAGTGTCAGATCAGGTTCATGGGCTGCTAAGAGAGCTGTGAATTAACATTTTTGACCAATAGAACTTGAATATCCCCCCAAAAACAAGCACTACACTAATCAGACTCATGATAACATTGCATTAAAATAGTATTTTTAGGGTTATTTAGGATCATAAATTTAAAGCTACATGTGACATTATTGGTCATCTAATCTAAACTCCTTATTTTCTGGTGTAGAAACCACCTGATATTTAGTGAACTTTCCCAAGTTTAAACAAGTAGGAAGTCTGATTTTGAGTTCAGATCCTCTAAGTCCTAAGACATCACTCTTCTCACTATCTGATGCTGCCATTCAATTCAACAAGCATTGAGTATTTGAGGAAGCTAGGTGGTTCAGTGTGTAGAGAGTTGGATCTGGAGTCACGAAGACTTGAGTTCAAATGTGATCTCAGACACTCACTAGCTATGTGAGCAACTCATTTAACCCCTGTTTGCCTTAATCCACTAGAGAAAGAAATGGCAAACCACTCCAGTATTTTTGTCAAGAAATCCCCATGAAAAGCACTGGTTTATGGAAACACAAAGAGTTGGACATGACTTAATGACCAAACAACAACAATGGGATATGGAAAAATGTTGTGACCAAACAAAGGATAAAGATGAACACAGAACATAAAATAAATAATTCTGATTACAAAAAAAGGTTTGTTTTTTCACAAAATAAATCCAATGTATCTAATATTAGAAGAAGAAAAACTAGAAAAATCTTTTCAGTAAGTCTCTCTGATAAAGGTCTTATTTCAGGTCTTACTTCCAAGATGTAGTGAAATGATTCAAATTTATATATAAGAATAAGAGCCAATCCCAAGTTCATAAAATGTCTAAAGATATGAAGAGGCAGGTTGTTGGGTTTTTTTTTTTGGTTGGTTGTTTTTTTGGGGGGGAGGTGAAGAGGCAGTTTTAAGGGAAGAAATCCAAACTATTTATAGGTATATGAGAAAAAATTCTCCAAACCACTAATACTTAATAAAAATAAATATTAAAGCAACTCTGAGGTTCTATGCTATACTCATCAAATTGGCAATGTTGTCAAAGAAAAAAAGTAAAATGCCAAAAGTTGAAGAGACTGTGACAAAATGGGTACATTGATTCACTTTTGGTAGAGATAAAATTGGTACAGCCATTCTGGATAACAATTTGGAACTATAAGTAAAGTGTTCCTAACCTGTGCATACCCTTTGGTCTATATTACCAAGACTAAGCCTACACCCCAGATCATAATATTTTTTATAAGTCCTACATACACAGAAATTTTATTGAAATTCTTATTGTATGGACAAAAAAGTAGAAGCTAAGGGGGTTGCCCATTAGTTGGGGAGTAGCTGAATAAATTATCATATATTAAGATAATGGGATATTATTGTGATATAAGAAATGAAGATAGAAATGGTTTCAGAGAAACCTAGGAAGACTTGTATGAATTGATGCAGAGTGGAGAACCAAGAGAATAATTTATACTATAGCAAAAACATTGTAAAAATGAACAATTTGAAAGATTTAAGAATTCTGGTCAGCACAATGTTCAACCAGGATTACAGTGGACTAATGATAAAGAATACTACCAATCTCTAGACAGGGAGTTAATGAACTAAATATACAGAATGTGGCACACATCTTTTGATATGGTTGATATGGGGATTAGTTTTACTTGACTATGATAGCTATAACAAAAGTTTGTTTTTATTTGGGGGAGATGATAATGAGAGGAAGAGAAGATAAGTGCTTATTAATTATAAAACTTAATTTAAAATATTTATTATGAGAAATGTCTTATGCTTGGCATTGGTCATTTTTATGAAAGGAGAGTATGGGGTGTTCAGGGAGGACTAATCCCTATGGCTTGCTGAGCCCTTTTCAAGGTCACTCATCTACCTTTAGTATCTACCTGTCACTTAACTCCTACCTGTGGCTTCAAGAAGCATAGCATGAGCAGTGGCCACACCCTGGTAAAATGATCTCAGTAGATGGGCTATACCAGGTTGAAGGTAACTGACAGGCCTCAAACCCACCAGTCAGGTGATGTCTACCCCTAAGCATGTAAAGACTTCTACCGGTAGAATAGGCAGATGAGAACAATTTGTTCCAAAGGCCAGGAAGGCAGCTGAAGCAGGCAATGTGGAGCACTTATATCTTGGTCAGACATCAAAGATGCCAAGGTCATCCACTGCATTTCAGGTCATCACCAGTAGTCTTGACTTTTTGTCTTGCCACTGGACTTTAACTCAGGACTATAACTCAGGAAGAGAGATCAATGGGACTTTGTGCAACTCTGCCTCATTTAAATTCAATTCACATGCAAATCATGACATCACCCAGTGATATCATTGGTCCTTTTTAAAAACAAAGGGCAAACAACAAAAACATATATGAAATGACATGGTCTCTCCTCTCAAGGAACATACAATGTGATTGTGACAACATCTCCCACATAAACGAGATTGAGAGTACAATGTGTTAGGGGCAAAAGATGATTGATTGATAGATAGATAGACAGATAGATGAGAGAGAGAGAGAGAGAGAAAGTTCTCTAGAATAATTTATAGAAGGAGAAAAAAATAAGAGTATAGAGTTATAACTAGAAGAGACCTTGCCAAAATACTCTATTTTAATAAGGCATCCTAATATAACTTTTACATTTATGTAGGATCCTAAACCTTTAAATTTCAAAAATTAAACCAATGTTTAATAAAGCCTAGTGTTAACAAGGCTAGATGCAGTGAGAGATATATAGGGTCCTGATTTTGAGAAATTTAGAATCTTATGGGGGTTAGGGGAGGGGAAAAAAGCTATGTATACTGACAATTATAAGTAACACATAAAGTCAAGTATTTAGGACCTTAGGAGAATAGACAGAACTGGAAAGAATCTTAGAGGACATTTCACAGATGAGGAAAACAAGGCCTAAAAAGGTTGAGTGATTTGCTCAAAGTCAAATGGAGTTTGTGACAAAGCTGCAATTTGAATCTATGTCCTTTAATTCCCAACCCAAGATTCTTTCCCCTATATCAAGTTATTTGAAAATCAATTCTGCTAAATAGAACAGTAAGAAGAGTCTGTTGTAGAAGCCTCAAGGCCAAGGATCCTTAATTTATTTGGGGGGTGGGGTGGGGCAATGAGGGTTTAGTGACTTGCCCAAGGTCACACAGCTAGTAAGTGCCAAGTGTCTTAGGCCAGATTTGAATTCAGGTCCTCCTGAATCCAGGGCCGGTACTTTTTCCACTGGGCCACCTAGCTGCCCCAACTTTTTCTTTTTTGATGCCACAGACCCCTTGGACAATCTGATTAAGCCTATGGACCCCTTCTCAGAATAATGTTTTTAAATGCCTAAAAGAAAATTCATAGGATCATAGGAGAAACCAATTATATTGAAATATAGTTATTAAAGGGTGTTTTTTAAGTTCACAGACCGTATGTTAGACCTCATGTCTGGTTTATACTATAGTGAATATAAAACATAGAAAGGCACTAAAATTAAGATTAAAATTATCATGAAGTATCATCATTATTGTTATTGATGATGCTATTGTTATTCATATTCATGCTGGTGATAATAATGAAAAATGAGAGGACATATAGATGATCTCTAAGTTCCTTTCCAGTTCTCAAAATTCCCTGCTTTCTTAGCATAGTCTTAAAGGGGAACTGACAAAGTTGAATATTTTTCCTAGGTTGAGCTCACAGAACATAACAGAGATGCTGGGTTAGTTGACTTTCCTTTCTCTTAAATGACCTTGCTAATGGCATGCATATCAATTTTCTCTCCCTTTTTTTCAGATAATTTAACAGTCCATTTAGTCATCCTTGGTAACGCTGATCACACTGAGTCTGCTGCAAACCTGCAAGGTGATTTCCCTCCTCTCTGGTCTAATGTATTTCATGTACCAGGGCAAGGTCTACCAAGAGTCTCAGAGTTAGCTGGGCTGAGGAGATGGGAGCTGAAGTGCTTGCTGTCAGGCTTCTCACACTAGAATTGATGATCAGAAAGAATGAGCCTGCAATGCCACCCATGTGCTAAAACGCCTCATTTGTAGCCAACCTTTTCAAATGAACCCAACCTCACCCAGCTTGGCTCTGCCCAGCTGGTAAGAAACCTACAAGCTCTCTTATTTGCCTAACATCAACAGGCATATGAATTTTAATTAGGGTGGGTTGAATGGGGCTTTGCCCCAGGACTTTAAAATTTAGAAAGACATAGATAGCATTTACCATCTCTTCAGCAGTGTGAAACAAATGAGATCAGTGTGTGTATGTGTGTTTGTGTGTGTGTGTGTGTATGCGTGTGTTTGTATTAATTTATATATACACACATATATACATCTATACACATACATACACTCATATATACACATGTATATATGTAGATTAATTAAAATGAAAAGTTATAGAATATTGTGCTACTTACCACCCATTCTACTGACAATTCATTTAGAATCTTCCCTAGCAACTGCTACTAAAGGATGGAGACTTGCTTGACATCAGACATCCATCTGTCAGTGTTCTGCATTTGATCATTTAATAGATCTTTGAATTGTTCTCTTTGTCTCTCTTTCAATCCCTGTCTGTTTGTGTGTCTGTCTCTATGACTCTGTCTCTCTTTCATTGTTTCTCTCCCTGTGTTCTATCTCTTTTCTCTTTGTCTCTCTTTGTTTCTCTTTGCCACTCTTTGTTTCTCCCTCCTTTTACATCCCTACCCCTGAAAGACAATGATCTTGAAATGTTTGTTTGAGAGCATATGTCATACTGAGTGCCCCAGGTACAATTTTTGAAGCTTGTCTCAAGTGCCAGAACTGCTCTCAATGGTTCTAGTTGGTGCAACGTAGGTGCTGGCACAAAGTTACAGTAACTCACATTCCATTAAATTCAACAAATACTAGTTAAGTTCTATATCCAGCATGGGCTACCAAACAAAATGTTGAGGCAAAACATTTCTAAGGGCAATGGTTAGGAAGGTGTTTGATATTTCCCAATTGTCCCATTCACTCCTGTATTGGGGACAGCCTACTTACCCCCCCCCCCCACCAGGTAGCCAGATGGATAACAGAGCATGACCATATCTCACACTCTGCTGTAGGGCTTTACATGGGTGCCATAACATCATATATCTTGCTCCCCTACCCCATCACCACCACCATAGCCTCCTCCTGTACCTTCACCTTGAGGCCACTCTGAGCTACTCCTTGAGTATTACTGGTTAGTCTTTAATGCTTTCCTTTAGATTTCTACTCCTGAGGGCTGGCTCTCCTGTGTTCACAGGTATGGAACATCATAGCCCAGAGGACTCGTGGTCTTTACTTACCCTCTCCTCTCAGTCCAGAATGGAGAGATTTAATGAAAGCAGACCTCAGGGCAGTACCCCTGCCACATTAGACAGCTTCTGGCAGATCCAGACATGGCCGTTTATCATCACTCCGGCTTTATGATCCTTTGGCCAGCTCTCAATCTCTATGACAGTTCCCTCCGCCGACCCAATTTGAATTAATTTGTCAAGCAAGATTTTGTGAGCTAATATATCAGCTACATTGCTAAAATAAGATCTATGACTCTTTCCATGATCCCTTCATCTTCTAATTTAGCAATTCTATCAATAAAAGCAATCAGGTTTTCCTGGCAAAAGTTTTCTTTATAAATCAACTTTATGAGTCATAGATTCACATTCTTCTAGATGTTTATAGATTTTCCTTCTTCATGTTTTGTCCATTGTCTTACTACAATGTAAGTGAGCTTTATAAAATGTAAGTTAGCTGTCCCCAGTGATGAGTGAGTATGGGGCATGGGCATGGTAGACTTTAAAACTCTGGCTTCCAGCTTTGAAATTAGTGAGGCAACACAGTATAGAGGAAGGTGTGAATGGACATAAAAGTCAGGGAAGACCTGAGTTTAGATCCCATTTCTAGACATTGGTCTTACTAATTAGTAACCATGGGCAAAGTCACTTAGTCTCTATGAAGCTCGGTTTCCTCATCGGCAGTAATTATCACACAGGGTTGTTGCAAGGATCAATTAATATATGTAAAGCATCTTGGGAATGGTAAAGCTATGTATTGCTGATTATTATTATTAACCTCAATTAGTATTAAGGAATTTAATTATTTTTCACTTTAGTTAACCTTAACTACTAATAGTTAATATTAGTATTATTATAATTAATATATTAATCTTAATCTATCAACCAATAAAATATTTGACAAGACCCCATTATTTTGCAACATTCCATTGGTGAAAAATTAACTTTGATATTGATATTTCATTCAGTTTCATCTTATGCAATGGGACAGGTTGTTGTTGTTGTTATTATTCATTAGCTTGTTTCAAATGCATGTGAAGAGAAAAAGGTTTTGGGATTGTTCTCCTATAAAATTATATAAATAAACAAACCTGGGGCCTGCTTATTCCTAAATGATAACGTTTCTATAAGAAGTCAGGCTAGGTTTCTTTTTCTCTTCTTTTTTTTTTGGGTGGGGTGGGGTGGGGCAATGGGGGTGAAATGACTTACCCAGGGTCACACAGCTAGTAAGTGTCAAGTGTCTGAGGGCAGATTTGAACTCAGGTACTCCTGAATCCAGAGCCAGTGCTTTATCCACTGTGCCACCTAGCTGCCCCCCTCTTTTTCTCTTCTTCTGAAGATTCAAATGGAAGGGGGAAACCACTGCTATTCAAGTAGCATAGACTCTAAAGATGAAGCTGACATGTATATGCAAAGGCAAAAAAGATATTCAGACAAAGTATAATAAAACTATTTGAAGAAGGAACGGAACTTCTTAATCTGTAGGTCATGTAATTGAACACAGGGGTCATGAAAAATTTGGCAACAGTAAAATGTTATGTACATCTATGGTATATATCTATATACTTGTGGCCACCTGACCATTTCTCTGGCAAAAAGGAGTTACAAATGGAAAAATTTTAAGGAGCCCTGATCTGGAGAGATCATGGAAAATACACTGGAGGAAGTGACTCCTAAAATGGGCCTTGAGAGATTTTAGAAGGTAGATATATGAAGGGAATATATTGCAAGCATAATGTGAACAAATGCAAAGAGGAAGAAAAGGTCACGATGAAATCAGAGAAGCTACTAGTATAGTATGGCTGGAACATAGAGTTTGTGGGTGGACAATGAGTAAGGAAATAAAGCTGGAAAGGTAGGCTAAGATCTAACTGCAAAGAGCCTAAAGTTCAAAGCTAAATTTCAATCTGTAGGCAATGAGGAGACAGCAAAGGTTTTTGAGTAAGGGAAGTGGTATGGTAAGACTCAAACATTAGAAAAATTATGTTGGCAGTTATGTCAAAAATGAATTGGAGACAATTTTGAGTAAATAAAATTAAAATGGTTTTAAACAAATTAAATCAATAACAACAAAGTTAGAAGAAGAATAGTAGAGAATGAGAGAATGGGGGAACTATTTATATCATATATTACTGATAAAAGTCTGATTTCAAAATATACAGGAAAATTACAGAAAAAAATATAATACAAAGAGCCACTCTCCAATAGCTAAATTGTCAGAGTATGACCTAAACACTTTTCAAAATAAAATTTTCAAACTGTCAATAACAGCATGAAAATATGTTTCAAATCACTAATTAAAAAAAGGAAATGCAAATTCAAACTCTGAGATTTTGCATCCCTTTTTGTAAATTATAAAAGATAAAAAGAAAGGAAAAAAACAAGCATTTCATAAGCACCTTTATATGCCAAGCACCGTGCTAAGTGATTTACAACTATTTCATTTTATCCTCATAACAATCCATGGAGGTAAGTGCTATTATCATTACCATTTTACAGTATAGGAGGATGATGCAGACAGAGGTTAAATGACTTGCCCAAGTTGATACAGCTACTAAGTATATGAAGTTGGGTTTGAACTAGTTTTCCTGATTCTAGGATCCACTGGGCCACTGCACCACTTAGCTAAGTAGTTAATCTTCTCACTGTTGTTGGGGCTGTGAAATGATTAATCCATTCTTTTTTTATTTAAACATTTTTATTTAAAGTTTTGAGTTCCAAATTCTATCCCTTCTTCCCTCCCCCTTCCCTGAGGTGCTAAGCAATCAGATATAGGTTATACATGTGCAATTATATAAACTATTTCCACATTAGTGATTTTATATAGAAAGAAGCTAATAAAAGAAAAAATAAAGGGCAGCTAGGTGGCACAGTGGATAAAGCACTGGCCCTGGATTCAGGAAGACCTGAGTTCAAATCTGACCTCAGACACTTGACACTTACTATCTGTGTGACCCTGGGCGAGTCACTTAACCCTCACTGCCCCACCAAAAAAAATGAAAGAAAGAAAGTAAAATATAGCAGGTTTCTGTCTGTACTCAATTAATATCAGTTCTTTCTCTGGAGCTGAGTCATTCACAGTTCTAACTCAAGCAATATTGCTTTTACTGTGTACAACATTCCACTGGTTCTTTACACTTCACTATACATTGGTTAATGAAATTCTTTCCAGGCCTTTCTGAAATCATCCTGCTTGTCATTTCTTATGCAAAATAACATTCCATTAGAATCATATATTACAGCTTGTTTAGCCATTCCCCAATTGCTGGCTCAAACCATTCTTGATTTTGATTAGTAGCACAGTGGATTGAGTGGTGTACCTGAAGTCAGGAAATCGTGAGTTCAAATCTGACCTCCAGCACTAGCTATATAACCATAGGCAAGTCATTTAACCTCTGTTTGCCTCATTTTTCTCATCCATAAAATGGGGGTGATAATAGCACTTAATCCCCTGTGTTGTTATAAGGATAAAATGAAATAATTTGTAGGCTATCTGGCTCATAGTAAATGCTATGTAATGTAAGCTACTACTTCCATTCTTAGTATTGTTATTGTTAGAAAAAATGCAATAAAAGTGAAGAAACTGTGCATTCTATTTAATGCAGCAATCCCATTATTGGGACTAGATCATAAGGAAATGAACAACAGAAACCAAGATCCAATACATTCCAAATATTCATTTGTAGTAGCAGAGAACTCAAAACAAAGTGATTTTTCCATTGATCTGGGAACAGCTAAAAAGATGGCATAAAAGTGCATTGGATTATTATTGAAAAATGGCCATCCTTATGATGAATTAAATAAACAGAAGCAAGAGCAATATACACAGTGAATACAATGATATGCTTGAAAAGATCACTAAAAAGAAGATGGATTCTGAGTAAAGGAAAGAAAAACAATTAAGGTGGTGGAGAAGAGTTAACAAAAGCTACCTCCTCCCTTCCAGTGAGAAGTGAGGAACTAGGAGAGAAGGATATTAGATACGTTGTCAGATGAGGTATCAGTTAGATTTTTTTCTTTGTTGTTTTCCTTTGTCATGAAGGAAGATTCAATCTATAAATGGGTATAAAATGACTACCCTGGAATCAATAAGACATAATTTTAAAGAATAAAAATGGATTAGAGAAGGGAAGGACTGAAATCATAGAGAAAAGTTAAGAGATTCTCATAATAGTCCTGGTGCCAAGTGATGAGGCCCTGAACTAGAAGGATGACCGAGGTATCAAAAAGGTATCCAAAGTCATTTACACTCATTATCCCAATTTCTTTTCCTCTCACTCAATTCCTCAACCTCTTACAGTCCAGTTTCATTATGAAACTGAAAATATTCTTTTCCAAACATATCAGGGATTTACTAATTACCATATCTGATGACCTTTTCTCAGTGCCCACCCTTCCTATTCTCTCTGAAACATTGAAACTGTTGACCACCCCTTGCCCCATAACAGTCTTTTCTCCCTGGGTTTTCACCACATTACTATCCATTGTTTCTCTTCCCAGAGTTTTCATGACATTGTTCTCACTCCCTGCCTTGCCTGACCATTTCTTTTGAGTTTCCCTTACTCTAACATCAGTCATGGTATCCTTTACATTTGTCCTCTCTGGTAAACTCACATTTACCACCCTCAATCAGGCCTTAGCACCTCTTACCTACACTATTTCAATAGCCTCTGAAATGGTCTCCCTGCCTCAAGTCTCTCCCTTTCCGAAATCCACCCTCTGCACTGCAGTCAAATTGATATCCTTAAAGCATAGATCTGACTATGCCACCATCCTTCTCAAGAGGAATCATTTTTTTCCCTATTGCCTCTAGGAGAAAATAAAATTCCTCTATTTTTTTTCATCTAAATTTCTTCATAGTCCAACTCCAGTCTAGCTTTCCAGACTTACTACACATCACTCCCTTTTATGCACTCTATGGTTATATCCAAACTTATTTTCTTACCATTCCATCTCTCACCTCCATGCATTTGTACAATCTGTCACTGTGGCTAGAATGCCCTCAAGCCTCTTCACCTCAACTGCCTTCAAGATCAGATAAAGTTCACCTGCTACATGAAGTCTATCTTGGTGTCCCTACCTCTCAGTCATGAGATGTTAGTGCCCTCACCAAAAAAAATTTGTATGTACTTTACAGATCTGATGCTTGCTATCTGTATATATGTTGATCCCATACCCCAAGGAGAATGTAAATTCCTTAATTAAAGAATATTTTTTTTCTTTGATTCTCTGTGTGCTACACACAGAACAGTGCATGAAACATTTATCTTTTTGAACTGCATCTATGTTTTCATTGGCATCAGGAACTCCCAGTAAAGAAAACCCCTCTAACAGTGCAGATTGTTATCCACTCTATAATTTACAGTCTTAGAGTTCCCTTGGTAATGATGGTCAAAAGACTTGCCCAGAGTCACAGCATCAATATGGGTCTTAAATTCAAGCATTCCTGACTCCAAGGCCACCTCTCTGTCTGCCTCTAATGTGGTTCATGGAAAGAACCTAAAATATTTATAGATTTAATTGGTATGGTATACTTAGTTGAGTAATCATAGATAGGGTAACGGTCTTCCACTTGCCTCTACAACACCAAATTAGTTCCATTGGACGTCACTGCCAAAAATTATCATATGGTTACAAGTTTTGTTGTTGTTCATTTTCAGTCCTACTCTTTGTGAACTCATTTGGTGTTTTCTTGGCAAAGTTATTAAAATATATTGTCATTTTATTTTCCAGCTCATTTTATAGATGAGTAAAGAGAGGCAAACAGGGTTAAGTGACTTGCCCAGGAATACACAGCTGGTAAGAGGCAGAATTCAAACTCAGGTCATCCTGACTCCAAGCCTGGCACTCTATTCACTGAACCACCTAGCTGCCAGTTATAACTATAGAAATGTGTTCATTACTTGTTTTCTTCTTCACAAGGGTGTCCTGGAGCCAGTTCATGAAAGCCAATTGTAGAATTTTCAGTGTGAGCACATATACCTCGGAAATTGGCAAATTCACAAATCAAGGCTTAATTTTTTGTTTTCTTGATCTCTAGACTTAGAAATGGGATGGGAAAATATTAATAAGGCAATTTAAATGTACAAGTATGTTGCACATTTCAGAGAGCCTGTTGTTAAACATTATCATCATACCTCTGGATTAGGGCAACACATGAAGGGGATAAGGCCTTACCACGGTTCACTCATTTCCTAAAACCAGAAGACATAGAGAGGATTTTGAGGCATGGGGTAGGGGAGGTGGAATGAGGGAGTGTTTGATGAACAACACCCATTATTTAATAAAGTAGTGTGTAAGGATTAGAATGACGCTACCTGCTGGAGCTTTCCTACAATAAGTCTCTAGCAGGGGGTGTCATTCCAATCATTACTCTTCCTCCTGCAAGCATCACTTCCTGACACCAAAGAAAATCCATATGTCTTGCCCTCAGGCACCTTCTCCTCATGGTAGAGCTTTCCTACAGTAAGTCTCTAGAAGGTGGCATCATTCTAATCGCTACAAGTGGTTGATGTTATATGCTGAGAGGCAAGAAGTAGAGTAGTGGACTTCAGAAAAGACAAGATTTAGATCAGTTGTTGTACAGAATATGATAAGGATACATAATAAAAATTAATAAAAAAAAGGATTACTGTGCATCAGTGGAATCTCAGTTGACCTTAACATGAATAACAGGAAATTTTCACAGTGGCAGTTAGTATAGTTTAATCACTTCCTCCAGAAGAGTTTGGAGGACATAGTGGAGGAAAGTAGAAAGCAAATGGCGGCCTCCCTCCCAGGTTAGATATGAGAAAGGCAGGAGCAGCAAGAGAACAAGGAGCCAAAGGATTCAAATGAAGCTATCACAACACTGAAATGAATAAAACTATAATATCAAGTTTTCAGAGGAGGGGAGATTGAAACAGAATATGAGTGATGGAGTGAGAGAATGGGAAAAAGTAAAAAGGTTGAAGGTCAAGATGAAAGTACAAAAGGGGAAAAAGGGGTGATGAAGGAGAGAGGAAAGAAAATTATGATTAAAATAATATTGGGGGCAGCTAGGTGACACAGTGGATAGAACACTGGCCCTGGAGTCAGGAGGACCTGAGTTCAAATCCGGCCTCAGACACTTGACACTTACTAGCTGTGTGACCTTGGGCAAGTCACTTAACCCCGATTGCCTCAATAATAATAATAACAATGGAATTTTCAAAATAATAGAAATTTGTTTCAAATTTGAAGGGAATATGTATGATCAAATACAATGTTTCCTCACATTGATATGATTACCTTACCAAAAGCAAAGTGAATAGGCATTTTGTTCTTATATTCAATACTAGGCTTGTTTTCTCAAAATAGGGGATTTTAAAATCATCCTTACCTTTCTTCAGGTTATTTTTTTCTTCTTAATAGTATTTTGGGGTTTTGCCAATTACATGGAAAGATAGTTTTCATTTTGTAAGAGTTTAAGTTTCAAATTTTTCTCCCTTTCTCCCTTCCTCCCACTCCCCAAAACAGCAAGTAATCTGATAAAGGTTATACAGTATAATCATGCTAAATATATTTCCACATTAGTCATGTTATAAAAAAAGAATCAGAACAAAAGGAAAAATCACAAGAAAGAAAAAAAAAAGCAAATAAATAACAAATAAAGTGAAAATAGGATGTTTCTATCTGTATTCAGACTCCATAGTTCTTCTTCTGAATGTGGAATTTTCTATCATGAGTCTTCTGGAATTGTCTTGGATCATTGTATTGCTGGGAAGAACTAAGTCTATCACAGTTGACCATCACACAATGTTGCTGTTACTGTGTACAATGTTCTCTTGATTCTCCTCATTTCACTCCGTATCAGTTCATATAAGTCTTTCCAGGATTTTCTGAAATCTTCCTGCTCATAATTTCTTACAGCACAGTAGTACTCCCTTACATTCATGTACCATAACTTGTTCAGCCATCCCCAATTGATGGACATCACCTTAATTTCCAATTCTTTGCTACCACAAAAGGAACTGCTATAAATAATTTTGTACATGTGGGTCCTTTTCTCAAGTTTTTAAAAATATTTATTTTGAACAATATTAAACATTAATATAACCAGTGAAGGGTGTTTTGAAACAATGTATATCTAAATACATGAATATCCAGATGGCGGAGGACAGGCAGTGACTCATTGGAGCTCTCCCCCAAATCCCTCCATATCCCTTCAGACTCTTTTTTTTAATTTTTTTTTACATATCCCTTCAAATAATGCTATAAGATAATACCTGGAGCAGCAGAAAAAATGCAAAAGGATGGGGTGAGATTATTTGCCAGCCAAAGATGGCTTAGAAGGTCAGCAGGAGGGATCTGCTGTGCTGGGGCAGAAGTGGAATCCAACTCCCAAGGTTGAGCTGACACAGATCCAGCCCCAGGCAGGTTGTGCCAGAGAAAGAGACCTCTGGAGCCTCTGAATCTGCTGCAGTGCTGGCATCTTCTGGAAATAAGCTCACAGTCTGGTGAGAGGGTTGAGTGGTTAGCCAGGGGGAGATTACAGGAGTCTCTGCTGGTGTTGAGGTGGAACTTGGTTGTTTTACCTCTGCTGGGAACCAGGAAGCAGCCTTGAGTGGCAGCAGCCCAGGTGGGAGAGGGTTGCAGGCTCACCAGAGCTATCAACCCAGCAAAACAAAAAATTTGGTTTTCTGGTTGAAGAGCAAGGAGGCGTAGAGTTATTTACACATCAAAGCACAGGCCAAACAAGTGAAGAACCTGCCACTCCTTAAACCATACCACCTGGGAGCCCCTGAAGCTTGGGACAGTGTAGCCTGAAAGCAGTGCCCCACTTTAAAAAGGAGTTGAAAATCAAGTAAAAGACGGGCAAGATGAGCAGACAGAGAAAGATGCAGACCATAGAAAGTTTCTTTAGAAAATACGTGAATATCTACTCATAAAATTGTCATAGCAAATATTAACTGTCTCTAACAATAAACTTCATTTCCTTTACTTCTTAAATTTTTATATTTTATTTTTTCCAATTACATATTAAACAATTTTAACATTCAATTTTTAAAATTCAATTTTTAAAATGTTGAATTCCAAATTCTCTTCCTCCCTCCTTTCTCTTCCTCCTCCTTGGAAGGCAAGAAATTTAATATAGAGTATAATAGGTGACTTTAAAATGGAGAAGAGAACCTAGGTTTTTCCTGCAGTGTTTTCTCTCTGGCCTGGATTATTAGTCAGACAGCAATAATAGTGTTATCTGTAGGATGCTATCTACTAAAGACTTAGATGTGGTTGTATTTACCATATTCACTTTAGTGATCCTATCTGGGAATGCAGTGGCCCAGTACAAACACCTGTAAGGTGATATATTATGGTTTCTGGGTAATTATGCCCTGGTAATAATTCCCCTATTTACTCTTATCTGACAAGTTACATTTCAGAACATCCATCATCTGAGCAATGCAGCACCTGGTGCAGAATAATACTCCCAGCTTAAGCTTTGTCCCTGTCAGTCATTACCTCCCACACAAGTAAGTTCAGGTTTGCTTGGGGCCCTGCTAAGGGGCAAAACTAGTTTTGGGGAAACAACCTGACTGAAGGATGAATGGATATTTATTACAAGCTAAAAACTCCTTTTTTTAAAAGAGTTACATTATTTTTCCCTAGCCCACAGTGTTCTCCAAGGAAAAGTCCTTGGGTTGATGCTAACTTCCTTATATTTGTTATTGTTTAGTCATTTTTCAGGTGTGCACAACTCTTTGTGACCCCATTTTGGATTTTCTTGGCAGAGATACTGGAGTGGCTTGTCATTTCCTCCCACAGCTCATTTTACAGATGAGGAAACAGGCAAACAGGATTAAGTGACTTGTTCAGGGACACATTACTAGTCAGTATATGAGGACAAATTTGAACTCAGAAAGATTAGTCATTCTGACTCCAGGCCAGTGCTCTAGCCATTGTGCCACCTAGCTTCCTTTGCCTTTTTTTATAGTAGCTTATATAAATAGAAGCTATCCTCTATGTTGCTATTAGTACCAAGGGAAGTAGAATGGTGCTGGTAGAAAGAGCACTGAATCTGAAGTCACAGGACCTAAGTTCAAATCCCAGATTTGCCATTTCCTATCTGTGATCTTCAGCAAAAATAGAGTCATACACAGTTTAACATCTGTAAAATTGGGGGAGGGGATTTGAGTAGATGACCTCTTAGGATGTATGAATTATATATTTATGATGATCCTATGGATTATGGCATCTTGACTTAGAGTAAGAAAGACTTGAATTCTCTGGTTCTGAAGCATTGTGTGACTAAATGTAAGTCACTTTCTTCTCTGGGTCTCCATTTCCTCGTCTGTAAAATGGAACTAATAATAGCCTTTGTTTCACAGGGTTGTTGTGAGGATCAAATTATATATGTCCATTACTATATAAATTTCTGCTTGAATTAATTAGCACTAGTCAAGATCTGTGATTTCATTCATATGGGAAACAGCTGGTATGGAAACAAATAAGTGCACCTCAGAACCTCAGCTGTAATTTATAGTCTTAGTTGCTTAGGGTACTAAAAAGTTAAATGACTAGCTCAAGGTCACATAGCTAGTATATGTGAGAGATAGGATCTAAACCCAAATCCTTCTGATCCCAAGGCTGACTTTCTATTCATGTTGCCATTCTAGGGATTACCAGTACATTAATATTTCAAAGATCTGAGACTTCATCAATATGTGGATTCTACCTCTAGTGAGATAGATCACAAACCTTCCCTGCCTTAGTAGACAGTTTCATGAGCATACATGGCTGAAAAACAAGTATCTCCTGGTGACCAACCTTCCAGTGATGACCATCTCTGTACTTAATCACCAAATATCATGTACAAATTATCACCAAGACTCAAAACTTTTCCAGTTTTGCCACTTAATACTAATGTGACCTTGGGTGGAAAAGTCACAACTTGTCTGGGTTTCAATGTCCTCATCTGTAAAAATGAAAAAGTTGACTCAATGACCTCTAAAGTCCCCTCCAGCTCTAAATCCATGAACCTTTGAACCTGCTAAGGCCTGCCAACATGAGTGGTCCTTTGTCATAGCCTTCAAAAACCCAGGATGACCTTTACATCACCAGGAAGCATTAAGAAAGAACCATATTGATCATCAAATACTCATTTTGTCCATACTGAAAATGAAGTTAAATTAAGGTGGTGTCCCTGAGTGGTTAACCACAATTCCATAACTATAACATTTATCTTTTCTGTCAGGCACAATATACTTATTTCTTATTGCTTTATCCTCAAATCTGAGGGGAAGAGCCCTTTCAAAATATATGATCAAAAAGTTAATCTATTTGCAATCCAAAAGGTGTTTCAAAAATAATCCAGAAAGCCCAATTATGATTTAAAAGAGAAGAAGGTTTGAAATATGGAAGAAACCATCCTGATGCAGAATTAAATTTTTATAACATGATGTTAGCATCTTCAGTGGAACCTTTCTGCATCTGCGGCCCATGTCCCAAGGGCCCAGCTGTAACATTTGCATGTTTGACATTTAGCTATGCTTTGTTTGCAGTAACAATGATCCTACCTTCCCCCAGTCTCTCATACCAGATTTAGATCAGAACTGAAAGCCTATAAAGTCACCCCTTTTCTCCAAAATTCAGCCCTAGAAACTGGATGGTAAACTTGAGCATTGCAAAGAAGAAACCATTTTAGCATAGGAACAAGGATATAATTAGGTGTGATCTTCCTAAGCATTTCAACATTAAATATATCACAGATATGAACACCAATATGTCATTAATCCTAAGGAAAAAGCATCAGGACCAAAGGGATTTAAAAGTGAATTCTACCAAACATCTAAAAATCAACTAAATCAAATACTAAATAAATTATTTGTAATGATAAGCAAAGAAGAAATCCTAGCAAACTCCTTATATGAGACAAAAATGGTGGCAATTCCAGGAAGAGCAAAATCAGAAAGAAAAATATAGATCAATTTCATTAATGAATAAGGATACAAAAATTCCAAATAAAATACTTGCTAGGATAAATCATAAGGAGACTACAACAATACATCACATGGTGACCAAGCAGGATTTGTATCAGGAATGCTGGGGTGGTTTAACATAAAAACAACTATTAGCATAACTGATTATATCAATAAAAAGGTAACAAAATCATATGATTATACCAATAGATACAAAAAAGTTTTTGACAAAATAAAACACTAATTCCTATTTTTTTTTAAATTGAAAGTATAGGTATAAATAGATTTTTCCATGAAATTATGAGAAGCATCTACCTAAAACCATCAGCAAGCATTATTTGCAGTGGGAATAAGCTAGGACTCTTCCCAATAAGATCAAAAGTGAAACAAGGATGCACATGATCATCAATATTATTCAATAGTATATAGAAATGCTAGCAAGAAATAGCAATGAAAAGAAAAAGAAATTGAAGTAATCAGAATGTGCAGTGGGGTAATACAACTATCTCTTTTTGCAGATTGTATAGTGACATACTTAGAAACCCTAGAGATTTGATTAAAAAGTTAGTTGAAATAATTAATAATTTTAGCAAAGTAGCAGGATATAAAATAAACCCACATAAATCATCAGTATTTCTATACAACCCCAAAAAACCTCAACAATAAGAAATTGTAAGAGATATCCCTTTTAAAATAAGTGAGGATTGTATGATACCTGGGGATATACCTGCAAAGACAAACCCAGGAACTATATGAACATGATTACAAAACACTTTTTATACAAATAAAGTAAAATTTAAATAATTGGAGAAATATTCATTGTTCATGGGTAGGCAGAGTCAATAAAATAAAAATGACAATTCTACAGAATCTACCTATTTAATGCCATTCCAATTAAATTACCAAAATTTATTTTATTGGGCTAGAAAAATTATAATAAAATTCATTTGGAAGAACTAAAGGTCAAGAATATCAAAGGAATTGATGAAAAATATAAATAAAAGAGGTTTAATCTTAAACATATCTTAACCTTAGATCTTAAGCTATATTTTCTCATATCTTAAGCTATATCTTAAACACCAATCTTAAGCTATATTATAAAGCAGTAATTATGAAAACTATCTGGTACTGCCTAAGATATAGAAAGGTGGATCATTGGGATATAGTAGACATATAATATACAATATTAAATGATTAAAATGACTTTGTGTTTTACTAATATCAAGATTTAACCTTTGAGGACAATAATTAACTATTTGGTCAAAAAATTAAATTTTGGAAAAACTGGAAAGGAGTCTGGCAGAAATTTAGTATAGAACAATATCTTACACAATTTTCCAAGATAAAGGCAAAATGGATACAACATCTAAATATAAAGGAAGATATCTTTTAAAAAAAACAAGAACATCAAACATATTACCTATCAGACTTATGGATAGGAGAAGAATTTATGAATAAACAAGAGAAAGAGGATTGTGAGATGTGCAATGGATAATTCTGATTATATTAAATTTAAAGGTTTTTGTAGAAATGAAATAAATATAGCCAAGATTAGAAGGAAAACAGAAACTTGGGGGAAATTTTTATATATAGTTTCAATTTTATAGACAGATTTTAAATATATAGAAAACTTTGTCAAATTTATAAGAACATGAGTCATTCTTCAACTGATAAATTGTCAAAAGGTATGTAGTAATAGGAAAAATACTCTAAATCATTATTTATTAGAGAAATGAAAATTTAAACAACTTTGAGACATCATCTCATACCTATCAGATTGGATAAAATGATAGAAGAAGAAGATAAAAATTTTGTAACAGATGTGGGAAAATACATGGGACCTACATGAAAACTGACTATGTATTAGGGCATAAAGACCTTACAACCAGATGCAGAAAAGCAGAAATAGTAAACACATCCTTTTCTGATCATAATGAAATAAAAATTACATTCAATAATGGACAATTGAAAAAGATATTAAAAAGCAATTGGAAATTAAATAATCTGATCCTAAAAAACAAGTGCATCAAAGAACAAATCATAGAAACAATTGTTGATTTAATTAAAGAAAATGAAAGTGATGAGACAAAATATCAAAATTTATGGGATGCAGCCAAAGCAGTACTTAAGAGGAAAATTTATATCCCTAACTACATACATCAATAAAATAGAAAAAAGCAGATGAATAATTCATGCATGCAACTAAAAAAAACTAGAAAAGTAACTAATTAAAAGTTTCTAATTATACACCAAATTGAAAATCAAAGGATAGATTAATAAAATTGAAAGTAAGAAAACAATTGAATTAATAAATGAAACTAGAAGCTGGTTTTATGAAAAAATAAAATAGATAAACCATTGGTTAATTTTATCAATAAAAGAAAAAGCAGAAAACCAAATTATTACTATAAAAAATGAAAGGGGTAATCTCAACACCAGTGAAGAGGAAATTAAGGCAATTATTAGGAACTATTTTGCCCAAAAATATGTCAATAAATTTGACAATCTAAATTAAATGGATGAATATCAACAAAAATATAAATTACCCAGATTAGCAGGAGAAATAAAATATTTAAATAATCCAAATTTAGAAAAATAAATTGAACAAGCCATCAATAAACTTCCTAAGAAAAAGTCCCCAAGACCAGATGGATTCAAAAGTAAATTCTACCACACATTCAAAGAACAATTAATCCCCATACTATGTAGATTATTTGTAAAACTAAGTGGAGTCCTACCAAATTCCTTTTATCAGACAAATATGGTGCTGATACCCAAACCAGGAAGAGCCAAAACAGAGAAAGAAAATTAGAGACCAATCTTACTAAAGAATATTGATGGAAATTTTTTAAATAAAATTCTAGCAAAAAGATTACAGAAACATATTACAAGGCCCATACACACTATGACCAGGTATGATTTATACCAAGAATGTAGGGCTGGATCAACATTAGGAAAACTATCAGCATGATTGCCCATATCAATAACAAAAGGAACAGAAATGATATGATTATCTCAAGAGATACAGAAAAGATCTTTGACACAATACAACACCTATTCCTATTAAAAATACTAGCAAACATAGGAATAAAAGGAGCTTGCCTTTAAAGGACAAATACCATTTATTTAAAACCATCAGCAAGCATTATCTGTAATGGGGATAACCTAAAAGCCTTCCTAATACAATCAGGGATGAAACAAGGATGCTCATTATCACCTCTATTATTTAATACTGTATTAGAAATGTTACCTATTGCAATAAGAGAAGAAAAAGAAACTAAAGAAATTAGAATATTTAATGAGGAAACAAAACTATCACTCTTTGCAGATATATGATGTTATATTTAGAAAATCCTAGAGAATCAACTAAAATACTACTTGAAATTATTAACAACTTCAGCAAAGCTGCAGGATACAAAAGAAACCCACATAAATCATCAGCATTTCTATATATTACCAATAATGTCCAGAAACAATAGATAGAAAGAGAAATTCCATTTAAAATAGCTGGCCAATATAAAATACTTGGGAGTCTACCTCCCGAGACAAACACAGCAACTATTTGACCAGAATTACAAAACACTTTTCACAGAAATAAAGTAAGATCTAAACAAATGGAATATTAATTGCTCATGGATAGGCAGAGCCAATATAATAAAAATGGCAATCCTACCTAAGTTAATTTATTTATGTAGTGCTATACCAATCAAGTTATTTTTAAAAATATTTTATAGAGATAGAAAAAATAACAAAATTCATCTAGAAAAACAATAGTTCAAGGATATAATGGGAATCAATGAAAAAAATATGAAAAATGTGGTCTAGCAGTACCAGATCTCAAAATGTATTATAAAGAGGTAATTATCAAAGCAATCTGGTACTGGCTAAGAAATAGAGAGGAAGATCAGTGGAATAGAATAGATAGAAATTGCACTATAGTAAATGACTATAGTAATCTAGTATAAACATACAAGCTTTTCTAACAAAAACTCATTATTAGACAAAAAAAACTGATGGGAAAACTGGAAAAAAAAACTATGACAGAAACTAGGTATAGACCAATATTTCACAACATATACTAAAATAAGGTCAAAATGGGTACATGATTTACACATAAATGATGATACCATAAGGAAATTAAGGTAGTATGGAATCATTGATCTGTCAGATTTATGGGCAGGTGAAGAATTTATGACCAAAGAAGATATAGAGAATAAAATTAAATGTAAAATAGATCATTTTGGCTATATAAAATTAAAAAGCTTTTGGGGCAGCTGGATGGCACAGTGGATAGGGCACCGGCCCTGGATTCAAGAAGACCTGAGTTCAAACCCGGTCTCAGACCCTTGACACTTACTAGCTGTATGACCTTGGGGAAGTCACTTAACCCCAATTGCCTCACCCCCCCCAAAAAAAATCTTTTGCACAAATAAAACTAATGTAACCAAAATTATAAGGGAAGTAGAAAACTGGGAAACAATTTTTGGAACAAATATCTCTGATAAAGGCCTCATTTCTCAAATCTATAGAGAACTGAGTCAAATTTATAGAAAGACAAGTTATTCTCCAGTTGTTAAATGGCCAAAGGATATAAACAGGCAGTTTTCAGACAAAGAAATCAAAGTTATCTATAATCATATGAAAAAATGCTCTACACCATTATTTTTATTTTATTTTTTTTGCGGGGTAATGAGGGTTAAGTGACTTGCCCAAGGTCACACAGCTAGTAAGTGTCAAGTGTTTGAGGCCAGATTTGAACTCAGGTCCTTCTGAATCCAGGGCCAGTGCTTTATCCACTGCACCACCTAGCTGCCCCCTACACCATTATTGATCAGAGAAATGCAAATGAAAACAATTCTGAGGTATCACCTTACACCTATCAGAGTGGCACATATAACAAAAACAGAAAATATTGGATGTTGGAAGGGATGTAGGAAAGCTGGGATGGTAATCCACTGTTGATGGAGTTGTGAAAAGATCCAACCATTCTGGAGAGCAATTTGGAACTATGCCCAAAGGGCTATAGAACTGTGCATACCCTTTGATCCAGCAATACCACTGCTATGTTTATATCTCAAAGACATTCCTAAAAAAAAGAGAAAAAGATCTATTTGTACAAAAATATTTATAGCAACCCTTTTTGTGGTGGCTAACAGTTAGAAATCAAAGGAATGCCCTTCAATTGGGGAATGGCTAAACAAACTGATATATGATGGTCATGGAATATTATTGTGCTTTAAGAAATGACAAACAGGATGACTTTAGAAAGGCCTGGAAAGACATGTATGAAATGATGTATTATGAAGTAAGCAGAACCAAGAGAACATTGTGCACAGACACAGCAATATTGTTTGAGGAAGAACTGTGAATGACTTGACTATTCTCAGCAATACAATGATCCAAGACAATCCCAAAGGACTATTGATGATACATACTATCCACCTGCAAAGAAAGAACTGATATTGAAGGAACAGATGGAAGCATGCTATTGTTCATTTTTCTCTTTTAATCAAATTTTCTTATACAGAATGACAAATATGGTAATGTTTTACATAATCATACATTTATAACCCACTCCGGGGAAAGGTGAGGGGAGAGAGGGAAAGAGGGATAAAAATTAGAACCCCAAACTATAAATAAAAATGTTTATTATTCAAAGAACAGACTAGGCCAAATGGTAAAAAGAGTTACAAAAACCCGATGAGGAAAAGAATGCCCTGAAAATGGAATTGGTCAAATGGAAAAGGAGGTGCAAAAGCTCTCTGAAGAAATAACTCCTTAAGAGGGCAGCGAGGTGATACAGTAGATAAAGCACTGGACCTGGATAAAGGAGGACCTGAATTCAAATGCAGACAAAGACCCTAGGCAAGCAACTTAACCCTCATTGCCCCACAAAAATAAATCCTTAAAATTAGGATTGAGCAAATGGAAACTAATAATTTGATGAGAACTCAAGAAACAATAAATCAAAACCAAAAAAGTGAAAAAATAGAAGGCTATGTGAAATATCTCTTGGAAAAACAAGTGACTTGGAAAATAGATACAGGATAGATAATTTGAAAATGATTAGACTACTTGAAAACCATGATCAAAAAAAGAGCCTAGACATCATCTTCCAAGAAATTGTCAGGGGAAATTGCCCTGATATTTTAGAAGCAGAAAGTAAAATAGAAATTGAAAGAATCCACTGAACACCTCCTGAAAGAGATCCAAAAAAGAAAACTCCCATGAATGTTGTAGCCAAATTCCAGAGTTCCCAGGTCAAGGAGAAAATATTGCAAACATCCAGAAAGCAACAATTCAAGTATTGTGGAGCCACAGTCAGGATAACACAAGATCTAGAAGCTTCTACATTAAAGGATCAGAGGGCTTTGAATATGATATTCCAGAGGGCAAAGGAATTGGGATTACAACCAAGAATAAACTACCCAGAAAAACTGCATATAATCTTTGAGGGGGGAAATGGGAATTCAATGAAAGAGAGGACTTTCAGGCATTCTTGATGAGCAAATCTGAACTGAAAAGAAAATTTGACTTTCAAATAAAAGACTTCTAAAGAAGCATGAAACAGGAAAAAGAAATCATAAGGGATATTAAAAGGTTAAACTATTTACATTCCTACATGGGAAGATGAGACTTGTAACTCATAAAAACTGTCTCATTATCATGGCAGGTAGATGGAGTATATTTAGAGAGAGGGTCCAGGTGTGAGTTGAATATTAAGGGATGATATCTTTTTTTTTAATTTTAAATAAATAAAATTAAGGGGTGATGGAGGAATGCACTGGGGCAAAGGAAAAGGGAGAAGTGCAATGAGGTAAAGTATCTCACATAAAAGAAGGAAGAAAAAAGCTTATACAATGACAGGGAAGATGGGGAAGTGCTTGGGAGTTAAGTGAACCTTACTCTCATCAGAATTGGCTCAAAGAATGAATAAAATACACACTCAATTGGGTATAGTAACCTATCTTACCCTGAATGAAAAGTAGGAGGGGAATGGGATAAGGGGGGAGGTGATAGAAGGGAGGACAGATTGGGGGAGGGGGCAGCCAGAAACAAAACACCTTTGAGGAGGGAAAAGGAGATAGAGAATAGAGTAAATGACATGGGGAGGGAGTAGGGTGGACAGAAATTCAGCTAGCAATAGTAACTGTGAAAAAATTTTGAAGCAAGTTTATCTGATAGTCATTTCTCAAACACAAAGAGAACTGAGTTAAAGTTGTTAAAATAAGAGCCATTCACCAATTGATAAATGATCAAATTATATGACGGGTTTTCAGATGAAATAAAGCTATATATAGCCATATGAAGAAAAGTGCTCTCTCACTATTTCAGTTATTTTTATTATGCTACTGTGTCTTACTTTTTTCTTCTATCCTCAAGAAAATTTTAATAGAATTGTATTTTCCAAAATATATGTAAAAACAAAATTTTAACATCAATGTTTTTAAACTTTGTGTTCCAATTTCTCTTCCCCTGTCCATTCCCCTCCCCCCACAAGACCTCAAGCAATTCAAAATAAGTTATACATGAGTAGTCATGGAAAAATTCCCAGATTAGCTAGTTGTGAGAGAAAACAGTCAAAAAACAAAATTTCAGATTAATGAATTGTCAAAGAGTAAATGAAAAACAAATTTTTAACGTGTTTCCATCTGTTTTCAGATACTATCAGTTCTTTCTCTGCAGATAGGCTGCAATCTTCATAGGTCCTTCAGGGTTATATCGGATCATTGCCTTGCTGAAAATAACCATATGCTTCCCAGCAGATCATCCCCCACTATTGCTGTTATTTCACTCTGCTTCAGTTCATGTAGGTCTTTCCAGGTTTTTTCTGATAGTATCCTGTTCATTATAACCTGTATATAGTACCTTAAGCTTGACAGAGACTTTTCTTCATAAGAGCCCAGCAAAGTAGGTACCATATGTTTTGCCATTATAATCAATCATCATAACTATTTCCCTCAATCCCACTCCCCTCCCATGACATTTACTCTATCTTCTTTTTACCTATTCCTCCTCAAAAGTGTTTTACTTCTGACTATCCTCTCCCTTGCTCTGCACTCCCTTTTTTCACCCTTCCTTCCTTATCATCTTCCCCTCCTACTTTCCTTCAAGGTTAAATAGATTACTCCTCCCAATTGGGTATGAAATCCATTCCCTCCATGAGCCCACTCCAATGAGATCAGGGTCCCTGAGCTAATTCTGTGTTCCAAATTTTTCTTCCTCCCTCCCTCCTCAACCCTCCCTATGAGATCAAGCACTTCAATATGTCATACTGGTGCAGTAATGCAGAACATCTTCATCTTCCTTGAAAGTGTCTTGCTTTTTACTGCTCTCTCCCCCAATCTGCCCTTTCTACTTCCCTTCTCCCTTCCCCTCCCCCCCAGGGCAAAAATATATTACTATACCTACTTGAGTATGTATGTTAGTCCTTCTTTGTGCCAATTTTGATGATATTAAGGTTCTCTCACTCCCCAACTCCTTCCCCCTCTTCTATTCTCCTCCATAGGCTCTTTTCTTGTTTCCTTCATGTGAACTACCTCTCCCCAGACCATCTCTCCCCTTCTCCCTCTTCCAGTTTATTCCTCCTACATCTCAAACCTATTTTAATGATGTCATCATGGATTAGTTAGGTGGAACAGTGGACAAAGCACCATCCCTGGACCCAGGAGGTCCCAAGCCCAATCCAGCCCCAGACATAAGACACCCCACCCTGTCTGCCCTACAAAGAACAAAACATAAATGCTTTACAGATACCATCGCTTCATATTCAGTTCAGACCTATGTCTTCTCTGAGTTTCTTACTGAGATAGTTCTTATTATTTTGAAGTATTATCTTCTCATGTAGGAATGTAAATGGTTTGATCTTTTAATATCCCTTATGAAGTCTTTTTCCTGTTTATCTTTTTATGCTTCTCCAGGGTCTTGTATTTGAAAGTCAAATTTTCTATTCAGTTCAGGTCTTTTCATCACAAATGATTGAAAGACCTCTTTCTCATTGAAATCCCATTTTTGTCTTTGAAAGATTATACTCAGTTTTGCTGGGTATGTGATTTTTGACTGTAGTCCCAGTTCCTTTGCCCTCTGGAATGTCATATTCCATGCCCTTCAGTCCTTTAACGTAGAAGTTGCTAGATCTTGCTTTATCCTTATTGGAGTTCCACAGTATTTGAATTCCTTTTTCTAGCTGCTTGCAGTATTTTCTCCTTCACCTGGGACTTCTGGAATTTGGTTATAATATTCCTGGAGGTTTTCCTTGTGGGATCTCTTTCAGGAGGTTATTGGTGGATTCTCTCAATTTCTATTTTAGCTTCTGCTTCTAGAATATCAGGGCAATTTTCCCTCACAATCTCTTGGAGGATGGTGTCTAAGCTTTTGTTTTGGTCATGGTTTTCAGGTAGTCCAGTGATTTTCAAATTATCTCTCCTAGATTTATTTTCTAGGTCAGCTGTTTTTCCAAGGAGATATTTCACATTGCCCTATATTTTTTTCATTCAATTGGATTTGCTTTACTGTGTCTTGGTTTCTCATAAGGTCACTAGCTTCCATTTGTTCAATCCTAATTCTTAGGCAGTTATTTTCATCAGACAGTTTTTAATCTCCTTTTCCATTTGGCTTTTCAAACTGTTGACTTTTTTCTCATGACTCTCCTGCATCGCTCTCATTTCCCTTTCTGTTTTTTCCTCCTTTTCTCTACATCTTCTTTCTATTTCTCCTACTTTCTCTTCTAAGTCCCCTTTGAGAGCTTCCATGGCCTGAGACCAGCTCATATTTTTTCTTGGAAGCTTTAGATGTTGGGGCTTTGACCCTGTTATTATCTTCTTCTTCTGAGGTTGTATTGTGGTCTACCTTACTCCCAAAGAAGTTTTCGATGGTCTTCTGCTTTCTCTGCCTACTCATCCTGGCTTACTATTTCTTGACTTTTACTTCCTTCTTAAAATGTGGCGCTGCTTCCAGGACACATTGTTCAAGCTACAGCGTGGCCTGGGGGATGGTTGGGCTTCTTCTCAGCCTGCCTGGCCTCTAACTCACTATTGATTAGAAAGATGCAAGTCAAAACAATTCTGGGTCACTACCTCTTACCTATTGGATTGAATAATAGAACAGCAGAGGAAAATGACAAATACTGTAAGATATAGGGTATAAGTGACATTGATGCACTGTTGGTGGAGTTGTAAACTTATTCAAACATTCTGTAGAGCAATTTGGAACTATGACCAAAAGGCTGTAAAACAGGCATACTCTTTTACCTAGTAATACCATTACTAGGTCAGTATCTAAAAAGAGAAAAAAAGTTAAGGGACCTATACCAAAAAATATTTATGACAGCCCTTTTATGGTGCAAATAATTTGAGAGTAAGGAGATGCCCATCAATTGGGGAATGGCTGAACAAATTGTGTCATAATATTGTGATGAAACACTACTGTGCTATAAGAGATGATGAGCAGAATGCTCTCAGAAAAACCTGGAAAGATTTACATGAGCTGTTGCAAAGTGCTATGTATTGTATACAAAGTAATAGCAATATTACAAAATGATTAGTTGTAAATGACTTGACTATTCTCAGCAATGTAATGATCTAAGACAACTCTGAAGGAATTATGAAAAATGCAATCCATCTCCAGAGAAATAACTGATGGTGTCTGAATACAGATTGAAGCATACTTTTAATTTCTTTTTCTTAAGTTTTTTTTTCTGTTTTCTTTCACAACCTGACTAACATGGGAATGGTTTACATGATTACACATGTATAACTTATATTGAATTGCCTTCATTCTTAAAAGGCAGGGGATAGGGGTAAGGGAGGGAGAAAGAGAATTTGGAATGCAAAGTTTTAAAAATGGATATCTAAAATGTTTTACATGTAATTTGGGGGAAAATAAAATTCTAACTAAATGAAAAAAATGGGTAATCCTCAATAAGTTCATTTCAACTTCAACAAATGTGTGTTTGGCACCTGCTCTGTGATCAGCATTAGGATAGACCCTGGGGCTACTGAGACAAAAATGGAAATTGACCCTGTACACAAAGAGATGACATTCTATTTCAGCATACATATAGATTATATAATGTGTGACCCTATAGGATTTCCTCTGTCTTTGCCTCAGTTTTCTCCTTTATAAAATGAAGTATCATAACATGGTCATTTCCAAGGTTCTTCCCAACTTCTCCAAGGTCTTTCACAACTTCTGCATTTGATCATTCAATGATAATTTTTTCTCAAGTCACAAAAAATTGTACTGATACTTCATCTTGACATGGAATTATCTCTAGGGTTTCCCAAGCAATGCCAGCAGGTCAAATGTACTAACAGGTTCTCCCATGACAGAAAGACTTGAAGTATAGTCCCAGAAGTAGGCTGTGTCTGCTTTCCAAGGACCATCAAAACTGAGTGCAAAGAGGCCCATTACCAGTAGGATGGACACTTGGTGATAAATTCTTTGGCCATAGTAAAACAGGAAACAAACTAAGAAAGAGAAAAAGTTAAAAGAAGAGAAAAGAAAAGGAGAAAATTAGAAAATTGTCCTGAGTCCTGTGCTGCCCCCTTCTGTTCCTGTAAAAATGGTGGCAAACAGAATAGCCAAAAATGGGAAGGGATGTGAATGGAGCAGAAAGCTTTCTAGAAATCAGATGATTTTTAGACTATCAGCATGAATTTCATTATTGCTTTTAAAAGAGAAAGTGGCATAATGGATAGAGAGCCAACTTTAGAATCAGGAAGACCTGGGTTCAAGTCATACCTCTGACAGATATTGGCTCTGTCACTTGAGATGGCACAGTGATCAAAGCATTGATTTGGAGTCAAGAAGACCTGAATTAACATCTAAATCACAGATATTTACTAGCTGTGTGATCCTGGGCAAGTGAATTAACCTCTTGGCCCCAAAGTACCCACCTCACAGGGTTATTTTACCCACCTCACGAGGCTATTATAGAGCCAAATGAGATAATTTACAGAAAGTATGTTGTATGCTAGCTACTGTTTAACATTTGTGTGCCCTGGACAACTCTCTAAAAAAAGGGTTCTTAATTATTTGTGTGTTACATACCTATTTGACAGTCTGGCAAGACCTATGGAAGTTGTCTCAGAATAATATTTGTAAATACATACAGTAAAATACCTAAGATTACCAAAGAAACTCATTATACTGAAGTAGTTCTTTTTTTTTAAACCAAGTTCAAAGACCTCAATTTAATTAATAACCCCTGATTTAAGTCTGAATTGCAAAACAGTTGCCCATCCTATTCATTAGGGTTTCATCATCAGGCAGAAATTCCTACATGATAAAATTATACATGTAGATTTAAAAGGAAAAAATGTACTTTAAATATGAAATCTATACCCAGTGACCATGAAGTAGACAAAGTAAATCCTTTCAATATTGACCTTCTCGTAAGATGAGAGAATAGGTACAGCTCAATAGAAAGACAACTTGAAATTTCTCCATGAAGAGGAAGAAAAAAAAAGATTGGTTATATCAAATACATAATTGCACCAATAAACTTTACCTGATCAAGATACTACCTTTTATTGTGTGCTCATGCTAAGGATCATCAAAAAACTACAAGGAAGACAACCAAAGTTCATTCACCAATTGTTCCAGAGTCACACCTTCTGGGGATTCATTTACATGTATATACATGTTTATGAACGTGTGCGTTGTGTGTGTTCATATATGTATGTGTGTTGTGTGTATGTATACATTCTCCATTTCATGTTAAAACAATGTTTTAACATTGTTTTTTGTTTTGAGTTCCAAATTCTGTCCCTCCCTCCTCTCACCCCTTGCTGAGATGATAAGCAATCTGATATAGGTTATATATGTGTAAGGCACACATATAGTTTCTTGGTGGCCTGGACACAACCATGCTACTTCCAATAAATCTTCATTTCCTCCCAGACAAAACATTTCCTTTGATTATAGGAGTACCAAATCACTGAAGAATGACTTGTAGCAGAGATCCAAAAATTACTTAATTGAAGGATAGAAGGCAGAAAGAAATGAAGTATAGATGTTAATTAAAGACAACTTGAGGAGTGGAGCACTGAAGTAGGGGAGCATTGAAAACTGAAGAACCTTTCATATCTATGTTTCCTTTCCCCAGACTGATTATAATGACCTAGAATGGTGGTCTGAATCTATGTTCTATGTTTAGATTAAAATAATCACAAATACAGAATACGGAAGGTAAAGCTATACAACATATGAAAACCACTTGGAGTTTTTTGTTTTATTTTTTGTTTGTTTTTTACTTCATGCTCAGTTTACGTCAACAGTTGGTCAAACTAATAAAGTAGCACAACACCCCCCCCCAAAAAAAAAAACTAAAGCAAATTTAGGTTGCATTAAAAAGGCCAAAGGGCTTGACTTTGCAAGGTTTTCTAGGCCTGATATTCTCTGTTGAAGTCAGATCCTATCTGGAGTACTGTACTTAGTTCTGAGTACCACATTTCAGGAAGCACATTGCTGAGCAGGAGAACATCCAGAAGCTGATAACCAGGATCATGAGACAACTGGACACTATTCCATAGGAGGAGCTGCTGAAGAAACTGAAAGCTTTTAACTTAGAGAAGAGAAGGCTCAAGGAGGTGAATAGTAACTATCTTTGTTCCATATAGGAATGAAAAGGCTAATGCATTGCTCCTAAAGGCAAAATGTTGTCTATGAACTTCTCTTCCCAGGCTCCTGTTGAAGAGAGAAAGACATACCCTTTCCCAAACACACACACACACACACACACACACACACACACACACACACACACACCACTCAAATGGGCTTCTCTGAGTGTAAAAGAGCACAGAGCCAAGACCTGGGAAGGATCCAGGGTTCAAACCAATAATAATTTTCCAGATGCTGACTTGAGATCCCCTTCACTGGAAGAACTTACATCCATGTTAACACGACAAAGTTGTAGCTTGGTGTAAAATCGAAGCTATTTTTTAAATTATATATGTTTCTCGTAGAAAACATGATATGAACAATCAAAATAACCTGTGAAAAAGGAAAGACTTCAATCAATCTTGGAATCTGATAAATCCCCAAATTGTGTGTCTGACTGAAATTGATCCTTTTAGAAAACTGAATTCAGTTCTCAGAATCTAAGGAACATGCTCCTTTCCTTCCCATCTTATTTAGACAAAGAACAAGGACAGTTACTTGACCTCAGCCAACTACTGTCCCTTTACAGGATCAGCTTCTTAATACTGTAGGATGACCTTGTTTCTTACATTATCATAGGATTATAGATGTAAAAGATCTCTGGGACCTTAGAGGACACTGAGTCTCACTCCGCTTGCAGGTGAAGAAACTGAAGCAAAAAAAAAAAAAAAAAAGGTTAAGTGATTTATTTGCCCAAGGTCACAGAGCTATTAAGTGACTGGCATTGGATTTGAAACCAAGTATTCCTGACATCAAATCGAGTTACTAGACTGTGCTTCTTTTCAAAAGCTCAAATCTAGACTCTGTTTATAGAACTCAGGCCTTTCACTCCAACAGTCATTTCCCAAATATTTTATTTCAGGCAATACTTGGGCAAGTAGGTGGCACAGTGTATACAGTGCTGGGCCTGAAGTCAGGAACACTCATCTTCTTGAGTTCAAATCTGGCCTCAGACATTACTAGCTGTATGACCCTGGACAAGTCACTTACCTCTATTTGCCTCAGTTCCTCATCTGTAAAATGAGCTGAAAAAGGAAGTGGCAAACCACTGAAGTATCTTTGCCAAGAAAATCCTAAATGGGGTCATGAAAGACTGGAAACAATTGAATAACAACAAAGTCAAGCAGGGAGTGGATGTTGAGAGGAGAGGGGAGGAGAAAAGAGGAGGGGAAGGGAGGGGGTGGAACTTACTTGGAATATCCCCAAAGAAAATGCAAGCTCCTCCAAGACAGGGACTGTTTCATTTCTATGTCTGCATCCTCAATGCCTAACACAGCAACCGGCACATGTGAGTGAAAATTTCCCCACCCCTTAGTTAAAAGAGATTTAATTATGGTAATAATCAGTATATAAACTTAAATTGTGTTTTATCATATTTAGATATTTTATTTTATTGTATTTTATTAGTAGATTAAGTCAATAATAGCAGATACCAGTAGAGCTAATTCCAATTTCCTATGATCAGCAATGACAGATGATATTATGCTTATGACTAAGTCTTGCTAGAAATCAAGAATGACATGTTCAACGAAGGGGTCAGGTATCAGCTTTCCAGTGATGTCCCTTTTCAAAAGGTACATTGTGATTAACTACAATACTGAAAATAATATCTACTAAGCTGAAGGAACCAATCAACATCAAGAGTTATGACCTGTTGCTGCTAGAAAGCAAGAAAATTGATAAGATTGATGGCATATTGTGATTCCAGCAAGAGGCACTTTGTCTATAATGTGCCTATAAGCAAGTAAATTAAGTAACAAGTCTGGCTCATCAATTTATGATTGCTTGAGAAGATTGTCTTGGGGCAGCTAGGTGGCGCAGTGGCTAGAGCACCGGCCTGGGAGTCAGGAGTACCTGAGTTCAAATCTGACCTCAGACACTTAACACTTACTAGCTGTGTGATGCTGGGCAAGTCACTTAACCCCAATTGCCTCACTAAAAAAAAAAAAAGAGAGAGAGAAGATTGTCTTAAATTAGTAAGCCCTGTAGGGGTATGAAATCCTGTTGAGCCCCTAGCTCAGGGTCTTTCAGCTCTACCCTTGACTGACCAGCTTTATTGTGAGACCAGTACCTTCTCTCAATAAACTTATCTTTCTACAGCTTCTGGAGACTTTGCTGTTTCTTTCCTTCGTCGGACTTAGAAATACTCAGGACACACATAGTAGGCACTTCATGCTCTCTCTTCCATTTTCCTTATCTTACATCGCCCAGATGCCTTCTGTCACTAGCTCACTCCTTCACTCATCTCATATAATGAAGTAACCCTTCTCTTTACCAAGACAACCCCCTCTATATGCACAAGCAATCCTATTCTATCCCATCTTCTCCAACAGATTGCCTCCTTTATCATCCCTACTCTCTCACTTATTTTCAATGTCTCCCTGTCTCCTGACTGCCACCTTACTTGCCTACAAACATGCCTATGTGCTCTGCATCCTCAAAAACCTTTTGCTTCTCTCATCCATCCTCACTAGATATCATCCAAAATATCTCCTCTTTTTGTATCTAAGCTCCTTGAGATGGCTATCTAAAACAAGTACCTCTACTTCCTTGCCTCTCCTCTTAACTCTCTACATTCTGGCTTCTGACCTCTGCATCTAAAACTTCTCTCTCCAAGGTTACTAATGATGTCTTAATTGCCAAATTTCATGTATTGCCCCTTTTTCAGTTCCCATCCTTCTTGATTTCTCTACAGTTTTTGACACTGTAGATCACATCCTCTCCTCTCTAGGTTTTTATGACGCTAGGTCTCTCCTGGTTCTCCTCCTACCTATCTAACTGCTCTTTCTTAGCCTCCTTGCTGAATCTTCATTCAGGTTATGTCTGAAAACATTGGGTGGCCCTTTGGGCTCTGTCCTGCGTCCTTTCTCTTCTCTCTTTATGTTATACAACTCCCATAGATTCAATTACCACCACAATGCTCACAATTTTCCAATTTACCTATCCAGTCCTAACCTCTTTGATCACCCTGAGTCTCACATTTCTAACTACCAATTGTACATCTTGAACTTAATGTCCGGTGGACATTTTAAACCCAACTTCTGCAAAACTGAACAATGATTATTGTCCTTCCCCCCAAACTTCTCCCTCTTCCTAAATCCCCTATTATTGTTGAAGGTACCACCATCCTCCAATTACTACAGCTCAAAACCTAGTCATTCTTCTCTATTCCTCACTCCAACCTCCCCTACCCACAGTCAAGATCCAGTCTGCTGCCAAGACCTGGCAATTTTCTCTTCATAACATCTCTCCCCATTTGCTCTTTTGATACTGCCCCCACCCTGGTGAAGGCTCTCCTTACCTCATACCTGGACTATTGCAATAGTCTGCTGATTGGTCTCATTGACTTGCCTCTTTCCTATCCAGACCATCCTCCACTCAACTGTCAAAGTGATCTTCCTAAATGGTAGATCTGACTAGGTCACCTTTACACATACACACACACACACACACACACACACACACACACCCCTCCAGTTGCTTCTTACCAACTCCAGGAAAAACAAAACAAAAGGAAATTCTCCAAGCCCTTAATAACTTGCTGTGGCACCTCTCCAAACTTCTCACAACTTGTACTACCAACTTTGATGTACTTGATGATCTAGTAACACTAGTCTTCTTGCGATTTCTCAAACAAAACACTCCTGAATCTTCAGGATGCTCCCCATGCCTGGAATTCTCTCCCTCCTCCTCTCTGTCTCTTGCCTTCCCTGGCTTCTTTCAAGTCACAGCTAAAATTCTATCTTCCATAGGCAGCCTTTCTCAATCCCCTTAATTCAAGTACCTGTTGATGAGTCTAGTCTCTGTTGATTATTTCCAATTAATCTTTTATGTATCTTATTTGTACATCACTGTTTTCCTGATGTCTACCCTATTAGACTGTGAACTCCTTGAGAACAGGGAGTTTTTGCCTTTCTTTGTCTCTCTAGCACTTAGTACATTGCCTGACACATAGTAAATACTTAATAAATGTTTATTGACTGATAAATGTTTTTGGATTAATTGATTCTGTGGTTATGGCTGTGGAACACTAAAAAAAGGGATTTCTAGGCTGTCACAGAGTCCATAGCTACAGAAGGACCATCAGATGTTCATTTACCCACCATGTCAAAGTGCTGTTATTGAGTTTCACTGCTACCATAGCAGTGGAAGCAAGCCCCTGCTCTGTTATAGGTACAGTAATAATGGAAACCTTTAGAAGAGGTATATTGAATGACTCCACACTCTGTCATACATCATTTTTATTGACCGTTAGGAAGATGTCATCTGTCTAGCTGATCTGTAGGATCAGCATGGATGGACATGAAGATCTAAGAAACCTAGGGCCTTATTCTCTATTTCTGACTGTCTGAACTCATCAGGGAGAGCCTGATCAAGTGAGGGCAGCTTTAACCTGTGTGCCTGGCCAGATTCATGAGTAGGGAGCACTAGCCTAATGGATCTCCTTCCAAAGGCCTCTTCTGCATTCGAGATATCACTAATTTTCCCTAGTTCTCCAGTCTTCATGCTTCCCTCTATTCTAGGGAAAGACGCTTCCCTCCCACCCCCCACTTCAGAATCCTGCATTCATGGACTTCATGGCTTGACATTGATTCCTAAAGAAGCTGACTTTGAATAGTTGCTTAATGTCATGAAAAAGAGCAAAATACTGGGAGACAGAAGGTCTAAGTTCTAATTCTCTCCCTATCTAGCATGACTTAATATATGTGGATCTTTGGGAAAAAACAGCCAGGCATAGAATCAGATATACTCATCTTCCTGAGTTCAAATCCAGACTCAGATACTTACTAGTTTTGAGACCCTAGACAAGTCACTTAACCCTGTTTGCCTCACTTTCCCCATCTCTAAAATGAGCTGGAGAAGGAAATGGCAAACCACTCCAGTTGTCAAGAAAAGCCCCAAAATGGGATCATGAAGAGTCAGACACAACTGAAATAACTGAATAACAACAATTTCCTGAGTCCAGATCCAGCATGCTACCCACTGCACCATCTTTGCTATTTCTCTCACAAGACACTCTATGTCCTGAATCTGTGCCTCTCCCCTGGCTGTCCCCATGCATAGAATCTTCTTCTTCCTTATCTCTGCCTCCCAGCTTACCTGGCTTCCTTCAAGTCTCAGTTAAAGTCTCACTTTCAACAAGAAGCCTTTCTCAGTCTTCCTTAATCTTAATGCCTTCCCTCTGTTTTTTATTTCCAATTGATCCCGTATATATCTAGTTGGTACAGTTGTTTGCTTGTTATCTCCGCCCCTACTTTCTACCACCACCACCATTACCACTGGATTGTGAGCTTCCTGAGAGCAGGAAGTGTCTTTTGCTTGTTTTTGTATCCACAGTGCTTATCACAGTGCCTGGAACATATTAAGTGCTTAATAAATGCTTACTGTTTCATATATACCCATATATGTGCATGTTGCCTCCTCCATTATAATGTAAATTGCTTGGAAACAGAAACTGGTTTTGGCTTTGTATCCCCGGCCCCTAGCACAATAACTAACACACAGTAGATGCTTAATAATTGCTGATCCATACAATGATTGACTGATCCCGGCATCAAATCCTACAGTTGGATCTGAGGCTACTTTTCTTTGCTCACCGCTTCAAACTCTGTTTTTAACCCTGGTACTAACTTTTCCTCTTATTCAATGTCATTTACCATCTCTGGTCTGTCACCTCAATAATCCATATTTTGTTGACCTACTCTGATTTATTGTAGGACTTATTAAAGGCTTCTCACCCCAACCAGACTAGGAACCTCATCATGGTAGGTTCCCCATTCCCCAACCAAGGAACCCTCTTGTGCCATGGAGTACTCTCAGCAACAGCCCATGCTGAAATAATTTAGATGGTTCCTTATAAAGGATTGGTCACAGAGACCCCAAGAGCTTTTAAAAATAAAAGGAACATAAATTCCTCCTGAGACTCCTGTGGACTGTTGGGAATATTGATCATTGTCCCAAAATCTTCCTAACTCATCTTCTTGACAAATCATTTATCTAATATTGAAGTTTCCCCACCCCCCCAACTCCCTCTTTCTTTTCTTGGCTCATCTTTGTCACATGTGGTAATATTTTAAGGAATAATTTTAATTTTTTCCTTGTCAGTTTATTGCATCTACAGAAGCATAGTGCCAGACTTCAAAATCAGAATTGAATCAATGTCCAGAATACATGTTTCAGCTCTTTGATGAGGGTTTCACATTGTATTATGTCGAGGAGAGTCACCATTTGCATTCAAGAGAATCAGACACAGAATCTCTCCTGAGCATCCAAGGATCACCCAGAGGTGGCAGATTCATTTGTGCAAATCCCATTAAGGCTAACAGGAGTTAAAACCATTAAAACAGATAAGGACATTGAGCTATTTCAAGATTATTTTGTGAGACGTGACCTGAAAAGGAGTGAGTGGAGTTTGTTAAGACCACAAAACCATTCATACGAATTCAATGTTCATAAAGGAATTAAAATGAAATAAATCTGATGCCACTGCTAAATGAGTTTTTTAATCACCTTATAAATATGGAGAACCTAGGGATTCTTTCTACTAAGGGACATAATTGGTCAAGATTCCTTGAGAGATGTAAGAATGGAGATTTTGTTGAATGGTCCTCTGATAATTAACTCAAGGCATATAGTCGAGGTGTGGATGTTTCTCAAAAGTATTTACCATCATCTTGGAAGATGTACAGAGTAGTGTCAAAATGGAAAAGTGATTCTACAGAGATAGAAAGGCCCTCCAAATAGTCCTTTTTATAGATGTTATTGTCCTAATTGAGCCAAGACTTGATCATCACAGACCTTCCAACATGCAGTTCACATTAACTCAGAAGAGTTCGACTTGACTAGCCATACAGGAAAAACCAAATGGATGAAAAATGCCATCCAGATAATGATATGCTACAAGATGAACAGCTCATAAAACTGATTTATCAATACATAGCTCTTGAGCACACACTATACATGAATAAAGTACCAAGCCCAGAACAGGATGAAGAGTGAATTACCTTTGGAAAATTACACAGCAAAGTCCAAAACTTGGAAAACAAAAAGAAAGGCCTGGGCTTAAGTAAACAGCTCTCAGTCCATCATGATCAGTAACTTAGAATATACTTAGGACTTATTAAGTTGTGTTATCTGAGATAAGCATTACCCCCAATGTTAGAGATTAAATATAATGGTATGCAGCCCTGCTTATTTCTGTTTTCTAAATGAGAAAAAATTGTGTATGGACCACCATGGACATTTTAGCCCAGATAAGCAAAAACTTACATAATAAACACACCATTTATATATCTATATAGACATAGATATAGATGTAAATATATACATAGATACATACAAACACACATACATATACATTTATAGATACATATATACATTATACAATGTATGTGTGCTTACATGCATATGTATATTCATACATACACACACACACATATAAAGGTTCACCTTATCCACCTGTAGAGAAGACATTTCATATAGATGCTGGTCTAGATGAGTCCTCAGGACCATTCCAACTCTAAAATTCTACTAATTATCGGGTGGAAGTTAAAAGAGGGAGCATCATGAAACATAAAAGGTCCCAGGCTTGCGGGGAAAGTGCAGGCTCTGGTTTTTGAAGTCCTGGGTTGAAATCCTATCTCTAATATCTATTACTTGTGTGACCTTGGGCAAGTCAATTAATGTTTTCTGGGCCTTGGTGTTCTTATCTGGAAAATGAGGGAATTGGACTCAGTGACCTCGAATGTCTCTTCTAGCTCTAAATCTATGGTCACATGAACTAAAAGCTAAAGTACAAATCTGGATTTCTCTTTTCTTACTTCAGTCACAAATCTTACACTTAGTCACTTTATTAAATGCATGTATAGGATTTTAGTTCAGAAACTTAAAGCACTTTTTCTCTGGCCCTATAAGCCCAAGATAAAAGCCCTTCCTAATTCTGATGATAAGTATACACACTAAGTCCCTTATGACTCACTTAAGGATTTAAACACAGGTGCACCTCATTTCCTGCCATAAATGTGTTCCTGACAAGGTGTGTAATGATCTCTTCTTTGCAAATTGAATGCATTTTAAATTCATTAGGGGCTTGGGCTATTTAAAGGAATTCTAGGGTAAGTCTTTTTGGAAAACTGAAGAACCCCTTTGTGTTGAATGGAAATGATTATTCCCTAAATTGTTTTGTAAGTTCAGGTGTCTGTATATTGGATCTACTCAAAGTAAGGACATAGCTACATTTTAAAACTTTTACACTACCTATCTTCCCAAAGGTGTTACTTAACCAATATGGTCTCTCCATTCTCTATAACACACCTGAGAGACTTCTAGAGGCCCTTCAGTAGGATTTTCTAATCCTCTTTTAATGCTAAGAATACAGGCCTATCCTACAATTCTTCAGAATGCAAAGCTAAACATTGAAACAGAAAAACCTAGTGGGAGATTACAAAAAGAAAAAGTAACAGTGTCATCAAAGAGACAAGGTTGCCTCTAAGACATTGATGCTCATACAATTTCTGTCAACAAATGACTTTAGCAGGACAAAATACCCATGGACAACTTACTCTACTTGGCCCCATTGAACATCACAAACCAATCTTGTCAAAATTAAAATGTCTGTGACATTTTGAAGGGACATTCAAGGCTATATAGTCCAATCTCTAAACCAATGAAGGTATCCTTGTATAATATCCCAGGGTTTGACAAACAGCCTCACCTCAATTCAAAATGTCCAGTGATAGGGTAAATACCTAAATTACTTTCTGATGTGGCCTTTTCCATTGTCAAATCGTTCTTTTAGGAAGTTGTTCCTTTCATAGAAAAAATATACCTTCTTCTCTTCATTGTAGAGGTGAGCACCAGGGGCATGGACTATTATATTTTCTATCAAGTATACAGTTAATGTGTTTAGTTTTATCAAATTGCTTTTTTATCCTTCTTTTTTAATCTTTATATGGAATAAAGGTAAGGGAGGGAAGGATACATTCAGGAATGAATGTGATATAAAAATAAAAGGCTTAAATAAAAATCAGATTAAACATTTTATAAAGGAAATCCTTCCTCTTATTAATATGAAATCTGGCTCCCTACAACCACACTACATTGGTCCTAGTTCTAATCTTTAGATTTAATAGACATTGTTTCCTCCCTCTTTGAAATACATAGTACATTTGAGATCAATAGATTTGTCTAAATTCTGTTAGGATCCAATCTACAATCATACTGCTGATTTCACATATACCTCAGGCTGTAGGAGCCCTTCATTGGGGCTGCCCTGCCACATGCTAGTTCTTTCCTAGGCAGACTACAGGGAGCACAGAAATAGATATTCATTCATAAAGAATCTGATTTTGGTTTTCTTAATATGTTCCTCAATACTGGTATCACAAAAAGCAGGAGTGGTCAAATGACTCTATGTCAGGCACTGTGCTAAAACACTAGGGAAACAAAGAAAGTCAAAAAACAAATTATCCCTGCCCTCAAGGAGCTCCCAGCCTAATGAAAGGGACAACATACAAATAACTATGTACGAACAAGATAACAGACCAGATAAATTAGAGAACATCTCAGAAGGAAGGCACCAAATTAAGGGGGACTGGGAAAAAAGAGAAGATGATGAGAAAGATGAGGCAGAAGATAAGACTTTAGCTAAGACTTGAAAGAAGCTGTGGAAGCCTAGAAGAAGATATAAGGAGGGAAACAAAGGTTGAACCCTGATAAATATGTTGAACCAAATGGCAGCAAAAATAGAATCTTCTAGCATTCTGATAGACACTCTCAGGTGAAGATAAATCCTTTAATACACATTCTTTAGGCATGGTAATTCAACTTCAGTGAAATGAAAAACACTCTTAGCTTATTCTCAAGATTATAATGAGAAATTTTGCCAAATACCTTGTGGAGATCCTAGTATAGAACTACATCCAAAATATTTCCTAGATCTAATAATCTTATTTAGTAATCACAATAAAGGAAATGAGATTCACCAGGTATATAATTTCTTAGTGAACCCCTGCTTTCTCTTAATGATCCTCACTTTATTTGCTAAGCATTCTTTGTTTATATTCCATTTTAAAATTCTATCAGAGTTACGCCAACTTTCTAGTCTATGCTTTCCACAATCTACCTTTACTCATTTTTGAAAATTGGAATGTTTACCTATTTCCAGTCTCCTACTGTGTCTTCCTTTTGCCATGATTTCTCAAAAATAGCTAAGAACTATTTTTCAATCAGGTCTGTAAGTTCTTTCAGTACCCTGGGATATAATTTATCTAGATCTAGAGAACTGAATTCATTTTTAAGTGACTTGTCCCATCTTCTCAAAAGACTTCAATTTCTTCTTTATGATGTTTGTTCTACCCTTTCCAGTTTGATGATCATTTTCCTTGCTGGAGATGGGAATATTGGCACTACTTCTAATGAAGAATCAATGAGGGATTTCCTAAGTAAAGACAAGGGCATAATTGAAAATAAAATATAGACACTGTAGCATTGTAAGGACTAGGACCAGAAGAGACCAACCTCCAGAATGCTGATAAGATACCCACAGACCATGGCAGCTTCCCAACCTTTCTTGAAGGACCACTTTCTAACTACCCCTATAGTAATTGTGAACTGGCATTCAGATCCCACTGCAAATTACAAGCTTCATTAGTTAAATAGAGAGGGAGGTAAGAGGGGAAGTATTCTGGCTACTCTACTCTCCCGGTCCCAGGAAAGGAAAAAGGTCATTCCTTTGGTATAATGGTAATCAGTCATAACTACAACACAATGACTAGACTTACAACTAGGGGCCTTTAGGCAGCATCTTCCCTAAGCATCTTTAGGCTCAATTCTCCACATATTCATTCTCCCTTAGTCAGATAATATGATTTCAGACTTCCTGCAGTGGAATGTGAACCAATTTCTTCTCCAGCCTTGAATTTTATTAATCCAATCCCTCAGATGCTACAGATTCCATTTCAAGTCACAAGAGGGCAATCTGCAGCTGTGTGTCATCTACATGGGCCATTCCTCTTAGAAATAGCTCCCAGGGGCAGCCTAGTGGTACTAAGGAGTGCAAGAATCCAGAGGAACCCCAGGGGACATCATACAATATTCTGGGAAGAGCTGATGAGAACTCACCCAGAGTTATTGGCTGAGATTATATTTGCTCTCTCTATAGTAAGCCCATGCTGTACTGTCCAAATTTGCATGATCTGCATCCAGCATGCTCATACTGGTTCTTTTCTCAAACCTAACACAGTGGAATGAGTTGCCAAATACTGTATTTTTTACATGTTTCAGCAGCCACAGAGCACCAGATCTATCCAGAATCCATAAAGTTATAGTCCCCAACATAAACTGGTCACTTATGACCAGTTCTAAAATGAGGGAGGCCTAATTTGTAGGCTGATTGCCAATTAACCAAATCCATGCAAAGTTAATACAAGTTACTTAAAACAAGCAGATCTCAAAGTAATTTCTTTTCCTAACAGCCAAATCTTATTGACACAAAGTGTTTCATAACAATGACCATTAAAAGAACTGAGGAGAAAAATGACCTTTACTTTGTCAGATTCAATCAAGCCACACAGAACTGCTTTCAGACGCTGCTCTTATTTGCCAATGCTTCCGACGGAAAGACAAAGAAGTTGGAGGAAGAAGGAGGAATATTGCCGTTGATGTGTCCATTTCTCTCTGTGTTAAGAGGATAGATTTATAGATTAGTAATTATGTAGATATAGATTCAATATACAGATACAGATGTGTATGTATAATTGTATTTATGGATGTGTGTATATACATTTGTATCATCCATATGTGTGTTTATATATATGTATGTGTATATGTGTGTGTGTGTGTGTGTGTGTGTGTGTGTGTATATATATATGTCTTCAGTTAAACAAACTTTGAATTCAACTGAAGCAGCTGTTATAACATCCCTCCTGAATTCTACAATTGTACCCCTGTCTACCTAGAACCATTGAGTCATCCCTAGGATAAACAGACCAGAGTGGGTCATGCTTTTCAATTTATCCAACTTTTGATTTGCCCACCTCTGCCACAGAATCTCAAAGTGGGAAGGAATTTCCAAGGTCATCTAATTCAATCCATCTTTGGTATCACTGATAAGGGGGCATCTATATACTCCTAGTTTTAACCTGCATAGAAAGAAATTAAAGCAAGTCAAACTGTTAGTGTTTCTGCATGAGGACTAAAATTTAAAGAGCAGAAATGAAGGAAAAAACAAGCACAGAAAGGTGTAACCCACAGTCTCAATTTCTCATAATTAAAATGAGGTTACACTAAGGTCCCTTCCCATCAAGCTCTAGGGTCAATGAACTTATGATCTTACATTCATTTATTCACATTTCAAAACTTTTAAGGAGCTGTGATTTTGCATATGTTGGTACTCCTTGTACCAATGCAAATTTTAACCATTCCACACTTTAATAGAAGACCTTCATGAGTTCATGTAGCTGAAATTGTTTCTCCCTGCCTTTTCAGGCACCCCCCAGCTTGTATTCTGTCAACATTGGCTTCAAAAAGTCAATATCCCCACCATGCCACATAATAAACTGAGCAATAATTAGCCATTTTTCTGCCTGGGGCAAGTAACATAAAATGTGCCATGGGAGGAACAGACCAGAGATATTACCCTGGGCAGTGGGGGAGGTGATTTGGAAGAGGAGAAAGTCAGCATTTAGGAACTTTTGACTTTAGATATTCTAGTTAACTAAAGGCTTAGAGAAAGTATGGTAGAGTGGATGAAGAGCTGGCCTTGGTACCAGAAAAACTTGGATCCTACCTCTAATAGTATAGACTGTGTGACCCTAAGCAAGTTACTCAACCTCTTACCATTCTAGGCAACTCTCTTAAGAATATAAGTTGCCGGGGCAGCTAGATGGCGCAGTGGATAGAGCACCGGCCCTGGATTCAGGAGTACCTGAGTTCAAATCTGGCCTCAGACACTAAACACTTACTAGCTGTGTGACCCTGGGCAAGTTGCTTAACCCCAATTGCTCCTCAAAAAAAAAAACCCCAAAAAAGAATATAAGTTGCCAAGAAGATGACAATTTGTATCACCAGAAGTTCTTCTCTAAGAGCTTCCAATATCAATGAAATCACAAGTCCAGTCCCTCACTAATAGCTAGACTTCATTGTTTCCTTCAAAAAGACAAGTCCAGGGGCAGCTAGGTGGCACAGTGGATAGAGCACCGGCCCTGGATTCAGGAGGATCTGAGTTCAAATCCAGCCTCAGATACTTAACTAGCTGCGTGACCCTAGGCAAGTCACTTAACCCCAATTGCCTCACCAAAAAAAAAAACAACAAAAAGACAAGTCTTAGGTGTAAGCTAGGTGGTGCAGTGATTAAAGCACCAGCTCTGGATTCAGGAGGACCTGAGTTCAAATCTGGCCTCAGATACTTGATACTGGCTAGCTGTGTGACCCTGGGCAAGTTATTTAACCCTCACTGCCCCTCAAAAAAAAAGATGTCTTTCCATACACTCTAATAACCTTATTACATTCAAACAGAGCTTCAGTTATTTCACCTTATTTATATTTATGATAGTGAATTTATTTTACAAGCACATTGTTCAATCTAGCTACACAGGCTAGAGGGAGGGGAGGAGAGGGGAGAGGAGGGGAGGGGAGGGGAGGGGGTGAGATCAGTCTGGGAAGAAAATTAGTCTAGAGTCATATTGTGAAGGGAGGTCTTTAAATGTGAAGTGGAAGAGTGATTTTCATGTTGTATTTATTCTAGAGACAATGGGGAGCCACTGAATTTTCCTGAACTTTATAAATATTACTTTGGCACTATGAAGATGAATAAGAGTGGATAGAGATTGGAGGAGAGAAGACCAGATAATCAACCAATTAGCAAGCAATTATGGAGTGCTTACTATGTGCCTATTGCTGTACTAAATGCTGGGGGGAGAGGTTAAATTATAAATTTATTGCAACATTTCAGGTGAAAAGATGATGAAATGATGAGGTGATAAGGATCTGAAATAGGGAGTTGGCCACAAGGATAGAAACAAGAGGGGAAAAAAAAAACCAAGAGGGCAGTGACAAAAAAGAGGTGTGGAAGTAGAACGGGCAAGATATGGCAACTAATTGGATAGGTGAGGGGACAGGAAAAGCAAGAATAAAAGAAGATTCTGAGATTGTGAATCTGGGTCACAGGAAGGAAGACTTGGGGACAAGGGCAAAGTAACTGCCACCTTTTATATATGTGTGTGTGTGTGTGTGTGTGTATATATACATATATACATGTATATACATACATACATACACAGAGAAAGAGAGAGAGAGAGAGAGAGCTCTTCTTCCCATCATGACCTTCCAAAGATCTGAGAGGGTTCCTTTTGTCACGGGCAAGCCTTGACTCAAACCTCCCTTTCAGAAGGCTACTCACGCTTCTAGGAGCAAAAGTACACATATAGTGATGAGGGTTTGGGAAAGCGTCTTCAGACTGATCTGTTATCATAACCACTTGCCTGGCAATGAAGTTACTGAAGCTGTGCTGTGTCACAGAAGGAAGAATCTGTAATTGCCATGACATCACTCCTAATAACCAATCAGTGGGTACAAGCTCCAACAGCTAGATCATCCTTTCTCCATCCTGACCACAGAGCCATACAGAGGAGGAATGCACTCCCCCTCCATTATGGCTAGGTGCCATCAAGCCCCAGGTCTATCCTCTGGATTGCCAGTAGTTCTTTCTCCAACAGCTGGCAGTAAACTGCTTTGTTTCTCTCAGTATCCTGGGAGTAATAATAATGATGGCTAGCATTTTTATAGCACTTTAAAATTCACAAAATGCTTTGCATACGTTATTACATTTGATCTGTTTGGTGACTGGTGCAGTTAATATTATACCAATTTTATAGATAAGGAAACTGAGGCTTGAAGAGATTGTGCCATTTTCATGGTCACATTACTACTGAGTTGAGCTTTGCACCCAGCTGATTGCCTGAATTGAAATACAGTTTTTTCCATACTACAGCAGGCTGCCTCTCCCCCTTAAAGAGAGGGAGGGAAGAAGGGAGGGAGGGAGTCCCCCCAGAAAACAATGGAAAGATGGCCTAAGAACTACTAATGATGGAAGAGAGTCCCTGACTCCAAACCCCTACTAAAGCACTTGGCCAGTCTGGCAGACTGATGAAAAGCACTGATTATCTGAAACTATCACATTTGACAATCACTCCATGAAATGAATATATTTGTCCTGTTATAGCAATGAAGTGAAAATTCATTGTGACGGCCAATGTCATGCATAGAAAATCATCTTCTTCTTAGCAAAATATTCTCTCTCCTTGATATACTCTCATTATCCAACCTATCCCACTCACTTATTACCTCAACTTCTTCCTATGCTACTCTACTAGGTCTTTTCTATGGAATGGCTCTTTGTAGTCAACTCCATGGAAATGGTGGTTCTCCTTAAGCCAGAGGCCCTTGGGGTGAGAATGGAGCTGTCCCCTGATCTACTAGTCTTTAATTATGATCCTTTCCCGAGGCAAAGGTAGTAGTAAGATCAGTTTTCTAGCACTGTAAGTGACCCTATGACTTCCACCAAGCAGGGGCAGGAAGAAAAGATCTTCCAGAGGCAGATTCATTGCACTGGCCCCCAAGCAGGGCTTTAGCAATAGACCAAAGACATCCAAAAAGCAGATGAGTTAGACTGTCCTATCCCAGACCTGAGCTACATCCTAACTAACCCTGGAGTCTTTCAAAGCAGCCAGGGTAGGGAACTTCTGCATGAAAGAGAGACAGACAGAGATGTAGAGATAGAGAGAGGCAGACACAGAGAGATCTTAAATTCTAGTTGAAGGGAACTATATATGCACAAATACATAAATACAAAATATTTATGCGGAGGTACACTAACAAATCAGATGTTCCATTTTAATAGCTCTAGATGTTAATAATAATAAAACTCAATAACTTTCCCTTAAATCTAACCTAAAGCTCTTGCATCCCTGAAACTTCCACTCATTGTACCTGTGCACCTGTCCTCTCTTCTTAAATCAGCCAGAACTAGCCTAATCCCTCTTCCATTTGATGGCCCTTCAGAAATTTAAAGACAGCAACAGAGTATGTGGTCTCTATACAACCTCACCCTCACTGTTTTTCCCAGAGCCTCATTGTGCTATGAGGACAAACACCATGTTAGCTGCTTGCCTGTGATGCTTCGGGTAACTTGCCCAGCAACCTTTTCCCCAACAGCTTATGCTGTCAAGAGGTTAGGGACCAGAGCATGGTGTTTGGAAATGAATGGAAATGCTCCTAAATGACCTTTCTATCTGTTAATCCATTGGGGGCAGTGATGATTGACTCTAGTGGATCCCATCATGCCTCACTTGTTGTGAGCTATACACATCAATACAAGCCTACTTGGCATTACATGTTAGATGTGTTTTTTGAATAGTAATTGTATTGAGAACCAGTAGGTATGAGAGCCAGAAAGGGACTCAGAGACCGTTTGTTTTACAGGTGGAGAAACTGAAGCCTAGGGAGGGAAAACAACTTACCCAAGATCACATAGTAAATAAAAAATAAATCCAGAGCAGCTAGGTGGTACAGTGGATAGAGCACCGGCCCTGGAGTCAGGAGGACCTGAGTTCAAATCCGGCCTCAGACACTTAACACTTACTAGCTGTGTGACCCTGGGAAAGTCACTCAACCCCAATTGCCTCTCTAAAACAAACAAAGAAACAGACAAAAATAAATCCATCCAATCCAGATGGATTTACCTCAGATACTGGATGTGTGACCCTAGGCAAATCACTTCATTTCAGTGCTCCATCTTCTTATCTGAAAAATGGGAGCAGGGCTTAAGCCAGATAATCTCTAAGTTCCTTTATAGATCCATGATCTAGGGAATTTTTCCTTTTTAATATTTTTTAAATTTTAAAAGCTAAGCATTATGTAACCATACTGTTTGGAAAAAAAAGTCCTACGGCATTTTCTTTTGTAAAGTAATGACAACAGCAACAATAATAATGGCATTTATATAGCACTTAGAGGTTTACTAAGTACTTTGCATATATTGTCTCATTTGACCCTCACAGCAAATCTGTGAAGTACTATTATTATTATTATTATTTCCATTTTACAGATGAAGAAAACAAGACTAAGAAAGATCAAGTAATTTGTGCTCAGGATCACACAGCTAGTTAATATCTGAGGCCAGATTTGAACTCAGGTCTTCCTGACTTCAGCTCTAACACCATGTTCTAAAGCAAATGTCTGTCCCTCTATTTAATAATTCTCTAAATCTGATTTTCATATAGCAAGTTTTCTTTTTTTTCTTTCTTTTTTTTTTAGTGAGGCAATTGTGGTTAAGTGACTTGCCCAGGGTAGTAAGTGTTAAGTGCCTGAGGCCAGATTTGAACTCAGGTCCTCCTGATTCCAGGGCCGGTGCTCTATCCACTGCACCACCTAGCTGCCCCATGGCAAGTTTTCTTAAATTAAGACACCCCTTGTTAAGATACAATTACATAGTCCAAAAAAAAAAAAAAGCTAATATTGAATGTTAACTGGTAAAGATAGATGTACCATGGAACTGTAGAAAGAAATGGAAACCATGGTCTGGATATAATTAGTTGAATATATTTAGTTAATATCAGCTGTCTCTACACTCTATTCCTCTGTAGCCCTTTAGGTTATTGTCTCTAGAATGAAAACAGGAGATCTATATGTTAGTCTCAACCTACACAAACCTTTCTGTGGGAAGTTATTAGTTGAGGTTCCATTCTATGGTATTCTTTATCTTTGTAATCATGCATATATGTAGGTGATAGATTATAGACAGGTGCCTATCTTCATGGGATGAGTACACTCCCCTCATTCCCACAAAGAGTGAAGCCACACCTCTCTCTGCAAATGAGGCATCCGTCTCCCACTCCAGTCTGAGAGATTTCTGTCTCTACCCTGCAAGTAGGCGGACAGTTGGAGATGATTTACTGGAAAGGTTCCTCAAGTGTAATTGTAACATAATTACATTAGAAACCAGCTCCGCATGTGGTCACAATGTTTTCTAACAAACAGACTCCTAATGCATGAAAACCAGTATCTTCATAAGTATTTAACTCCTTCCTTGAAAATTCATATCAATAAAACCTAATTCAAGGAGTTATAGGATGGTGTGGTGAAAGTATGCTGAATTTGGAGGTTAGGGACAAGGGTTCAAATCCAAATGAAACTTGCTCAATCTTTCTGGGCCTCAGTTTCTTCCTCTGTAAAATGAAGAGCCTGGAGTAGATAGCCTCTAAAGTTCCTTCCAAAACAAAGTTTAGTAGCATATCTGTCCTGGTAGAGTGGGAGAATGCTGGATTTGGTGTCAGAATACTCTGAGTATCACCTGGGAAATTTTTAACAGTGAAACCTTGGTCCACTTATTTCAGTTCCCAAGTTCTGATTTTCTTCATCATAAAATAAGGGAAGTTACTAGATGAGGACTTTTAAGGACTTCTCCCCATTCCCATGACCCCTCAGTCTATACATGACTAAGCTAAGGGGGTGCTAAGACAGGTGGAGTAGGCACAAAGCCAACATCTGGAATAGAAGAGCCTCCATCAGATGCAACCAGCTAATCAATCAACTAGTATTTATTTATCAAATTCTTAATATTTGCCAGGGACTGTGCTAAGTACTATGGGGAGAGAAAGAACGAAGGAAGGTGAGAAGGAAGAATGGAAGGAAGGAAGGAAGGAAGGAAGGAAGGAAGGAAGGAAGGAAGGGAGAGAATGAAAAATAAAGAAGGAAAGTGAGAGAGATACCTGTTCAAGGATTACTTGATCTAATGGTGGAGATATACAAATAGCTATGTACAAACAATCTATATACATGATAAATTGAGGGATAGTGTCAGAGGGAAGACACTAAGATTAGGGAGGAACAGGAAAGCCTTCTTACAAAAGGTTGGAACTGAGCTGAGACTTGAAAGAAGCCAGGGAAGCAAGGTAGCTGCAATGAAGTAGGAGAGAGTTCCAAGCATGGGGACAGTCAGTGAAGGTGCTCTGAGTTAGGAGACAGAATGTCATGTCTAAGGAAGAGCAAGGAGCCCAAGTGGTACAGTGGATAGCATGATGAGCCTGGAGTCAGGACACTTTAATTCAAATCCAACCTTAAATTTACTAGCTGTGTGAACCTAGGCAAATCACTTAATCTCTGTTTGCCTCAGTTTCCTCTACTGTAAAATGGGGTTAATAATAGCACGTACCTCCAGGGATGCTGTGAGGCTCAAATGAGATAAAATTTGTAAAGCACTTAGCACAGTGCTTGTCATATAGTAGATACTATATAAATGCTTATTCCTTTCCCTCCTTCACTTTATAGAGTATGGGGACAGGTAAGTTAAAAAAAACTGGAAAGGGGAAAAGGGGCCAAATTATAAAGGTGCAGATCTGACACTTTAGGAAGATCAGTTTGACAGCTAAGCTGAGAATGGATTGGAAGGGGGAGAGACCAACCAATAGGTTATTGAAATATTCTAGGCATAAGGTAATGAAGCCTGCAATAGGAAGGTGGCAGTGTAAGAGGGGAGAAGGGCACACCTACGAGAAATTTTATGCCAGAAAAGAAAGGATTTGACCAGTGATGGAGGGGGAAGGAAGAGAGAGTGAGGAGTTGAAGATGGCATGTAAGTTGCAAGTCTAGGTGACTGGGATGCTTAGCATCCTTGACAGTAATAGGGAGGTTAAGAAGAGGCAAACATTGGGCAGGGAAGGGGATAGAGAAGGAGTTTGGTTGTCTGAATACAGACTGCAGCGTACTATTTTTCAGTTTCTTTTTGTTTTTGGTTGAGTCCTTGTATAAAATGAATAATATGGAAATGCTTTACATGACTGCATATAACATAACCTATATCAGATTGCTTACTGCCTAAGGGAGGAGGGAGGGAAAGGAGGGATGAAGTAGAGCATTTGGAACTTAAAACTTTAAAAAATTAGAAACTGTTTTGACATATAATTGAGAAAAATAAAATATTCTTTTTGGAAAAAAATGTCTACAGGACATCCAGTTCAGTATTTTAATAGGCAGCTGTAGCTATAAGACTGTAAGTCAGAAGAAGGGTTAGGGCTGGATAAGTTTCATAAATAATCAGCATAAAGATGATCATTTGAATGTATGGGATCTTATGAAATCATCAAGTAAAATAGAATAGAGGCAGAAGAAAAGGCAGTTAGTTGTTAGGTGCTGGTAACATGCCCCACCCAATACCGTCCTGTGAATCTGAAACAGGATCTTTCCCCAACTCTTCCTGATTGATTCACACTATTCCTGGGTGTAGCTAAGCAATCATATGCTTCTCCTCTGGATCCCTGGAGTGATAACACCAGCCCCATACACTGGCATGGACATAGTTTTCAAAGAGCTGCCCATGCATTATCTTATGTGATCATCACAACAAACTTCTGAGGTGGATGAACAAGAGAGTTGTTATTAAACCCATTTCACAGTTGCAGTATCAAGGAATTAGGGTATCACAGGGATGAAAGGACAAAGGTATAAGCCATTAGGAGAGGCAGATTCCCTATGATTTCACAAGAAGTAGCCTTAGGACTGGTGTTACTGTAATACTTTTGCCAACCCATCAATGCCTTATGTCACCCTGTGGCCTAAGGACAGTAATGTTATTTCATTCTCAGTCCTGCTCCAGCATACAGGGAAAGTCCTCCTTCCAAACTCCCTATATCACTACTCCAATAAGGTCAGTCTCTCAATGTTCAGAAGGACCAAAACCGACACTGAAGTTACTTCAAAAAAAAGTTTTTATTGAACTCCTACTATGTTCAAGGAATTATGCTATGCATAAGGGTCAAAGACAATCATTGCCTTCAAGGAGCTCATAATTGGGGTGGAGGAATGTAGAAATTCAACAGCTAAAAAAGAAGGAAGGAAGAAAGAAAGGAAGAAAGGAAGAGAAAGAAAGAAAGAAAGGAAGGAAGGAAGGAAGGAAGGAAGGAAGGAAGGAAGGAAGGAAGGAAGGAAGGAAGGAAGGAAGGAAGGAAGGAAGGAAGGAAGGAAGGAAGGAAGGAAGGAAGGAAGAAATTCAACAGCTACCCAAATTAAGTAGATAAAGGGTAATTTTAGGATTTTAGGGAGGGAAAGAACATTAACAACTATGTAGGTGAGAGTAAGAAATCACCAGCAACTACAGTCCCTAGAAGGACATATATATCTCTTCTTTCATCCTATAGCATTCCAAGATCCTGACATGAGGAAACCGAGGGTCATGAAAGGGATGTGACTTGCCCAAGGTGATACATATAAGTGGCAAAGCTAAGACTAGAATTCAGGTCCTTTGACTCCCAATTCCACACTCTTTTTTTTTTTTTTTTTAGTGAGGCAATTGGGGTTAAGTGACTTGCCCAGGGTCACATGGCTAGTAAATGTTAAGTGTCTGAGGCCGGATTTGAACTCAGGTACTCCTGACTCCAGGGCTGGTGCTCTATCCACTGCGCCACCTAGCTGCCCCCCAATTCCACACTCTTTGTATGAGTTTTTACCAGTAGTCCTTCCATTTCTACATAGTTGGTTATGCTTAGGATGCAGTCTTTCTCTCACCATTCAAATTCTGATACTACAAGAATGTGTGATCTCATTGGCATAGATATTCTCTCCACTGATCCCACTTACAATCCTTATGTACTTTCTCATCATCTGTCATGCTTGTCTATCTATCTCCATAAATCCTCTATAGAAGATCAAACAAATGGGCTCAAGATCTTCCTCTGATTCTTAGGATATCTTATTCTGATCTCTTGTCATACCATAAGGTGGACCCTGGATTCTCAAGGGCTATTTCACTGGAGTGCAAACTCAGGCAGGTTCCACTAAGCAGGACAATCTTCTAGCAATAATAGTCTGTCTACTCCCCAAGGATAAGCCTATCCATGCATAAGAATGTGCCCTCAAACTTAAAAAACTAACCTAAAAGAGACAGGGTCTCAAAGAAAAGCCAGCTGTTCAAAGGAGTTGGATGATGGATAGTTCTAGGGGCAAAGCTACCAACCTTTTCTATCAGTGACATTGGGTTGTACCATTGTAAGGTGTCTTCCTCAATACCAAGCTTAGGGTAGCACAATAAATATTTGTTGGGGGCAGCTAGGTGGCACAGTGGATAAAGTACTGGCCCTGGATTCAGAGGACCTGAGTTCAAATCCTGTCTCAGACACTTGACACATACCAGATGTGTGACCCTGGGCAATTCATTTAGCCCTCATTGCCCTGCAAAAAAATTACAAAATACAAATAAATAAATAATTGTTGACTAAATACTGAACTTTAAAGAGATTCAGACTCTGATGACAGATTTTTGCCCCCTTAGGGTTAAGTAATCATCATCATGATTGTGGTCATCTTTATATTGTGTGTGGTTGTGGGTATCTTATTGTAGAAAGGAAACCAATGAGCTATGATCATAGTACCACAGGATTTTACTAGGGACCTTAGAAGCCATTAAGCCCAATTCCCTAATTTTACACATGAAGAAAATGAGGCACAGAGAAAATTACTTATCCAGGATCAGTCAGCTCGTTAAGTATCTGAAGTAAGATTTAAACTCAAGTCTTTCTAACTCTAAAGCCAGCAGCCTATCCACTATGCCAGACTGATCCGATGAGAACCAAGGGCTTCTAAAGCATTCTATTTTAGAGTCAATTGAAGAAAATGGGATTGTTTAGCATGAAGAATATAAGATTTAGGGGGAAGATAACTGTCTTAAAGAATTATCATATGGAAGATTAGATTTCTTCTGCTTAGGCCCTGAGAGCATAACCAGGAACCAAGGCTAGAAGTTACAGAAAGGCATGTTCTGGCTGGATAGGAAAAAAAAAAAACTTCCAAGTAACTAAAGTTATCTAAAAGTAGAAGAGTCTCCCTCAAGAAGTCCCAAGATCTTCTCATTTTCATGTGACATAGAAGGGTTGGATCTTCTGACCTGGCCAAATGGGTTCCTATCTTTATGTCCTTGGTTTGGTCCACAGTCTGGTCAAGGTGGAAACGTGAGCAGCCAAGCAGGATATTAAACAGATCTTCACACTGCTTCTATTTAAAGACATGTGGCCAGCCAAGGAAAAACTGTACTGAGGGCTTGGATGGTTTTGTTAAACTGCTTTTGATCCACTATATTTTTTGTCTTTGTTATAAAGGATGGGGAATGGAAAGGGAGAAGGATATACAGACATAAAGGTGATGTAATAACACAGACATATATTAAAAAGTGGACCTGAAATGAGGTGTGAGAGTTACCATCAGTGATGTCCCCATGAAGTGGCATTGGTTTCACAAGCTTTAGAGCTGAAAGACTCTAGATCAAGGAGCAGCAAACTATGGTCCAAGGGCCAGATCCAGCCCACTGCCTATTTTTGTATGAGCTGCAAGCTGAGAATGGTGGGGTTTGTTTTTTTTTCATTTTTAATACAGTAAAATTTTATTTAAACAATGTAACAAACATTCTTTACTCATGGGTCACACAAAAATAGATGACAGGGTAATTTGGCCTAAAGACTGCAAGGGGTCAACCCCCAGCTCTATATAGATCATTTTGCCCAATCCCCTTATTTTATAGATAAAGAAATTGAGGTTTGCAATGGGAGGTACTTGCCAAGACCAAACAGGCAGTAATTGACAGATCCAGGATGAAACCTAATCCTTCTGACTTCAAATCCACTTTCCTTGCCAAGATACCACACCTCCTCTTCTTTAAAGATGAACCTCTAATGTACACCACCTTTTATCACATTGATCCAAAAAAGGATATTTGTGGTTGGAAAGAAAAACATGTCCCCATTGATCAGATCATGGGGTTGTTGTTGTTTTTGTTGTCTTAGTATAGACTTGTTATTTCATTGATGTAGGGAACTCTCATTTTCCTCTACTAATACAGACTGTAGCTCCTTATGGAATTCAGAGTTTTAGACAGTGGCCTGGGACTATTATATTTATAATATTGTATAAACATCTCAGCATTCTTTTCTGGGGAATAGGGACTACTTTTTATTTCATTGTATAAGAAATTCCCCCAAAAGGAAACTCCCTGTTAGTACAGCAGGTCAGCACCTTCAATGCAACATATAGTCTTAGAGAGTATCAGTCAATTGATCTTTATTAAGCATCTACTGTGTGTTAGGTGGGGCAGCTGGGTAGTACAGTAGATAGAGCATCTGACTTGGAGCCAGAAAGATCTGGGTTAAAATCCAGATTCAGACATTTACTAGCTATGTGACCCTGGGCAAGTCCCTTAACCCCTATTTGCCTCAATTCCTCATCTGTAAAATAGTGAAATATTGAGAAGAAAATAGCAAACCACTCTAGTGTCTTTGCCAAGAAAACCCCATGGACAAAAGTCCATCAGGGACACATAGAGTCTGACATAACTAAATAACTGCACAACAACAACAAATGTGTTCAGCACTGTTCTAAGCACTGGACATACAGAGAAAGGCAAAAGACTATTCCTGCCCTGGTGGAACTCATGATCAAAGGAGGCAGACAATATGCAAATGATTATGGACAAACAAAGCACATGCAGGATGAATTGGAAATAGTCCATGGAAGGAAGGAGCTCGAATTAAGGGAAATTGTGAAAGACTTCCTATAAAAGGTGGGATTTTAGCTGGAGCTTGAAGTATTTCATGACTTGACTTCTATACACAAGAATCCCTTAACAAATCTTAAAATATGTCCTTTAATTTGATTAGAAGAAGCAATTGCCATTGGCTGGTTGAAAAGTGGTTAAGCCTCAGCTTGCCTTTAAAAAGTGAACATATTGGGCAGCTAGGTGGTGCAGTGGATAAAGCACTGGCCCTGGAGTCAGAAGGACCTGAGTTCAAATCTGGCCTCACACACTTGACACTTACTAGCTGTGTGACCCTGGACAAGTCACTTAACCCTCACTGCCCCACCAAAAAAAAGAAAAAAAGCTAACATATCAAATCCACAGTCAGTCCAACAAGGAGCCAGTGGTTGAAGAAGAAACCAACTCTAGAAAGGGAATTTACTAATCTATGGGGAGGGAGATGAGAAAGAAAAGTATTTCTCCTCTACACTCCCAACTCAGCCATGTATGGCACTCTGCACCTGGCTGGGCAATGTACTTACCCAGTAGTAGGGGCCACATCCAACTGGAGTCCATTGTGAACAGTTTTAGGAGTTGTACAGTTTGAAACAGTGAGCAGAGACATGGGCATGGGCTCACAAAGTCAACATTTAAGGCAGAAAGCCAATTGTAGGATTCTCTCTCAGCAGAGAAATGAACTGATTAGGGATTCAAGGGAGAACAAACCTTGGTGGTCAAGAATTAAGCAGCAGAAAAGAAAAGAGTCAGAGAGCTTAGCTGAGTGGTTCACCTGCCCAGCAGAGATGTTGCACCTGGATGGGTATGGGGGTGGGCATGGGGAGTATCATGAGGAGTCCATGAAGAGTAAAAGGGCACTGAGTTCCTGAGACACTGGAGGTAAGAATTACCCTAGCTACATGTGTTCTCCAATTATGTACCTCACGACAATTGTATTTAATTAAGGTTTTTTCCCACTTACCTTGCATTTGTTTGTGAGTGGTTGTGTTCTCCATTTTGAGGGTGAATGCTTTATATCTATTGTTTTGCCATGCTATTTTAGTAAAATGTTTTTGCTTTGAACTAAATGTGCCTGCCAGTTCACTATTAAAGGTAAGCTCACCTGTAGGTACTTATGAGCTATACTTTTAGGAGTATAAAGTCACAGAGTAACTTAAAATCTGTGAGGGTAGCTACCCATCTGGAGAACCCCAACCTAGAATCTTTTAAATGCCTACTTGAGGAGATACCCTGGAGAAGGTAGTACAATAATAAACTAATTTTGGAGCATTTGTTATCTGATATTCCAGGAAGATATGATCAGGTGACAAGCAGTACTAGGAATCTAGATTTGAGATCCATCTCCAAGAGTCCCTGGTTGAATCCATGGTAGCAAATTAAACCACCAAGAAAGAGTGACTAGACAGTGAAGACAAGAGGGCCAAGACATACTCTTTTTTTTGTAGGCAATGGGGGTTAAGTGACTTGCCCAGGGTCACACAGAAAGACATACTCTTGAGAAGAACCATGTTCTTGGGGACAGTTCATATTAATGGCTAAGAAATATGATGAGTCAGGAAAGAAAAAGAAACAGAAGACAAACCAGGAGAGAAGAGTATCTCCAAAGTAAAGGCAGGAGAAATTATTCAGAAAGAGGTGATCAATAGTGACAGAGGTCAAAGAGAAAATATAATAATTGGATCTAATCATGGAAAGCAGTTTCAGTAGCGTTGTGGGGATCTGGGAAAGCCAGACTGCTAGATATCAAGGGGAGTGGGTGAAGAAGAAATGAAGTTTGGGGTAGGGAAAAGTTTTGCATATGGAAAACTTTTTTTCTAGAAGTGTAGGAGGCCAGAGAGAATATATTTTTAGGATTAAGATGACCTGAACTGTGTTCTTAAATGGATGGGAAGAAGGCACTGGAAATGGAGAGCTTGAAATATGCATGAGAGAGAAGACAATTACTACAACAAGGTTCTGAAGGAGGCAAGAGGGAATAGGACTTAGGGCACAAGTAGAAAAAGTGTTAGCCTTATCAAACAGTAAGAAATAGTCTTTCTCAGGAAAAAAATACAGCAACAAGAAAGAATAAGAAATAATGGGAGAACTTCTAGAGTCTAAGAGGAGACCTGGCAGAGCTCACCTAGGAGAGTTTCCATTTTCTCAGTGAAATAAAAAGCTGAGTCATCTGCTATAAATGTATGTGAGAGTGAGGTAGGGTGGAGTTTGAAGAGAGAGAAAATAGCTTAGGTTTACAGCATTCTGAGGTAGAAATAATCTTAGGCATAATCTAGTTGAAGACCTTCATTTTTCAGCTAAGGAAACTAAGGCCCAGAGAACAAAAGTAAATTGCACACAGTCCCACGGGTAGTAGGGAAGCTAGGTAGCACAGTGGATAGAGTTCTTGGCCTGGAATCAGGAAGACCTGAGTTCAAATCCAGCCTCAGACAATTAGTAGCTGTAGAACCCTGCACAAGTCACTTGACCCTGCTTGCCTCACTTTCATCATCTGTAAAATGAGCTGGAAGAGGAAATGGCAAACCATTCCAATATCTTTGCAAAGCAAACCACAAATGGGGTCACAAAGAGGCAGACACGCCTGAAAGAACTGAACAAGGGGGCAGCTAGGTGGCACAGTGGATAAAGCACCAGTCCTGGATTCAGGAGGACCTGAGTTCATATCTGGTCTCAGACACTTGACACCAGCTGTGTGACCCTGGGCAAGTCATTTAATCCTCGCTGCCCTGCAAATTTTTTTTAATTAAATTAAACAAAAGAGAAATAACTGAACAAGAACAACAACTCATAGGTAGTAAGTAGCAGAAGCAGGATTTAAACATGAGTTCGCTGACGCCAAAAATCTGTGCTCAATCTACTCCACTCAAATGCATGTAACATGGAATCAAGAAAGGTAGAGAGGCAGCCATGGAGAGAGTGCTCAGACTTGGGTTCAAGTTCTTACTCTGATACATTCTTGGCTGTATTTCTTAACAGCTCAAGTGCCTCAAGCAAAATATTATATATATATGTTTGCTCAGCAAAGATGTTGGAGTGGTTCTCCAGCTCATCTTTTTTTTTTTTTTTTAGTGAGGCAATTGGGGCTAAGTGACTTACCCAGGGTCACACAGTTAGTGTTAAGTGTCTGAGGCCAGATCTGAACTCAGGTCCCCCTGACTCCAGGGCCAGTGCTTTATCCACTGCACCATCTGGCTGCCCCTCCAGCTCATCTTATAGATGAGGAAACTGAGGCAAATAGGGTTAAATGACTTGCCCAAGGTCCCACAGCTCAGTGTCTGAGGCCTGATTTGAACTCAGCAAGAAAAGTCTTCCTGACTCCAGGCCTGGCACTCTATCTACCCATAATTTAAAAGGGGCTCAAATCAGCTTGATTTCATGACATCCTCTGTCAGATTTCTACAACCATAGAGTAAGAATGGAGAAAGTTAATGGTCACTCCATCAAAGTGGGAACAGGAATGATTTTGTGTCTATCTTGTGTGTGGCACAAAGGACACCCTCTTGCACTTGGCAGGAAACCGAATTTATTAAAAGTAGCAGGAAAATAGAATTTACTTTCTTAGAGGAGCTATATTCTGAGTGGGGCCATCTGTTATGTTAGTTGTCTTGTTCATTTAGTGCTGGAGGGAGAAGGTCTAGCTCTGCCTTTTGTCTGTCGTCCAATGAGCACTGGCACAAAAAGAAAGCTATGGGAAATACCAGACATTGGTTTTTTTCATAGTTTTCTTCATCCTCTTTCCACACATCTGCTACTTTCCATCTTCTGCGCATTCCCTGGGCCACTGCAGTGGATTCCACTGCTGGAGGGTGGAGGGGAGGCACCCTTAGGTTTTGAAAGCTGGGACTTCACCAGAGTCCTCTGTGGGAGGAAAAGACCATAAAGTCTTTTACAGTATGTAGTAGACAGAAGGCAGGAGGTGGAGTCAGGAAGATCCAGGTTCCAATCACACCTCATATTCCTGTGAGCTCTTTGAACCTCTAGTTTCTCACCTGTAAAAGGAAGAGATGAGGCTCAATGGTGTCTGCAATCCCTTCCATCTCTAAATCTTGAATTCCATGAGCTCTTTCTTAGTACTTTGATTATTTAAAGGAAAGTCCCTTAGCCCTAGAGCCTGAGACCTCTCTCCATTCCCTCAGAATCATACAACTTTTGAACCAGAGGGGATTTTAGAGATCTAATGAAGTTTCTGCACAGAACATTAGGGGAAATTGAGATTCAAAGAGAGGAAGGAAAATGTCCATGGTTCTACAGTGAATTAGTGGCAGAGTTAGGACTGCATCCAGGTACCCTAGCCTCTAGCTGCCTGTTCCTTCCTAAGTCTTATGTCGTGACTCCAATAGTTTGGTGTTTGCCACTCAATGGTATTTGGTTGGATTTCTTGACACCCCTGCACCCAGAAGTGCTGTCAGCTATGCATTTATTTTTAAAATGCAAATTAGCATTCATTGTGTTATGAATAGTTCTGTAAAATTTCACAGTTCCTCTTGAGATGACTGAAGTCACCCTGGGGTTCTATAAAAGTAGAATTAGCAGTTGCTGGCTGATATTTCCAGGGTATAATAGAAGAATCAACCTCAGCATCCCATCTGATCTACCTAACTGTATCCTCATGAGGACAGAAAGTGGTGTCCCTAACTCGAGAAGGAATGAGGATCAGAGCCAGGCCCAGGATTCATGGCTCCCAGACAGTGATCAGACCTTGCTTCTTTATTTACTTAGGGAACTGAAAGTCCCTTTCCTTCCTTTTTCCAGTGCCTCCTCTCAAACTTTCTCCTGCCAGTAAGTAAAAATACCAGGAGCTATGGTGGGTTATATAATAACATCTGTTAGGAAGCAGAAATCAGGACTTTATTCCTAAGGTATCTGAGAGCAAGAGAGTTTGTGTGAGGTAGTTAATTCTGAAGTAGCAGAAGTACCTCACTTGATAAATGCTTGCTGAATGAAGGAATAATTGAAGCTCTAAAAGCAAGCTCCAAGTCAAGACCCGCATTATGACTTGCTTTCTTCAGTGAGTCTCCAGTACGTTTGTTTTCTCCTAGTTAAGATAAACACATGATCATAGTTTTAGTGCTGAAAGGGACCTTAAAAGTCTCCCTAAGTGACTTGTCCAAGGTCGCATAAGTAGCAAATGGAAGGACTGAAATTTATACCATGTCTAAAGTCAGCCAATAGTTTTAAACATGTCTAATGATCAAAAATGCCCATATTAATTTTGTTTTGATGATAAGTGAAATCCCACTAAATCTCCACACTAGTGTACAAAACCTACAATAGCACATTCAAGGCTCTGCCGAAGGAATCAACATGAAGACAGTGAGATGTGCTACCTTAACCCTTCCCCCTTTTAGCTAAGCACTGTCTAAGTAGCCAACGGGGCTGCTTGGTTAGCCAGCCCACTGGTCTCCTCCAAAAGAGTCATGGCTCTCCGTCCCCTCTCCAACTTGAGTATACTGCATCTGATGTGATGCTTACCCTGAGCATTCACAGAACACAGGCTTCTCAGCAAAAGCACAGGCCTTTCAGCAAGCTATGGAAGCTATGTCCCACACAAGCTGCCCTCCCTCACCTTAAAGCAAACTCATCCCTACCCCTCCCCATCCCCTATATTCCTCTGCCCTCCTTTTCCATTCTGTTCTCTGAAACCTTCCTTTATTAATTTTTTTTGTTGTTGTTTTGCAGTGCAATGAGGGTTAAGTGACTTGCCCAGGGTCAAACAGCTAGTAAGTGTCAAGTGTCTGAGACTGGATTTGAACCCAGGTCCTCCTGAATCCAGGGCCAGTGCTTTATCCACTGCACCACCTAGCTGCCCCCAACCTTCCTTTATTATGATCAAATCCTCCTTTATCTTAGAACACTTTTTACCCCATTCTGAACTTTCTCCTGAAGTTGCCATATCTTATCACCTTCTCTGAGAGTGGCTATCACCCCTTCTGATGCATAGGATGGACCAAGAGGAGAAGTTGTCATAATCTGTGTTACGCACTGCCATTGTTAGATCCTGCCTTGACCACCATCACTCAGCAAACTCCCTATGCCACCTTTAAAGAACATCCCATCCTGGTGGATCCTGGTAATTGTTATCCATGAACCTCCTGCTCACCCTCCCTCCTCCTCAATAAGTTGACTACCTAGCTTAAAGTCTCTACCCCTTCAAATACACTGCCTCCTCAATTCCATGACCCCTGTATCTAATCAATCAATAAATTTAAAAATGTATTAAGTACATATTTTGTGTCAGGAACTGTGCTGAGTACTAATGATTATTTTTGTTTGTTTTATGTTTTGTTTTGTTTTGTTTGCGGGCAAGGGGGGTTAAGTGATTTGCCCAGCGTCACACAGCTAGTAAGTATCAAGGGTCTGAGGCCGGATTTGAACTCAGGTACTCCTGAATCCAGGGCCGGTACTCTATCCACTGTGCCACCTAGCTGCCCCCAGTACTAATGATTTTTAAAGAGGAAAAAGAAAAACTCTTCCCTCAAGGAGATTATGATTTAATGAATGAGACAACAAACGAACCAATATAGAAGCAATATGCAAGCTATGTATAGGATAAATAGGAAATAATAACACAGAGAAGGCACCAGAATTAAGAAGAGTTGGGGAAAGCTGCCAGTAAAAGATGTGATTTTGGAGGAAGAGCATTGAAGGCACAGAGGCCAGCCAGATAAAAAAATTTGAACCCAAGATATGGAGTGACTTGTTCATGGAACAGCCAAGAGTCCAGTTGCCACTGGATTGAAGGGTAAATGTTGGGAACTATGGTCTACCTCAACTATGTACAGGAGTGGTCATCTCTTAGACACCACCAATCCCAAATTCCTCACAGGAAGAAAATTGCCACCCTTGCCAGAATTCTCATTATAGCCCTGCTGAATGAATCAGTATGGCATAGAGTCAGCTCTTTATTTTCAATTTTTTTTTGGTGAGGCAATTGGGGTTAAATGGCTTGCCCAGGGTCACACAGCTAGTAAGTGTTAAGTGTCTGAGGCCGGATTTCAACTCAGGTCTTCCTGACTCTAGGGCCAGTGCTCTATCCACTGTGCCACTTCACTGCCCCTAGTTCTTTATTTTCAAAGGTTATTCCAATATAACATGATTTCCTGTAGGTCCTACCAAGCAGTAGAGGCTTTTCATGTAGGGAGATAGAAAATCACAGTGGGAAAAGCCCTAGTTCTGGAGAAAGAGGGTTTCAGTTGCAGTCCTGCCTTTGATGTGACCTGTGTCACCTTGGGCAAGTGACTTGATCTCCTTGAGTCTCAGTTTCCTTATTTATTTATTAAATGAGGGGATTGGACTAGATGGTGCTATGATAGACTATATGGTTCTTATCTGAAAACTAGACCAGCTAAGATTCGGGAGGCTCTTTGTCAGGTTATCTGCAGGGGGATAAATACTTCAGCTACAGGAATCCTTGAAGACAGCCACAGAGGGATGGCACTATTCAAGAAAGGAGGGAGTGACTATACTGACAAAATAACTGCTTCCTGAAGTATGAAGCATGATATTACAATGGTGAAGTTCAGCCTGTTAGCAATTCAAAAATGGCAGCAATACAAAAGCAGTCCACAACTTTTGAGCAACCCTTTTATATAAAAGTACCCTATTATAGGCCTGGCTATAGTCATTGACTGATTTTCATCAAGTTAATGAGGATTCAGGGAATTTAGCAGACTAAACTATTCTTCTGCACTGCAGGGTCTATATCCAGCTAGGACACATCTCAATGGTATCCCTGGGTTCCCATTAGTAATGATGTCTCATCTTTGATTTCAGCAGTTTCATGAAAGAGAAATATACTTTCCCCAGATATTGAGAGATCCAAACATTGTCCAGAGAGCCAGAAATGCTAAGTGGTGAAACGTTCTTGACCTATGTGGTGCAATGGAAGGAATGTTAGACATGGAGTCAGAAAAGCCCTGGGTTCAAATCCTACCTCTGACCTTTGGGATAATAGATTATTCAGATTTATCTAGAAAGGACAAATCCAACCCCTTCATTTTACAGAAGAGAAAACTGAGGTCCAGAGAGGTTGTCACTTCCTTGTTCTTGTCAAGGACATCATCATCCTGCCAGTCACCATGTTTCCCAACCTAAGCATTAACATTCATTCCTCATTCTTGTCACCCCCTCATAGCCATTCAGTTGTTAAATTTGGTCATTTCTATATCATCAAACATAGTATCATCTATCTCATGGGGAGAGGGGGTTTCTGATAATTCAATGAGATCATCAGTCAATAAACATTTATTAAGTGCCTACTATGTGCTAGACACTGTGCTAGGCACTGGGTAGAGTATATTTATCATGTCTTACAAACCTTAATGTGGTATTTAAACATTAGCTATCATTATTATTTCTAGTCAAAATGCACTAACTAGGGAAAACATTTTTCTGCTAAAAATAACAGGGAGATTTGCACCTCAGGGTCAGTCAAGACGCAGTTGAGAGCCAAACATTGCAAATCACACAACATTCTTCCTCTCCCTCATGATTTCTCCTGGTTTGTTATTCACCCCATCCCCATACCCACTTCCATCTCCCACACTCACCCCTCCTCCATACATAGACTGCTTCCAACTTGGACCTCATCTCACTGACTTAGCTTTTTATATTCTGAAAAATGCATTCTCGCCAGTCAGACTCACAGGCCCTCTAAAGGCACTGTCTCCCTAGGGATGGGAAATTGTTCATGAGTCCTCATTCCTGAGGCTTCTTGGAGAACTTACTAGACCCAATTTCTCCCAAAATTGGTTTCTTGAATAGCCATCCTATAGCCACTGTGCCTCCTTCTCATTCAAATTAAATCACCAGTCACTTCCAGTCCCTTATCCCCCTTTAGAAAAATGAAGAATTTAGATTAGATGAATGGTTTCCAAACTTTTCCACAATGATGAATGACCCTTTCTTGATGTAAAGAAAATTGCGTACTCTCCCAACTTATATTAGGATCAAAGACTTAGAGCAAAACTCAGAGGCCATTCAGTGCAACCCCCTCATTTTACAGTTGAGGAAACTGAAGCCCAGAGAGCTTAAGTAACTTCATCACTAAGATAATAAGTGTCACGGGCAGGATTTGAACTTATGTCTCCAGAGCCCATACTCTCTCTATTTACCACACCCCCCAGTCACACTAGTGGTATCTTATTAAATTAAAAAGTGTCAAAAAAAAAGCTGTGATGGATGACAAGAAGTTTTAATGGATTCAGTAACACTTTTAAATGAATTTCATTTCATTAATCATAAGAGCATCTGTATGGATGTGAAAAATAGTAATATGCGTATGTGTGAGACAGAACAGTAATTTAGTCTGTAAAGAATTAATTGTGATTTGAGGTTTCTATGACCCCCATATTTGGCTAAAATTGGAAGCCCCTCTGTGCGCCCCGGCTGGCATGGCACGGTGCTCCATCCACTGGCTGTAGCCATCGTCATGGTGCTGCAGCTCATGTCAGCACCACGCACCAATGCCTATATGGGCCTGGCCAAATTATAATGACTAGAAGCCCAGTGAGGGCAGTCATGTGATTGTCAATCAGGGCTGCCAGCCAAATAGCTTGGGGCTGTGTGGAGACAGCCCAGGGTTTGCTGGGAAGGAGAAGGGAGGAGATTCTCCATTGTGGTGTGTGAGAAGGAGAAAGACAGGGCACAGCCGTTTTGCTCTTTGGGAACAGCTGAGTCTGGTTGGTATGATTCCAGGTTGTATTATTTTTCTTCCCCCATTCCCTTTTTCCCTTGTCCCTAGTTCTACTAATCTTACTTGTCTTTTGAATTTGTTCTTGTTAATAAACCCTGTTTGGTTTTTTGTTTTGAGTTTTTTTTTTTTTAAGAGGCTGTCTCCTTTCTTACTCCACTATTATGGCAAGTTGCCTAACTAACACTCCCCAATTAAAATTTGGCCCTTATAGATCTATGAAAGGATGTTTGCTTATTTATTTCACTAAATCATTTAATAAGAGGGAACCCATGCAATATCCACTCACTGACCCCCCAGAGATTTATAGTTCACAAGCTGGCAACCACTGAATTAGATGATCTCTAAGGTTCTTTCTGCTTCTAAGATTCTGTGATTCAAACCTATTGCAGAGGGTTTCTGTCTGGGCAGGAATCATTATCTTGTGGTGAAGTTAATGGCCTTTCTAATTCCAATTGCTCCCTTTGCCTCTATTATTCTTCTGAACCGCCATGCTGTCACACCTTTCTTCTGAGTGCCCTTTGTAAATGATCATTGGTTGGCTTTCTTAACAAACATAAGGGATTCTTAGGAAATCCCCAGAGTGGTAATGCCCCAGGATCCATAATTTCTCTCACTTGGTGATCTTATCAGTTCTCATGGGTTTAATGATTCTAAGCAGAGGGATCCCAGCTCTGTATATACAACCCCAGTCTCTCTCCTGAGTATCAGTCCAGTAACCAGATATTTCAAACTAGATGTTCCATAAGCACCTCAATGATGACATGTCTGAAACAGAACTGATCATCTCTCCCCACAAATCCACCCTCCCTCTGGACTTTTCTGTTTATGTCAGTGGTACCACCATTCTTACAGTCACCCAAGTTCAAAACCTCAGTGGTATCCGTGACTCCTCACCCCATATAGCCATTCAATTGACAGATGTTGTCATTTTCACCTCTACCATATCTCTTGCATTCTCTCTACTCACAAGGCTACCATCCTAGTTTAGTCCTGTATTACCTCAGCTAAACTAGTTCAATGGCCTAATTGGCATACCTTCCTCAAGTCTCTCCCCTCTCCAATTTGTCCTTCATACAGCTGATTTTCCTAAAGCACTGGACTGACTTGGTCACTACTCTACTCAATAAGCTCCATGGCTCCTTATTGCTCCAGAATCAAATATAAACTCTTCTGTTTGGCATTTAAATCCTGTGAACCTAGGCTAATATTCTAGCCTCATTACATATTCATAAACTCCAGCAAAACTAACCATCTAACTGTTTCTTACAATGTTCCATCTCCCTTGTACTCTCTGTTTGCCAAACCTGAAATGGGCCCCCTTTTTCACCTCTGCCCCTTAGAATCTCATTTCTTTCAAAATTCAGCTCAAAACCAGCTTCTGCTGGAAGCCTTTCCCAAACCTCCTCCCCAGCTGCCCTTTTCCTCCTCCCTCAAATTACCTTCTATTTATTTTGTAAATACTTTACATATATATATATACACACATACATACATATATATAATAAATGCATATGCCTATATATGCCCATATTTATATATCTGTATGCCCATGTACATGTGCATAAAAAGTATACATGTATGTATGCATGCATGCATATGGTCTCTCCCAATGGAAATGTCCTGAGGTTAAGGCCTGTTTCATTTTTGGTATTTTTATCACCAGAATAGTACTTAGCACTTAGTGGATGCTTAATAAATAATTCTTGATGATTCTTTTATTGATTCACAAAGCTTTTTAGACTTCTTCACCAGAGCCACCACTAGGAATTTTTGCACCCATGCCACCCATAACCCTTAATCAGGCCCAATGATAAGAAGTATGTCCTTTGTTGAGTTAGTCGTGGGCAAGCAGGGTCCCTGTCAGAGACCCTGGAACACCGTCCAGTACTACAGAGGCCACCAGATGGGAGAATAGACACCAGAGGAGCTCATCTCAGCCTACCATCTGGTAGCTTCCTATTTTAACTAATTATTCTTGCAAAGCTGCTGAGAGACAACAAGTGCCGTCAGCACCCTCTAAATTTGGCACCCTGGGCCAAAGCAGTGCCCTAGCTCTTGTTCTTGATTCATTTTCTTCTCTCATAGTCTATCTCCAAGCTCAATTCTTACCTTTACCCTAATAATCCTGAAATATATCATCCCACAATTCTCTTGACTCTCCTTGCCTAGGATCAATGACTCTGATATTACATCTGTTGAAAGGAAGCAACTAATACACTATTTCCTGGTTAAAAAAAAAGTTGTGCTGAATTGCTCTATATTTTACCCCACCTTCAACAGGTGAGTCCACAAACAGTCTTATCTTGTCACATTCATAACTGACAAGTCCTGAATTTGAAAGAATTCCCAGTCACACAGTTTTCCAACTCCAATTCAAGAAAAGGAGAAGTAGTGGGCTCTAGCCCCCTTGTTTGTACCTCCACTGTTCAAAAATCTTCAGTGGTGGGGCAGCTAGGTGGCAGAGTGGATAGAGCACTGGTCCTGAATTCAGGAGGACCTGAGTTCAAATCCATCCTCAGACATTTGACACTTACTAGCTGTGTGGCCCTAGGCAAGTCACTTAACCCCAATTGCCTCACCAAAAAAAAATTTTTTTAAATCTTCAGTGGCTCCCTGTTATTTCCATAGTGAAATTTAAAATCCTTCACTTAGCATTTAAAGGCTCTATGTAGTTTAATATTTTTATTGTTCAGTCTTTCTTTAGTCATATCTTACTCTTTCTGACCCCTTTGGGGGTTTTCTTGGTAAAGATACTGGAGTGGTTTGTCACTTGCTTCCCCAGCTCATTTTACAAATGAGGAAACTGAGGCAAACAGGGGTTAAGTGATTTGCACAGCTACTAAGTGTCTGAGATTGGATTTGAACTCAGGAAAAAAAGTCTTCCTGATACACCGCACCACCTAGCTTCCCTATCTAGTTTAAGCTAGCACTATTCTATATTGCAATTTAATTCACCAAATTTTTTCAAGTTTTTAGTCTCTACAAGATACTGTGATAGGTACTGGGACTATAGCCTTAGACAACTTAACCTCATAACCACGCTACAATCTAATAGATGGTCTAAAAAAGTTACTGTGGCTGGAAAATTAATCATGTGGCATAGTCAGGAAGTCCTGAGCTCCAGTCTTGCCTCTGACACATACAAGCTGGGACCCTGGGCAAGTCACTTCATCTTGAAGACTATGCCAGCAGTCAACTCTGGCAAGTCCAACCAAGATAGGAAAAGCTTCAAGAATGGATCTAGTGACAGGCTTCATAACTGTGGCCTGAGGACCAGCCTAGCCAAGTTCAGAGAGGCTTGTCTTTACCTTAGTCTTACATTGGACTTGAAATTGTAATTGTTTTAAGGAAATCTTGGTGTGGAAATACCCTCTACCAGTACATGGCTTCACCTTCTCTATAAGTTATAGTCTTAGGAACTTTCCTGGGACACAGAGAGATATTAAATCACTTGCCTGGAGTCACTTTAACATTATGAGGAAGAATCATGGTAGGATAATGGAAGTCAACACTGAACATCACACATACACACACAGAATGAAACTTATTATATACCAAGGGGACAAAACTGGTTATTGCTATAAAAGGCATTTCTGTGTCAGCCGTCTGTGAACAGTCAGACCATCAACTTGTTAGATCAAAAGCCAAAATTAAAACTAAATCATCCAACTGATTCATAAACTCTTTTTAAGGCCCTATGATGTGTTAGGCACTGTACTAAGAGCTAAGGGAATAAAGAAAAAAGTAACCCTCAAGAAGTTTAATTATATTGTGAAACACAGATACATAAATAAGTGTGTATATAATATATACAAAGTAGATATAAGGTAAACTGAAGAGGAAAGTTTGGGAAGAGAGAAAATAGCTGTCAGCTAGGAGGACCAGGAAAAGCATTTTGCAGAAATCTTGAAGAAGACATGGATTCCAAAAGAAAGGATATAAGACAAGAATACAGATGATGAGCAATTATAATAGATCTAATTTGACTTATTCTAACTATCCATTGACACAGAAAAACAAGAATTGTTTATGGGAAAGAGTATCAGTATGGAACATAGACAATTCTTACAGAAGGTTAATCATAACAAGCTATTGACTAGCAGAAGAGTTCAGAAACAGACTCAGTCAGAAAACAATCCCATAAATTCATATGCTGCCTTTGCCACTTACTGCCTGTGTGATCTTGGACAAGTCACTTAATATTTCTATGCTACACTTTCCTCATCCATAAAATAAGAGAGTTGGGTTAGATCAAAGCTTCTTAACCTGTGGGTCGTGACCCTACATGGAATCGCATAACAATGTGGGAGTTGGTAAACCTATACCCATATACCCATATAGCCAGGAAATTTTTCTTAGACAAAAAGGGGTTGCAAGTGGGAAAAGTTTAAGAAACCCTGAGCTAGATGACCTCTGTGATAGAGAACAACTGCCCCCAAGACCTGATTGGTTTCTGCTTCCCAGATATAGCTTCCTTTCCCATCCTACCCTCTACCCCCAGTGAACATGGGATAGGCCCAGGACAAAGCTGCCCCTGGATCTGACTGGTTCTAGCTTCCTTGACATGACTTCCTGGCCATCTAGGATCTGGAACAGACACATCTGATGAGTGTCTAAGACCATATGAGTCACCATATGCTGATGACCCCACTGACCAGAGTTTCCATATTTGGGGGTAGCATCCAGAAAAGCTAAATAGTCTGGTATCCCTTTCACACATTATTGTTGTGCTAGAGAAAAGTAAACTTCCTTTATTAGATGTTCAATAACTTTCATCCCACGAAAGCCCTGATGTTAAAGCCTCGCCTCTAGCAACTTCAGAACTCTAAATCGATGGTCCTATTATCTGGTATTACTCTTTTCTTTTTTTTTTTTTTGCTTATTCCACAGAGAGAGGTTGAGAAACTGGGTGTCAACAAGAGACCAGTAGGATCATCAACAGAAATTGGAAAGTTAGGGGGAATAATTTGTTTATATACAATGTATTGTTATATTGTAGTTATCTTTGTCATATCCCCCTACTAGATTGTAAACTTGTAAACTCAGTGAAGATAAGGACCCTTCTCTTCCCTAAGCTGCCTTCTGGCATCCAGCATGGGACTCTGTATACATTAGACACCTAATAAATATTTTCTGGATTGAATTGAAATGAAATCAGTCATTGGAGGAGGTCAGGAGCAAGCTATGGCATGGCTGCCCAGGGCTATAGGGCTGAAGGGAGAATTCCCTTCATCCAAGAGTCAGAAGTGGCACCAAAAAAACCCCACTTTTTCTGGAAGCCCTAGAGGACATGGTGACACTATAGCTCCAGAGTATGAAAGAAGGGATGATGGCTCCCTTAAAATCCACTACAGCTCTCAGAGGTTAGTAAGAAAGAAGCTAAATGGGCTTCTCTGCCCCTTCCCCCCTTCCAGGAACAGAATTCTACATGTGCCCTAGTGTCAGAGTAAGCAAAAGCATGCTGTGCTAACGGACTCAGCAGCAGCCCCAGAAGTCTTCTCAAGCGTGATGAGATGGCTGATGGAGAAACTATCACACATGAAGGACACACACAAAAAATATATTCTACCAGAGAGTAGTGTGTCACTTTGGGGTTCCATGGCTTGCACCTAGTCACCTGCTTTCTATACTTTTTAATTTCTCTGAAATGCTGTGACACCCTATTTGTCCATAAATCCTTCCTTTTGGATCAACATATACTATATGTCTACTGTCATATGCTTAAGGGTGTGAGGGCCCTATGGCCAGATGGGGACGGGGACTTGGCCATGGGAGGCCATTCTACCTTGGACAAGTGGGGGTAGTTACAAGTGTTCAGCAGATACCTGAGAGAAATAATTATTAATGACCAATGATTTGGGGAGATCCAGAATTCCCTCTTTTTCTGAAGTCATGACTTCAAAAGTTCAGTCTCTTGAAGGACATTACAGATAGTGAGATTGGATTCAGACCCCACCCAGGTGGGGAAGCCATTGTGTTCTACTCATATTTGGGTGGGGATAAATTCTTTGAATAGAATGGGGGGGAAAGGAATAACTTAGAAGTAAATGACATAATCAAAGTACATTTAAATAGCTTCACATCCTCATTGGAATATTCATTCTCTCATTAATTTTTAACCGATAAGAGTTGATTGCCACTCTCAGAAACACCCCTCTTAAAATGGGCATATAAACTGTGAGCCCACTGCCACGATTTTCTATGAGATGCCCAAATGACCATTCTTCTATTAATAAACACGATGACTTTTTTTTTGGCAGGGCAATGAGGGTTAAGTGACTTGCCCAGAGTCACACAGCTAGTAAGTGTCAATTGTCTGAGGTTGGACTTGAACTCAGGTCCTCCTGAATCCAGGGCAGGTGCTTTATCCACTGCACCACCTAGCTATCCCCACATGATGGCATTATTAATAAAATGATTAAATTACCCAAATATTTTGTCTCAAACTTTTAAAATGTCACATACCCAGGGCCATAAACTGAGAATTCTGACACTCAAGGAAGATCCATTTGGGAAGGGTCATAGGGCAGAGGGCATTCTACCCTTTCTGAGTGCAGTGGAGTAACACTGGCCAATTTTCAGGAGAGTATGAGGGGTTAGGAACAAAACACACTTTGCCTCAGAAGAATGCTACACCCTGGAAGGAGGTGGGAGGCAGGGTTCCCAGAAGTCATAAGATCATAGAATTCAAGCTAAAAGGGACCTTAGAAGCCATCAAGGACAATTCCTTCATTTTACCAATAAGGAAACTGAAGCATAGAGAAGTTAACTGATTTGGACAGTGTCATTAAGCTATGATTTTAGCCAGAATTTGAACCGAAGTCTTCCAAACATTTAGTCTATCCATTAGACTATGTATCCTCCACTCTGGGAAAGAAGGGAGGTATAAGATCCTCATGGCATAGTCCCACAAGACAACCGCTAGAAAAAAAAAAAGGACTGGGGTAGGGAAGGTATTGGGAAGAGGACAATACGTTATGATTGGTACAGTCATAATTTTTATTCTTCAGTCATTTCCAGTCTTATTCAACTCTTCATGACCCCATTTGGGGTTTTCTTGGCAAAAAATACTGAAGTCATTTACCATTTTCTTTTCAAACTCATTTTATAGATGAGGAAACTGAGGCAAATGGCGTTAAGTGACTTGCTCTGTGTCACACACCTAGTAAGTGTCTGAGGCCAGATATAAACTCAAGAAGATGAGTCTCCAGGCCTGGTACTCTACTCCCTCTGCTACCCAGCTACAGTATTATAGCTAACATTTATATGAAACTTTAAAGTTTGGAGTGTGTTTTGCAAATAATATTTCATTTTATTTTCACAATAACCCTATGAGATAGGTATTATTATCTCCATTTTATAGATGAGGAAACTGAGTTAGAAGACAGAAGTTATGTGATTTTCTCAGGGCAAGCAGCCCATATTTCTTGAGGATAGAGATTTTTTTTCAATTTTGTATTTATATAACCAGCATTTAGCACAGTTTTTGGACACTGCAAATGCCTTTTCATTCATTCACACAGGTAATATGTCTAAGGCCAGATTTGAACTCAGGTCTTCCTGGCTCCAGATTATTGCTGTGTTGGACAGTCACCTAGCTGTATTGTACAGTCATACTAGAAAACCCCCAGGAGAAGGTAGATAGAGGTGGTGTTAAGGCTAAAATTCTAGCTAAACTGTCTAAAATATCTAATGAGTGGTCGCCAATAAATTATAAGCTTTAGCAAGAGTTAGACTTTTAAGCATTTATTAAGGAGAATAAGAATTTGGTAAAGAGAGAGAGAAAGGCCTAGATTCCTATCTATTAAAGGGAGAGCACATTTCTAGCTCCGTTCTCCGCCAGCGTCCTCAGGAAAGAGCCCGAGACTGAGCGCCAGTCTCTTCCTTCCTCCTCCCACTAGTCCGCGTCACTTCCTGACTCCTGGTCTTGCCCTCAAAGACCTTCCCTTCATGGGCAGAACTCTTCTACAGTAAGTATCCAGCAGGTGGCGTCATTCCAATCGTTACAGTGGAGAGAGTGAGAAGTTGGCAGAAGGCCTGGTAGCTATATGGGAGAAGAGTAGGGTCCAGTAGAAGGGGAGAGTGTGGAACAGATGAGAGAACGAATCTAAGGAAAGAGCATACCTCCCCACCTTGGTACCCAAGACTAATGCCCCCATCACCTTGGCCTAGGTATAGCTCTTCAGACGTCCTCATTGTGATTCAAGCCTTCTTGGATTTGGGGAGGAAAATAGACACCCTGCTTGGTCTTCTAGGCCTGAATCAAAGCCAATCTTGGGCAACTAAGGATTAAACCATGAGAAGCTGAGATATACCAGGGAGGAAAGTCTTGATTGGCACACAAAAGGCTTCCCAGAGCAGGCTGGAGGGAAAGGACCTGAGAGCAAAACAGGAATGGCTAAGTGTCCCTAAGAATGCCATTTTGACAGCCTCAGATACAATGGAGAAGCAAAAGGAAAGGGAATAAACATTTATCATCTACTATGCTCTAGGCACTGTGGTAAGCCAGTTACAAACATGATCTCACTTAATCCTTTCAACAACCCTGGGAGGTGGTTGCTATTATTACCCCCATTTTACAGGTGAGGAAACTGAGGCAAACAGAGGTTGTTATTTGCATATATTTCTATTTAAACTCAGATCTTCCTGATTTCAGGCCAAACCTGTTCTTTTTGGTTCTTAAAATGATCTAACTCAGACTGTTCTATACAGTAGGAAGACATAAATGCAAACCCTGGGAGATTGGCTGATTGTCTAACTATGACAAAGACGTGATGCTGTCATGTCAATAACTTAATAACAATGTTACAAGTTGGCATCTGACTTCCCGTCCTTCATGAAGCCACTCAGCCATGCCCAGAGTAGAAAATCACATGTCTGGACACCTTTCCTATGTCCACTCTTCTAGGAAATCCCTGAGACAAATCTCTGTTGTTATGCCCAGAGAAGCAGCATGTCCTCCCATTAGGACATTGTTCCTGGAGTCAGGAGGCCCTGCATTCCAATCTAGTTTCAGATACTTACCAGTTGTATGACACTGCTCTTGCTGCTCTTTGACTCATTTTCCTCATATATTGTGAGAATTGAATGATATAATAATTATAAAGTATGTAGCACAATGTCTGGCACAAAGTAAGCACTATATAAATGGTAGCTATTATTATTATGACAACATGTTCCCTTCATTGCATTCCATTACCCAACTTGTTGAATAGGACCTAGAATCCATTTCATTAAATAATAATCTTCTAATTAGAGTATAAAAAAAGTTTATGGGAGAGTTCTTACCTGGATGATGCAAAATGCTTAGACTCTGCCCTGACCCCACTCCACATCTGCCATATCATTCGGAGCAAGTCTGATTTCCACTTATTCCCAGCCATCTTCCTGCCAACTACATTGCCCCCCAGAGCAGAAACCATGCCCTGGAGTACATAACCTATTTAAGCTTCATAACTCCTCCCTCCTTCCCCTCCCCAAAACTTTATTGATGTGTGAGTAATGGACGTGGTCTACTCTATCTAGGCGACTCCAGCCCAAGGCTCACTTTACAGCCTGGTCATCTTACCAGCCACCTTATCACAAACCCTCTGTCTCAATTCCTTTCCAGTTCTACAAGCAAAATCAAGTCATACTATCATTGCTACTGGAAAGGAAACGTCCATCTATTTCCCTATGACTCCACTTTCCTAACCAAAAGACTCCTCCCCTGACTGACATTCTTCTATACATGCACACATACATACATGTGTATATGTATGTATATATGCATGTATGTATATGCGTATATATATATGTGTGTATATTTTTTCTTTCCCCATTGGTATGTATGTTGCTTGAGGATATTTTTTTCACTTTTGCATTTATATAACCAGCATTTAGCACAGTTTCTGGACACTGCAAATGCCTTTTCATTCATCCATTCATGCATTCATTTGCTATGCCCGTATATAAAATGTGTTTACCAATATTTGTTACTTCCTAGAATGCACTGCATAATACTTAGTTGTCTGAGTACATTAGCTAATATTTATTAAGGTGCTACTTTGAAAAGTATACCCAAATTAGAATATCCTAGTAGAAGAAAAAAAATAATGTATTTATGGAAATGAGGTATGGTAACTTTAGAAGAGACCAGATTGTTCTAGACCAGTCCAAGACCAGAGGAGCCAGCCCGGCCATCAGACCTCCCTAGCTCAATGTGCTGGCATTGTTGTGTCGGCAGGAGGTAAGCACTTCAGGTTGTTAACAGCCCATCTGGGCCATGACAGATTAGCCTCCATGCTCTGTTGGGAGCCTGATCCAGACTGTGTCAGTGGGGCAGATGGTGAGCCTGATGGGAACCCCAGGGAAGTATGCATAAAGTTCTGACTATGGAAAAAGCCAACATAGAGGAAAAGGTGAACCCTCTCTCCTATTCCCACCCCCACATCTATCATATATGTGGCTATGAAAAAAGTCCATGACTGTCATTCTGGGACCTAATATGGGTTGAAAGGGGGGCCTTGAGCTTCATCTAGGGAGCCACCCCCATGGAATATCCTGAAAGTTGGAAAAAGAGACCCTGAGCAGGAGCACCCATGCTTTAATAATTCTGATGCTTGACTTCAGCCTTTCGAACCAGCCCACACAGGAACACATTCTTCATGGATCATTTCCCTATTTGATTTTTAAAGGCTTCCAGATAAGAGACCTTCCCAAAGGCCATCTTCTGGCTGTGGCTAAAGGCTGGGAAGATGTTCCACCTGGTCTATGAGATGAATGAGGTCCCATTCCCATGGACACCTGAATCTGGAAACAGGAGAGAATGAACAAGGAGAGATGAAGGAGGTGCCTCTCTCCTCTGGGCATAAGCAGACATGTTTCTGAAACCTACATATATTGACAATCAAGCTTATGCTTCTTTTATAGAGAACTTCCAACCATATCATTCCATGCTCCATCAGCCGCTCTGCTTGGCTTCCATTTCATGGAACAACATGCCCCCATGATAGGTACCTCCTGGATCCCCCCAAACTTTAAAGCTTTTTTGAGTTGTCTTCCCCCTTTAGAGTTTAAGCTCCTAGAGGGCAGGAACTAACTGTCTCTTTTTCTTAGACTTCCTCATAGTGTCTGATGCATAGTAGGCCTTTAATAAATGTTTATTAAGCTGAATGAAATTGAACAGAATCTGGGGGCAGAGCCAAGGTGGCAGAGGAAAGACATGAAAGCCACAGGGCTCCAGGTACAATAACCCCAAAATAGCAATAAAAGAACCCTTGGGGCAGAAAAAGACACAAAAATACGGGTTGAGAGTTTATTCCAGCTATAGATAGATTTCAGGGGGCCATGCTGGGCCACGAATAAAGCCTAACCCTGCAATCTGGCCAACACACCAGACACCTGCCAGAGGAATTTGCCCCAGTGCCTCTGAATTGGCTGTCGCGCCTGCGTCTTCTAGAACCAAGCGCAGTCGGACTGAACAGCTGGCCTGGGGGGGGGGGGAAGGGATAGGTGAAGGGGTACCAGTGGACTGGGGGGAAGGATTCCACTGTCCCACCCCAGCAGGCAACCAGGAAGAAATCCTGAGCAGTGGGAGACCCAGGTGGGGGAGGGGAGCAGGGGAGCAGTCTCATCAGAAGCTGAGAACCACACCACAGAAAGCTTTGCTGGTTGATTGCTTAGTAAAGTAGGCCTGAGGTTATCTCCAGACCTGAGAACAGGCCAGGTGAGATTAAAGCCTGACTTCCTTCAACCCAAAACACCTGGGACCCTCTGAAGCTGAGAACAAGAGTGGAGCCGAGAAGCAGCCCCCCCATCCCCACACCCCCCACACCCCCCCACCCCCGCCCCCGCCCCCCAGTGGAGAGTTTAAAATCAAATGAAAGGGAGGCCAGGCAGGCTGAGAAGAAGCCCAACCATCCCCTGGGGCCACACTGTAGCTTGAACAGTGTGTCCTGGAAGCAGGGCCACATTTTAAGAAGGAGTTAAAAGACAAGAAATAGTAAGCCAGGATGAGTAGGCAGAGAAAGGAGAAGACCACCAAAAACTTCTTTGGGGGAAAGGTAGACCACAGTACAACCTCAGAAGAAGAAGATGATAACAGGGTCAAAGCTCCAACATCCAAAGCTTCCAAGAAAAATATGAACTGGTCTCAGACCATGGAAGCTCTCAAAAGGAACTTTGAAGAGAAAGTAGGAGAAATAGAAAGAAGATGTAGAGAAAAGGAGGAAAGAATGGAAAGGGAAATGAAAGCAATGCAGGAGAGTCATGAGAAAAAAGTCAACAGTTTGAAAAGCCAAATGGAAAAGGAGATTAAAAAACTGTCTGATGAAAATAACTGTCTAAGAATTAGGATTGAACAAATGGAAGCTAGTGACCTTATGAGAAACCAAGACACAGTAAAGCAAATCTAATTGAATGAAAAAACAGAGGGTAGTATGAAATATCTTCTTGGAAACACAGCTGACCTAGAAAGTAAATCTAGGAGAGATAATTTGAAAATCATTGGACTACCTGAAAACCATAAACCAAAACAAAAGCTTAGACACCATCCTCCAAGAGATTGTGAGGGAAAATTGCCCTGATATTCTAGAAGCAGAAGCTAAAATAGAAATTGAGAGAATCCACCAATCACCTCCTGAAAGAGATCCCAAAAGGAAAACTTCCAGGAATATTATAGCCAAATTCCAGAACTCCCAGGTGAAGGAGAAAATACTGCAAGCAGCTAGAAAAAGGAATTCAAATACTGTGGAGCTCCAATAAGGATAAAGCAAGATCTAGAAGCTTCTACATTAAAGGACTGAAGGGCATGGAATATGGAATATGACATTCCAGAGGGCAAAGGAACTGGAACTTCAGGCAAAAATCACGTACCCAGCAAAACTGAGTATAATTTTTCAGAGGCAAAAATGGGATTTCAATGAGAAAGAGGCCTTTCAAGCATTTGTGATGAAAAGACCTGTACTGAATAGAAAATTTGACTTTCAAATATAAGACCCTGGAGAAGCATAAGAAGGTAAACAGGAAAAAGACTTCATGTGGGATATTAAAAGATCAAACTGTTTACATTCCTACATGGGAAGATAATACTTTGAAATCATAAGAACTATCTCAGTAAGAAATTCAGGGGCAGCTGGGTGGCACAGTGTATAGAGAGCTGGCCCTGGACTCAGGAGAACCTGAGTTCAGATGTGACCTCAGACAATTTACAACCACTAGCTGTGTGACCCTAGGCAAGTCACTTAACCCCAATTGCCTCACCAAAAGACAAAACAAAACAGTCTTCACAAGAAAGTCACAGAAGACAGGGCTGAGCTGAATATGAAAGGATGATATCTGTAAAGCATTTATGTTTTGTTCTTTGTAGGGCAGACAGGGTGGGGTGTCTTTTGTCTGGGGCTGGATTTGGGCTTGGGGCCTCCTGGGTCCAGGGATGGTGCTTTGTCCACTGTGCCACCTAACTAATCCATGATGACATCATTAAAATAGGGTTGAGGTGTAGGAAGAATAAACTGGGGGAGGGAGAAGGGGAGAGATGGTCTGGGGAGAGGTAGTTCACATGAAGGAAACAAGAAGAAAGCTTATGGAGGAGAGTAGAAGAGGGGGAAGGAATTGGGGAGTGAGTGAACCTTAATATCATCAAAATTGGCACAAAGAAGGACTAACATACATACTCAACTAGGTAGAGTAATATATTTTTGCCCTGGGGAGGGGAGGGAGAAAGGGGGGGGGAGAGAAGGGAAAGAGGAAAGGGCAGATTGGGGAAAGAGCAGTAAAAAGCAAAACACTTTCAAGGAAGATGAAGATATTCTGCATTATTGCACCAGTATGACATATTGAATTGCTTGATCTCATAGGGAGGGTTGAGGAGGGAGGGAGGAAGAAAAATTTAGAACAAAGAATTAGCTCAGGGACCCTGATCTCATTGGAGTGGGCTCATGGAGGGAATAGCTTTCATACCCAATTGGGAGGAGCAATCTATTTAACCCTGCAGGAAAATAGGAGGGGAAGAGGAAAAGGAAGAAAGGGTGAAAAAGGGGAGTGCAGAGCAAGGAAGAGGATAGTCAGAAGTAAGGCACCTCTGAGGAGGAATAGGTAAAAAGAAGATAGAGTAAATGTCATGGGAAGGGAGTGGGATGGAGGGAAATGGTTATGATGATTGATTATAATGGCAAAACGTATGCTACCTACTTTGCTGGGCTTTTATGAAGAAAATTCTCTGTCAAGCTTCAGGTACTACATACAGGTTATGATGAACAGGATAGTATCAGGAAAACCTGGGAAGACCTACATGAACTGAAGCAGAGTGAAATGTACTATATACAAAATAACAGCAATAGTGGGGGATGATCTGCTGGGAAGCATGTGGTTATTTTCAGCAAGGCAATGATCCAATATAACCCTGAAAGGCTTATGAAGATTGCAGCCCATCTGCAGAAAGAACCGATAGTATCTGAAAACAGATGGAAACACATTTAAAAACATTTTTTTTTCATTTCCTCTTTGACAATTCCTTAATCTGAAGTTTTGGATTTTTTGACTGTTTTCTCTCACAACTAGCTAATATGGGAATTTTTCCATGACTACTCATGTATAACTTATTTTGAATTGCTTGAATTCTTGTGGGTGGGGGGTGGGAATGGATGGGGGAAGAGAATTTGGAACACAAAGTTTTTTAAAAATTGATGTTAAAATTTTGTTTTTACATATATTTTGGAAAATAAAATTCTATTCAGAATAAAAAAGAAATTGAACAGAATCTAATAAAAGTCAACTCCTTGCCAGTAGAGACAATGTCACTTTTTATCCGCATATCCCCTGCAACTAGCCCATCATGTATGCATAGAAAGCGCAAAATGAAAAATTTTGTTGATTTTACTTAATTGAATCACAGAATCTCACATTGGAAAGGACCCTGGATACCACATGTTCCACTCTGTACCTCAGAAAGAACCCCCACCAACATCCCCAACAAGTGGCCATCCAACCTCCAATGAACACCTCCACTGATGGGGAAATCACTAGCTGCAGATCTTGATAGTTCTAATTGTTAGGAAGTTTGCTTTACATGGGGCCAAAATCTGCCTCTCCATAAATTCCAGCTGCTGCTTCTAACTCTGTTCTCTAGAGCCAGATAAAATAAGCTTAATACATCTTCAGCACAATAGACCTTCAAATAGGACTTAATCAAGATCCCCCCCTTCCAATTCCTTCTTCTGTAGCCTAAATGTTCCCAGTCTCTTAAACCAATGCTCTAATCCTCACTATCCTGGTAGGCTTTCTCTGGACAATTCATTTGTCAATATGCAAAGACTCAAAGGATCTGTAATAGGATATGCATCAAACTTGTGGAGGGAGTGGGAACTCCATCCATAAGATACAGAAGTAACATAGAATAGGGCATAGAGTGCCAGCTTCAAAACCAGGGAGACCTGCGAACAATCCTGCCTCTGACACATAGGGCAGTGTTCTATGGAACCTCTCTAAATGAACCAATCAGTGCTCTAGGAACCTCTCCAAATTAACCAATCAGTGCTCTAGGAAGCTCTCCAAATGAACCAATCAGTGCTCTAGGAACCTCTCCAAATTAACCAATCAGTGTTCTAGGAAGCTCTCCAAATTAACCAGCACAGGTATCAAAAATTCCCATCCTTGTTCTTTGACTCAATATATGAGTCTTCTAGGGAGCTGCCTGAAAAGTTAAATGAATTGACCAGGGTTACACAGCTAGTAAGTGTCAAAGAAATTATTTGAATCCATACTTTCCTTACTCCAACCCTTGCACTTCATCCACTATGCCAGGCCACCACTATATATTTTAGCTTATTGATATTCGTCCTAAATTGTGGCACTCAGAACTGAGAAAAATGCTTCAGCTATGTCCCAAATGGGGCTGAGTATAGCAGGTCTGATTGAGGCTTCTCCTAATGGAGTCTAAGTTCAAATTAGGCTCTTTGACTCACATGTGATAATATCGATTCACATTAAGTTTTCTGTCCCCAAAATTTCCAGTTTGTGTGTTTATTTAGTCAAAACTGTCTTCCTACCTTATGAAGTTGACAAACATAGGATGGGACATAGGGCGAAAGCTGTAGTTTTACAGATATGGAATCTGGGTTTGAAATCAATCTCTTCTTCTTACTACACATGTGACTTTGATGAAGTCACCTCACCAGCCCTCACCTATAAAACTGAGAGAGGTTGGCCTAAATAAAATATTATGCCCAAAGGTTTGCAAAGCACTTTACATGTATATTTCTTTCAATCTTCACAAAATCCTTCTGAGGTAGATGATCTTATTATCACTATTTTACAGATGAAGAAACTGAGGTACAGAGACATTAAGGTCACAAAGCTTGTATCTAAGGCAGAATATGAACACTGATCTTCCTGTTTACAAATCCAGTCCACTATACTAGCTAGCTACCTAAATCTACAAGACCTCTTCCAGATCTAAATCCTGTATTCAATCCCCACTAGAAAAATCAATCCCAGTTTCCAAGTTATATGGACAGAATACACAGAATGTACTTCCCTTTATAACTTTCCATTTGCCTCCAGGTATTTGAAGGGATAGTGGCTGAAAGAAAAGAGCCTAAGGCCTTGCTTCCATCTTGAAAAAGGAAATCCCATATAAATAATTAGGCTCTTTGTCATGCAATGCAAACAACAACTTTCCCCATATTTCTCTCACCCTAGATCCTCTTTACCCTTCCCCACCCTTCCTTTCCTGTCCTTACTGCAAGGTTAGTAAGTATAGAATGACTACCCAAAGTAAAGAAGCAAACAAACAAAAATGGGGGGGGGGGGTATCAGTAGACAAACAGATAGTGAAAGAACCTACTGGCAGAGCTGAACCTAGAGTCAATATATTATAAAAAGGGGATGTTTTGATCAAGCACGTGTTGGACTAGATGCTTTCTAAGGTCCCTTTCACCTCTGTCATTTTCAAATCTTGTTTCCACAGTGATCCCTAGACCTTAGTCAGGAGAATAGGTGAAGGGTGATGTAGACGGTAGAAGTAAAAAATTGTAATACCAAGAAAACATATTATAAAAAGGATGTTCAAAAACTTTTTCACATTTTCTATTTGAAATAATATAGTATGCTATATATACACATGTGTATTTGTGTATGTATGTGTTTGTGTGTGTGTATATATATACACACAAGTATACATATACATACATATATACATGCATATACATGTATACATACACACATGTATGTGTGTGTGTGTGTGAGCCTAGTGGTAATTATATATATATATATATATATATATATATATATATATATATATATATATATATATATATATATATAATTACCACTAGGCTCATTCCTCAGGAAAGGCATTGATAAAAAAAATATTTCTAGCAAAACATTTTGTGGCAGCAGAGAATTGAAAAAAGAGTAGATGCCCATCAGTTGGAGGATTGCTAAACCCATTGTGGCATATTATTTTGATAGAATACTCTTGTAATGTAAGAAATGATGAACATAGGGGGCAGCTAGGTGGTGCAGTAGATAAAGCACTAGCCCTGGATTCTGGAGGACCTGAGTTCAAATCCGGCCTCAAGACACTTGACACTAACACTAGCTGTGTGACCTTGGGGAGGTCACTTAACCCTCATTGCCCCACCCAAAAAAATCCACAAAAACAAATAAAAAAAAGAAAAGAAATTATGAACGTGATAGACACAGAAAAGTTTAGAAAGATTTATAAGAACTGATGGAAAGTGAAGTATGCAAAGCCAGGAAAATATACACAATGACTTAAAGCAAGATACATAGAAAGAACAACCACAAAACAATCTAAATTGAGTGCTGTAAAATTGCAAAGAACAAGCTTGATCCCAAAGAAGATATGAGAAGGCACCTCCTCCCACTCCTTTGCAGACTGTGGGCAGGGTCCATAAGTGTGGAACATTTCATTTTAAGGGTTTTTGGTATATTGATCAGTTTTGCTGATTGTTTTCTTCATCTTTTTCATTTTCCTTTAAAAAAATCTTTTTTATAAGAAGTGGCTCTCACGAAGGGGAGGGAGGAATACGGGGAAAAATTTAGGCAATGTAATAACAAAAAATCAATAAAAATTTATTTTAAAAAAGAAAATATTTTAAAGTATTTTCTTCTAGAAAAGACTCTGGCCCTTTAGCAATCAGAGGCAGCTTTTAGAAACTGCTGGGTGAACTGCAGGGGACTGATAAAGTAATGAGAAGCTTAGTTACCAGGGAGCTGACACCTAGCAAAAGAAAGCTGTTTGGCGAGACAAACTGGCTTTTTCAGAAACTCCGAAGTTGTCTTGATTGGAAACAAGGAGAATACTGGGTTTGACACTTCCCAAGTGGGAGGACATTGTGTACTTTTTTTCTCCATGGGGAGAGAAGATAAAGAAGGAAAGAAAAAGAAGAAAGAGATGTTGAAATTGCATCCTCTTACCACTGAGAGGATGGGGCTGGGAAAATAGTAAGCAAAACTGCTGAGAACCCACTAGCTGAACAAAAATCCTCAAAACAGTAGGAAGACCACCACTTGTGTATCAGCCCTATCGGTTTTCCTGGGGCAAAAACCTAAGTGCCACTGGCCTGGTGTATAGCTAGAGGTGGGCACAGGCGGAAAGAAGGTGAAATGTCAGTGTGGAGCACAGGGATTTTTGAAGGTTAATAGGAAAGAGGTGGGGGGGGTGAAGAAGATCAGAATGGGTTCAACCTGCCCTCACCCTCCAGCTGCTTTCTTTCCCTTGCTAAGAACGCTTTTGCTATGAATGCTTTTGGCCATGAGCCAGATCCAGGTGTGAGTGATGAATACAGTGAGACAAGCCAGGAAGAAGTGCCAATTGGGAATCTCGGTAGTGAGGAGTGGAGACGAAGGCAAGGAATGGATCAGCTTGGGTAGAACAGTTCCAGTAACCCGATTTTAACAGCGTGGGTGCTTCATTCACCAATGGAGACTGGAACTGTTGTGTAGAGGAATAGATGGTCTGCAAGGGTATCAGTGGACTCTCCCTGCAACTTTGCAGAGGTCAGGACTATTGCAGAACAGTGCAATTGATCAGATATTTTTTCAATATTTTAATTAGTCTTGATGATTTTTTTCTCTTCTTTTTTTTTCCTGTGTGTGTGTGTGTGTGTGTGTGTGTGTGTGTGTGTGTGTGTGAGGCAATTGGGGTTAAGTGACTTGCCCGGGGTCACACAGCTAGTAAATATCAGGTGTCTGAGGTCAGATTTGAACTCAGGTCCTCCTGAATCCAGGGCCGGTGCTCTATCCACTGCACCACCTAGCTGCCCTTCTTCTTCTTTTTTTTTTAAAGCTTTGCTATTAAGGAATATCTTAGCAGAAAAGGATAGAGTTATGGATAGAAGGAGAAATCTAGGTAATTTTAAAACAAGAGATAGCAATAATTTTTAGAGTGTCTCTAGGCAAAGAATTCAGCAACCTGAAATCAAACTGATAAAGTATATTTCCCTGGCCCTCAGGTGACAGATACACAGTCCGCTCCCAAGCCCACACTCAAAGATTTTTTTAGTTTCTTAGAACTTGCTATAACATTTGCTCCTCTCTAGTCCACACTATGAGTTACAAAGAATTGAAGTAACAGAAGTTTAGTAAAAATGGAGAGAGAGAGAGAGAGAGAGAGAGAGAGAGGATATCAGCCATCAACTCTGCTTCATCTTTTCATTTACCCAGCCTAAGATTTAATCTCCCCAAGCCAAGCTATTTTGTTCTACCCAAACTCCAAAGCTTGGATAAGAGAATCCTTGGAAGGACATTTGACTTTGGGGCAGAAGATATAGCATCCTCATGGTTTAAGTATCACTTTCCCTTTCTCTTGGTTCTTTTTCATCTCTAATTGATGTAGGAGGCAAAAAGGGGTTAACAGAAAAACCTAATACCCAAGATCTAATTCAGATATGAGCTCTAAGAGGGATTCAGACCCCAGTTAATGGATAACTTACAAGTCAGGATGCTAAGTTCTCTTACCCACATAAATCAGTACCCATAACAGGAACATAGGGAGGCAGGCCATGAAGACCTTAAACTAAAACAATGATACATTGACAGGCTATAGAAACTCAAACTAAGAATAAATGAAAAATGAAGATGTTTTGGAACTAGTCATGGGAATCAGAAAGAGACATGCAAAGAAAAGGCCAAATTTGTCCCCCAGATTCACCTTATGATGTGTAAACCCCAAAAACACAACTCCACAGAAAAAAGGTACCCACTTCGGGGGTTGGCTTAGGACCCTAGGAACTCCAAATTAGGATAAACCCTCCCCTGTACCTCCTAAAGGTGGAGATTATTATAATGAGACTGATAATGCCAAGCCCCTCCTGCCCCATACTGCCCCCAGTCCTTTCAGATACCACGAGGCTGTGTTCCTCCATGAATGCCAATGGAGTTTCTGATACCATGACATTCTTCAGGATCTCTTCCTATTTCTATTGCTGAGGGCTGTCCAATGTGTTGCTTACACCTCTCTGTGGGTCAGTCTAGGCTCCAGGTCCCTCTTTCTGACCTGAGACAAGCTTACAGATACGTGGTGAGTCAGTTCTCTCTCTGATATAGGCAGCTTCAGAAAGTCAATCCCCTAAAATGGATGATTGGCCTAAGACCAGCCTCCTCCCAGCTTCCAGAAAAAGGGTCAGGGAGATCAACGTGAACAGGGTAATTTTTCTAAGTATCTTATTAAATATCTGTCAAATAAATGAACATCTGTTCCTTTCGGCATGTTTTCCTAGGAGTAGAACTAGCCCAGAATCACCGAGTAGGAAGAGACCTCTGTTCCTATATAATCAGACAAAAGCATTATCTTAATCCCGACAAAGCAATTAGCAAACCTGCTTTTAGCCAATTAAGGACCATCTTACCAGCTTCTTACAATAATGAATGCATTCCTCCCCACTGCTCCACCTCCATTGAGGACCATTCTTGCAGGAACAATTTTGGTCACTAAGATGTTGCATATGCTAATGAAACAGAATTTCCCTCACCTGGCCTCTTTGGGGCAGATTTCTCCCTTTAAAAAAAATATGTATTTTATTCTGAACTTAAAAAATAAAACAAGCATTTCTATAACATAATAGAATAGGAAAAAAAGATGATTCCACATGAAACTCAAATCTATTATGTAGAACTTGCCATTCCTTTTAAATATATAATAAAATTATCATGTAACTAGTTTTCCTTTCTTCCCTTCCCTCCCTCCCACCATAGATATGGCTACCATTAGACACAAATATGTGTGAGTGCATATATATATATATATATATATATATATATATATATATATATATATATATATATATATATATGTATATATACACATACACATGTGTGTATGTGTATACTTGTACATATATACATACATGTACATATATGCGTGTGATATGTATATCCATAACATATATACACATACATATATATATATATATATATATACACATATATGTAAGACCATTCTATTTATACTTTTATTTATAGGTTGTTTTAAGAACAATTTTGAGAGACTAAGTCATTTTGACTATTATAAATACCCAAATTAACTATGTATGGACATATTAAGGAAGATGTGCTCTTCATCTATACTTAGTTACTCAAAATTGCTCTTAAAACACTATTGCTGTTATTATATACAACTTTCTCTTAGTTCTACTTATTTTGCTTTTCATTATTTCAAGCAAGTCTCTCTTGAAAAGAATAAATTGTGGACCTATCCCACCCAAATTTTGTGTGCCCCCCAAGGTATACTGTTAATCTGGGAAAGATGGAGGATTGAGCTCCAGAATCAGTGTTCATAATGAGATCTCTCTCAAGTTTATCTACTCTGACATTATTCGTTTGATCATTTTCTACTACTGCAAGTTCCCTAGAGATAGTCTTGAAGCTAAAAATCTGGTAGCCCCCAGACCTAGAATATTGAACAACTAAGTCTCTCCAAATGCCTGATTATAATAACTGAAATTTATAGGTAGAATTTTTAAAATTCACAACGCTCTTCATACATTATTCCATTTGATCCTCACAACACAGAATCATCCCCATTTCAGATATAAGGAAATGGAGACTCAGAGACAGGCAGTAACTTGCCCATGATCACTCAGCTAATGTGTCAGAGGCAGGATTTGAATGTTGATCTTGCCAGACTTCCAAATCGGTGATCTTGCCTCTACACCATGCTGGCTCCATTATTGAATGCAGAAACTTTCTTTGATGCCCTACCAGAACCAGAATCATCCTGAAATTTGTTTTTCCTCTAAAGAGCCCTAATTATTATTGTTAAACCAGAGCCCTGTGCCAGACTGGTGGCTGATCTCTGAACACCATTTACTGCCCTATCATTATGGCAGCAAAACAAGGGCATAGTAAGTGAAGAGGAGAGTTCAGACTTCCCTTCCTGCTCTGGCTTTAAGTTTCTTTTCTCAACAAATGTATTAATGTAATTCTATCTTTATGGAAGAATGGAAAGTTTACTGGTTCTGGAGTCAGAGAAAGTGGGTTCAAATTTCAACTCTTGTGTTTATTACTTGTGTGTCCTTGGGAAAGTCACTTCAACATTCTGGTCCTCAATTTCCCCATCTATAAAATGAGGGCATTGAAGTAAATGGCCTCTAAGTCCATTCTAGCCCTGGATCTACAATATTCTGCCTTAAGGAAGTTGGGTTTTTTTTTCCATTCTAGTCCCAGAAGCTGTCATGTTGCAGATGACTAACAATCTTCTCTCACCTAACTCAAAGGATGCTTCCCATCCTCTCTCTTCCATAAACCCAGGAGACAAAGAGGTGGCAAGCTCCCTGATCTTTGCCTGTCCTGAACATGTAGCCTTCAAGTTCTTTCTTCAAGCATTGGTGAAATCAGGAGATCTAGTGAAATCCAAAAATACTCTGGAAATCTCTTCATCTGCTCCATGACTACATGGTGTCTCTATGTTGGCCTTCTCTTTCATTGTGGCTTGGTTTTAAATTAGAACTCTATATGAGTGGGTTTGAGAAGCATCATAGCATAGTAGATAGATGGCCTATGAGCCAAGAAGACCTGTGTTCGAGTATAGTCTCTGACTAGATATATGATCCTGGGCAAGTCATTTAAGCTGTTTTAACAACTCAGATTATAAATTGCAGAGAAGGACTTGATCTTCATTGGAAGAGGGAATTTATCTATATTTAGGAATTCTCTATAACAATGAAATCACAGGTCCACTCATTCCTATTCCTATGACTTGATTAGTCAGAGAGAGTATGACTTGGGTTGAAATCAACCTATGAAACATTATCTGTATGATCCTTGGATAAGTCCCTTAAGCAGCCTTAGCCTCATTTTACTTATGTCTAAAATGGGACTTTATAGTAGATGGGTGCCCAGCCCTTACCATATTGACTGACTGACAGGTGGCTACTGAGGTCCCTTTTGGCTCTAAGTCTACAATACTATGATTTTGTGATTCTCTGAGACAGTAGAACAAGGGACTTAGGCTAGATGTGAAGAGCCCTCAATTTCAGTCCCCAGTCTATGCAACCTGGAGCAATACACATCCCCTTTGGGGGTCTCTCTCTTCATCTGTAAAACAAGGGATTTGGACAAGATGGTCTCTCTAAGGTCTCTTCCTAGCCAATTGTTTTTTGGGGAAATCAATGGTTTTGTTTACCTTGTAGTAGATTTGCTCAAAAGTGAATTTTAACATGGATTTAAGCTGCATCAACCAAGGGCCCATTTAATTATCTCTTGCCTCATTAGTCCAATATTTTTAGGAAGAGTGAGTTAAGACATATATGGAGGGAAATCTGGGTTACTGCCTCACAATTTGGCTAATGCTGCTTTGGAAGCCCCCCGAAGCTGCCTCAGTTACCCTGACCCTTCTCATCGTCAAAAGCATACCACAAGGGCAGCTAGATGGCACAGTGGATAGAGCACCAGCCCTGGAGTCAGGAGGATCTGAGTTCAAATCCAGCCTCAGACACTTAACTTATTAGCTGTGTGACCCTGGGCAAGTCACTTAACCCCAATTGCCTCACCAAACAAACAAAAAAAAAGCATACCAAAAGCCTGGTTTGGGGCTTTGTCTACATAAGAAGCATTCTGGGTCATCTCTACACAGCTAAAAAGAAGTATAGCACTGTGTACAGTCCAAGACCAGGTGTTGTTGGGCCACGTGTAGAAAAGTACAGTGTTCCATTCTGGTGCTACCTTTTAGAAAAGATATGAGTAGTTGTAGAGCTGTCAGAATTATGAAAGGCCTCAAGGCCATGCCACATAAGGACTTCGTGAGGGAACTGCAGGGGTTGAATCTGCAAACAAGGTTTTCTGATTCCCACCCCCCTCGCCCCACCCCCCACTCAATAACACATAATCTATATGCTTCATTTTAATACTTAAGAAGTGAGTGCTTGATTCCTAGCTTTGGCTTCCAGCTCCCTTTCCCCCTTCTACCAGCCAGGAGTCTTTGGGATGACCAAAACAATTCTTTCAGGAAAGGAAAGTTCTATTTTGGATAAAGCACTATCTAGATAAAGAAAGGAAACATTAACATTAGGTTCTACCCAATCCCCACCCCAACCCCTCTCTCCCTTCATATTTTCTTTCACTCTGTAATGAAAGATGTAGAACTTGTACTCACTCACTGGAAAGGACAATACTATTTCCTGTGTATCTCCACCCCCACCACTAATCTATTTCACCATTACGAATCTCCTTCATTTGACCACTACGAAAAGAGAGATTAAGGTTGCAACATCCCATGGGCCATACCAGGCATTACTCTGGGAGATGGATGTTGTGTGGGAGTCCCCAGGATCCAAATCAGGGAACGTGTAACATAGGAGCTATGATCCATGCTGATGAGAACTCTTTGTTTTCCCAAAGGAGAAGTCACAGAATCCACATTTCTGCATAATTTTTGGGCAGGGGCTGAATCATGGAGCTGGCTGGGAAGGAAGCAGCCAGACAGCTGCTATGATCACATAGCTTAAACAGAGCTGTTTACCTACAGAAAAAGCATCCTTCAATAACAGCCTAGACTGTGTAACTGAAGTTGGAAACCACACTCCCATTTATAAGCTGAATTACCTATAGCTCTAGTTCTGATCATTTTTTCCATCCAGAGTAACATTTATGATTCTTTTATGGGAATGGTCCCATAAAGAGACCCCTACATGACTTACTGTCCACATCCCACTGGGGGTTGTGGAACCAAATAGATCTTTATAATACATTACTTTCTACTTTTCTAGAAGTTTATGTGTCTCTCTGCTCTCAGATCAATCAGTTTTACTCTTTCTTCTTTTTCTCCTTACTCTTAGTAGGTGATCACTCATGACATTTCCTTCAGATAATAAGCAGGCATTGCTGGTTGCTTTTGGGACAGAGCCAGATGTGGCTGCATAGGTGGTTATACAGGAAAAAAAGACAACTGAGCTACTGGGTCCCAGGTACTGAAGCTCATCTTAGAGAAATCCCAGTTACCTCTTCTCTGAGAGTCTGAGAAGGGTGAAGAAGAAGAACAAGGTTTGGAAGAGGAGAAATTTTTAAAAATAAAGAGGAATTGGAGAAAATGAAATGAGGTAAAGGCAAAGAAGAAAAAGAAAAGAAAGGAAAAGGAGGGTAGGAAAGGGAGAAAGGTCGAAGGAAAAATAAGAAAGGACAATGTGAGAATAATGAAGGAGAAGAGGAAGAAAGAAAAAGGGAGAGAAGAAAAGAAAAGCCCAAGGAGACAAATAAAAGGAAAGAAAAAGCCTATAAGAAAAGCAAAAATAAGGGAAGAAGGAGAAAACGGAAGAGAAAAGGGAGAATATAATTAAGAGGTAAAAAGGAAAGTGGAAGGATGAATAGAAAGAGAAGGAAAAGGAGAACAAGGAAGAAGGAAGAATTAGGAGGGCAAAGAGGTGAAAGTATAGGAAGAGAAGAGGAAAGGAAGTGAAGAAAGAAAAGAAAGGAGGAAAAGAAGAAAAATCAGAAGGAAAAAGAGGAGTGTAAGAGAGGTGGAAAATAAGGAAGAAAAAGAGGAAGAGCTCTGGGATGTGATTAGACAAAAATCAGGAAAGGAAAGCTAAACTTATAGTAGAATCACATTATAAATAGCAGTTCTCTGGGAGAAGAAGTGTTCATTATCTCCCAATAAGAATCCTTTGCTCCCAGATTTTTTCCCCTAACCCAGAGCTGCCTCTAGATGAGGTCATGTGGTGCTACTATACTATTTAGTATAAATGCTACTAAATTAAGAGTCAGTAAAATGGTGCTCACTTTGCTATTTCATTAGCTCTGTGATTTTCCCCTTTCTGGGATCTCAGTTTTCTTCTCTTTAAAATGAAAGGGTTAGACTAGATGGTCTTTTTTCAGCTCTAATATTCTAAAAGCCTTTAATTCTTGATGGGCATGAATGGAGTCAGTGAACACATTCCTCAGCAGAGACAGGAAAACACGTACTTTTCTCAGGGAGTATCAAAGGACACAGGAGAGAGGTCAGAGAACTCCTTCAGTTCACAGCTACTCCCTGCCATGTTTCCCTTTGGAGCTAAAGTCCCATTTTCTAAAGAGCTCTATATGTCCACCATCAAACAATAATGAGAAGAACTCCCTCCTCAGAAGAAAGAAAGGAGAGTGGAAGGAGGAGGCAAGCGAGTACCTGTGTATGAAATGGAAGGATTCCTCATGTGTCCTCTAGCTGATGGCAGCTGAAACAGGAATCAACGTATCTCATTTGTAGATCTGGGGTTCTGTCCATAGACACAAACTATGACAACAGAATTATGACTGTCCAAAGTAGAAGGGACTTTAAGGAGCACTTTTTCAGCCCTCATTTTGCAGTTGAAGAACTTGAGACTGAAAGAAAGGAAAAGAGTTGACAAAGGTCAAAGAGGTAATGAGTGGTAGAGGGAATGAGTCAAATCCAGATCCCCTGACTCCAAATACTGGAGGATCCTGGGAGTATCGTTGCATTGAGCACAACTACTACATTACTTGTGAAAGGGAAATGTAACAGGGACCAGTGGTGGGAAGGGACTCAAAGTGTCTGGTTGCTCAATTTTTGAATTGCCCATGAAGTTAGGACTACAAAAAAGGTGTCTTTTGTGGCTTTGGACTTAAGATATTTTAGGTCATCAGGTCTAAAGGTTGGAAGAGATAAATGAAACCCTCTCATCCTAACATTGATACCCAGTTTCAGGAATCAAAAGAGATGTACTGCCAGGAAGTCTTTGGTTTAAATAAGAGGAAAAGAGTGAAAGTCCATCACACACACAACAAAAGGGTTTTATAAGGCTCCTAAACATTGCAGAGATTCCAGGTACAACCTTTGAATGGCTCACCTATCAGTTTAGCAGGGATAGTGGAAGTTGATACTCCAGGACACTGTTGGTGATATCCCAGGATATCTACCAGCGCAGCAGGCTATACAATGTTAGGCAGACTTTAAAAGCAAACTGTGAAAGTAGAGGGGGTAGGGGGCAGCTAGGTGGTGCAGTGGATAAAGACCCGGTCCTTAAATCAGGAGGACCTGAGTTCAAATCTGGCCTCAGACACTTGACACTTACCCTGGGCAAGTCACTTAACTCCATTTTAAAGAAAGGGAGGGAGGAAGGGAGGAAGGGAGGAAGGAAGGAAAGGAGGAAAAAAGGAGGGAAGGAGGGAAGGAAGAAAGAAAGAAAGAAAGTAGAGGGGGAAGATAGAGGACAAAGGAAGGAAAGCAGGGGTCATCCTTATAGTTCTACAGCAGTTATCACATATTTAAAACTGGAGGGGACCCTAGATGTGATCAAGTCCAACCCCATTATTATACAGAGGAGGAAATAAAGGTCCAAAGAGTTTGGGTGTCTTGACCAAGGTCACACAGGTAGTAACTGACAAAAGATTTGGGGAAGATCTCCTGTAATCTATTTAAAAATAGGTATCATTTCATTCTTTGTATTCCTATTCCTGCTACCTAGCAGAGTGCCTATTACATAGTAGGTGCTTAATCAATGCTAGTTGATTGATAGCAAAGGAGTTAAATCTTTTGACAGATTAGAAACACAGACGGATCAGATAGCTGGAGCTATAGGCAAATAGATAGATGCCTGTTTGTACCCCAGGGCTTGTTTCCTTTGTACTTTGGCCCTGCAAACATAGTTCTTAAAGCATCCTTGGCTTTTAATAAATAATTATGCCCTGAAACTTTAAGAGATTTGATTTTAATATTTAAATCATATCCAAAAGCAAGTGTCCCCTTGAAATAAAAGAAGGCCCAGTAAAACAAGAGCTCAGAAATAAGAATGCAGACATCAGATCTCAATTTTAGTTCAGTTATGTCATTACACTTGTTCCCCAGCAGACACTTTGATCTAAGGCAGAGTCTTTAGCCATCCTCCTCTAAGTGGCCTCTGTAGCTGAGTGGTAACTGAAAGGCAGATGTGCTCGAACCAAGATCCTACAAGGAAAGAGAAGCAAGAATAGGGCCCCAAAAGATGAGGTTATCTTTCAGGCTATCTTCCCTCAACAAGAGATTGTTAATTGTCAGATCACCAGTGGGAAGAGCAAAGGATTAAATGTCAGAGGTCCTGGGGTTCAAATCTCCACTATGCCACTTAGTAGCTTTGTGACCTTTGACAAGTCACATTTTCTCTATCTTGGCTTCCTCACCTTTCAAATGAGGGAATCGGGTTATATGACTTCTAGGGTCTCTTTCAGTTCTAGATCTATGAACGCAGCGGGATACCTGCCACATGCCACAAGAATATTTTCTCAGTCAACTAACAACTACATATACAAAGAACAACCTCCTATGATCATGATGCTAACAATCAGGTATTTTTATCTGACCCTCAATGTATTTTCCACCCAACATTGAGGACTCAGTCACTATTTCTATTAACCACTGGAGAACCTGAACTGTTGGCTTGAAAAGAAACTATATTCCTTATAGCTCATAGGACCCACAAGTCCTTCCTATGAGTGACTTGGCTAAAGTAAGGGAGCTGGAACTCCTGTGGTAGGTACATAGGAACTAGATAGGCTGTTGCAATTGGGGAAGTAGGAAGGAAAATGTAATGCTTCACCCATAAGTCTCCAGTTTTGATGGGCCTCAGGGTCAAAAGTGATTTTGATTAGATTGAAGAGTTAACTGAATTCTTCCTTGTCCATGCTTCACACTAGTTGCAGTGAAGCTGAGCGACCCAACCAGAGATATTGAGGGGAACTTTACAGATTCAACTCCTTCCTGCTGATTACACTCAAAAGTCCAGAAAGGACTTTTCTTCTTGGCACAATAAAATTACTTTCTAGTTGTTTTGCACATAGAGAACCTATTGAACTTCTCTCTTCGTTAAGACCAGAATGAAGTCATTGGAGGGGAAAGGAAAGAGGCTCACAATTCTCCCCCTCCCCCATACACATGAACTATGGCCCTTTGCACAACACTTGGTGGTAGCCTGCCTAGGTTCCTGTAACTGAAACCTTCTAACCTTCACGAATGGAACCATTTAATACCTAGCTATTAAATCCACCATGCCAGGAGGCTCTGGAATGAAGTAGCAGTGTGGTATGGTGAGAAGAATGCTGGATTTAAAGTCAGAGAACATAAGATCAAATCCTAGTTCTACCATCTGCTACCTATGTGACCTTAAGGAAGTCATTTAATCTCTCTAAGCCTCAGTTTTCCTTGCCTGTAAAAATGAAGAGTTTGGACTAGTTGGCCTCTGAAGTCTCTTCCACCTCTAAATCTATGATTCTATGATATGTAGCACTCCCTCTGGGCTATTCCCCACCTACCACTCACACTAGAAGACTAGTTGCTCAGAGGGTGGCTGACTACCACTCCCTCAGAGTTCTACTGGATTAACCCTAAGAGGCTGGTTATCCAAAGCTAGTACTGTCATTCAGGAACCCCAATTCTTCTGCTTGCCATTGACCATCACTCAGATGTAATTAAATTGTTAGCAATGGGCATATGCTCAAGTGGTATAGTAAAACTATTCTGTACAAAACATTGACTCCAAATCAATGTGGAATTCTTCCCCAGCCACCACATAGACAAAGGCCCCCAGGAGGATGGGCTCAGATTAAAAATTCAAAGGTGGAAGTCCTCTTTTCCCTTTCTAGATGCCTCAGGACATTCCCTATAGTACACCAGCTTCCTGCTGGTGGTGTTCAAGGGTCTGTGCCTTTATTGAGTTCACAGCTGACCTGCCACTGGACTCAGTAGTTCTGAACTGGTTTGCTGCTTTATACACAGGCCCAAGTTTATTTCTGATTAGTTAATTGCTAAATATTTTCTTCATATAATCATCTATCTTTATCCAATGATCAAAGTGTTTTCCTCACAAATTCTTCACAAATTGATTAAGAACTTATTTGTACCTAGTTTATACTTTTTGTTAAATTAATACAATGGAACTCATTGGGTCTTCTGTCATTATGTTAATTGGGGTGAAGATAGAAAACTTCACCTTTGCATAAGGATGCATGTGTATATATACACATATATATACATATGTGTGTGTATGTCTGTATATATACACTGTATGTTTCCCCAAAAAGGATTTAAGCTCCTTGGCAGCAGGGACTATTTATTTTTTGTCTTTGTATCCCCAGTGCCTGGCATAGTACCTAGCACATAGAAAGGGATTGATAAATGTTTGTTGTCTGATTCCCTCTCCAAGCTCAGTTTGTTTTCTTTTGTTTTTCTTTCACCTGTAATGGACCCTCCAAAATTATGATCCTATCTTCCTCTAATAAATCTACTTATTGTCTGTTATATAGACCTCTGCCTTTCTCATATCTGAGTTGCTAAATACACAATTCCCATAATACCTCATGCAGTGCCTTGCAGAGAATGAGCTCTCAGTATATCAGCTGGCCCATCAATTAGAGAATAGATAAATAAATTATAGTAAGTGGATATAATGAAATTGATTTTGCCATAATAAATAGTCCACGTGAATTGTACAGAGAGGTATTGGAAGACTTATGTGAACTGATTCAAAGTGAAGTAAGCAGGAGCAGGAAAACAATATACATGATGACTATAACAATATAAGTTAAGAAGTGAAAAGAAAAAAAATTAAGACATTTTAATTCCTCAGCCTGAGCTCAAAGAAGAAATGAAAAACTGCACCTTATTCTCTTCTTTGAAGAGGTGACAGGCAAGCCATGGGTGTAGAACAATGTATATACTCTAAAATTCAATTGCTATGCTGTTTAGTTTTACTTTGTGACTTTTTTTTCTCTCTTCTGTTGTGTTTTTTTTTGTACAAGGGATTGTTCTCTTAGAAGGGCAGAGGAAGAGATAACCTTTGAAATGAAGGTGGTGTAAAAACAAAAAAAGGTCAATAATTTTAAAAATTGGCTGACTAGTTTTGACATTGATAATTGCCAACTGGAACTAACCTTAGTTTCACTCCCTCCCCTAAGTTCCCCCATTAAATCTCCACATTACAGCATGGGGGATGAAGCAATGCTACAGAAATGGGTATGTTTTCCCATGAATTTAATTATGCAAGGAGTAAATCTTTGTGCAACTTTTATAACATGTTCCACTGTAGTGTAGCAAATGTTTATGCACCAATAAATAGAGACTGGAGGGTAAGAATTCACTTATGCTCCAACAGTAAGTTATTTCGCCTCTCAGCCTCAGCTCCCTCATCTGTGAAATGATGTTCTCATCTGCCTAGGTGTTCTCTAAGATCCCTTCCAGCTCTGACATTCTATGGTTCTATGATTCTCCCAAAAGACTTAGAGACTGTAAGCCTAATTCCTCTGTAATAAATGGAAATACATCTAAGTCATTAGAGAAAAATGCATGCCAAGACTGTCATCCTTTTGAAACTCTCTTTATCCTGAGTCTATGTAGTTCTTCATGCCCACCTCTGGTCATAACAATTGCCCTTTTGATTATCTATCCAATGGTAATATATTAAATGCCTACTGTGTACAGAGCTCTAGGTTGGTGTTGGAAAATATACAATGTTCAGCTAAGACAAAGTCCCTAAACTTATGGAGCTCACAATCTGGGAAGGGGATCTAAGGAAAGATAATTACAATACATAGTAACACATGATAAACACATTGCAAAAAGAAAAAGCAAAGTACTGTTACCAAGTTTGAGGTGTTTAATAATCAATAAGGTTTTTTTTAAAGATTTCATGTATGAGGAGATATTTGAGTTTGTCTCTAAAGGATGAGAAAGTATTTATTAGGGATTGAAATAGGCCATTCTGAGCAGAAAAAACACCATGATCAAAAGTTATCAAAGGTTAGGGCTTATTTAGATACAGATAACAGTATGGTTTGGGAGGCCAAGGAGCATGGAGCATGAATTTTATGTAATATGCAATAGAGAGCCATTGAATATTTCTTGAACAGAAGAATGGCATTACTACATCTGTGAATAAGAAAGAGTAATCTAACAATTGTGTGCCAGATGATATAAATTAATGGTAGCAGAAAAAAAAATCCAGTAGGGAACTATTGCAATGGTCCAACTGGTTGGTAATGAGGACATGTCCCAAGAAAAAAGCAATAGACACAGTGGGGCAGGTAATAGATGTAAGAAAGACTTTCATTTTTGTCTTTATATCTGTCAGGCCTAGTACAGTGCCTGATACATAATTTGCACTTAATAAGTGTGTGTGTTGATTGATCAGTAATATTAAGGGATCATGTGTGGATAGGAAGACTATGTATGAGCTATGAGGTAAAATAAGTGATTATTCTTGGAGGGTGGGATGGGGGAATGTAGTCTGAACTTAACCCCCCCCCCTGCAAAGAGCATATCCATACACACAGCAGGACACAGGAAGAAGATTCTACATATATCTGTGAATCACCATTTCATACAACATGCTTTAAAAAAAACTATATTATGAATTCTACATGTCACTTTTCAAAGGAGAGTTAGTACAACAGTGAATATGGAGTGCTAGACTTGGAGTCAGGAGGACCTAAGTTAAATCCTGTTTTAGACATTGATAGCTGCATGAGCCAGGCAAGTCACTGAACCTTTGTCTACCTCAGTTTGCTCATTTATGGAATGGTAATAATTATAGGACCTACTTCCCAGAGTTATTACGAGGATAAAATGAAATAGTGTGTATAAAGCTGCTAGCTATTATTATAATTGTAAAATTGTCCTGATTATCTGTGCTTCCTTCTATGATTCCTTCTGCTTTCTTTCAACCATTGGAAAATGTTTCCATAAAACTATTTTTTGTAAAATCACCATAACTAATCCCCTTCTCTTCCCCCTCCCTGCAATTAAAAACTGTAAGGAAGAGGTATGGTAGCCTCAGACCGATCTAGAATTGGAAGTGAGGAGGAAAGAATATATCCCATCCCTTCTGTTCCTGAAATTGGGCTGTGGTCTTGGGTAGAAAGGGTTTAGAAATATGTGGTTTGTTCAGGAGAAAAATGGTTTTCTGTTGATGCCAGGAAGTGGAAGGAATGTTGGTTAAAAAGAACCATTTGTGAAGATGTCTGAAAGTTTGATAACTGAGTATGGATTTAAATGAATTACTTTTCTCATTCACAATCCAGTAAATCCATTTGTTTTTCCATCAGTTCCATCTCTCAAGGGCTCCACTTGGGATCCATTCAGGGGCAATAAGAGAACAGGATTTCAAATGAAAATAAAGGCTAAAAAACAGAAAGTTCATTTAAAAACAAATTCTGCTGGACATACTAATCCTTGTTAAAATTTAAAGTCTTATGAATATACGACCTTCATTTTCTACTCTTCCCTTTCTGCCCATTAAGTGCCTCAGAACTCCCCAAGGACTTTCTCTTCCATCTACTTTGGGCAAAGCAAGTGCCAGTGACGTGATGTTTACGTGGAAAATTAATTAGGGAGCCAAGTCAAATCCTATTGCATTACAGAGAAAGCCATTTTGATTTCAAATTCAAATGAGTTAATTAAAAAGTGAGTGTGGAGGCTAGATTAAATCAGGATGGTTCATTCAGTTTCCCCAGGGAAGCTAGGATGCTGCTGGACTGCAAGATGTCTAAGGTCTCCTCTATCAGCTCTTAGTCAGGCATCAGGAGGTACTCATTTGGGTGGTAGAAGAGGAAGCATCATGACCACCCTAAGAAGCCACTAAAAGTCCTCCATGCAAATTTCACCTCTAATAGCCTCAGATTGGCTGTACTTTTACCCTAGTCCATAGGGTGTTAGAATTCAGGGCTGGCAGGGACTTCAGAGATCATCCAAATACCCTCATTTTACAAACAAGGAAATAAAGGCCCAGTCAAGTATGACTTACTTAAGGTCACACAGGTCACAAAGCCAGGATTCAAATCGAGGTCTCAACTTGAAATCTACTTTTTTCTACTATACTACATTACCCATGCTTGGTTATTGCCCTAATCCTATCCCCTAATTCCACAGCTAGCTATGGGTAGCTCTCTGTTATTACTTCAAGGGAGCCCCACTGACCCCTGTCCCATCTAAGAGTTTGGGGAATCCCCAAAATTCTGGGACCCCTGGTATTATAGTAACTTCTAGGAGTCATACTCCATGACTCTATGACTCATATAAGTTACTTAGAAACATGTAGAACCTGAATGTTTTTTCCCTCATTCATAGGCTCAGCCCAGAATCCTAGGAGATCTTGACAACCTTCATGTGGAACAACATGTAAATATGTTACAATATGTTATAAAAAGAACACAGACCTATTAGAGCTTGAAAGACATCAAGCTGTGTACCTCCAGAAATGTTTCTACAGTTCAATCTACGGTGTTGGCCAGCTTCAGGTGACATTACTACTCTTTGTGTGTGCTAACATGAATTCCCTTTCCCTTGCCAACAACTTCTCTGCCCTTCAAGAAGACACTTGAATAGAATTTAGGAGACAGAAAGGACCTCTACCCCTATCTAGTTCAATGACACCCTAAAAATAATCTATACTAAGAATTCCCAAATGTGGTAATTCAGCCTTTGCTTGAAGATATGCCACGAGGTGGAACCCATTACTTCCCAAGGCAGCCCAATGCACTTTTGGAGAGCTCTATTAGTAGGCTTTTTATTATATTTAACCTAAATTTGCTAAAATGTTTTTTCCACCAGTCAGTCAATAAGCATCCATTAAGGGTCTACTATGTTTCAGGTGATATGCTAAAACCTAGGAATGCAAAGAAAGACAGAAAAATAGTTCCTACTCTCAAAAACTCACAGTCTAAAGGAGAACATAATAAGAAAACAACTAAATACAAAGAAACTCTATATAGAATAAATTCATGACATTCAAAGAGGGAAGGAACTGGCATTAAGGGGGATTGGTTTCTCATAGAATCAGAATTTTAGGTGGGACTTGAAGGAAATATTCCAGGCTTGAGGAATAGCCAGGGAAAGTGCCTGGAGATGGAGTATCTTGTGAGAGGAACAGAAAAACTTCAGAAGAGGGGAGAACTTTGGTGGGGAGATGGGGGAGAGGTAATGAATTTAGTTTATGATATGTTTATTTTAAGATGTCTGTAGGACATTCAGTTTGAGATGTCTAATTGACATTTGGAGGTGTGAGTCTGATGGTTATGAGAGAGATTACAACTGGATAAGTATATCCAAGAATCATCAGCACAGAGATAAACTGAAACCATAGGAGTGGATTAGATCACCAAGTGAAATTGCATAAAGGAAGAAAAGAAAAGCTCCCAGAACAGTGTCAGAGGGGCCATCCACCTTTAGTGAACTTGAGCTAGACAAAGATCCAGCCAAGGAGACTAAGAAGGAGTGGTCAGGCAGGACTGATTGATTTATACAGAGACTGGAGTGAGAAGGGCTGTCAGCCATTCTTCCCAACCTTCTCTGTGGAGAAAATTTAATCTTTTGCCATCTACAGGTCAACCATAATATCAGTCACGTAGGCCCCAAATCAGATTTTCTCACGTTATACTCATCCCAAATATGGGATTTTGTAAAGGACCGGAAGGGCTACCCAAGAGCATTTTAAAAATCAGCAGCGGTGTTTTCAAACCCTCTTTCCCTTAAGTATTTTCTAATTGTTCATACTTTGACTTATTCTGCTTATCTCATGACAGATATAAGTTGGCATTAATCAATCAATTAGCATTATTAAATGCCTGCTAGTTCCAGGCACTATGTTAAAGAAAAAATGTGAAACATTTCCATTACTATCAGTCTTCCTTTTAAAACCCTGAACCCTTCAGTTGTTTTTAAATGTTACTAAATTGTGCATTGGAGAGAATCATTGCCATTAACAGATCCATCTGCCTGCCTATCTATATGAATACAAAGAAAAGAAGCTTCTCTAATCTCCTTGGTAATGAATCCTGACATTGCTGCTCGAGTGACCTCAGCACCATGCCCAGTGCCTCTTTGAGCAAGGACCTTCCAGTCTTATCCTTTCCTTGCTTCCTACCACCAAAAGTTACTCTCCCTCACCTCACCCCAAGCTATAAAGCAATCTCTACCTCTAGACATTCATGAGAAGCAGAATTTGTTATCTATCCTCCAAGGAAGCCCTCCTGCTCTTCTAATGAGAGCTATTAGATACAATAGCCTTTCTTGAACAGTGGATATAAGAACAAGAGGCCCAAAATACTGTACTGCAACAAAAAACTGGACCCCATACCAAATGAGGAAATCACTGTTTGGAATGAATTGCCACCTACTAAAAAGAGTTTGCCTATCTACATACTTAGCTAAATAACTTCAAGGAGAGAATCTGTCAGATCAGTAGCACCCTCAGATATATTCTATCTTTGAGGTTCAATCTCCTTGGATTCACTACTCAATCAAAGCTATTTATAGACATATACCCTTGGGATTTCTATTCTTAGTTTTCCAAGGTCATCTTCCTCACCTTCCAACTGCTGCCAGGGCAGAGTGCCCTGTGTTTGAGTCCATCATTCAAGAGCTCAAAGATGATTCTTTTCAATTTCATGTAGAATCTATCAAGGGATTTGCTGATTTCAGCAAGGAAGGAGCTCTATATCAGAGACTGTCGTGGTTCTTCCTAAATAAAAACCTAAGTTGTCCCTGAAATTCTTTCCCATTGTTCCAATCTCTGCCCCTGAAACAGACAGAGAACATTCATTCCTTCTTCCATGTGACTGCTCATGAAACCTTAAACTATTGTCATATCCTGCCCAAGTCTTCTCTTTTCCAAGGTAAAGATCCCTATTCCCTTCAACTAATCCTCAGATGGCATACTTTTGCTGCCCTATACCAACTTGTTTGCCTCCTTTCTAGATGCTCCTCAGTTTCTTGTCGTCTTTCTTAAAATGCATCACTCAAAACTGAACACAGTACTCTAGATGTGGGCTGACTCAGATTTGAAAGCAGCAAACAATTTGTTTCAGAACAGTAAGTATGGCAGTGGGAAGAGTATCAGTTCTAGAGTACTTGGACCAAAATTCAGATTTCAGCTCTCCTATTTCTATCTTTGTGACCTTGGGCAAATCACTTCACCTCTCTAGGACTGAGTTCCCTCGTCTGTAAATTGAAGGGGTTTGGCTATAAATGACCTGTAAAATCCCTCCCATCTCTAAATCTATGATCTATCATTCTAGTCTACTTCAATGGCTTTTGGGGAATGTCAAGCCCCAGTGGTTAATGAACTCAGCCTTCCATGATGTACTGGACATGACAGGAGAGAGAAGGAGGAGGAGAGAATACATTGACAAATTTACTCTTGGGACACCTGCCAGCCTATTACCTTGTTTAAAAAAATGGTTCTCCAGCTCCTGTTATAGAGCCATCTCTTCATGAAGCTGGAGAAGGGGCCAGTTTGGGCAGAGGAAGCTGAATCCATCAAAGATGGACATAGTCCTACAATGGTGAGCATCCATAATGCTGAAGGACCTGAAACAATTGGCCAGCAGCAGGGATATTAACAGGCATCAGTTATTACCTATGCTTTATTCCACATTTAATAGTGTTAGGGGGGTCCCTTGAACTTGTTCTTTTGAGTTGCCATGTTTTGCAGAAACAATGGACCCAGAGTATACAATAGGCCCTGAATGCGTCAAGGAAGAAGTCTTCCCCACCCTTCAAGTTGACATAATTCACTGTTTGTACCTGAAGCTGGATTCCCTGTGTGTTCTTGGGAGTCAAGACTGGTGCCAGTCACTTTGCACTAGATTGAGAAACTACTTGTGCATCTGAGAGCCTTGTAGATAAGCAGAGCATCCTATCTTCATAATCTAGGAGGTCCCAAGGGAAAAGAATGCTGCTTTTGCCATTTTAGTTATTTGTGATTTCTCCTCCCCTGCCATTCCCATTTTATGAGGAGATTTCTGCTTCCTCCTCCTTCCTCTGCTATACTTTCATAAATATGCAAGCTTGTGTTTGTGATTGGAAACACTTTGCACTTGCTTAGAGTTACACATACATGTTCATTTCTTCTGTAACAAATATAGTTGCTATGTAATGTTCTCATTGACTTGTGATATTATTTTTGGTTAACAGTAGCCCTTCCCAAGTCCCCCCCGCCAGATTTCCTCAGACTCACAGAGGTTCTTCTTTGGCCCCCTAGTATAGGACCTGCCTTTTGGGAACTGAAGCAATGGTTCACTTTGTCTCTCACATTAAGTATTCAAACTCATGTAAAGCACTTGTAATAGATACAGATGCCCCTAATGTAGAAGTAGCAGTTCTTTATTACCAAGCTAGTATCTCTCTCTTCTATCTATAAAATGCCATGTATACTATAATACAATTACTGAAGCTGCATATTGTTCCAACTGTTATAAAAACAATTTGAAAGTATTTGAGAAAGTTATGAATTTTTGACCCAGAGATTCCACTCCTGGGCAACCTATGCCAAGGAAGTCAAGTAAAAAGATAGGTACAATGAATATCCAAATATTTATAATAGCACTTTTGTGCTAGCCAAAAAGGAGAAACCAAGTGGGAGCCCATCAAAAACAGAATGATTAAACCAACTGTGATATATAAATGCAATGGAATAATATTGTGCTATATGAAACATGAGAAGTTCAGATAAATGAGAAAATGTGTGCAAACTTATAGGAAACAAAGAAAAAGCAACCTGAAAAAAACACACACAATGACTATTAAAATATAAATGAGAAAGATACCCAAAGGCGGCTGAATTCAGATTAATGTAATTACAAATATTGATGCTAGAGAATAGATGCTCCACCATGTAGGTTGAGAGGGAGGATAACTACAGATGCTGATTATATCAAGCTTAGACAGATGTAGATGCTTTACTGATCAGTTTTGCTTGACCTTTATTACAAGGTGGGGTAGGGTACTTCTTAAAGGTCCAGGAAGTATACTGGGAGTTCACTGTTAATTGTGATTAAAAATAAAAAGATATCAAAAAAAACTTGTTAAAACAGAAATAATGAGCTTGGCACCTCCCTACTATCACCCTCTGTCTCTTCTGCCCTTTGTAGCTAAACTCCTCAAAATGGCCAAATACAATAGATACCTCCACTTTCTTTCCTCTTACTCTTTCTTAACTCTTACAACGTGGCTTCTGAACTGATCTTTCCAGGGAAAAGCTCTCTCCAAAGTATTAATGATCTCTTGCTTTCCAGATCAAATGGGCTTTTCTCAATCCTCCTTGACTTCTCTGCAGCCTTTGACACTTACTGAAAACTCTCTCCTCCTAGATCTTCACTTTTCTCTAGGTTATGGGGGACTCTACTCTTTCCTTGTTTTTCTCCTTCCTATCTGACTGCTCCTTTTCTATATCCTTTGTTGAATCCTCCTCCAGATTATATCTTTTCAACTATAGGTATACCTCAGAGAGCTGTCCTGGGTCCTCTTTTGCCTCTTCTTCTACTTCACTGGGATCTCACCAGTTCCCAGAGATTTCAATAACATTCGTGTAATGGTTCATGAATCTACCTTTCCTACTCAATCTTTCTGCTGACCTCCAATCTCCTATTGTCAATTACCTTTTAGACATCTCAAAACTGGATTGAAAATCTTAACTGAATATGTACAAAATAGAATCCATTACTTTTCCCCCATGCCCTTCTACCTTCCCTACTACTATAGAAGGTAACACCATCATCCCAGCCCCTCAAATTTGCAACCCTGAATTTCTCATTATCTTTTACCTTCCATGTCCAAGATGTTTCCAATACCCACTAATTTTACCTTTGCAACCTCTCTCAAATATATCCCCTTCTCCCCTCTAACACTGCTACACTCTAGTGCAAGCAAGCCCTCATCACTCAGATCTTGATTACTGCAATATCCTGCTGGTGGACCTGCCTGCCTTGAGTTTTCTCCTTCCTCAAACTATCTTCATTAGCCACTAAAGTGATTTCCAAAACTCAGCTCAGAACATGTCTCACACACACACACACACACACACACACACACACACACACACACACACACACACACTAAACTCTAGCAGCTTCCTATTACCTTCAGGGGCAAATACAAAATGAACTTTTGGCATATGAATCCCTTCATAACCTAGTCCTTTCCTACCTTTCAGGTTTCTCACACCTACTGCCTGACATGTACTCATTGATCCAATAACACTGGCCTCTTGGCTGTTCCACAAATAAGACACTTCATCTCCCAGCTCTGGGCATGTTCTCTGGTTATTCCCTATACTTGGAGCACTCTCCTTCTCTATTACAACCACTGACCTCCTGTCTTCCCTTAAGTCCCAACTAAAATCCTACCTGCTACAGGATGCCTGTCCCTAACCTCTCAATTCCATTGTTTCCTTCTTTAATTATTTCCTATTTATCTTGCACATAGCTTTGTTGTATATCTTTGTTTTGCATATTGTCTCACCCATTAAATTGTAAGCTCCTTGAGGGCAAGGAGTGTCTTTTGCTTCTTTTTGTATTCCCAGAGTTTAGCACAACTCCTGGCACATCATAGGCACTTAATGTGTTTTGAATGAATGAATGAACCTTAGCATCTTTTATCATTTAGTTCTTCTATCTGCAATCACATATAATATTATATCTAGAGGGGGCAGCTAGGTGGCAAAGTGGATAAAGCACTGGCCCTGGATTCAGGAGGACCTGAGTTCAAATCTGGCCTTAGACACTTGACACTTACTAGCTGTGTGACCCTGGGCAAGTCACTTAACCCTCACTGCCCTGCCCCAAAATAATATTATATCTAGACCCTCAAATTGTGTTACAGTTTTGGCCCCCTATTATACAGAATAAACCTTCATCCTCCAAGTAAGGAGCATCTCTCCACTGTACTACTACCCTCTATCCCATACTCAATAAGAAAACAAATGTTAGAGCAAGACATTTACTGGCACATTTGTCCACACACACTGCCACTCAACATTTAGGTTTATTTTCTTTACTGTTGGATTTTTTTGTAATAATGTCATTCCTTACTCCAACAGAACGTAAATGTAGTTTTCCCTGGCACTCTTCACCCCAGGCTTGTTATTTCTTATCCTACCCCTGTGCCAGTAAACTAATGACTACCAATGGGAAATTGGAAGCAGCTTAGACTGGGCAGCAATGGACACAATGTGGCTAATGATGGCAAGTAGATAACCTCAGAGTCCTGTGGGAGCCTTGGTGTTAGGCCTAACTATAACTGAATGCCAGGAATCTCCATAATGGGGAAATCCTCAAATAAGCTGATAGATAGAACTATAGGATATATTCCTTCACACACCACTCCAATCAACCTTCCAATCAGCATAAAAGTATTGGCAACTTTCAGAACCCAGAATCCATTGTAGTAGTAGAAAGATCCCCATTAAAGAATAATAATTAACTGACATGTATAGGGTACTTCAGTTTTTCCTATGTCATAATCTTATTTGATTCTCCCAATCCCTCAGTAAGGTATGTGCTACAGCTATTGCTATCCCCATTGTTCAGATGGTAAAACTGAAGCTGAGAAAAGTTAAGTGGTTTTCCAGGGTCATGCAGTTAGGTATCCAAAGGGGTAATCTGAAGCAATGTCTCCCTATGTCAAGTCTAGTGTTCCATATCATACTGTCTCCCTATAGGGTACCCTAGGCCATCCTTGAAGAATATATCTCCACCTGCCCTAGAAAAACTAGAAAACCTCATTCTTGGGCCCTGCCTGAGGGTCTTTCTCCTTCTTCCTCTTTTAAATTCAGCCTCTCTTGCTTTTTATTTATCCTTCCATCTCTTCTTCTCTCACTTATCCCCCCCCCATCTCAATTTCACTCTCCATCTTTTCTTTTATAAGCTTTGTTCTATACTTCAGCTTTTTTGTCATCTTAATAGCCATGAGCACCCTCTCACATTCCGAGGCCCCTTTGATCTCTGCCTGAGCTGGGCAGACTGCCATGAGCTGGTTGTGCCTTTAATCTTCTCACTGTGGATCAGTAATAACTCTGGCTACTTCTTTTTTGAGGTTCTGAAACTGGAATTGCCACTTTCTTCTTTCTTTTTTTTCTGGATGAAGCATCACTTGCTTTGGCCCTGAGTCAGACATGAGCCTGTTCCCAGCTCCTGAGTTGTGCATTTGGGAATCAAGAATATTTCAGATACATTTTTTTTACTTAGCTTAACATAATAATTAACCTTAATTTCATGTAGAAATGAAATTGTCTGTTTTTTGAATGTCTTTGAAGAAAGCATTGAAAAATCTCTAGCTACCACTGTTCCTTTCACTGTTATTATCGTAGAAGTGATTTTTCTGTTTGAAATGTACTTAACAGTCCTATTTTTTAAAAAAATAATATCCTATGTCCAAGACAATTCCAAAAGACTCATGATGGAAAATGCTCTACACATCCAGAAAAAGAACTGTAGAATCTGAATGCAGATTGAAGCATACCATTTTCACTTTTTTGTGGGTTTTTTCTTTCTTGAGTTTTTTCCCTTTTGTTCTGATTCTTCTTTCACAAAATAACTAATGTGGAAATATGTTTAACACGAATATACATATATAACCTATATCAGATTGTTTTTTTTTGTCTTTGAAAAAGGGAGGGAAGGGAGAGAGGAGAAAAATGTGGAACTCAAAATCTTATAAAAATGATGTTGAAAACTATCTTTATATGTAACAAAATAAATACTATTAAGATTGAAATAATAATATCGTATGACTCCATATTATCATGCCCTTTTTATCAATGAAGTGAAACAGAGATAAAAACAGATTACCTTAAACTTATCATAAAAGTAATAATTAGAACTAAGGCTAGGACTGACTATAGGGTCTCATTGAACTCTAGCAATTATCTCATAAATAAATGCATACAGGTAAATCTCAGGTAATCACAAATTAAATCAATCATTTTAAAAAATATTTCATTGTTGTTATTATTGCTTTGAAGAGGATATACCTCTTCCTTTTCTAGTAACATCCTGGGGTTTTTTTTTTTTGTTTCTTTGTTGTTGTTGTTTTTTTTTTTTAAAGTCAGGCAGTTGGGGTTAAGTGACTTGCCAGAGTCACATAGCTAGTAAGTGTTTAGTGTCTGAGGTCGGATTTGAAACTCAGGTACTCCTGACTCCAGGGCCGGTACTCTATCCACTGCGCCATCTAGCTGCCCCTCTAGTAACATCCTAACTCCAATAGAATCCTCCCTGTAACAAAATAAATCAGTTGTAACAATACAAATCTCCACAACAGGAACATTGGACAGTGTATGCAACAGTATACATTTGTAGACTACCACCTCTCTATGGAAGATGAGACAAACATTTCTTAATTAGACCACTGAAACCAAGATTAGTCATGACATTTTTGGAGTTCCACTTCTAGAGAGTATCTTCAAGAACCAGGATGTGATCCATACCTTTCAATTAGTTAGGGCCATGGTAGCCAGAATAAAGCCCAGGCTGAAAGGAGATATGAATTGGAAATGGTGAGCATTTATTTGTGCATTTATATGCACATGTGATGGCATCTATTTCATTGTTTATTTGATTTAGAGTTGTATGTGTATAAGTGTAGGGGTCTTGCTATTTGTAGTTTACTGCGCTTATTTGAATATGTGTGCACTTCTTATATGTATTCTTTTTTTTTTCTTTTTTTTTTCTTTTAGTGAGGCAATTGGGATTAAGTGACTTGCCCAGGGTCACACAGATGGTAAGTGTTAAGTGTCTGAGGCAGGATTTGAACTCAGGTACTCCTGACTCCGGGCCAGGCGCTCTATCCACTGCGCCATCTAGAGGCCCCCTCTTATATGTATTCTTGATGCTCATTCTGCTCCCCTCCTTTTATTCAGAGATAATTGAGAGACAGTTGTAGTGATAAAGCCTGCATTTCTGCTGTGCTACTTGGGATTCCTTGAGTCTTTGTTATAGAAAGAGCTATAACTAAGGATTGTCTGCCTGTGACAATTCATTTAAACAAGTGGTTAGAATGGAAAGGTTTGATGCTATGGAGAGGACAATCTAAATGTGGGCATCCTTATTCTAGTATAGAAAGAAGCCTTCCCCTAGAGAGTCAAGACCAGGATAGGAGTGCCATGGTAATGGGCCCTTGAGATATGGAAATGGTGGTCACAATGAAGAGAAATTACAGTATCCCCAGAGGGGAAATACTATTTCCATCAATACTTCAGTGTCTTTGGAGAAAGCCTGGTAGCCCTGTACTTGTTACAGTTCTGTGCAGATTTAAGACCGGCTCTTTAGATAAAATTTCCTGAAGTATGAGCCTGGCATTTCCTATATTTTCCTTGCTAATGTGTATTCATATCTAATATTTCTCTGTGTCTAAGGACTTATTAGATCTCATAAGCTTAAGATTCATTTAATTCAACTCAACAATCATTAATTAAGTATCCACTGTATGGAAGGTATTATACTAGCATGTCAAATGTCAACAATCATAGGTCCAAGGATATGAAAAACAATGTTACAGTTAAAAGCATGCACCTTTTTTTTTACTTCACTGTGCGGGTATTCAACTAACTTTCCCAGTGTTACTGTCTTCTAGATTACTGCGCTTTATGTGCCTGCATGTTTCTCAATGGGGCTGCTGTCCAGCAGTTTCCACCTCCTGAAAACTGCTGCTACATCAGTGGCTATCAAAGTACACATGTTTCAGGAGAACTGTTAGCAGGTCTAATTTCAGAACTCAATCAATGAGATTATGTAATGTTTCTCTATCCTGTATTACTCCCATCCCCAACACCTCCCTTCCCCAAGGGGATTTACTTGGAATATTCTATGGACCTAGAAGAATTAGTAAAAACTTCTTCAGTGATCAGGTAGATTCCTCTCCAGGGGTTGATTCAGAATAGAACTGTGGAGCTAGAAAAGACATAGAGGGTTTATCTGGGTCACTCTTCTGCTACTATGTAGTTGAATATAGAAACTTCTGAGACAAATGGTTCTCTATTTTATTTTTTTTTATTTTTTTAGTGAGGCAATGTGGGTTAAGTGACTTGCCCAGTCACACAGCTAGTTAAGTGTTAAGTGTCTGAGGCCGGATTTGAATCAGGTACTCCTGATTCAGGGCCGGTGCTCTATCCACTGCGCATCTAGCTGCCCCCTTCGATTTTATTTTAAAGGTTTTTTTTATTTTAAGATTCTCTCTATTTTTTCTCTTCTCTCTCCTCTTTTCCTCTCTCCTCTCCTTTTCTTCTCCTCCTCTCTCTCTGACTCATCTGCTTTTATTCCAATGACCTAAAGCCCTTTTGATCCTTTCAAATGATTAAGGATTATTGATCCCTAATCTATTTTTTTTTGTAGGACAATGCGGGTTAGTGACTTGCCAGGGTCACACAGCTAGTAAGTGTCAAGTGTCTGAGGCCCAGATTTGAACTCAAGTCCTCCTGAATATAGGGCTGGTGCTTTATCTACTGTGCCACCTAGCTGCCCTCCTAATCTACTTTTGATAGCTTCATTAGTTCACTCTACATATGTGGGATTTCATTGATTAATTTGACTGAGTATGGGATTGTCCACCCATATAATATGACCCTATGATCTCTCACAAAGGTCACTATATTCCACATGAAAATATTCTGTGATAGGAACTAGTAGTAGAAAGTAGACAGAGCCTGAGATTCAAACAAGATCCTCTGACTTTAAATCATCTTCTCCTATCCCTGTTTCCCCATATCTTTTCTTCTTTAGGAAAAACTAGTCCTCATGTGCCATGGTCTCCGACTCCTTACCAATCTGGCTGTTCTTTCCAGAAACTTTCTAGTTTATTAACTGCTTTCCTAAAATAAACACAGTAGTGGTTTGTTTTGTCTTCCCTTACCTGACTATAAACTTCTTAGACTTAGGAACAATGTCTTAGTGTTATTTAATCTATCTTTTCTTTATTTTACTGTAACATAAAGCTGTGTATTCTTCATCACATTTTGTGTAGAGAGAACTACTTTCCTTGCAATACTTAGCTGTAGTATTGGGAACATATCAATGAATTCAGAATTGTTATGCACATTTCTGGGAAGAGAGAGGTTTAGAAGATTTAGATTCACAATAGGTAGCAAAATAAGTAGAGCATCCTACTTAGAGTAAGAGGGATCTTGAGTTCATCCTGCCTTAGATCATTATTAGCTTTGTGACTCTGAACAAGTCACATAATCTCTCAGGCTCAATTTCCCTATCCTATGTCTGTGAGAAGCAAATGGGATAATAAATGTTAAGTACTTTATAAATTGTTAAATTCTATATAAATATTAGCTATTGTTATTATTCCCAGGATAAGAATATTTTACATTTGTCCAATAAAGCATTTTTAGACCTTTTAAAAGCCCTAGCAAGTTTAGAATCAAGAGGTTTCTATCTGAAAATCAAAGCAACAAAATAGCAAACAAAGTGAAATCATAACAAGACCAGAAGAACGAAAAAGCAAAATCAGAAAGTATTATACACAACTATATGCTTTTTTTGGTGAGGCAATTGAGGTTAAGTGACTTGCCCAGGGTCACACATCTAGTAAGTGTTAAGTGTCTGAGGCCGGATTTGAACTCAGGTCCTCCTGACTTCAGGGCCAGTGCTCTATCCACTGCACCACCTAGCTGCCCCTAAATGCTTTTTTAAAATAATGAGAAGACAAAATAGAGAAATGTCTTCAAAAATAAAAAATAAAGTTAACAAAAGACCAAATAGAGGTTTTAATCTAATGTCAGAAATGGAAAGAGTACCAACTATAAAGGTGCTAATAAAGGTTGGGTATGAGTAAAGGGAAAACTCCTGCCCCTGATAGATTCAGAAGAGAATTAAATGAAAATTTTAAAGAATAATTAATATCAGTATTACACAAATTTTTCTCAAAAATTGAAATAAATCTCCCTACCAGATTCCTTTTATGAAACAAATATAGTTCTAATACCTAAACCATGGAAAGATAGAGTACAGAAGACAACTATAGAACAATATCTTTAAACCAATAGCAGATGGTTTTAATGACTGTTAAATTACTTAGGAAAGAACTCCATATTTGATTTTTTTAAACTTCCAGGAATTTGGAAAGCAGTCTGGCAAAAACTAATGGTCAAAAACCAACAACTTATATTTTTGTGTATAATACACTTCAAAATGTATACAAAAAACCCTAATATTAAAGCTCATGCTACAAAAATTAAAAGTAAAGTATATTGTATATCTTCTCATAGCTAAGTGTAGGAGATGTATTCTTAAAATAAACAAGGCAGAGAGATAAATACATAAGATAAAATCGATACCTTTGATTATGATGATGTCAAACTGAAAAGTTTCTGCACAAATAAAATTGATACACCTAGGAAAAGAAAGAAAATGGTTATAAATGGGGAAGGGAGAAAAAGCTTTATATCGAATTTTGTAAATAATTTTTAAAGAGAGAGATGGTGAGAGATAGATAGATAGATGATAGATGGTTAAGAGAAAGAGAGTTTGCTGTCCCTCATGCTGCTAAAAAAAACAAAATATGATATCACTACATAAGGGTCAAAGTCAAAGTGTATCCAACTGTGACTGACTAGATCAATAGAAGAACGTCTCGGTAAGTTCTATCACAGTCTGGTGCAAAAAATCCATATAAATATGGGAAGTGGTTTAGATATCTCTAAATTTTCACAACTTCTGTTCCTTTTGAGCTACTGCAATCCTGCTTTGCTCAGAGAGCACAATACCTTCTTGATGTGGACATGTGATGTGGTTCTGTACCAGTATTTCCCATGTCTCAATTGATTCAAGTTCTTCGGAGACATTGATAGTATCCTTGTATTGCTTTTTCTGACCTCCATATGTGTTCTTCCCTTGTGTGAGTTCTCCATAAAACAGTCTTTGGCGCAAATATATGTTTGGTAGTGGAAATACATGGCCAGCCCATTGCATTGCCCTCTCAGCAGTAGAATGCTTGGCAGTTCAGCTCAAGAAAGGGTCTCAGTGTCTCATACTATTATCTGCCAGGTGATCTTCAAAATGTTCCTAAGATAATTCAAATGTTATGTGAGTCAGTTTCCCATCATGGTGCTGGTAGAATGTCCTTGTTTCAAAGACACACAACAGTGAGGTCCGCACCTGCTTTAAAGACCTTCAGTTTGGTAGGCATCCGAATACTTCTCTTCCACACTTTCCTTCAGAGCCTCCCAATACTAAGGTACCTTTGACAATGCATGTATTGATAGACAGATAGAGACAGACAGACAGATAGATAGATAGATGATATATAGATACATACATAGATAATAGACCAAAACCACTCCCTTATAGATAATTAGTCAAGGAATGGGAACAATTACTTCTCAAAAGAACTGCAAACTATTAACCATATGAATTAATGTTCTAATCACCAATAATGGGAAAAATACAAATCAAAACAACCCTGAAGTTTTACCTCATATTCTGTAAATTTGCAAAGATTACAAAAGATGGGAATAGTAAATATTACAGGGGTTATAGGAAAATAGGCACACCAGTGCATTACTGGTTAAACTCTAAGTCATTGCAGCCATTTTGGAAAGCAATTTGTTATTGTGCAAATAAAGTTACTAAAATAGTCATACTCTTTGACCTGGAGAGTCTAGTACTTGGCTTATACCTCAAGGTCAGTAATAAGAAGTCACCATATATACCAAAATATTTATAGCAACACTTTTTGTGTGTGATGGCAAAGATTTGTGGATAAAGGGGAAATATATGCCCATCAATTGAAGAACAGTTAAACAAATTGTGGTATATTAATGTAAAGGAATATTGTTAAACTATAAAAAATGATAATGTGACAAGTACAGAGAAATATTGAAAGTTCTATATGAACTGATGCAGGATAATATAAGCAGAGACAGAAAATAATATACACAATGACTACAAGGTAAATGAAAAGAAAAACAAAAAAAAACAAAGATGAAGGTTACAAATTACAAAGAACAAGCATGACTAAGAAGAAAATAAAGGAGGAGACACTCTCACTTTCCCCTTATAGAGGTGGAAGGTCCATAAGTGTTGCATATTACACATATTTTCAGACTTTTCAATGTATTACTTGTATATGCTGATTTTTCCTTCTCTTTTCCTTTTAAAAATATTATTTGCTATACAAAATGGCTCTCTAGAAAGGGGAAGACGAGTGATACTGAGGGAAAATATGATGATAAAAAAGAAACTAAATCAATAAAAACATAAGATAGAGGAGGAAAGAGTTTCCTACTCATTTAATAGCAGGAAGCCACTTCTGCAAGAATTATTTGATCTACCCTTTCTCTGAGACCTATTGTACTGGCCAGAGTTGAAGGGGAGAAAGGAGTGCTGAATTATTAAAGCTCCATTTCAAGTATCTAGATGTTAGCAATGTATCAATCCATAATAATATTAGGAGCCTCCCTGTTACTAGTCCTGGCTCTGTTATGCAATATCTGAGTGATTTTAGATAGGGCCTCAATTTTCTCCCCTATAAAATAGGGAAATGAGAGAGAATTAGATGATAGATGATATTTATACAACACTGTACAATTTTCAAGGCACTGTACATACATCTGGTGGTACAATGGAAAAATCACTGGACTTGGGATCATGGGATCTGAATTGAAATCTTGGCATTTCCACTGACCTTAGACAATTGATAAACTTCTCTGGACCTCAGTTTCCTTATATTTAAAGTGAAGGAATTGGTTTATATTATTTCTTTGGTTCATTCCAGATTTAGGTCTATGACCCTGTAATATGTTGCTGTGAGCAGCTTTCCAAATCTTGTTATATGTCTTGTTTTTCCCTATTAGAATACAAGCTTCTTGAGGGCAGGCACTGTCTTCCTTGATTTGTATTTGTAACCCCAGTGCTTAGCACAGTGCCTAGAACATAACAGATTTTTTTTAATGTTCTTTATTAATGCATCTTAATATATGTTCCAGTGATCTCATTTGATTCTCACAATAGCCCTGTGACATAGGTGCTGTTATTTTTACAATTTTACTGGTGAAGAAACTAAGAATCAGTGATTTGTTCAGGGCCACAAAGATGGAGCTGCAGCATTTAGTATTCTAACTCTTCCTCTCCTGTCCTGGAGAAGTTGCCTTCTCACACCTCTTCACCTGCTGTAATAGAATGCTGGAGAAACACAATACACAGATTAAAAATGGAGCCCACAGAAATGATGATGGCTAACAGGAGTGACCTCTAGCTACCAAACAGATCCCAGAATCAAAGAGGTCTCCCTATTTTAAAAAATCTCAAAGCTAGAAGGGACACAGGAAATCAGATTGGAGTTGACAACCTCTAAGCTCCTTTCCAACCATGATTCCACAAGACAGCCCTTCAGATACTTGAAGATAGTCACTTTCTCTCCCAAGCCTTCTGTTCTCCTGCCTAGACATATCGATTCCCATCCTCATGGGGCATGATTTTCAGCCCTTCCCTTATTCTGGTCACCCATCTCTAGGTTTGTTCTAGAGTATCAATCAACATCACTCCTCAAAGGTAGTGTCCATAACTGGATTGTTCATCGAAGTTCCAGCCCTGAACATTATTGTCTTTTTATGTGACTCATGGTATCATCACTGGGGATTCCCAGGGCTCAAGAACAAAAGGAATTATGCCACTGGTAGTATCTGCCTAAAGTTCCTGTGCTTCCTTTATCCTTTTCCCCCTAGGGTTCAGGGATATTAGACTAGAAATACTCTTAGATCTTTGGATTATAACATCAGTGAGAAGGTGGCTAGAGGGCAATTTGCTAGTAGTGTGCTCTGAACCAGATCTTGGCCACCCACCTCCTGAGCCAAACTTTTCAACCTTTGTCAATGCCAATGCCTATATTCTTCCATGGGAATCATGCTCCTAGCCCCATTGTGTACTCTCAGGCAGATGATGTGTGTGTGTGTGTGTGTGTGTGTGCGCACGCACACACACACATGTGCACCTACATATTGTGGGGGTAGGAGGTTGTAGCTTGATCTCTCACTGTCTGATTGGATTCTTTAAGCCTTTTTTATAACAAATGTCCCTTTTGTGTGTGGGAGAGGAAATGTAACAATAAATACACAGCACACACACCCCCAACACCTAGCTCCTCACTATCACATGTACAGCTCCTGCAGAAACACAAAGCTAATGGTTTGTGCAGGGGGCTCTGTGGCAGCCGTTAATTTCCTATCATCTGACCTTTACCTGAAGAACATGGTCCTCTGGGATAGGGCTCATCCCAGACGTGCCTGAGGTGGCTAATGCACCAAATTAGAATCTCCAGGTAGCTAGCTGGCTCAAGGCACAGCTAGAATAAGTTCTAAGGTACAGCTTCCTCACCATGGGTATTGGGGATAGAATTATGCACTGGGTAATGTCACTGCCCTGGGGAAGGGGGGTGGGAGATCAAATCTTCAGTTCTGTTTTCTCTCATAGCGAGAATGACATTTCTCATGCGTCCTGAAGCTGTAGACACCTGTAATTCTCTATGTGGTTTTATTACCAATAGTAACAACAAAAATTTGGGGATGGTTGGGAGGAAGGTGTTGTCTGGTTGGTTGTGATTATTCTAAGGAATGTGACAGTTTTCCTGATGTATCGGCAGACGTTCCTATCCCAGCCAGTTTAATAACTTTTGTCATGTGGTTCAGTGAGTCTAGAAATGCAAAATTATCTGGCTGGTGTCCAGAGATTTGTCAAACAAAACCTTAAAAAATAACATTTAAAAAAAACTTTGCTGTACATGGTGGGGAGGGGGCTGTGGAGGTGGGATTCAGTGGAAAGAAGACCTCAGTAAAAGCACATATATACACCCAGTACAAACAACTATTTTCATGCACAATGTCTTTAAATTGAAAAATACAAGCCATCTGTAGAACATAGGAAGAACAAGCTAAAATCCAGAATAACAATGCATGCCCTCAACAAAGGTACCATGATTGCCTTGGACAAACAAAGGTGAACCAAGAAAGACAAATATAAACTTGAAGACAGAGCTTTTTGTCTCTTAATTCTTCACCTTTCTGCCCCATCCCCACCACAGTGTCTGGAGCAGAGTAGGCATCTTCATAATGCTTATTAATTGATTTATGATTATAAATGCTAAGAAGGAAGAGAGTTTTAATAATGAGGAAGTGTTTTACAAGACACCAACTTACTAACTGGTTGTGGCTTATAAAATGACAATATTTTCTGTTTGGCAGATCGGGAAGTGCCTAATGACAGAGGGGATGGTAAAGTCCCTAAAATGTCAGTGGAGGCTTGTGAAGGAGAGGTTGGCTTTAGGCACCTCATTTTCAGACAAACCTAAGGTGTAGTATACTCTTTCATTGTCAACCTCTGCATCAAAATGCTTGGGAGAATCTTAATATTCATTTGCTCAAAACTGAAATCAACAATCTCTCATCTCTCTGAGTTTGCTATCAATTGCCCCTGCCTGAATTAGCCAGAACAGCTAACTCTGTGCCTCTTATATCGGGAAAGACTCAAACAATTAAAATGGAGATCAAGGGTTCCTGGCCCTCTGAAAATCATGACCAAGTCCCATGGGCTGAGTGAAGTTGAAGCTGACAGGGCTCTAGCACAAAGTCTTCAAAGCCAGACTCACAGCAGTGGAGAGACCTAGCCCTTCCTTCCAGAGGATAGTTAGTTCTGCCATCTCTGAAATGGGCAACCATTGAAGGAAGTCTCTTCCTCAGCTCAGGAAGTTCAGTGAGAACAGTTCAGGACCCCTGGAAGGAGGGGAGAGAATAAGGTACAAAATAACATTTTGCCTTCCATCACCTTTTGAAAATCAATCCATTGTGTTTTAAAATTTAATCAGTGTGGGGGCAGCTAGGTGGCACAGTGGATAGAGCACTGGCCCTGGATAGGAGGACCTGAGTTCAAATCTGGATTCAGACCCTTGACACTTAACTAGCTGTGTGACCCTGGGCAAGTCACTTAACCCCAAATGCCTCACCAAACAAAAGACAAAAACCAAAATTAATCAGTGTGTTGAATTTTGAGCATCACAGTTGGCTACTTGACCACACAAAAGACATGTTTCACCAAGCTAAAAATTTATAAAAAGAGATAGGCAGACAGATAGATAAAATATATGTGGGGGAGTATGTGTATACAGAGAGACAGAGAGAGAGAGCAAGCACACACATTCAAAACAAAGAAGCTGTTTCCTGGCTAGAGTACAGCTATGTAATATCTGTGCTCATAATACTACCAACATTTAAAGGAAGGGCAAGTCACTAGGCCTTAAGAAGGCACTTTCCAGTTCTAAACCCTGTAATTCTGTGAGTAGTGCTACAGCTGTTCAAAGCTGCATCTACAGAAAAGGTTAACCTGGAAAACTAGCTATATTATAAAAAGATTTATGGGTAGCAGTGGATAGGGAAGAAGAAAGAAGCAAAGAAATCTTTAAGGCTTTGAGCCTGGGAGACAGGGAGGCAGGTTTCATAAAGCCTAGGAAGTCAGATTCATAAAAATAGGTAGAATATACATTCTTGAGGGCAAGGACTTTTTTGTTTTTTTCTTTGTATATAGAGAGATCATAACCTGAAGGAGAAACAACTTCAAGGAACATGACTACTTTATTTCAACGAGGAATACCAGGTATAGATTTAAGACAGGAAGAGACCTGAGGGTCCCAGCTGAGCTGTCCACACAGCAGAGATGTGAGCTTAAGGAGACCTGAATACTCTACAAAGAAAGGACTGACAAACCATGTGCAAGGATACATGTGTGGCTTGTTTCTTTAAGTTTGGCCAATTGTTCTTATGGACACCATGAGTATTTGTAGTAGAATGTACCCAACATGGTGGGAGGAATGAGAAGAGATGTTTTTGTACCTATTCTTATTATGCCATTTGAGTAAATGCCTTGGCTAAGAACTAATTAAGCTTGCTAGCTGACTTCTAATGGGAAGCTTTCTGATGGGGCCTTGTTTGGATGGGAGTTGAAGGAGTAGCACAGAAGTGTTACATACAAAAGTAAAAATGAAAGAATTTAGGTGTGGAGATCACTATCTCTCACCTCTACATCTTCTCTTCTTCAGGTTAATCATCCTCAGTTCAATCAAGGAAATTCTCAAGTGACATGATCTTTATCCCAGTTGTACAGCACAGTGGAAGAAACACTGGGTGAATAGCCAGAAAACCTGGCTTTGAATCCAAGCTTCTCACTGACTACCTGTGTGAAACTGGGGAAATCACCTCTTCCTCATCTTTAATGAATAGAGGGAAAGGGAAGGAAATGATCATTCAACAAGCACCTACACTGTGCTAAGTGCTTTTACAAAATGTCATCTTACTTGGTATTGAAGGAATAAGAGTTCAATTTAATGATTTCTAAGATCTTTTCTAGCTCTAAAATCCTATACATAACTATACAAGATATGTTTCAGTTCACTAACTTCCTTCCTAGAATGTGGCACTGAAAACTGAACCCAGAACTCCAAATACAGTCTGACTGAACCAGGATGATCACCTACCTACTTCCAGACTCCTTATTTCAAACAGCATAGCCTAAAATTGTATTATCTTTTCGGCCATCATGTCATCTTCTTAATTCACATTGAAATATATTAAACCCCACCAAATCCTTTGTTGCACAAACACAAATGTCTCATTCTCTACTTGAACAGTTAGTTTTTTAATCCAAAATAATCTTTTTATTTTTCCTCTATGAGATGTCATTTTATTATATTTGACCCATCAGTTTAACCTCTCATGATCTTTTTGGATCTCTATTCTCTCATTTAGGCTCAATTAAAAGATGAGGTTTTGAACTATTAGAGTTATCCAAGAGTAGAATGGGCTATTTCATGAGGTAGTGAGCTCCTCATTACAGGAGGTTGGAAGATCATTTGTGGGAATGGTATAGTAGAAGATACCTAGTCAGGTACAGGTTTCAAATGGATAAAACATACTAAGAGCACCTTAAGGTTAAGAAAGGATTTTTCGTACCACCATCCTTGCAAGGTAAATAGCCCAAGTATTTTATTCTTTTACAGATGAAAAATAAGACTTAGAGAGGTGGGTAACAGAGAGAGGACTAGACCAAGAATTTCTGCTTCGAGTCACTCTCTGTTCCATTGCATCATGGTGCTTTCCTAGATGACCTAAAGTCTCTTATAGCTCTGAAGGTCAATGACTGTAGAAGAGAAAGTAGAGCAAATGTATCTTTTTGTCCTTTTTACAGAAAGTTTGCTATACACTTTTGGCTAACACTGTGCACAAATTTCTCTCCTTCAAAACACTGTTTTGGAACCAACCAGGCCTAAGACAATTAGAAGAGTTTCCATCAGCCAAGTTGGCCCATGTTTCACTCAGAAACTTGTTTTACTTGAAACTAAGGCTCAGCCCCCATTATCATTACTTAATGTCAGTGTAATGGCCAGCATGATACCAAGGCTTTGTGTAAGATATATCATCTCTACAAACTTCAATGTGAGCAGCACAGAGCAGGAACACTGCATCCCAACTTCCCCAAATGCGATCAACCATTGATATTGATGGGGGACCATCAATCACTTGCACAAGGCTTTTAACTTGTCTCATTTTTAACTGAGGTTTACCATGCATTACAACGGGATATTTAAAACCTTGTATACATTTTATCAAGCCTTCATGACCACTAAATGCTTTCTGGTTTGCAGCTCTAAATATTATTCATTACTTCTGACGAGGCAGTATGGGAAAGCTAGAGGAAAAGAGCGAGAGTAGAATTTGATTAAAAACAAGTAAGAAAAGAGAACCCAGAATGTGACTAGGCCCTTTGCATACAGGCTGAGTACTGTGCCTACATACATCCCAGAGGGTAATGCAAATGCTAAGTGATGGTGCTATGGGTGTGGTCTGGTAAGGAAAAGACATCCCTCTTGAGCCAGGGGGGAAGAATCAGCTATTAGGTTGGAAGGTTGATTATGGGGCTGTTAGGGTACTTCACAGGAAGGGGAGGGGGAAGTCAACATCATAGAATCACAGAATTTGAGAGTTGTAAGGATCCCCATTGGCCAGCTTTTCCAACTCATACAATATCTGAGAGAAATTAATCACTATCAAGTCAACAGTACTTTGCATTGTTCTAAGCACTGGGCATACACATGCAAGCAGAAAGATGGCACCTGCCTTCAAGGAGCTTACATTCTAATGAAGAAAGACAACACATAAGAAGTAACAGGACCCCATGCCTTCCGATTCTTCATAGGACAAACATGGAGAAACCAACTGCCTCAAAGGAATTAGAAGGGTTTACAAAAAACACAGACTAGTAATGCCTAAATTAATAGGTCCATAATACCACGATGGGCTTCAAATGAATACATGACCTAAATATTTAAAAAGTCATATCATGAGAAAATTAAAGGAGAGTGGACGGAAATACTATTGAATGTTCAAGTTGGTTGGTGATTGTTAAATTCACAATAGAAAGGTTAAAAACATAAAATAATATTTTATTATATTTCATTTCAGCTCACCCAAGAAGAAGTCTTGAATCTAAAACAAAATGTCCAGGTGCATGGATATGAAGAAATGAAGGCAATACAGAGAGAGGTGCTTCTAAGCAAAGGTCAAAATTGTCAGATAGAGAAATACAACCAGGTGTTAATCACTAGAAGGATCTCTCACCAGAGCCTTAAGTATACTGGATTACTACTATTAAGAGGATGGATAGGAGTCAGCTGTGACCCCTTGAAAGGCTTCAATGGCACCTCGCACACAGTGTCCATGAGCTCTCTCTTTCTCCTCAATGTGTTGGGACACCTAGGTCTTAATCTACTTCACAATAGGGAAGTTCATCTTTTCATAATGGCTATGGCTTTTCACAGAGATGGGAAACCAAACCTAATTCCTGTCCTCCCTTAAGGCATCACAGTTACAGGAATCATCTAGGAACAAAAAATGTCTGACTTTATAAACAGTGAACCATTTCCAATAGGTGCATACAAAAAGATGGTAGGGGATTTTACATAATAGTATGCCTTGCAAGATAATCATCTTGCATCTAATCTACTATTAGAAAGGAACAGTCTGGGGCAGCTAGATGGTGCAGTGGATAAAGCACTGGCCTTGGATTCAGGAGGACCTGAGTTCAAATCCAGCCTCAGACACTTAACACTTACTAGCTGTGTGACTCTGGGCAAGTCACTTAACCCCAATTGCCTCACCAAAAAAAATGTTTAGAAAAGAACAGTCTGAATTATTTTATCACATTTTTCATTCCTTCAATTTTATAGCATTGAAGCAGCCTCCATTTAGATTCTCTCTAATATGTAATAGAAAGAGCCAGGAGAACAGAATCGAAATCCCTGCTACCATATATCTAGTGTGGACAGTGAGAGGCACCAGGATGGAGTGAAAAAACTTCTGTATTTGGAATTAGAAGACCTGGCTTTGGATCTCTGCTCTTCTACTTACTATCCATGGGACCATGGGTATTTCAATTCCTTGTTCTGCACATCAGTTTCCTGCTCTGTAAAATGAGAATCAAATGATCTTGAAGGTCCTTTCCTGCTCTAAATACTAAATCTTAAGTCAGTCCTCCTCTCTGAGCCTCAACTGTAAAATAAAGGTGATGATATTGACACAACCTATGTCTCAGGGCTGTTGAAGAGTGCTGTGCAAAGCTTAAACAATCATATAAAATTCAAGTCACTAGTATGCTGTTATTCTCTGCAGATGCAATTCAATACACATTTATTTAGTACCTATTCTGCACAAGACCCTATTCCTACTGCTATGGATAAAAAGAAGAAAAATGTCTCAAAAAGTTTATAGCCTACTAACAACTCAATAAATTCAATTCAATTTGTAGGGAAACTGAGGGTGGCACATGACAAGCAGAGCAACACTCCAGTGGAGACTACACATGCAGCAGTCACCATGAGACCAGCAGACACTAAATCATAAGACCAGCAGAACCCAGTAGGGTGCCATACCTAGTGAGGAGCAGACCCACTGATAGCGGTACGATGACATAACCAAAAGACATAGTGGGAGACAAGGGGCATTACAGTGGCGGAGGTGTGAGCTGCTCCCACCAAACATTTTCTCCATATATAGACTTTCATGTGTGATTAGTATGAATGTTCATTCTTTTCACTGGTAGTGTTTATAGTTTTATATTTATCAGAGAGTGTACCCTATGCTCATGGGGAGAAGGGGAATGGGATGTTCTATTGAAAATCTTCTTACTTTGCTATACTATTAAATGTTCTTTTCTTTGAACTAATTTTGTCCAACCACAAATGGATATCCATGAGCGATAATTTTAAGTGGAAATGGATCCAGAGTAGCTCCAACATGGTATAAATGATCTGAGGCCCCCATGGGGTGAGCTGACGCTAAAGGGACTAGATTCCAATTCAATAGACATTTATCTAAAACACTAAGATAGACACAAGGGATGCAAAGACAAAACCAAAAAAAATCATCTCTGCCTCCAAGATTTTTACTCATAATAAGAAGATATGATATTTAAAGCATATAAGTAAATGCAAGAGTATATGATACAGAATAAATCACTAATAGCTAGGGGCATCTTGAAGGATGCCTAAGGTGAGTTTTGGAGGAAGCTAAGAGTTCTAAGAAATGGAAGTAAAAAGGAGGTTAATTCCTGACATGCAAAAGCAAGGAGGTAGGAGATGGAATGTTGAGGTTGTTTAATTTTAAGGCACTTAACTGTGGGAGCAAGGAAAGAACCCTAGGCTGACAGCAAGTTGAACTAGATGATCTATCTGTCAGACACCTTCCAGCTCAAATATCCTCTGTATTTTCAACATGATCTTTAGAGATGATGACTTTCCTAAGACTATCATATAACAGCCAGCTCCTTAAGGTCTTCATTTTTTTCATTCAGAGTGATAAGTGAAATGCAACCAAGGCCAGCACTGACCAAGTCTTGGCACTGTGAGTATAGTTCCAGTCTGAAAAAGCATTTGAGTAAGATGTACTTAGTCTTTGTTTTTAGTTTCAATGAGGATAAAGGGTCTGCCAAGACCAATCCAGGGCCTAAGGATACAAAAAGATAAAAAGAAGCTAAAAGGTAATTTCCATTCCCTCAAGGATCTCATTATACATCATGACCTATGGGCAACGGGGCAGAAGACACAGTGGGAAGAGTTCTGGACTGGAAATCTATTAGCTGTGACACCTTGAATAAGGCCCCAAACTTTGGTAAGCTTTATTTTCTAGCTGGACAGCAGCAACAACAGGCTAGCTCATTGTCCATGTTTTTGGATCAAGATGATTATGGACGTTAGTGATTCAAGAGAAGGGTCTTCAAAGAAGCTCCAGCACTGAGACTCAAAAACCTTAAGAGGATATGCTATGAAAAGGGCTCAGAGTAGTAGTGTTATGTGTAAAGAAGATGCTTGTGTTTAATAGGAAAGAACTGTAGCCCAATTTTAAACTGACAGGATGGATCTTATACCAATGACCAAGGTCAATCAGAAAGACAGAAGATGACTATAGATCCTGGCCCAACCACAACTTGCCAGATATCTGTACAAACTTCTTATGTACTAATACTGTTCATAGACTCATTTCCATGATCTCCCAATTGGCCCTCCCTGAAAGAAGTTATGAGAAGTAGTGGCATCATCTGCATGCATAGAGAAAGGGGTAAATGTTTTTGTTTTGTTTTGTTTTTAATTTTCATAAGCTAGTGATTTTGGTAAGTATCAGAGAAGTGTTTTGAAGGTGTATCTGGAAGAACTGCATCCTAGTGGGAGGACCAATGTTGTCACAGACTATCTGGCAAGACCTTTGTTTAAAAAGGTATACTAGGGTGGGCATGATGGTACATATCTGTAATTCCTGCTGCCAGAGAGGCTGAGGCTGGTGGATCACTTGAGCTGCATTGGGCTAAAGGGATTGGGTCACTAAGTCCAGTACTGGTATGATGAACTTTCAGGAGTGAGGGGGCCACCATATTGCCTAAGGAGGCACAAACTGTCCAGGAAAGAAATTGAACAGGTCAAACCTTCTATCAAGATCAGTTGTGGAATTGACCCATGAGTGGCTACTGAAATTCTACCCTGGGTGAGATAGGGAGCCCTAGTCAATGATTAGATGGATAGATGATAGATAGATAGATAGATAGATAGATAGATAGATAGATAGATAGATAGATAGAGTGGACTGTATAGCACTATGTAATTTGCTTTCCTCATCTTTGCTGGGCCAATAAGAATAAAGTTTTTGTGCAACAAAATGAAAAGTTAACTTGAAACCCCTAAGGCTCTTTCCAGCTCTAAGTCAATGACCCTACAGTCCTATGAACTGGCCCCTCTATGAGCTTTAGCAGAAAGAGCACACACCTGGAATGCAGAGCTCAAGGCTAATACACAATATACTCCTTGTGCATAAGGACATGTGGTTTTAAAGATTCCTTCAGGTCTTCAAATGTCTGTATTTGGAGAGATAAGTGAAGCTCAGCCAAGGCCAGCAGGTACTAAGGCCTGGGGCTGACTATTAGAGCAGTTCCAGCTTGAAAAAAATGTCTTTTCCCCGAGCCTTTGAGTATCAGCCAGTCTTTCCTGACTAAAGAAAGACAGACTGGTGATGTGCAATTTCTCAATTAAATAGTAATTTAAAGTCTGTGTTCATGTTTTGGCTTTATAAAACTATGTGTTTATTAGAGTGAGAAACAGTGATATTTATAGAAATGTTCTCAGATTCTCTGGTTGGCAGGTCCTGAAATTTTCATAAACCAGTTTAGTTCATTGGCTTGGGATACCACGACCTTTTCACACGGAATTGGTAGGGAATCTGCCAACTACGAGGGGGAGGGGAAAGTATGCATATGTTTTTACTTGTTGCCCTCAAACTCAAGTGATACCAAGACTTGTTTTGAGGAATCCAGGCCTGCTATTGGCTCTATACCAGTGGGTCCCTTGCAAGGGACAAGAGCCCTAAGCTGCTGTTTACCTGATGCTTACTATTGTTGATGAAATGGAATAAGGACCAGAAAAAGAGTTAAAGTACTCTAGATGTTCAGGAAATACCTTGGTGCAAGAAAAAGTTAGCATCCACACATAGTCTAGAAGCAGATTTTGGCCTGTGGTACAGGAACTTTTAAAATATTTTGGTAACTATATTTCAATATCACTGGTTTCCCTTGTAATCTTATATATTTTATCATATGCATTTAAAGACATCTCTTTTGAGAAGTTCATAAGCTTCACCAGACTGCCAAAGGGATCCATGACACAGAAAACATAAAGAATCCCTGGAATAGAGACACATTGAGAGCTACTGACAAGACCCTAGAGAGCTAACCAACAAGAAAAAAGGAAGGATAACGTCCCCAAGTACCTTCTGAAGACAGTCCTCCTTCCCAGCCCCCTTTCTAACTCTGATGCTAAAAGTACCGGGGGAATCAAGAAGGATGGATGTCCAACCAGCCCTGGAAGGGACTAAGGCCTCAAGAAAAGAGTATGTCCCTTTTCTAACCTGAGAGCTCCATCTAGAGGGTGAGAGACAAGGGACTAGACCTGCAACATAGCTCCACTGATTCACAGTATTAGAGCTAGAAAGGAAGAGTCCACCTCATTACTTACCAGTCCCCTATTGACCTTCCCTAGGATACCTGACTACTCCACTCTAAACTTCTCTGACCCAGAGAACCAGGGACATTTGTCTCTACAGCACCTCTGCCTCTCATGGCCTTGAACACTGCCCTCCTGACTTTACTTAACTCTGAGTCATGCTTTTTTAATAGCCCAAGGTGATGAAAAGCTGCTGTTCCTTGGAGAGAAGTGCAAGATGTTAAATGTCCGTGGGGCCTGTACTTCTGTGAAGGATTATGTCAGGTAGTGTGGACCTGAAGACAGAAACAGAAAGGAAAAAGAAGAGGTAGAAGTGCTATATGTGGAGGGAATAAAAGTGAAGAGAGACATTGCTGAAGTAGAGATGGAGATGTGACTGGGGTCATCTTCTGAGGAATTCTGGGATATTTTAGAGTGGCTGAGGAAAACAAAGAAGCAAATTAGGGGCCATGGGCACATTAAGAAGATGGAAAGGGGAGTTCACAGAATGGTATTTCAATGGCATTCTCTAAACCTAGGATTCCAAGCGGAATCTTGCTTATTCCAGTATCGAGCCAAGAGGTTTGAATAGATTGCAGCCTGCCCCAGGAGGCTAGCAGATTGGCATGCTGCCCACTGAGTGCATGGGAAGAAGAAGAGGGAATGATTGATAGTTTCCTTACAATTTCATAAGGTTTCTCTTGAGGTTTTCTATCTCATTCATTACCTTGGGATATTTAATGTTAACACATTTGCATGTGGGTGCAAAAGGGTCCAAGGACATACAAAAGAACCCCTGGCACAGAGACACAGTAAGAACTACTGACAGGACCCTAGAGAGCTAACCAATAAGGAAAAGGAAGGATGAGGTTCCCAAGTACCTTGTGGGGACACTCCTCACTACCACCTCCAACTCATTCAACTACTTAAGTCTCTCTTATTATTTACATTGTTTTTATATCTTAATTAAATATATTTTTATAGGATTAGTGATTCAGGAATGGCCTACTAAGAGAATACCATACTGGGCATGGATTCAGATGATGATTTGCACAATTTATTACCCACCAAAATCCACATTTAACTTTGGAAAAATAGCAGGGGACTCTAGTCAGATTTCTCAGAAACTTTAAACCTGTGTTATACTAATATTCAATGTCTTCCCCCAACCCAAGAAGATATTGCCACTCTAATCTTATTTCCCACTGTTTCCCAAATTGATTTCTCACAACTAAGCATATTTGTACAGTCACTATACACTTAACATGACACATTCCTTTCTCATGTGTCTTTCTCATGATGTTCTCCATCTAAGAAGGCTTGCCCACTGCCTCTTCAAATGCTTTCTATCTTCCAAGCACTATCTCCCATCCCATCTCTTCCAGGAAGCTTTTCCCCACATACTGTGTGCATTGGATTATTTTATGGGCCTAAAATCAAGGAGGAGGTATACTGTATGAAAGAACTAAAATTTCAAACAAGTATTCCTCAGTCAACAGGGTTTATTCCTTCCAAAGAGAAGAAAACAGAATCTAGCCCCAAATTTCAAGCTCAGCTTATTCAGTCAAAGGATCTGTCAGCAAGCCTGGGTCCATCTCCTGTGCCTACCTAGTCCTGCTTTTCTCATTCATCCATAAACACAAGAAGTTTTGCATTTTCATTACACTTCCTAGAGTAAGGTCTGAGTACATTAACCATGGGTAGGCCCCAGGGAGGGTAAGTGACTACAGATGGTAAATTGCCTGACTAGGGGAGCAGAGATTCTTCTAATGGTACAAGGAGAGTCCCAAGTTTAGATTCAAGTCCTTGAGAACTCCATAACTGTACTGTGCTCATCTTCAAGCTATGGGCTCAACTATTGCAGGTAAACTAAGGGAATAGTTTTTTAGTCTTTTTTTCAACAAACATCTACTCTTTCTCATCCATTTCCATTCCATTCATTCCATCCCACCAACCCAGGGAAAAATTTTAAAAAGGGAAAAGAAATTCTTCTTAACAAATAAACACATTCAAGCAAAACAAATTTCCTCATGGGTTATGTACAAAAATATATGCATCTCATTCTGCATGCTAACTCCATCATCTCTTTCAGGAACTGGATCACCTGTAGTTACTGGGAATCACACAGTCATTGAGTTGATTATAGTTCTTACAGTTTCAAAGGTGTTTTCATTGTGTTGTTGTAATAGTCTAAATTGTTCTCCTGGTTCTGATCATTTATTTCTTCATCACTTTATAAAAGTCTTCAAATAGCTCATTTTTATATTATTGATGTTTAGCATAAATTATCATTCAGTTTCTGCTCACTTCACTCTGTTTCAGTTCATATAAGTCTTTCCAAGTCTTTTTAAAATTCAACTCTTTTCTCATTTTGTATAGTATTTCATCACATTCACATACCACAATTTATTCAGCCATCATAAAAGACTATGAAAAGGAGGCACAGACATTTTTCAACAAAACATTTTAAGAAGCACCTTTTGGGGGAGGGGGGAAGGAGCCAAAATGGCTGAGGGAAGTCAGTGACTTGCCTGAGCTCTCCCCAAGACCCCTCCAAATACCTTCAAATAATGCCATAAGACAGTTCCTGGAGCACCAGAACACACAAAAAGGAAGAATGAAATAATTTTCCAGCCAAAGGCCACTTAGAAGGTCAACAAGAAAAGTCTATTGTACTGGGGTGAGAGTAGGACACAGCCCAGAGCAGGCCATGCCAGCACATATCCAACCCCAGCACAGACCTAGCAAACCAGGAGAAGACTTGGGAACCTCGGAACCAGCAGGGGCAGGAACTTCCTTTGGAACTCAGTCCACAGATGAGAAGGGGGTCTAAAAAGTGGCCAGAAGAGATTACAGGGATCTCTGCTAGCACTGGGGCAGGACTCTGTTGTTTTGCCCATACTCAGATCCAGGCCACAGCCTTGAGCAGTGGCCACAGGTGGGGAAAGAGTACAAACACACAAGAGCTTGCAGCCACAGTAGAGGATGACTCTCTATTCATAGTTCCAGGGCAGAAAAGCAGGCCTCTGGTTGCTTACAGACCAGGACACAGACCAAGGGAGTGGTAAACATTTCTCTCCTTAAATCATACCACCTTGGAAGAACTAAAACCTTACAAATCCCTAGAAGTATCTCTGAAAACAGCTGCCATAACAAAATGGTAGATATCTTCCCCTGACTGTACTTTACTCAATGTCCCCACATTACTAAGAACCTAGATAAATTTCCAGGACTGAGATTTGTATGGGATCTATTGATTGTGCTATGGATGAAAAATGCAAGAAACATAATTTCTGTAGAGATAATTAATCATTTTATTAATTATGCCTAGTGAATGGATATTAAAATGATGGTCATTTGTATATCTCACGTAAACCAAAAAAAGAAGAAGCACCTTCTCTATATTTAAAAGGAATAACAAGTTGTACATAAGAGATTTTCAGTTTCTTGTGCAAACTTTTTTATTATACAATTATGGAAATACTTATTCCACAATTTAAAAATAAAATAATTTCCTTTTAAAAAGCACCTTCAATAATCTTTCATTCTTTATTATTTATATATTAGTGGATTTATTCATTTATTCATCCTTTCATCCCCAACACACATTTAATGAGCATCTACTCTAAGGATTGGTTCAAGGAACTGGAGAGATTCATCCTGGAGAAGAGAAAACTTTGTGGAGATACAATATGTAGATATTCCAGTAATATATAGAAGCATCATATAGAAGAGGGATCAGATGTGTTCTGTTTTGCCTCAGAGGGAAAAACTTGGTGAAAGTTACAGATTTAGGCTTAATATAGTTGCAGATTTAGTTATAAGGAAAAACTTCCTAGCAATCAAAGCATTCTAAAAGTAGAATGGTCTACCTAGGGAACCACTGGAGGTTGCCAAGTCGAGGATTGATTAATACTCCTCAAGAGCATTGTAGAGAGAATCTTGCTTAAGAACAAATTAGATTAGATGACCTCTGACATCCATTCTGACTCAGATTCTAGGATTCTATGCTAGGGTCAGAGATCTCAGCATTCTAGAAAATTGAAAGAATGCTGGCCTTGGAGTCCTGAGAATTCCAGGTTCGAATTCTCCCTTCAACATTTCTTAGTTGTGTGACCATAGACAAATGATTTCAGGACCCTAAGCCTCGGTTTCTTTATCTGTAAAATGCAATTGATAATGCCTATAGTACCTTCTACCATATAGGGTTTTTTTAAAAAGCACATAAAGCACTGTATAAATGCCATACTATCATGATAAGAAATGGATCTAACAATAATGTAAGGTAAAGTGTGATAAAAGAGGTACAAAGTGCTATGAGAGCTTCCAGTCTCATCATTCAACTCAAAGAGCTCTCTCCAAAGTTACTGATATTCTCTGCTTTGACAAATCTAATGGCCTTTTGTCAGTCCTCATCCTTCATCTCTACATTTGACAGTCAGTTACCCTCTTCTTCCTGATTCTTCTTCCTTTCTAAGTTTCCATGACTGCTCTATCCTAGTTCTCCTCCCACCTGTCTGACTGTTCTTTCTCAATCCCCTTTGTGGGAACTTCCTCCATATAAAGCTCACTAAGTGTGGGCTTTATACTTAAGGTTCTGTCCTGGGTCTTCTTTGTATATAAGCAGCTCCTAACTTTTTTGTGGCATGGATCCCTTGATTAGTTTGGTGAAACCTATGGAACCTTTTTCAGAATAATGTTTTGTTTTGTTTTGTTTTGTTTAGGGGAGGGGGCAATGAGGGTTAAGTGACTTGCCCAGGGTCACACAGCTAGTAAGTGTCAAGTGTCTGAGGTCAAATTTGAACTCAGGCCCCATGAATCCAGGGCTAGAGTTTTATCCACGGCGACACCTAGCTGCCCCATTGTTGTTTGTCCTTTGTTCTCGAAGAGTACCATAACATTGGGAGGTGATGTCGTGAATTGCAGTGAATTGGATAAAAGTGAGGGAGGGTTGTGCAAAGTCACCAATCTCACTTTCCTCCAGAACCATTTGGGTCCATTGAAAAGACAGATATCCTGATGACTGGAGATGGCCCTGGATGTTTAAGGCAATTGGAGCTAAGTGACTTGCCTGGGGTCACACAGCTAGTAAGTGCCTGAGGTGAGATTTGAACTCAGTTCCTCCCAATTTCAGGGCCAATGCTCTATGTGCTGCACTACCTAACTGCCCCCAGAAAAAGTTTTAAATGCATAAAGGAAAATACATAAGATTATAAAGGAAGCCAATTATATTGAATTATAGTTATCAAAATATTTTCAAAAACAAGTTCACAGATCCCCAAAACTCCTGCTTTCTATTATGTTCTTTGGTCATCTCATTTGCTCCAAAAGGTTCAATGATCATACCTTTGCAGATGATTCTCAGATCTATTTATCCCTACCTAACCTCTCTCCTGACCTCAAGGCTCATGCCACCAATTATCTATTCAACATCTTGGACTAACTGTTCTGTAGACATCTCAAAGTCAAAATGTACAAAATTAAATTCATTGTCCTTCCCCTCAAACCCTCCCCTCTTCCAAACTTCCCTATTTGCTGATGAGAGCACCACCATCCTACAAGTTCCCCAGGTTCACACCCTTAATGTTATCCTTGACCCTTCACTTGCACTCACCCACATAGCCAATCTGTTGCCAAAGTCTCATCATTTCTACCTCCTCGATATCTCTTGTATATTTCTCCTTTTCTCCACACACGTAGCCACCCCTGTGGTGAAATCCTTCTTCGCCTCATGCCTGAACTATTGCAATAGCCCTCTTGTTGATTCCCCTGCCTAAACTCTCTCCCTGCTGATCCAATCCATCTACCACTCAGTCATCAAAGTGATCTTCCTAACATGGAAGTCTGACCTGTCGCCCTCCTACTTAATAAACTTCAGTGACTCCCTATTACATCCTAGATGAAATATAAAATCATGACTGCTTTTAAAGCCCTTCATAACCTGAGCTCTTTATACTTTCCCAGTCTTATTTCAGTTGACTCTCCTCCATATATTCTAAAATCCAAAGAAGTTAACTTTCTTGTAGTTCCTTACATACAGCACCCCATCTCCTGACTGTACATTTTCACTGCCTATCCCCCATCCCTGAAATTCTCTCCCTTTTTGCATCTAGCTCCTGGATTCTCTGGTTTCTTTCAGAGGGCTCCCCCACTTCCTCCCACTACCAGAGTCTTCCCTCTGGTACACGGTTGTATATCACATATACTCTGAGTCAATGTCCCAAAGCCAAGCCTACTACTTCTTCCCCGGACCCAGGGTTTAAGGGATACACCTAAGGGATTTAAGGTTTCTTTACTCTACTGCTATAAGTTCAAATCCCAACAGGTTTTATTCCCTATATTGTTATTCTTCGGTGAGTAGCGCTACTGTATCCTTTCACCATCCATCAACTAGTTTTTTACAAAGGGATGTTGACTTTGAATATGTAGCAATAACAAAAGTATGAATATTTCTCCTAATATGTTTGGGACCCACTATAACATCATCTTGGTCTCATCTCTGTGGAGAGTGGGTTCAGACTCAGTACAGTTTCTCCATATGGAGTACCAAGTTAAAGTCCACAGGTAGCATCACTGATGGATAAGCCTTTGTCTCAGCTACCCCTGGGATAGATCCCAAAGGTCACTCCCAATTGTCACTCCTTGCTCCCTGGGGCATTGAAATGGAGGTTGCAAAACTTGAATGAACTCAAATTCTCAGAATCCTGGAGGCCCAAAATCCAAGACGCTCCCTTTCCTGACCTTTTAAAACTCATGAGGTCAGTGCCTCAAAATGAATCTTATCCGAAAACAAAAGAATAGTGAAGCAAAGACTGAGGCCTATTTTCATAGAGCCACCTGTTGACCTTGGAAAAGGAGGCTCCATCCCCTTTATAGCACTATGTCTCACTAGATACTAAAAGTGAAAGAGTTCAACCAAGAACAGATAGGAGCCCCCAGTTCTAATTCTGCAACTGTAGTCAAAGATTCTGCAGTCCACCACAGAATTAGCAGACCTGAGCCCAGTACAGAATGTCTACATTCACTCTGTAGTATCTCCAAGGCATTTCCATTCCATATCATCACAGCTCTCCTGGAAGCAGACGCCCCGGCCTCTGCCAAGAGAGGAATTTGCTTCAGCTGAGGAAAGTGATGTCCTATCCCCCTTTATGGTGTTTGTGTATCACCTCCTTCTTTAGAAGATGAGCTCCTCAGGAGTAAGGATTGTGCTTTTACTGGTTTTGTATCCTCAGCATTTATCCCAGTAACAGGCACATACATGAGAAGTGTTTAATAAATGCTTGTTGATTGACTGACTTTTGGAAAAAAATAATAAGCATTTACTCTGTGCCAGGATGAAAACACCAGAGAGGCAGCTAGATGGGGAAATAGATAAAATTTTGGCCTGGAGTCAGAAAGACTTTGGTTCAAATCCAGCTTCAGACATTTACTAGTTGTGTGACCCTGGGCAAGTCACATAACCCCATTTGCCTCACTTTTCTTATCTGTAAAATAAGCTGGAGAAGGAAATGGCAAACCACTCCAGTGTTTTTGCCAAGAAAACCCCAAATGGGATCACAAATAGTCCGACACAACTGAAACAACCAAACAACAACAAATGTGCCAAGAATTGTGCTAGATCCATTAGAAATATTACCCCATTTAATCCTCACAACTCTGAAAGGCGATTATTCTTATTATCTCTGTTTTATAGTCAAAGAACTGAAATAGACTGAGGTTAAGTGATTTACCTAGGGTCACACATCTAAGAAGTTTCTGAGTCTGGATTTGAATTCAGTTCTGCCTGACTCCAGGCCAACACACTATCTGCTGCATCACTTAGCTACCTCTGAAAGCTCAGAGGAGGACATCATTTTTTATGGGGACTAGATAGGAGAGGAAGTAATTAAATTCATTTCAACAAAAACATTTAAGTGTTTATGGTGTTCTTAGTGCTCTTAGGAGCTAGGCATTTGACAAGCTTTCAACAGGCCCAGACTATGGGTTTAGGGGACCAGGAGTTGTGCTTTGCAGATTTATAGAACAGTGGAATGCTTTATGGCCTACTCCTATTGAGTCAGCTGGGCATGGCACAATCTCTCTACAAACCGATCATTTGTGGCCATGTGGCCTTGCAGTCCTAATGTGATCTCACCATCTTGAGTTCCTGGGGGTTGGGGGAAGGGGTGGGAAGAAAAGTTTTCATAATTATGCTGTTCAGCCTCTCAATCCCTAGAATCCATTGACTTTGGAGCCCAGTGATGGTTCCTGTCACTAATTCTTTTCCCTTAACATCCTGATACAAGCTTCAAAAGAACTGGCAGGGGACATCTACACATCCAGCTACCAAAAAATAAAAAATGAAGATCTGCTGTAACATTGGTGTCTCCTAGTAAATATGCCCCCTCGTCAAACTATAAAGGATCTTGGGGTGCAAGATTCTAAGGCTTTGTTTTCAGGAGCTAGCAAAATCACTTCAGCTCAGAAGCATTTTTTCAAGCTCTGGCTGGCTGTCAGTCATTAAAAGTATCTCCCAGTTAGTCATAAACATTTATTGGTAATAATAATAATAGTTACCTTTTGTATAACATTTTAAAGTTTTAAAAGTATAATAATAATAATAATAAATAGTACATACTGTATGCTAGGCTCTGTGCTAAGTGCTTTACAATTATTATATTGTTTGATCTTCCCAACAAACCTGAGAGGTAGGTACTATTATTATCCCCATTTTATAGATGAAAAAAAAAAAGCTAAGTCAGGTTTAAGTGATTTGTCCAAGGTCATATAATTAGTAAGTACCTTAGTCAGGATTCAAACCCAGGTCTTGTTGACTCTAGGTCCAGTGGTCTGTCCATGACAACACTAAGTAAATACAAGATATATGTGTGTATGTTAGATAATGTACGTATATGGCTATTGTTACATCAGACAATGATATTAGTGTATCAGAGTTTATCATTACCTCTATGGGAACAAGATTTCCAGAAGGAAAAGAAGGAAGAAAAAACCATAGGGGAGGGGGGATATTTTATAGTCTTAACAGCATCTTTGGGTTTTGCCTATTATCTAAGAATGATTTTTGCACCAATAACATGTAATCATAAATATACACACATATAGATGTGTGTATGTATTTATATATAGGCAGACAGACAATTAGATAATGATATCTGAAATGGGGAGATATTAGCATCTGGAAGAACTAGGAAAAGCTCTTGCAGAAGTTAGAATTTCAGTTAAATCATAAAGACAAGAAAACAAAGAGCCAGAGATGAGGCAGCAGGACGTTACAAACACTGGAAACATACAAAAGCAGGGACCAAAAATGTAGTGTTGTGTTTTGGGAAATGAAAGTAAGCCAATGTAGTGTGAAAGGGCGAGTAAGGTATAAGGAAGCTAGAAAAGTAGGGAGGAGGCAGAAAATGAAGTTTTCAACTCCAGAGGACTTTAAGGATTCATCTAAGGGCCAGAAAAACAAAAATAGTCCCTTCCTTGAAGAGTTTATAAACAAACAGGACACAGGTACAGAGACGTTTCATACAATTCTCCTTATGATTTTTGACATCTTAAAAAAACATTGACCTGCAATATCTTTCTTTTGCTATAATCACTTGTTTTTCATCATTTGGCCCTGAGATTACCCAATTTTCCCCATATTCTTTCCTTCTTCAGCATGAAACCACACTTTTTATTCTGTAGAACATTAAGCAGGTTTTTGACAAATAGTCTGTTTCCAAGTCTAGCCTTGAATATAGCCCATAGCTTTTCAACAGGGCTTAAATCAGGTGAGTTCCCAGGCCCCAAAGCATGTTTAAGCTCTACCTCTTGAATAAATTTCTTGACCTCACAGCACTGTGCAAGGTGTTATTGCAGTTCCACCCCCCACTCAGGAATTTCTATAATTCTGAGACAATTCTTTCTCAATATATCAGTGAATTGATCAAAGTTCATCATTCCCTCTGTGGGAACAAAATTTCCAGACCTACTGGAAGAAAAAAAACACATAGGGAAAAGGGATATTTTACAATGTCATCTTCTTTTGGTCTTTACTTTCTGAGGATTTGTCAGCTGTGCAGCAATAGCATGTCATTTCTTGGTGTGTTTTTTTTTCAATGACACTTTATTTTGCATGTTGGTTTTATTAATCCTGTTTAATTGTGAGCTTGAATGACCTTTCCAATGTTTGACTTCCCCACACCAACATTACAAGCATTTCACAACACTTGCATGATAATCTGATCATGATGCCAAGATTATACAGACTCGCCTGTATTTCTTCCAATAACGGTTTTTGTATAGCCTTGAATGGAAAGAATATGTTTCATCAAAAAATATTACCTGTTTCTAATCTTTATCCTATAGTCTTTATATAGTATATCCCAGAAATTTGAGTTTGGGGACACCCTATATTGCCTTACCCACACAAAACACACACGTGGTGTGTTTTTCTTTATAACAATGATTAACAACTTTTCTAAAACTGTCTTTCTATTTCTCCAACTTCAGGAAGTCCATACCTCACTTTAGAGAAACCAATAACAATGAGAACCTGGTCTGGAGTCAAGAGGATGTGTGTTAAAATCCAACCTCAGACACTTAACAGCTGTGTGACCCTGGGCAAGTTACTTCTTTTCTGTAAAAATGAGCTACAGAAGGAAATGAGAAAGCAATACAATATCTTTGCCAAGAAATCCCCAAATGGGGTCATGAAAAGTCAAACACAACTGAAACAATCGAGAAACAAATAATAACCTTTCTAGTTTTCAAAACATTCTTGAAGTCTTTACTTATTTTCTGAGGATTAAGCTGTTTTGTAGCACTAATGTGTCATTTCTTGATTTTTTTTTTGTTTTCAATGACACTTTCATTTGCATTTTGGTGTGACTGATCTTCTTTTATTATGGCCTTAAATAATACTTGAAATTCTCGACTTCCCAATACCAACAGCCACTGCAATATCTCTAAGAGTCATTGAAGTGTATTCTCTAAGAACTATACCTCTTACAAATTTCCAGAAGTAATTATGCATTCTTAAAAACCACAGAATTAAAAAAGATAACCCCAAAAAGCAATAAAAAATGTCTACTCCTGCAAACCTAGCACTAAAATGGCCAAGAACTAATGAAAGTTGGGAAAAACAGTTCCATCTGGTTTCATCTAATCAAAGTAAGACTTCTGAGTCAGCCTAGTGTCAGTAGAAGCTCACAGGCATGACCAATGCCATCACAAAATGAAACTATAGCAAAATTATTGCTTATCCCTAGCAATGTATATATTTTTGCTTATACTCCTTGCATATACATTAGTAACCCCTCCCACCTACACATCAGCACATGCACATCTCACTTATACATATATTTTTTTAAAAAACATGAAACCATATCTTTTACTCATACAAACACTCTGATACTGAGAGATATCCCTCAAGGAGTTTCCTGGTCACATCCCAACCTGGACAATGCTTCTAGCACAAGCTCTGGGAAAGAGTACAAACCAAAGTGGCCCAGAGTTATTTATAATCTAAATTCCAAACTGAGTTTGAATAGTTTATTCTGAAATAAGCCAAATATGATGGCAGAGGGTGATCCTTTGCCACCTTCTCAATATCAGTTCCCCTTCCCTGGGGCAGAAGTTTGGAGAGGCATGGTGTCCAGGTTATGCCAAGACCTTTTCCCCTATGGTCCTATTCATCACTTGGAGATGGACCTATGTTTTGGTGAGTGGCTTTCTCCTCTGGAATCTCTCTTGCCATAGGCACTCTAGGAGGGTCTTGAATCATTTCTGGCCTGCAGGTTGATATTCTCAAAAATAGAAATAGAAATCACAACTGTTACATGAGGGTTTGTGGTCTTCTTCAGACAAAAGAATTTCCAAAACCCAAATAAATTTGAAAGGTAATTTTTATTCAACAGCTAGATATCTTGCCTCCTGAGACTTTGACACTATCCTTGAGCCTAAATATTTTGTAAATTTAGATTAATGTGTTCATTTTATTTTCAAAATTGGAGATGACTGAGTACCTAATGTCAGGGCTTAAAAATCTAACAGGCTACATATGTCTGATGTGAAGAGAACTGAAATACAATCACAAATCAATACATAGTGGAAAGTAATGTGTTGTCCCTTTGCAATCATACATAAGAATTACTTATTTTTGAATAAAAATATTTATTTTTAAACCAGATTTCTTCATGAAATTATGGAATCCTAAGATATCAACACTGAGAAGGGACCTCATTAACCATCAGGCCCAACCTTTACCTGATCAGCATTCCACTCTATAATGTATATGAAAAGGGGTCATTCAGTCTTTATTTGAAGACTGCAAATGAGGGGAGACCCTCGACCTCCTAAGACAGTCCATTCTACTTTTGAACAAATTTAACAATTAGGAAATTAATTCCAATATAAAGTTTGGTTTTCCTCCCTACAACTTCTACCCATTACTAATGGTTTTGCCCTTTATGGGCCACATGGAAGGAAATAAATTCCTCTTCCACATAGCAGCCCTTCAAATACTTTAAAACAGATATTCTATTTCCTCCCTCAAGTCTTCTCTTCTTCACATTTTAAATTATCTTTTATCCATTTTTGCTCCATGTTTTCCAAGCTCAAGATCATACTCTTTACTAGAGAAAGTAGAAGCAAATTAGACATTGAGTGCCTTCTTTCTGTTGTCTGTGGTCATCATCCAAACCACCCCTGAACAGTGGTCCTCTCCCTTCTCTGACATTCCTTTTGCCCCTCATATAGCTTTTAGAAAGTCATTTTAAGTTATTTGTTATCTTTAGCATTCATTTAATATCTCAATTCTTTCTGAATTTTGGTTTTACTGCCACTTCTCACAGGTCCATCATTCTTTTGTCTTCATTCTCAGCTATTTGCCCTTGCTTAAAATTAATGTTGGTTCATAAGTCCCCTGTACATCTATCTACGTGGGGTTCTTTAAACAGCTTCCCCATTTCTTCCCCACTGAAATAATTTGCATTTTTGCTGGCAGACTTTAATTCTTGAGAATACCCTTTCCTTTTGGGTCCAATTTCCCTTCAAAATTTCTGCCCACAATATTTTTTTTTCCTTTCTTTGAATTCTTTGAGACCTTTTCTCTCAAAGTCTAGTATGCATGATAGACTCTGACCAGCTCTTCTCCCCCATCACAAACTCCTAGATGGCTAGGTTACTACTTTCCAAAGTTCATGGGGTTTTTTTCTATTTTTAAAGCCTCTTTATTAATTGATTCCAGAGTATCTTGAACGTAGTAAGCAATTGTTAAATGTTTGTGATTTAAATTGAGTCTATTTCTTTCCCAGAGAAGAGGAAAAGAGAGTTTTTCAGGGAAGGCTCTGTCATTCCTCTAGTACTCTGAAGAATGGAAGGAAGTATAGGAAGAGTACCCTCATCAATCATCTCCATCCAACTTTCCCTCCATATAGGAGCCCAGAACATTCATGGATCTAGAATTCCACATGTTAGAAACCAGTTGATGGGTGGTAATAACCCAGTCAAGGGCCCACAAGGTGATTCTCAAGGTTAAGACATGCATTTACCCCATCACCAGATATACAAAACACATCCTGGGGCCCAGACAACTGGATTGTGAATTTGTATAACCACATACATGGTGCCCTCCAGTGGGCAAATAAGGAAATCAATACAAAAACAAATAACAATAATGGTAAATCCCTCATCTGTCTTCTGCATTTAGGTGAATGATTTTCAAACTACATTCTTGCCCATTATCTCATTTAAGTCCTATAACAACCCTTTGAATTAAGAAACACAAGGATTCATATCAAAAGAATGACAGAACATTAGATTTGGAAGGTATCACAGAGGTTATCTCATTTAAACCATACCATCAGTTTAAGGAAACTTAAACTCAGAGACCGTGTTACTTGATTTAGTCCATACAAGCCAATGAGTAGCAGACTTGAGACTAGAAATTGTACTCCAAACATGAAGTAAAATACTATTTCTACTATACTGCCCTAGTGAACATTAAAATGCAGTGCCCATTAGTTTCCAAACAGTAGAATTGGGAAGTTTCATTTCTTACAGTGGAAGTAGGCACATACTGTGCCAGGGTTAGCAATGCCATTTGTGGCAATATAACTTGACTTTTTCTCTGTGTCTGCAGATCAAAAGGATGATACTGACTTCATTAGTCCTGTGCTTTAGCCACTGTAATATCCTACCTCTGGAATGTCAGTGTGACCTCTAAGTCTCCATGGACTCACAAATCCCCAGGAAAATGCTGCTTTTTCCTTGCAAAGCGGGTGACTCTGCAGTATGAAATCCTTTTGAAAAGGATAATTAGCCCTCAAATTGGTTTTGATTTTATTTCATTTTCTTGCCTTCAGTTGACAAATGGGGAGATTGTGTTACTTCCCCAGCAGCAAGAAACAAAGCTGCCTGATTTCTTCTATTCCTGCAAGATCCCATGACTGAAAAGCCCTGCCCATGCAGAGTGCTGTGGTTGATGGAAGGAAGCACCTAAAAGCATTTTAATTTCAGTGCGCTCTAGCTATTATGTCCAATTATGGCTATGGGGCAGTCACTACCCTTTCAGCAAAGAAGCTATTCTCTAACTCCTTAGGAAAGGGAGGTGTGCTAAGGGGAAGAGGGAGAGCTAAAACACTGTATTTTCTTTGGGAAAGGTCAGCTGATCTCAGTTCTTATGGTCACCTGCCAGGCCCACACTAAGCAGCAGAGCAACCCTTCCTAAAGGATCACCCTCCACGGCCATCACTTCTCTACTACACCTCCCAAAGGGCAGAACTAGAATGCAGAAAATTCGTAGAGATGAAGATTCAGGCTGGATGTAGGGAAGAGCTACCTAACAGTTAAACCTGTCCAAAAGTGGAATATATTGCTTGGGGAGACAATAGGTTCCACCTCATTAAAAGACCAAAAAGAAAAAAAAAAGACAAAATGGCTAGTTGTCAAGTATACTGTAAAGATTGGGTTTTTTCAGTTATAGATTGGACTACATAGATACTGAGATCTCTTCCAATACTGAAATTCTGTGGTAAAGTCAACAAACATTTATTAACTGCCTACTATATATGAGGTACTGTGCTAAGTACTGGGGATACAAAGAAAGGGAAATTATAGTCCCCAAGCAGGAGGCAACATGCACATATATGAGTATATACAAAACATATAAAATAGTGAGGGAGCATTTCTTAAGAATCTAATCTGCACCAGGTACTTATAAGCAATGGAGATATAAAGAAAAGCAAAATCTTGTCCATATTCTCAAGGAGCTCACAACCGAATGGGAAGACAACATGCAAACAGCTGTGTAAAAATAAGATATAATCAGGGTAAATTAGAGATAATCTCAGAGAAAAGGCACTGACATTAAGGAGGACTAGTAGAGTTGTGTTTTGTTGTTGTTGGGGGAGGTTGTTTATTTGTTTGTTTGTTTTTGGCTGTAAGTAGAATTTTAACAGGAACTTAAAAAAAGTCAGGGAAACCTGACTTAGATTTCCCATTAGAGAGATAAAAAATATAGAACTGGAAAAAACTTAGAGGTCATTTAATCTAACCCCCTATTTTGACAGAAAGGAGACTGAGGTTATCTGGCTTGCCTGAGATCAGAGAGGTGGCTGATATCAAGTTCAAAAGCAGATTATATGACACTATATCCAGAATTCTTGACAATACTGGTAATTTCCCCCATATAATGATGACTCTAATATGGATGGATGGATGGATGGATGGATGGATGGATGGATGGATGGATGGATGGATGGATGGATGGATGCCTCTTCTTGATCACTACTCCACTGTATTATATGTGCATAGATATAGTCTCCTGCTATTTAAATCTAAGTGGTATTCCAATAAATGAATACAATTTAATTTTGGGAAGGGAGAGAAAACTAATAAATGAGAGGGTCAGGAAAAAATTTACACAAGAAGTGGCACTTGAGATGAATCTTAAATATCAGCTGAGATGAGCAGAGAGTGCATTCCACAAATGAGGGGAATCTTGTATAAAAGAATGGAGACAGATGAAATGTTGAGTTCAGGGAACAGTTAGTCCACTTTGACTGGAATAGAGCATGTAATGGGGAATATTGGGAAATATTCTAGAAAGGTAGATGAGAGTAAGATTAAAGAGAGCGCTCAGTGCCATACTGACATGTTTAGCTTGTATTTTATCCCAAAGGCAATAAGGAACTGCTAAACATTTCTGAGCAACATCTGTGCTTTAAGAATATTAATTTGGTAGTAGGATAGAAAGGAAGAGAAACTGAAAAAAATGGAAGCCAGTTAAAAGACTATTGCAATTATACAGGTAAAAGGTAATAAAGGCCTATAATACAATCTAGTAGGCAACTAGATGATTTAGTGGACAGCATGCTAGACAGGCAGTCAAGATGACCAAATTCAAATCCTGATGTAGATGCTTATAAGCTGTGTGACCCTGGTCAAGTTAACTTCTAAGCCTTGGTTTCCTCATCACTAGAATGGGGAAAATAATATCACCTACCTCGGTAGGGATCAAATGAGTTAATATATGTAAAGTGCTAGGCAAATCCCAAAGTGCCATATTTGGCGGGGGGAGGAGATAACAATAACTTTTGTTTGTGTTCCTCTCACCTTGCATGGAGTAGGTTTTTCTTTAATAATAATAAGCATTTTATTTAAAGTTTTGAGTTCCAAATTCTATCCCTCCTTCCCCCCTCCACTCCCCTTCCCCGAGGCAGTAAGCAATCAGATATAGGTTATACATGTTCAATTATGCAAAACATTACCATATTAGTCATTTTGTATAAGAAAGCTTAAAAAAAAGAAAGAAATGAAAGTGAAAAAATAGTATACATCAGTCTGTGTTCAATCTATATCAGTCCTTTCTTTGGAAGTGAATAATGTGGGGGCAGCTAGGTGGCTCAGTAGATAAAGCACCAGCCCTGGATTCAGGAGTACCTGAGTTCAAATCTGGCCTCAGACATTTGACACTTACTAGCTGTGTGACCCTAGGCAAGTCATTTAACCCTCATTGCCCCACCTAAAAGAAAACAAAATAAATAAAATAAACTTGGGAGTGAACTCTACACTTAAAAAAAAAGGAAATGAATAGTGTGCTTTATCATTAGTCCTTTGGAGTTGTCGGATCATTGTATTGCTGCTTAAAGTGCTATATACAAGTTAACTAACATTATTTTAGGGTGGTGGCCATTGAGGGGAGATGAGGGGACACATGACTAACAAGACTTAGCAACTTATTAGATATGGTGGGAGGATGAGAGGAGAAAAGAAAGAAAGATGTCAGTACCCTAAAAGGAAATAGATGGGTTTGGAAGTTAATCAATCAATCAACTGATGAGTAAGTACTTATTATTTATTAAGGACTTACCGTGTGCCAGGAATTATTGTAGCTATGGAGGAGATGCAAAGGGGGTCACAAAGAGTCAGACGTGATCGAAAAGATGAACAATGAATAGATTATAATGGCTGGCATTTACATAGTACTTTAAGGTTTGCAAAGTGCTTGACAAATATTACTTCATTTTATCCTCACAATAACCTAAAATTAGCTGCTATTGTTGCCCCCATTTTATGATAAAGAAACTGAGGCAGAGAGTTAAATGATTTGGACATGATCAAAAAGCTACTTAGTCTCTGAGGCTAGATTTGAACTCATCTTCCTGACTCCAGAGCCAACTCTCTATCCACCACACCATTTAGAATTAGAAGGTTTTAGTGAATTGAGGATTTCTGAGATGTACTTGTACCCTTGTCCAAAGTAAAAGAGCATTTGCATAAGTCCAGGACTTACTTCAACTATTCATGGAAACTCAATTCTCTGGTGGCTCCCATCCATCTCTGTTATAACCCATCTTTCTACTCTTCTTGTACTTTATACTCTCCCAGTAACAGTCAATAAGCATTACTGTGTTAAGCAATGAGGGTACAAAGAAAGGCAGAAGACAGTTCTTGTTCTCAAGGAGCTCACAATACCATGTGAAAGACAACATGCAACAACTATATACAAACAAAACATATCCAGAATAAATAAATAATCAACAAAGAGATGGCCCTAGAAATAAGAAGGATTAGAAGAGGCTTCCTGTAAAAAGTGGTATATTGGGGGCCCCTAGGTGGCGCAGTGGATAAAGCACCAGCCCTGGATTCAGGAGGACCTGAGTTCAAATCTGGCCTCAGACACTTGACACTTACTAGCTGTGTGACCGTGAGCAAGTCACTTAACCCCCATTGCCCCACACAAAAAAAAGTAGTATATCTTGGAGTTTGTGGAGAGTAGATTTGAGAATAATCAGCATAGAGATGATACACAGGAGCTGACAAGACCACCAAGTGAAATAGAATAAGGGAAGAAGAGAAGAAGGAACAGAACAGAGCTCTGTGGGATACCCAGGGTTAGTGGGCATGACCTGGATGAAGATCCAGCAAAAAAGATTGAGAAGGAGCTGTCAGAGAGGTTAGAGGAGAAGCCGGAGACAATAGTGTCCTGAAAACCTAAAGAGAAAAGAGTATTAAGGACCTCCTTACTGTTCCTCAAACAAAACACTCCATCTCCAGACACGCAGCATTTTCACTGACTGTCCTCCATACCTGGAATGCTTTTCCTCCTCAGCTTCACCTCCTGCCTTGCCTAGATTCCTTCCCATTCCAGTGAAGATCCCATCTTCTTATTTTTTTGTGTGTGAGGCAATTGGGGTTAAGTGACTTGCCCAGGGTCACACAGCTAGTAAGTGTTAAGTGTCTGAGGCCGAATTTGAACTCAGGTCCTCCTGAATCCAGGGCCGGTGCTCTATCCACTGTGCCACCTGAGCTCTGACATGGTTGTTACATTCATCCCTACTGAAGAATTCACCATCCTGGTAAATAACACAGGGCATAAATGAATATCATAAACAATACAAATCAAGATAGAACATAATCACAGGAAATTATGCCAACTTATTAGATACATTTAGGTAAATAATATATGGCATTTACATGAGAATTTTGTGCAGCTGGTATTTGGGCATGCAACAAACTTATTTTATATAACCAATAGGACATACAACAAGAGTGAATATATTAGACTGAGGACATAAGTCTTATGTAATACATAATTTAGAGCATTACAGAAGGGAGTTGCACTGTTGTTTATAGTTGTTCAGTCATTTCAGCCATGTCTGACTCTTTGTGACACCATTTGGGGTTTTCTTGATAAAGATACTGTAGTGATTTGCCATTTTCTTCTCCTGCCCATTTTACAGATGAGAAAACTGAGCCAAACGGGGTGATGTAACTTACCCAGGATAACACAGCTAGTAAGTGTCTGAGGTGGATTTGATTTCAGGAAGTTGAGTCTTCCCAACTTGAGGGCCAGTACTCTATCCACTGTGCTACTTATTATAATCTGGGCTGAGGTGGAATGAGGTAGTTTGGGCTGTGAGATCAAAGGCTGGATTTGAACTCAAGCCTTCATGACTCCAGGCCTGGTGCACTATTCATAGCACAACCCAGCTGCCCCATGTAGAATCACATTACCCATGTAGCAATAGCACATGCTATTCTATTAACATGCTAATATAAATAGGATATAAGGACATCAGAGCAAAAGAAGGCTAACACATAGCGATATATGAGATCTGCTGTGCATGGGACAGTTGAAAGAGCAAGAGATTCAGTCACAGAAACCTGATTCAGATAGTACTTCTGCTACTTACTATCTTTATGGACTTGGGCAATAATCCAAGATTAACCACTGTGAGCCAGAGTTTTCTTATCTGTGACCTGAAGGGATAGGATTAGATGACCTTGAGGCCCCCTGCAAGTATAAATCCACCATTCTCTGATCCTCTGAAAACTATATGCAATTCAACAATAGGTATCATCTTGCTAGATGGGTAACCACTTGTTTCTCCTACGGCATCACACAGGAGGTAACCCTGGCCACTGACCATTATCATAGGCCTTGTACTTCCACCATAAACTCTTAGACTTGTGAAAAGCCCAGTCTGACTATCAGCAACCCAAAGATCATGTAGTCTCTAGTACCAATCCTTATTATATTTCCTCATGACTCAAGCCTCCATGTATAGTTAGAACAAACATTTAATGAAAGCAATAAAAACCATGGTAAAACATAAGGATCAATGAGAGTCTGCATCAATTTTCATTCACATTTCATTTTCATGATGTGACTACAAAGTTTGATCTCCCAACCCAATCTGCCTTAGTCTGATCAATCTCACACTCATGAACTAGATAATCTGATTGCTGCCTAGCCTTGGGAGAGCCATGTGTTGCCTTACCACAGAAGATACAACATATTCCTCTAGGAATCTGGGCCATCAGCCCAACTATTCTTTGATCTGGTCTCTACTGCACTGGTTGCCATGGCTCCCCAATATTGGTAGCATCTCACTCATTTCTCTACATTCACTTCCCATGCCTAGATCTGATGGTAAATAAAAGGGGGTACAGTCTCACGACTAAATTCTTAGCAAAGATAAGTGATTCATAATCATTTTTGGCTCTGCTAATTCACTTTCCAAAAAATCCTTTTGTTCTACTCTCCATTAAAAAAGCTCCATTCCTTCTTGTCAGTGCCAGACCAAAAAACCAGGCAAAGGAAACTGATGTCAGCACTTCAAGTATGCTAGTAGGTCTGTTATGGATGGATAAAGTGAACCTTAAAGAAAGGGAGGTTGATGAATGATGGAGGCAGAGGAGGGTCTGGAAATGTTATAAAACTCAAATAGTATGCCACTCCAACCTTGACCCAGTCAATGTGTACAAACAAGAGAAATTGCCTTTATAAAGTTGGCCAAGGATGCAATGTCTTTCACAGAGAGCCAGATTTCTTTCAACCCCTGAAGATGCAAAGTTTGGGAGAAGTGAAGAAGATGAAAAATAAATGGTTTTAAAATGAAACAGGCATTCCTGAAGGCACAATGGAACCAGAGGACAAGAAAACATATTGTATGAAGAAGGGGGAAGGCTAAGGCAAAGAGGGATGAGAGTTTGGGAAGAAATAGCAGGGGATGGGATTTTTGCCTCAGAAATGGTGTAGTAGAAAGAAGAGGCAGCTAGATGGCACAGTGGATAGAGCACAGGACCTAGAGTCAGGAAGCCCTGAGTTCAAATCTGGCCTCAGAAACTTTAGCTAAGTGACCCTGGGCAAGCCACTTAATCCTGTTTGCCTCAGTTTCCTCATCTATAAACTGAGCTAGAGAAGGAAATAGCAAACCACCCCAGTACCTTTCCCAAGAAAATCCAGAATGGGGTCATGAAGAGTTGGACACAACTGAAACAACTGAACAACAACAAATATTAGAAAGAGCACCAACTAAGGAGTATGAGGACATGATTCAAATCCTATCTCTGAAAATTACTATCTATGTGACATTGGGAAAGTCCCAAGAGTATTTAACATTCTTAGCTCAAATAGTCTCTGATGTTCCTTTTAGCTCTAGAGACATGAACCCATGGCTCTGAATCAGAGTGATAAAGGGAACAAGAGCTAGCTGTTTGACTGCCAGAGAATGGGAGAAGAGCTAATAAGTCAAGATCCCCACCCTCTCCAGTCCTGGGATAACTGGTCACAGGGCAGGGATAGGGAGCCATACATAGTACTGGACTGATCACTCCAAGCATGGAAGCACAGGTAAAGACAAGTTGGTGGAAGCAGCAGATAATTGTATTTTAGCATCCAGCTCAATAAATAAATAATGTCTAGGCTTCCTCGGCCTAAGTTCATACTCAGTGCCAACTCAATAGCCTTATCCCACAATGACAGAAGATGATGCCTACCCAGAAGATATTTGGAGTTGGGACAAGTCTTCAGTACATATTCTGCATCCCCAGAAGCAGAGGGTATCTTGCCTCTTTGGTACCCCAAGAATCAGGAACTCTTACAGATATGCTCATTATACAAAAATGAAGTTAAAATAAGAAAACAAATGAAATAATAAATCCAAAAGATTTTTAAATACTAGCAAAATCAATAGATAATTGGCGAGTCTAATAAAAAAGAAAGAAAAGAGAAAGCTTGAATCCTCAAAATTAGAAATGAGAGATCTCAATAAAGGCCAAAAATAATTATCACACATTACTAGATATCTCTATCCTAATAAATCTTTTTAAAGGGCTGATTATGTACCAAAATAGAAAATTCTAACATTAAAAAATAAGAATTAGACACAATCACTACAAAAAGATTCCAAATAATGCCATAGGACAATTCCTGGAGCAGCAAAATCCACAGAAGAATGTGCTGAGTTCATTTTCCAACCAAGAATGGCTTGTAAGGTCAGAAGGAGAGAGCTGCTGTGCTGAGACAGGAGTGGAGCCCAACCCCACAGTCACCCTGAAACGGATCCAGTTCCTGAAAGGCCTTGCCAGAGAAAGAGACCCCCAGAGCTTCTGAATCAGCTACAGCACCAGTGTCATCTGGAACTAAGCTCACAGTCTGGTGAGAGGGCTGAGGCCTTGGTAGGGGGGAGATTACAGGGGTCTATGCTGGTGCTGAGGCAGAACTTGGGTTTTTCACCCCTGCTGGGAATAAGGAGGCAGGCTTTGAGTATCAGTGGCCCAGGTCAGGGAGGGGCACAGACTCATAGGAGCTGACAACCACAGCACACAAAGCTGGTTAATTAGCAAGTTAGTCTGGGGTCATCTACTGTAATGATTGGAATGATGCCACCTACTGGAGACTTACTATAGGAAAGCTCCACCATGAGGAGAATGCCTCAGAGGGCAAGGCCATGTGGCTTTTCCTTGATGTCAGGAAGTGATGTTTGCTCATGGGTGCCATCTATCAAGGCTACCAGCCACTGAACTTGAGGAGCCTCCTATTTTCTGGGAGGGGACAGGAAGGAGGAAAGAGGGCCTGCGTGAAGAGCTCTGTCTCTTTTTGGTTCCTGACTTGATGGTGGCAGTGATGGCAGAGGACTTCACAGGAAATTTGAGGAAAGATAGGAATGCCAGGCTGTTGGAATTCTGTTCTCAATCTTTTTCTTTCTATCTTTCAATAAACCCTTAAAAACCTAAACTCATTTTGTCAGTGATTTTATTCAGTTTCCCCCAAAACTGGGGGAACAGATGAGAACCCACATTTAGAATCTTAAATTACACCCTACAGACAAGGGAACAGGCCAGGTAAGTGAAGAACCTGCTCCTCCTTAAATCATACCACCTGGGACCTACTGAAGCTTGGGATAGTGCATCCTGGAAACAGTGCCCCACTTTAAGGAGCTAAAAGTCAAGTAAAAGAAATGCAAGATGAACAGACAGAGAAATGTGAGGACAATAGAAAGTTTCATTAGTTGCAAGGAAGATCAAGGTGCACCCTCAGAGGAAAATGTCAACTTCAGGGCCCCTAGATCTAAAGCTTCCAAGAAAAATATGATCCGACCTCAGACACTTAACATGCACCAGCTGTGTGACCCTGGGCAAGTCACTTAACCCCAATTGCCTCACCCCCAAAAAATAAATAAATAAAAATTTAAAAAAGCAAAGAAAAGAAAAATATGAATTGGTCTCAGGCCACAGAGGCACTCAAAAAGGAATTTGAAGATAAAGTCAGAGAGGTAGAGGGAAAAAATGGAAAGAGAAATGAGGGTGCTACAGGAAAGATATGAGAAAAAAGTCAACAGCTTGAAAAGCCAAATGGAAAAGCTCTCTGATGAAAATAATTGCCTAAGAATTAGGATTGAACAACTGGAAGCCAGTGACTTTGTGAGAAACCAAGACACAGTAAAGCAAATCCAAATGAATAAAAAAATAGAGGGCAATGTGAAATATCTTCTTGGAAAAACTGCTGACCTAGAAAATAGAGCCAGGAGAGATAATTTGAAATTTATTGGTCCACCTGAAAACCATGATCAAAGAAAGAACTTAGACATCAGCTTCCAAGAAATCGTCAGGGAAAAATGCCCAGATATTCTAGAACCAGAAGGTAAAATAGAAATTGAAAGAATCCACCAATAGCCTCCTGAAAGAGTTACCAAAAGGAAAACTCCCAGGAATATGATAGCCAAATTATAGAGCTCTCCGTTCAAGTAGAAAATATTGCAAGCTGCCAAAAAGAAAGAATTCAAGTACTGTGGAGCCCCAGTCAGGATAGCACAAGATCTAGCAGTTTCTACATTAAAGGACCAGAGGGCATGGAATATGATATTCCAGAGGGGAAAGGAATTGGGATTACAACCAAAAATCATGTATCCAGCAAAACTACATATAATCTTTCAGAGGAAAACATGGGACTTCAATGAAAAAAGAGGACTTTCAGATATTCATGATGAAAAGGCCTGAACTGAATGGCAAATTTGACTTTCAAATACAAGACCCTAGAGAACCATAAAAAATTGGAATTGGGGGCATACCTGGGGTCATGCAGTGGGTGACTGTCTTGTGTTTGAGACCAGATTTTGGCTGGGGTCTCCCTGGGTCTGAGGTGGATGCTTTGTCCACTGTGTCACCTAGCTGCCCCATGATAACATCTTTAGGGTTAAATTGAGGGGTGAGGGAAATGCACTGGGGGAAGGGGAAGGGGAAGGGCAGAGATAGCATGGGGTGAAATCCTACATGAAAGAAACATGAAAGGGCTTATGGGGGGTAGGGAAGAGATGGGGAAGGAACAGTGCAGTAAATGAACTTTACACTCTTCAGAATAGGCTCAAAGACCTTAATCTCATCAGAGTTGTCTCAAGGAGAGATTAATACACACACCCAATTGAGTGGAATAATCTATTTAATCTGGGCAGTAAATGAACCTAACACTCATCAGAAATGGCTCAAAGACCTTAATCTCATTATAATTGGCTCAAGGAGGGAATAACATACACACTCAATTAGGTGGAGTAATCTATCTAACCCTGGGGGAAAATAGGAGGGGAAAGGGATAAAGAGAGAGGGGCAAAAGAAGGGAGGGCAGATTGGGGAAGGGGTCAGACAGAAGCAAATCCCTTTTGAAGAGGGATAGTGTGAAAGAAGATAGATAATAGAGTAAATATCATGGGGAAGGGAATAGGACAGAAGGGAAACAGTTAACTATAGTAATCGTGAAAAAGAGAAAAGGGGGGAAATTGTACAAAAAATATTTATAGCAACTCTTTGTGGTGGCTAAGAATTGGGAATTAAGGGAATTTCCATCAGTTGAGGAATGACTGAAGAAACTGTGGTGGTATATGATTGTAGTGAAATGGTATTGTGCTATAGGAAATGACAAACAGAAAGACTCTTATGAACTGATGTATAGTAAAATGAGCAGAACTGGGAGGACATTGTGCATAGTGACAGCAGTATTGTTCAATGAGCAATTGTGAATGATTTAACTACTGTCAGCAATACAATGATCCAAGGCAATCCCAAGGGACTAATGATGAAGCATACTATCCACTCCCATAGAAAGAACTGATAAAAAGAGCACTTGTGGATTGAACATATATAACCTATACCAAATTGGTTACTGTCTTGTAGAGGGGGGAAGAAAGGGAGGGAGGGAGAAAAATTTGGAACTCTAAATCTTATGAAAATTAATGTTGAAAACTACCCTTACATGTAGCTGGAAAAATAAAATAAAATAAATTATTGTTGAAAAAAAAAAAGAATTCGATAACCTAAATAGTGTAATTTCAGAAACAGAAATCATCGAGGTCACTAAAGTATCTACCCTGTAAAAAGATACTAGGCCTGAATTCACTAGTTAATTCTACTAAATTTTTAAAAAGCAATGAATTCTTATACTGTATATTCTGACAGGCAGCCCAGCTTCATGTAAAGAGCACTGAACTAGGAATTAGGAGGACCTCAGTTTGAATCCTACCTCAGACCATGTGATTCTGGAAATATCTTTAACCTTTCTCACCCACAATTTCCTCAGCCATAAAATTGTAATAGTCATAGCATCTACCTCACAGAGGTGATGAGATAATCAAATGATATAGTTGATTACAAGTGATGTACAAACCTTAATGTGATATAGAAATGTTATTTATTGTTAATATTAGTATTATTGTTCTGCATTGACAGTTTTGAAGCAGAGAAGCAGATAGTTGTTTCCCAGTTCCTTCTATAAGGCAAATATAGCTTTTGATGTATATCAAAGATGAAGCTAAGAAAGAAAAATATAGAATAATTGCTACTCTCATGGACACAGATACTAGCAGCCCACCTATTCATGCCCATCCTTTGCTACTCTTGTCCATGTTCTCCCTTAAATCTTTTGCAGGGCAAGTCAAGTTAATAAGTATTTGTTAATAAATTATTACTGATAATAATTTAGTGCTAAATTTATTAACAAATGCTTGGTGGTTTGATCCAGAGTAGACTCAAAATACTGGGGCTTTCTTTATATATCATGATATTCATGGATGAACAGACTAGCTATCCCTCAGTTTTACCTGATTTTTACTGTGTGACTGGCTTATCATTTTTTCCTTTTTGGTCACACATCTCACTAGAAACAGACTCAGAAGAGAAAAGGAGATTGAAGATAAATAAAAGGGTGGTTCACAGGTTTTCTTTGGAGATATAAATAAAGGAATGGGCAGAATTAGTTTTATCATGCATCAAAAGACTGCAAGAAACAACATTACATTACCACTAATGGAATATTGATACAGAAGTTTTAAATAAAACACTTGAAAATATAACACAAAACTACATCAAGAAACATTCATTGTTACCAAGTAGGATATACAACTATATTGAAAGGATGACTTAATGCCAGGAAAAAAATATGTACATGTACATATATAATCATATCAACAAGGAAAAAACAGAATGTAATATATCATGTTATCTTTCTTGTTCAGCCATTTTTCAGTTGTATCTGACTCTTCATAAGCCCTTTTGGGGTTTTTCTTTTTTTCTTGGCAAAGATACTGAAGTGGTTTGCCATTTCTTTTTCCAGTTCATTTTACAGATGAGGAAACTGAGGCAAACAGAATTAAGTAAGTTCCCCAGGCTCACATAGCTAGTAAGCATCTGAGGCCAAATTTAAACTCGGGAAAATGTGTCTTAGTGACTCCAAGCCTGGAACTCTCCAGTTCACCACCTAGCTGCCCATATCATATCATAAAATAAATTTTAAAGTCATCAAATGCAACATTCATTTATATTAAAAACAATATGCACATTTAATAATAGACTATTCCTTTTAAATTATCCCCCAAAGTTTTAATATTACATACCATGAAAAGGAGAAACATTCAAAGTAAGGCTATTTAGAAAAAGATGTATAGTAGGAATGCTTGCTCTTACTTGTCCTCTTTGACAGTTTTAGAAATCTCAGAAATAGCAATAAACCATGGAAAAGAAATTAAAGGAAAGAGATTTGACAATGAAGATGTTAAATAATCTCTGTTTGTATATGACAACAGATAGAAAACCTGACAGTCAATGACAACAAAATTAATAACAGTAACGTTAGTAAAGTAACAGGATATAAACTAAACTCATAAAACACTATATATTCTTTTATTCTACCTTCAAGTATCAAAGAAAATTGATAGTTATATAGTCTTTAAAATAAAAATAAAAAGTATAAAGTATTTGGGCACTAACTTAGAAGACAGTTGTACAAAGGCAATTTCAAAATTATTCTAGTAGAACACAAGGAGGAACTGTTCATGGTTAGGTTGACCAACATAGTAAAAGGTCACTACCTTACCAAACTAATTAACACATTTAATATAATACCAGTCAAAATTCCAATAAGTTATTACACAGAAATAAAATCATAAAATTCATAGGAAAAGTACATGAGCAAGAAAAACAAGAATTCTAAGGGAAAAAATGACAAAGGGGAAATCTTTCTATAAGATTTCAAAATGTACTCTAAAGCAATAATTACAAAAACCGCCTGCTATTGGAAAAAGAACAGAGAAACCAATCATAGAAACAGAATAAAGAAACTAAAAATAAAGTCCAATGCATATCAAATGTTAGTATTTGATAATTCTGCAATTTTAAAACACTGAGAAATACAAATCACTACTCAAAGAATTGTTAAGAAAACCGAATAGTTATACAGGGGGGAAAGAAAAGAGTCTGCATTCTTATCTCAAACCACATATAATAATTCTAACTGAATCAATAAACTAAAGAAGTCATAACAAACTAGAAAAAAGAGAGTATTTTATTTATTGCATCTATGGAAAGGAAGGCACTATAAAATAGTGGCTACAGGGATAGCTTTGGAGTCTAGTAGATCTCGGTTCAAAATCAGTCCCTGTCACATATTGTCTGTGTGACCAAGATTGAGTACTTACCCTCTTAGTTCCTAAGAATCCCTCAAAGACTGCTGACATATTTGATCTGCATCCTTGAAATGAATTTCCATACTCCATGTTACCAACTCTGATGAAATTATAGATCTAGACCACAAAAAATAAGAAAAGGTTAATCAATCAAAAAATAGAATAAATGATTGGAGATAAAATTAATGGGTTTCAATATGCATATATAACTACTTGATTCTGGAGACTCTTGCTACCTTAAGTTCAATGAGGGGTGTTTGGGATAGTCATGATGGTGCATATATGACTTGAGCTTCTGTCTAGTACCTTATTTGCCTATAGATGAATCAGAAATCATAAATGAAAAAGGAGAGCATTTCATTAAGGCAGAATAGTAAGTAAGGAGAGATAAAGTACTAGAATCATTTTCCACTCCACCCTTCCCCTCCCCACCCACAATGGGGTAGAAGCTCCCCAACCCTCTCACATTTTGGGGAGAGTGAATACTTCTCAGGTAATTCATTTGACTGCATTTATCTAGCAGTTGGAAGACCTCTCATGATGCTGTCTCCTGGCAATCAGCCATGCCTCTCTAATGCTCCACTTTACTTCCAAAGGTAGCAACTTCTCTCTGCCTCCAAAATTCCCATTCATAGCTTCTTGTTAAGATGCCACTGCTATCCATTGGCACCATCAGCTACTGTTGTTTTTGTTTTATTCCACACTTAATTTCTGCTGCCATCTGTTGGAGCTGCCATCTCCTCTACAGAAGTGTTGTCACCTTTCTGTGACACTTCCCTGGGCCAAAGTGCCAAGAAATTAAACACATTTTCACTTCTTTCTTAAGTCAAATACACAATCACACCTGGTCAGCATAGAAGTGGGCCTCTCAAGGCATTTTTTTTTCATTTCATTCATTCCTCCTCGATAAAAAGTCACCTAAGCTTCACTCTTAGCTGAATTAAACCAAGTGAATTTCTTTCAACTCCCATCTTGCCCCTGGCATCCAGGGTCATAGCCATGCAAAGTACCTTGAAACTTCAATAAGCCTCAGGAAGACACCAAGCTATGTTAGAAGGAAAGGCCAGAGCTCACAAACCTTGTTCTGCTTTACTGCTTCCTTGGCAAAGGTGATTGCCCCTTCATACAAATACAAAAACTTAACAAGAAGCAATACCTTAAAAAAAGCCAAAAGAATCATATTAAGGGAAATAATATTTGCAATACCTACAAATATATTTGATGAAGGTCTGACATCCAGAATCTCTAAGAAACTGATACACATACAAGATTAATAAATACTTCCCAATTGAACAATGGATACAAGGATACAAGCAGTTTTTGAAGATGGAATGTAAATTGTTAAGAGATGCATGAAAAGATGATTAAATCTCCTAATGATCACAAAAATGCAAATCGAGACTACCTTAAGAAAACATATTATACTCATTTAAATGACAAAAAAGGGGAAAAATTAAAAAGATAAAAGCCAACAGGGAAATAGGCACTCTAATACACTGTTGATGGACCTGTAAACTAAGACAACTATTTTAGAGATCAATGTTGCAAAATACAATAAGTCACACAATTGATCATACATTTTTAAATTTAATTTTTAATTTATGCAATAGGATGAGCATGTTTATAACATAGTATAATAAAAAGATTATTATACATAAACTGCAAATCGATTACTTTGACCCAGTGATCCCATTGCTAGCATTTTATTTTCAAAACTCATAAAAGGAAAAATATTTTAGGTGCTTTTTTTTTTTTTTTTTTAGTGAGGCAATTTGGGTTAAGTGACTTGCCCAGGGTCACACAGCTAGTAAGTGTTAAGTGTCTGAGGCCAGATATGAACTCAGGTACTCCTGACTCCAGGGCTGGTGCTCTATCCACTGCACCATCTAGCCGCCCCACGTGCTTTCTTAATAATAAAAAACTAGAAAAAATTTTCATGTGAATGATCAGAAAATGGCTGAATAAAGTATAGTGTTACATAATAGGGTGTTATGGTACCATAAAAATAACAAAGACTAAGTATACAATTAAATATGTAAGGATCTATATTAAGTAATATCAAGTAAGATTAGTAGAAACAAAGGTGGTAGAATTTGAGAAGGCAGATTTTTTAAAATGTCTTTGTTATCTACTAATGCATTTAAACTCAACCATGTTAAATACCAAATGTTTCTACAAGATTTAATGTGTGATTCTGTATGCTTATTTGACGATTTATCTTGTTGTTGGTTATTAAATCTTTTTTTAAGTGTTTTTAAAAGTGGCTATAACAATGTGAAGGATCTGTGATGGGAAATTCTGTGAGGCCTGAAAGCCACCTATTATCTATCTATTATGTGGATTTTAAATGCCACTTTACTACAACAGGCAGTCTTTGAAGGTACTTGAATAAAACTTTTCTTTTAAGGATTTTGTACTCTTGGGTCTTGAATAAGTTAATGGGTTAGAGGGTTGGTAAGAGGCCCAGAGAGAAAAATCTCTGAATGTATAGCAGAATCTGAAAAAGGGGGAATGAAGTATAGCAGAAAGGTTTTTGATTTAAAACCAAAAGGTCAAGATAAAAATTCCTGGTTCTGTCATTTACTGGCTACATGACCTTACAAAATTCATTTATCTCTCCTCACCTCAGTTTCCTCATCTGTAAAATGAGAGGTTCAGGCTAAATGACCTCCAAAGTCTCTTATACCTCCAGATCATATTGTTATAGGAATATTATGGGCCCCAGTTACCCCAGAAGTTGTCTGGGGAGGTCAAGGAACTTTTTCCTTGAAATCCCAGGAGTTTTCCCTAGAAATCAAGGAATCTTCTCCTTGAAACTAAACCAAAGGACAGACAAACTCTAGGAGATAAGCAGTACCTGGATCTGACTGAGCTAGCTCCAGGACCACCACCCTTCATTCCAGTCTCCCTCACCCCCTCAATAAAGTAATTCTGTTAGGCATGGCTGCACCAGGAGAGGACAGAACAACTGCCCACCACCAGACTACTTGCAACCCACCACTACAGAGCAACCACCCACCACCAGACTACCTCCAACCCACACCCAATAAGGGACATTTCACCCTTACTTGGGTGGTCACTCCATCTTGGCTCTATAAAAGGGAGGTCCCCAGTCTAGTCAGAAAGAGTTTTAAACTTTCCTCCTGACCAGTTTCTCTTGTATCCGATAAACCTGTTCTTTTGTTCCTAACTAGGACATGTAGGAGAGCGTAATTCTTTACAGAGGAATCCTAAGGACCTGTGCTACCCCCATAACACTATGAATGTATAATCTGCCAAAATCTTTTGGAAATTATCTCATGATCATCCAACAGTTGGGCGCCCAAACCATCACCCACTACAATGGTACATTCAAGTAAGGAAGTCTTCTTTATTTTCCTCAGTTATTATTACTTTACTTCTAGTTGCACCCACATACCTATATACACACCTCCAACCCCACTAACAACTACCACAGTCAGAAAAATCTTTTCAGATAATCCATTCTATAGTCAGAGAAGCTGGGTCTAAATTCTGGCTTTGCTACCTAAGACCTGTGTTACCTTGGACAAGTCATCTAAATTCTGTGGGCTTCAGGGTTTCTGTCCATCTATGTGAGGCAGGAGGGTTGGACCAGATGAACTCTAAGGTGCTTCCCAGATCTACAGCTATGATCCTACTAAGCCTTCAACCAAAGCCATAACTAAGAGCTTTTGTAACTAGGAGAAGGACCACAAACCATACCTGGGACAAACAGAACAAAAGGACCCCTCAGTGGAAAAGGGCTTCCCAACCACTCTGTGGAGACAAGACCCCCAAGACATTGACTTGAGGCTTCTGCTGGACAAGATATAGTAGAGAGTGGGAAGCATGGCTTAGGACAAGGGGACTTAGGACACCCTAGTATATCATCTGGTAGTACCATTATTAATATTAATTTTTAGATGAATTATTCTTACTAGCTATAGGCTAAATTCTGTTTTGCAATACTACAAAGAAGCCTCGTGTTTTTATATTACAAACACTTTTTCTAAGAAAGGGATTATTAGGTGCTAGATGTAGTGAACACCAAATAACATAGCACCCACTGTTGTGGGTGTCACTGTGAAAGAGTCAGTTAGCCGGCTGATATTCATCACCATCCATTCTTCCCTACTCACTTTGTCTCTGGAGAATGGCTCATATCCTTTTAGAACAATTAGCGCCCCCCCTCCTTTTTTCACCTAAGAACAATATAATGACTCTTCAGGTCCAAGTGGTTCCTTTCTTTACTTCTTTCTGGAGTTTGTATTAAATCAAAAATTAGAAGTACAATCACAGTAGCTCAAAGTCCTAGGTTAGCAAAATTCCTAACATTTAGAAAAATCTAGCTCTCTGATTTTAAGTTATGGGTACCTTTAGCTAACCATGTCCTCTTTATGATTGAGGCAAACATTCAGGTTTCTTGGAAACTATGGAGTAATAGAAATGAGTAGAATATGTTACAGTGTATGTTATGAGAGGGAAAGTTGGGGGAAGAGCAAACCATGTCCCTCATTCTTTGAAGAGATGGTTACAATGAATACTTTCAGCCTGTCTTCTCCAAAATGGCTCTCTTTAACTTTTATTTCTGTACAGCAGCTCACCCCTCCTTTTGCTTTTTTCATTTTTCCTATTTCCCCTGTGCCTCCAATTCTTTTGAGCTCAGTTCTTGAGCCCCCCACCTTTTTTTTTTTTTTTGCTTCACCTGCCTTTCTAAAGCTAAGGCTAAGAACTCTGGAGTGTGACTTAATTCTACCTTCAGGCTCAAAGATCCTAACAGTTGGGGGCAGCTATGTGGCACAGTGGATAAAGCCCCAGCCCCAGGGCTGGTGGACCTTAGTCCAAATCTGACCTCAGACATTTGACACTTACTAAGTTGTGTGACCCTGGCAAGTTACTTAACCCTCATTGCCCCACAAAAAAGTCCCAAATAGTCCCAAATTGATCTCAAAGGTGAGAGGAGAATGTTTGTCTTTCTAAACAAAACCTTAAGATGGCAGTCTGTTTTCAAGCCCATAGTATAATCACAAAAAATTAAGTAGATTATTTTTAATAGACTTGTATTGTGGTAGGAGTTGTCTCTGGATCCAGTCAGAACACTGATTTTGGAGGGCCAAGATCAGAATAAGTAAAATTAAAGAATGAGAAAAATATATGATGCATACTTGAAATAACCTTATCCTAATTTATTTAAATAAATCATTAACCACAAAAACCATCTTGGAAAATGGACAACAAAAATAACATCAACACCAATCACCAACACTGATTTGTGCCAAAATTCAACTAGTAAAAATTTATTGCCACAAGGGAACAAAAAGAGCCCTGAAAATGACTGAGCAAACATTTGAGTTGCTCACCAAATAGAGAGAGATGGTTTCCAGAGGCAACATCAATGTAGAATATAAATATGTTTGTAAAATGTTATGAAGGAGACAAAATGACATCTAATGCACAATTTTTGATACCTCTTAAATAACACACACCTGTATGTCAAAAAAAAAGGAGAAGCTATCAGCTGTAATGAGGGAGTGGGAATTTCCCCCCACAGTGGATTATTTGGAGCTTTTTGTAAAAGTTATGATAAGTATTAGGAAGAATACAATATGGGCAACTAGGTGGTACAGTGGATAAAGCACCAACCCTGGATTCAGGAGGACCTGAGTTCAAATCTGGCCTCAGACACTTGACACATATTAACTGTGTGACCCTGGGCAAGTCACTTAAGTCTCATTGACCTGCCCCACCCCCCAAAAAAAGAATACAATGACATGGTGGGGAATTGATAATACTTCGGTGCTTACTGCTTATGTCCTGCTCAAGTATTGTGTGGCTTACAAGGAGCTCAAATTTGAATGGAGACAGAAATAGCACTGAAAAATGAAAACATCTCAGATGATATTTCCTTCCAACCTTAGAGAATTTTTGCAGCTCTAACTTTTCTTGCTAAAGATCATCTGATGTACTAAGCCTAAGCACTCAGTTAAAGGATGGATTTAAATATGAAAAAAGAATAAACTTTTAGAAATCAGGATGATGGATGATCATGAGAAGTAGCATCTCAAAAAAGCAGAGAGAGGCAGTCGAGGGAAAAACTAGTTTAAAGAAATCTTGACAAGAGATCCAACTAATCAAGGCCATCTGAAGGATTGTGTAAGGCTGAAACTGGAAGACAACAAATAAAACGAAAAATGGAAATAGGTATGTAAGGATCACTATGATAAACTGTTTCTTCCAATAAAAACAGAGGAACCACTATACTTGAACTCTTAACTTTAAAATCCTGAATGTGCTTATTAGGGAGGTGGAAATGTTACTGCAAAGAACAAAGACAGGAAAAGCAGGTAGATTGAACCAGGCATATATACAAAGAGTAAAACATAGAATACAATAGTCTCCAAAAATTAAAAATTACTATCACACAGTGAGCAATGGAGAAATGCATGGTGATTGTGAGCAGGCTACAATATATAATCAGTAAAAAACTAAAAAAGGAATAAAGGATGTCTTTAGGAGATTGTGTTGGAAGAGAACATTGGCCATTCATGAGGCAAAAGCAAGATTTTACATTGAATAGGCAGTGTTCCACTGATGCAGTCATGATATCAGAAGAAGAGAAAGGATGTGAATATGTTGTGTAGACAGCCCACACACATACCCAGTGAGTAACTTATGAGAAAACATGATGAAGACACACACAAGATGAACAGGCATGCATATATTGTAATTAACATAACTGAAAAGAACTGTGAATTTGATGAAATAAGATATGTATTTAACTATTTTATCAAAGTCTGTGCTTCTCTTCTCCTGATAAACTAAGGGACTCTTACCTGGAATGCCCAGGATGACTGCTCAGCTTTCCTCCCACTGTACTGTACTCCAGGATAGATGCCTACTTTCATTCTCCTTCACATTTGGGGCTTTGGACAGGATTCATCAATAATGACACCCCAACATGTTTACTTCATAATCAGTTTGTATCTCACATTTTCTCATGAGAGAGCATAGACACAGCACAAGTGGGAAGGAAATTTGACCCCAGCTAATTATTCTGAGAGATTTATGCAACTCCTTTGGTGGTGTTGAGAAAATATGACCTGCCCTTTCCTTACTCCACCTCCACGCCCCATGGTTCTACAGTGCTGCAATGCATTCATTTCACAACAACACACAATAATTCATTCTTTAAATAAGGACTTTTTTCACATTAAGTAAAATACAATGCCAAATTTGTGGGGGATTGTTTCTGACATATATGTGCGTGCGCGTGCGCATACACACACATATAGATATATAGATACAGATACATATGCATTTATACATGCATGTTATGTGTGTACAAGAAAATCGGGGATCTAACAGGCATCTTCTGAATTTAAGGTGATGTAGTGATTTTATCTCTTTGGGGACAGACCTTCATCTGGAGAAAAATAGCCTTCTTTTAAACTATTTGAAAGCAAGGATTATTTCATTTTTAGTCTTTCTTATCTGCAACCCCTAGCATAGTGCTTGTAGATTGATTTTTATGTGGTTGAAACATTCTGTTGTTGCTATTGATGAGTTATGATTTCTCTGGTGAATTATTTACATAGATATGTATATTTATGTATAGACATGTATATTAGGAATGTATAGGGGAGAGGGAGGGAGAGACAGACAGGCAGAAAGAGAAGAAGAAGAAGAAGAAAGAGGAGGAGGATTTAACTTAGATGGAAAACAATGACCATTCCACTTTTATTTATCTTTTCTTCTGGTTCAAATCCATTTGAATGCTAAAATGGAAAAAAAATCTTGGGAATTTTAACAATAAATAAGAGAACTGTTTGAGACAAAGGTCTGTCATCTTCATTTGAGACATAGGGATCAAGAAGAATTGTGTTAACCTTAGTCTAAGAATACTCAGTCAGGCTTTTGCTAGCTGTATGTGGCTTGGATATAACGAAAGATCTGTCAGCCTGCTAATATAAGGGAAAAGATTCTAGTGATCAAACTCTAGCAGACAGGAGTGACATGTTTGGCAAATGACTCTATATGATAGAAAACTATGAGAAGGGATACAAGCCATGAGGTGAGAGAGTGACCCTGGAAAAGTCAAACTATTCCCTAGAAGACACTTTATCACTGAGGCAATGGTTAAAGTTGGAAGATTGTATCAGTCCATAACTGATACTTCACATGGTACCTGGAAGTAGTCAGTGCTATCTAAGCCTTTTTGCTCTACAACCTTGAGAATTCTACATGACAATTTTGTACATTTGGTTCGAGGGAACATAGCTAATAAAAAAACAGGCTTGACTGCATCAAAATGACTATAGGAAACAAAAGGTTTTTACCCAATGTTTTCAAAGGAACGTGCTACCAATTTGTGCTGTATAATTGTAGAAGAGAAACATTAGCAAGCCATTAGAGCCTATGTTCTATAAACTTTTAAATCTCTCAGAGAAGATCAGAAAAACACAGCAACATTCAGTAAGCTGTATTCAGATCCCCATCTCTGCTATTTACTATCTTTGCAAGCATGATTACTCATTTCATCTCTTTCAGCCTCAGTCTCCTCATTTACAAAATTTGGGGTGACAATGTTGATGGTGCTTATCTCAGGCATTTTTTGTGAACATCAAGGGACAGTACATTTGCATTTAGTAATGTACACATAATGCTTTATAAATCTTAAAATGACATTTAAATTTCAGCTATCAACAGTGTGACAGAGGATAATAGTATGAAATAAGGCATGACAGATAGGATGGCACTGAATTGTAGGGTTTCCTGATATTTATGCATTATTTGGTTAGAAATTGTGAGGCAATGGTTGTGGGTGGTGGGGTTAATTTTAGTATGAGGGAGCAGCTAGGTGGCACAGTGGATAAAGCACCAGCTCTGGATTCGGGAGGACCTAAGTTCAAATCTGGCCTCAGACACTTGACACTTACTAGCTGTGTGACCTTGAGCAAGTCACTTAAGCCTTGTTGCCCTGAAAAAAAAGAATCCTCTGCTCTAAAACTAATTACTAATCATTAGTGTTCTTTCATAGAATGTGGATAGGGAATTAAATTTAGTAAGAGTGACAACTAAGTCAGGTAGGTGGCAGAGGGGATAGAGTGCCAGGCCTGGAGTAAGGAATGCCTGAATTCAAATCTAGCCTCAGACAATTACTAGCTGAATGACCCTGAGCAAGTCACTTAATCCTTCTTTCCTCAGTTTTTTCATCTGTAAAATGAGCTGGAGAAGGAAATGGAAAAATACTTCAGTATCTTTGCCAAGAAAACCCCAAGAGGGGTCATGAAGAGTCAAATACAACTGAAACAACCAAACAACAACAAAAATGACAAGATGATAGCAGTGCATTGGGAAGATTGTTAAGGAAGGGTTGGAGCTGGAAAAGACTGAAATCAAAGAAACCAACCAAAAAAGTATCATAGAGCAAGAGAGAGGTGAAGAAGACTTGAATGAAGCTGGTAGCTGTTTGAGTAAACAGCTGAAATGTGTGTAGAGCTTCACATGATCTCATTTGAGCCCCACAGACAACCCTGTAAGGAAGGGACTATAGATATTATACCCACTTTATTGATGAAAGATCTAAGGTTCAGGTGAAATAACTTGTCCATAGTCAAATAATGAGTAAGTATGAGGAGAAGGATTAGAACCAGGTCCTTCTGATTCTTAACTGAACTCCAGCTGTTATGCCACAAAATCACTAAAGACATTTCAGAGAAAGAAGTGAAGAGGTTCAATGACTGACTGGATGAATAGGATGATGGAGCAAGAAGCATCCAAGAAGACTTGGGAGATTTAGTGGCTAGTTTCCTGGGGGGGGGGGTCTCCTCACCCAAAATAGGGCAGTGTAAAGAATTAATCATTATTTGAGGTTTTTATGACCCCATCTTTTGGCTATAATTTTATTTTTTTTATTTATTTTTTTTGGTGAGGCAGTTGGGGTTAAGTGACCTGCCCAGGGTCACGCAGCTAATAAGTGTTAAGTGTCTGAGGCCGGATTTGAACTCGGGTCCTCCTAAATCCAGGGCCAGTGTTCTATCCACTGCACCACCTATCTTCCCCTTGGCTATAATTTTAAAAACCCCAGTGCACACACTGGCCTGGGGCTCAGGCGCCGTGCCTCCACAATGGCATGGTGCTCCACCCACTGGTTGTAGCTGTCGCCATGGGCCTGGCAAAATTATAATGATTGGAAACCCAGTGAGGGCAGTCATGTGACTGTCGGTCAGGGCTGTGGTTAGGCTGGGGTCTGCTGGGAAAGAGAAGAGAGGAGTTCCACCATTCTAGCTTGAAGCTGGAAAGTGACAGGATGCAGCCTTGTGTTCTCAGCTGTTCCCTGGGCTGTGGTGTTATTCAAGTTGTATCATTTCCCTTCCCCCATTTCTTTTCCTTCCCCTTAATTCTACTGATCTTGCTTGTATTTTTAAGTTTGTTCTTGTTAATAAACCCTGTTCTGTTTTTGAGGGAAACTGTTGGTCTCCTTCCTTGCCCCAATATTGAGGCAAGCTGCCTAGCTAACACTCCACAATTAAAATTTGGCCTCTACAGCAGTTAAGGGGAGCAGTAGAAGAATAAAAACCTTGGAGTTAGTAGACCTCTTATAGACGCTGGCCAGCTCTAATCTCTCACTTCATGAATTAACCTATTCACCTGGGCTATTAACAACTGATGAGCTGGAGCTGAGTGGGCAGAGAGAGAGAGAGAAGGGTTTGAGTTGAGTCCCCTAGAATGTACCATATATGGAAAAAGGAAAATACTACATTATGTCCTATAGCCCTAGTTTCCTACTGAGCTCAAACTTCTCCTGAGCCCCAAGACTTTGATGCTTGAGTGTGGCCTCTCTGAGACCCAAGAGCATTTATCCTGACTCAAGCATCCAACTGTGCTCTTGCAACTTAACAGTGCCATGTACTGGCAAATTGAGAGAGTAATGGCCTCTGTGGGGAGGCAGAAGATCATGCATGGAAGGCCAAAGGCCATTCAGCCACTAATGCCCCCCCCCCACACACACACACACACACTCTGAAACAAACAACTGAACAACAACAAAAGTGAGAGGATGATAGCAGTGCATTGGGAAGATTGTTCAGCTGTGTTAAGGAGGGATTGGACCTGGAAAAGACTGAAATCAGGGAAACCAATGAAGAAAGTACCACATTCATCTAAGAAAGTGGTATGGAGGACTTGAATCAAGCTGGTAGGTGTTTTAGTAAACAGCTGAGGGAGAGAGAGACAGAGACAGAGACAGAGAGACAGAGACAGAGAGACAGAGACAGATAGACAGAGACACAGAGAGAGAGAGAGAGAGAGAGAGAGAGATGCAATCCAGTACTGGAAATTAGAACCTCCTGCCTGAAAGCCAACAGTATCAAGTCACCCAGCTTCTGTTGGAAACCTTTGAACCATGGACCCCCCTATCCCCTGGCTGAGAGTCAGCCTGGCAAAGTGGTTCCTGATCCTGTGGATCAGGAAGATCTAAATTTCAAGTCTTGCTGTTGACATACATTGCCATTATTAATCTGGGCAAGGCATTCAACCTCTTACTTCTCCTGGCAGTTCTTAAGTTTTAGAGCTGCATTTCTAGGGAAGTTTTCATTACATAGCAAATCACAGTTCTTGAACAACAATGACCCACAAATGCCTCACCTTCATACAGCACTTTGCTAGGAGCCGGGGATAACAAAGATCCAAAAGTGAAACAATACCTGCTCTCAAAGTGTTGGAAAGAATACTCTTCTCCTCCAGATATAGACCCTGTCTCCAAAGAGATTAAGTGAATACATGGACTCAGAGTCAGAGGACTCCTCTTTATTTCAGTCCTGGCTCTCCTTTTACTATGCGACATTAGGCAAGTCCCTTCCCTTCCATGAGTCTTGGTGTTCTCATCTGTAAAAGAAGACACTGGCAAAATGATCTCTAAGGTCCTTCCAGCTCTGATATTCAATGAGCTTCTGATCTTGACTAATACTCATATTTCAACTGTTTGGTTAGAGACACATCAAAGCTTTTGGCAGCAAAAAACAGACCAGCTTTGCTTCCATCTATTTGATCTGAGCAAATAAATAAGTCACTTTCATTTGCAGTTTAACATAAGAAGAAAATTTTACATGATAATTTGCTTTTTTAAAAGCTAGCTGTGAAGTTTAATAACAGCATGTGAAGCAGCCTGTCATTTCATATTTACATTCCACCCAAGTTTCACCGGTTCCCTGTGGCTCAGGAGAATTTCCCAGGAGATATTTTGGGCTATTTTTTCATAATCACAGGTAGAAAAATCAGCTCCAAACCTGAATGGAAATAGACAAAAGACTCCCTCTTGATCCCCATTCCCCCACACAAACACCCCACCATCACCATACACAAACTGTTTGGAGTCTGTTCCTGGGTCTCTTTTCCTTCCCTATCTATCTATCTATCTATCTATCTATCTATCTATCTATCTATCTATTCATTCATTTAATTATTTACTTACTTACTTACTTTGTTTGTTTGTTTATTTATTTATTTGGTGAGGCAATTGGAGTTAAGTGAAGTGCCCATGGTCACACGTCAAGTGTCTGAGGCTAGATTTGAACTCAGGTCTTCCTGAATCCAGGGCCGGTGCTCTATCCACTGTACCACCTAGCTGCCCCTCCCTATTTATTATTACAAAGTTGAACATTGGACATGGGGTCAAACTATGCAGAGGAGTACCCCAGGATACCAGGCAGTTAGGTGGTACAATAGATAGAACACTAGTCAGGAAGTCCTGAATTCAAATCTGACCTCAGATACTTACTATCTGTGTGAATCTGAACAAGTCACTTAACCTCTGTTTGCCTCAGTTTCCTCAAATGTAAAATAGGGGTAATAACTTACCTCCCAGGATTTCTGTGAGGATCAAATGGGATAATAATTGTAAAGTGTTTATCATGGTGCCTGGCACATAGTAGGTACTATATGAATGCTTATTCCCTTCCTTTCTTGGACCCTCTCTTCTCCTCTTTTTGCAATTTTACTTGTTGATCCTATCAATTCCCATGGGTTAAATGATCATCTCTGTACAGATTGTTCTTATATCTATTCCTTTCTCCTGGACTCCATTCCTTTAGTATCACTAGTCTATCTGGATATGTCATAAGTATCTCCAACTCAGTAAATCTAAAACAGAACTTATTATATTTCTCCCACTTCATTCTTCCTCTTGATAACACAACCATTCCTTCAGTTACCCAAGTTTGCAACATAAAAACCATCCTTAACGCTTTCTTCTCTTCCATGCCCTTCTCTCCAAAATGTGATAAGTTGTCAAGTCTTGTTGATCCTATCACTCCACTATCATTGGTGTCTGTCCCTTTGTCTCCATTCGCAATGTTACTGCCTTAGTTCAGGCCTTTTTCCTGAGCTATTGTGATAGCTTCTTAATTGGTCTCTCTGCTTCATCTCTTCCTTCTCCAATCCATAGCTGTCTAATTGATATTCCTAAAACATGTCTGATAATGCCACTCCTCTGCTCAAGAAACTATAGTAGCTTTCCATAATAGGAACAATATCTTTATCCCATATCCCTATTGAAGTTCATTTAGTTTTTCCTTACCAAGTAGTGAAACTATCCTTTGAGACTTGGTTGGCTTAGATGACAAATGGCCCAAACTATTGATATTATTTCTTCATTGTTTGAGTACAAAACAGCCACGGGGAACTCCAAGAGTATTCTCAGATGTTTGGCTGATGGATAATGCTAGTGATTCAGGCAAGGAAGCTTCGCTCAGCTGAATCAGTTCCAGTAATCCTCAATGCATATCCTTGTCTATTATCTTCCTGCTATTATTAAATAAATCTCCCTTTTTCAATTGCTATTGTTTCAAATATCAAACTTTAATAAACAGGGCATTATTCTGAATTGGGCCCAGCCTAGGATATTCCCTGTTTATTTGCCCTAGGATAAAACACAAATTCTTCTATTTGGCTTTTAAAGTAATTCATAATCTGGTTCCAGCCTATGTTCCCCAGACTAATTACAAATTACTTGTCTGTTCTACACCCCCCCCCACCTCTGACCCTCCATTTCCTCATCTAAAAGATAGGAATACTTGTATTATATACTTCACAGGAGTACTAGGAGGAAAGTGCTTCATAAAATTGAAAACATTTTAAAAGTAGGATTTGCTATTATTTTGCAAAGCTATATATACACTATTGGATTTTTTTTCATAAATTCTAATGGGTGTGGGGCAGATAGGTGGCACAGTAGACATTTGATGCTTACTAGCTGTGTGACCCTGGACAAATCACTTAACCCCAATTACCTCAAAAAAAATTTAATTTTTAATTTTTTTTAAATTCTAATGGGTGTGCACAATCAGCACAGTTGCTAGAGGGAAGTTAGAGGAAATACTACGAGTCTTTCAAATGGTCTAAGAGTCAATGACTGTCCTGTGTTGTTGGGGAAGGACTCAAGGAAGACGAGATTAGCACTTGTGACATGTAACCAAGTCCTCTGTGCCTTGTGCATCATCTATCCCAGTATTACTTTGATTAGGGCATTTCTTGATGAGCAAAGAAATGATGTGAAATGCAGGTGGTTCAGTTTTGTGATAACTCTGGCTGCTGTGAGGCCATGAAAAGAGAGTACTGGATTTGGAAAACACAGTCTTTTGATTCAAGGAAGGAGTAGGGTCCAGTTTTCCAAGTGCCATAATAAGGGACAGGGATATTTAAGAGTTGGTGTGACTCTAGATGGGTCATTGAAAAGGGTTACAACTGTACTCAGGGCAGGGAGGATTTCAAGAGTTCTGCCATGCCATGTCCCTACCCTGTGCATATAACACTGAATAGGCCTCTTATGATTCCTGGGACAGCAGGAGTGAGAGAGTGTGTGTGTGTGTGTGTGTGTGTGTGTGTGTGTGTGTGTGTGTGTGTGTGTGTGTGAGAGAGAGAGAGAGAGAGAGAGAGAGAGAGAGAGAGAGAGAGAGAGAGAGAGAGAGCTATTTTATAGAATCCACTGCCAGAATATCTGGTGGGGAAGAAATATCGAGGAGAACAGTACAGCACAAGCTCTTTTCTCACCTTTTCCCTCTGAAATGTGGTGGTGGTAATGGGATTGTTAGCATCTTTCTGGGCTGGGGCAGGGAATCAGGCTTATTACATTTTGGAATTCAGCTTCATCAGATTTTTGTGAATTTGAGTAGGATGGGGAAGTTTATAAGGTTCATCATAGGACCATAGATTTAGAGCTGGAAACACCCTAGAGGTCATCTGGTCCAACCCCCTTATTTTACTTATGATCATAGACCCCCAGATGGGAATTTCCTCAGAGGTCAATAGACCCAATCTCCTCATTGTCTACATAAGGAACTGAGGCCCAGGGAGTTAAAATGACTTGCCCAAGGTTTCACAGCAGTTGCTAATTCTAGTAATATATGCTCCTAAGTGTTCTATATTAAGTGTTCTTTTCCTGTGTAGGACTAAATGACCTGTCACATATCCAATTTATATTGTACATTGAGTTCCTTTTACTCCCCCCTTTCAGGGAGTTCCTACATAGGAGCCATAACTTAAATACTTTTTCCTGAGGTGACAGGGCAGCATATTCAATGAGCCACTAACTATGAAAAAGGAAGCCCCCTCTCATCAGAGGTAAGGCTCCCCAAGATTGAACCTAGTCTAAACCAATGCCAGAGTGTAGAACAGAGGGTGACCCCAGCTTTCTTGTACCAGTGGTGATTTCTAAATATTAGAAATATACAACTCCAAAGGGCTAGTGATAAAACATGTTTCCCATGTCTTGACAGAGAAATTATGTACTGGAGATGTAGAATAAGACAGATTTATAAAGACATGGCCAACATATATATGCTAATTTCTTTCAAGGGAGGGATATTTTCATTTTAGAGGGAGTGGGAACAATTGGGGAAAGAGGTTGACAGGCAAAGGAAGGAAGGAAGGAAGGAAGGAAGGAAGGAAGGAAGGAAGGAAGGAAGGAAGGAAGGAAGGAAGGAAGGAAGGAAGGAAGGAAGGAAGGAAGGAAGGAAGGAAGGGAGGGAGGGAGGAAGGGAGAAAGGGAGGAAGGGAGGAAGGGAGGGAAGGAGGGAGGAAGGGAGGAAGGGAGAAAGGAAGGAAGGGAGAAAGGAAGGAAGGAAGGAAGGAAGGAAGGAAGGAAGGAAGGAAGGAAGGAAGGAAGGAAGGAAGGAAGGAAGGAAGGAAGGAAGGAAGGAAGGAAGGAAGGAAGGAGTAGGGAGGGAGAGAAGGGAGAAAAGGGAGGGAGGAAAGGAAGGAAGAAATAAAGGAGGAATTTATAGATTCCAAAGGAGAATCTCACACAACACAAGAATCAGGAATCACATCTAGACAAATGACACCCTAGGAGGGGAGAAATTGGAATGAGATAGGTCCAGGGTAACAACCAGATGTCTGGGGTCTTTTGTTGGAAAGGTGAGCTACATATGTTCATGCTTTGTAGATGTTAATTGTTGGCAACATGGTTAGATGGCTCAACAAATTGAAACTGACATCAACCTGCTCCATCCATTTGCCATCTTTCATCATCAGTGTAAGGAGTGCATCAGCGCAGTGAAGCTGCCATCCCTTGGGAGGTGGGTATCTAGTTTCCTATTAATGATCAATTTTGTAAATGAATAAATTGAGTTAACACATTAAATTTCATCCAACTAGATCAACAAAAACACCAGCTTGGAAAGAAAAATACAATTTATAAAAGTCTAGAGGAAAGAAAAACTTTTCAATCAATCCACTGACAAACACTGAGCCCCTAGATTGTGCTAACACTGAAGTTGCAGAGATGAAGGGGGAATGAACTTCCCCCAAGTAACTTAAACTCTAATATGGCACTTATACATAAAAACAAAACAATACATAACTACCGTAGAGTGTACTGTGTGATGAGTTGCGAATGAATGCCTTCAAAAGCAAATGCTTTTAGAGCTCTGAGGAGGAAAGTAGTATTTTGGACTGAGGTAGTCAGGGAAAAGGAAAGGTTTCAAGGAATAGTTGGGATTTTTAGAGGCAAACCAACTTCAAAAAAGAGATTCTTATCTATGTGGCCAAAAGGGGTGGGTACCCAGATCCACATCCTATATGTGATTCATATTTAGTATCATGAGTCAACATGGTGCCATGGAAAGAACACTGGTTTTGGAAACAGAGGACCTGAATTCTAATCCCAGCTCTGCTTGCTATATATTATATGTGTGACCTTTGGGAAATAATTCATCCTCTCTGTTGTTATTAAGTTGTTTCAGTCATGCCCAACAAGGTTTTCTTGGCAAAGATACTGGAGTGGTTCACCATTTCCTTCTCCAGCTCATTTTACATATGAGGAACTGAGGCAAACAGGGTTAAATGACTTGCCCAGGAATACAGGTTTTAGACTAAATGAACTTGGAATATTCTTATAGCTCTAAATATATTTTTCTATGATTTTATCATCTTGTGTTGTATGATTAACCCTAAAAAGAAGCTGAAATGGACTAGAAGTCATCTACATGAACTTGCTTCCTTTACCCAACTCCATTCCTCAGAATAAGACATTCAACAACTATTTCTCTATTGAAAAATTCAATAATAGGAAGCTCACTACTTAGAAATCATTTTTTCAGAAAAAAAAAAATTTATTTTCCAGGGTTTAATCCTCTTCCTACCCTGACAACCCTACACACACACACACACACACACACACACACACACACACACACACACACACACATCCTCAGGCTGGGTATGCAGTGTAGGCCTTCAGTCTTGGTTGGGAAGAAGTCGGCTTCCTGGAGGAGAATCTTCCCCAAAAACTTACTGCTTAGGAGTTCCTGAGCTCCAAGGGAACACATTCAGAAGACAGAAAGTCAACTCTTGCCACAATTGTGACTGTACTGGGGGCAGTGTCTCTTGACAGATAACATATACCTTCTCAAAGTCAACAATAAGGTTTCTATTTGTAAGTTTGGTTAGGCTAGATTTGGAGGGATTGGTCTTAATCTGTGCATCCCAGGTCCCAGAGACCCCAGAAATGATCTCTCAGGTGGGATCTGGGGGATGAGGTGGGAGTTCTCCCTGGGAATAAGAATCTTTGGGGGAAGCTAGGTGGCACAGTGGATAGAGCACTGGCCCTAGGGTCAAGAGGATCTCAGTTCAAATCCAGCCTCAGACACTTGACACTTACCCTGGGAAAGTTAGTTAACCCTCACCAAAAGAGAGAGAGAGAGAGAGAGAGAGAGAGAGAGAGAGAGAGAGAGAGAGAGAGAGAATCTTTGCAGATAAGTTGTATCACTGGTGTGGCTTGACTTGGCTTGCCTAGAATGGAGTGGAACTGACTGATAGAAGAGGTTCTATCTTAGCAATAGTGAGGATCTGAGAAAAAGCAGTGATCATTGCTTCTTCCAACTAATAGGAGTCAGCTAGGTGGCTTGGTAGATAGAACACCGGACATGGAGTCAAGAAAACCTAAGTTAAAATCCTGCCTCAAATAATTACTAGCTGTGTGACCATGGGCAAGGCACTTTACCTGTATGCCTTAATCCACTGGAGAAGGAATGGCAAACCACTCTGGTATCTTTGCCAAGAAAACCTTATCAACAGTATGGTCCACAGGGTCATGAAGAGTCAAATAGGACTCAATGACTGAACAACACTGCTTCTTCCAAACCTCAATGAGGGCTAGAACTTCAACTTTATGAAGCTTCTGTTCCTTCTAGAAGCTCTAATGTTCTTCCTGAATTATTTTCTGGGCCACATAATGCTTCAACAACTGGAGGAAATTGTGGATCTCAGTCTCACTCCAACGGGCCAGCTTCTGCCTCAGTTCTACCACCACTGATTCATGCTCCCCAATCTCATGCCTGCAGTAAATAGAGGAGCTGCTGCTGCTCCACTGGAGTCCAGAGCTTGTACATTCAAACTCTGGCTAGGAGCAGCCCCTGGTACCTCTCCAGAGAATTTGGGCTGCCAAACAGGGGGCTTCATGGTGGCTAGAGCCACTATTTAGAAATCTTCAAAAGTTTTTGTTAATATAGGTCTGAAATTTGCTTACATAATTTCCACCTATTATTCCCAATTCTATCTTCTAGGGCCAAGAAGAATAAGTTTTATCCCCCTTCAATACAGCAGCCTTCAGATAAGTCCCTTCTAAGTCTTCTCTTCTCCAATCTAAACATCCTAATTCCTGAAACTGTGCTAGATACCAGGGCTATAGTCCTAGGCAACTTGACCTTATAACCCCACGAAGATCTAGAAGATGGTCTAGAAAAGTTGCCATGGCAGAAAAAGAAATGATCATGTGGCACAGTCAGGAAGCCCTGAGTTCCCATCCTGCCTCTGACACATACAAGCTGTGACCCTGGGCAAGTTACTCCATCTCGAAGACTATGCCAGCAGACAGTCAACTCTGGCAAGTCCAAACAAGCTGGGAAAAGCTTCAAGAAAGGATTTAGCAACAGGCTGTATAGCTGTGGCCTGAGGACCAACCCAGCCAAGTTCAGAGAGGATCTTCTTGACATTAGTTTTAGACTAGATTTGAAATTGCAATGGTTTTGTGAAAATCTTGATGTGGAAACCCCCTCTCTCAATGCATGGCTTCATCTTCTCTATAAGTTATAGAGACTGGCCTGTGACATGGAGAGATTAAATGAGTTGCCCCAGAACACTCAAATGTCATAATTCCTCAGTATCTTAAAGGCCTTCCTTTTTTGAATGTGCTCCAGGTTATCAGTGGCCTTTCTTTTAAATTCAGTTGGTACCCAGAACTCAAAACAATGTTTTAGATGTGGTCAGACCAGGGAAGAATATAATGGGACTATCATCTGAGGTACTTAATGGACTGAAAATTCAATATGAGTTTATTCACTTTGAGTGTGAGCATGACTTACCATGACAGTCAAAATGTTAGGATGCATGAAAAATAGAATAACAATCAGTATTAGAGGTAATAATCCTATTCTACTGTTTCCTACACTCTATTAGAAGTATAGTGGTGTGCTCTGGGCACCATAGTTTAGAAAGGACATTGATAAGCTTAGTATTCCAAGAAGGACAACTAGACTGGTAAAAAAAAAAACAAAAAACAAAAAACAAAACTTCATGTCTTCTGTGAAATGAGGGGGCTAACCTAGACAACCTCTAAGGATAAGACTATCTAGGATCCTAGGATCAGCAAGAAAATCAGTTAAAGGAATGGAGACTATTTAACTTAATAAGAAGGAAGAAGGAAGAAAATTGGGAGAGACATAATGGCTGTATTCAAATATGCTAGGGACTATATAATAGAAGGATTAGGCAATTTCTGTTTAGCCAAGGATAGTAGAACTAGAAATGGGTTTAAATTTGCATTTGAACTAGACCTTGAAGGATAAGTAAGATTTTAACAGGTGGGGATAGTCAAGAAAGACAAAGCAAAGCAGATGAAGGGGGAAATATGAGCAAGGCCTAGGTAGTGGGTAACAGGGAACATGTTTGGGGAGTCAAGTAACCCAGTCTTATTGAAGTTGTGTACATGGGGAGATGAAACTGGAAAGGTAGATAGAGCCAGATTGTGTTGAGCTTTATCTTCCAGGCAATAGGAATACAACATGGGTTTTTGAGCAGAAATGAGTCATAGTCAAACTTATACAACATGAAACTTACTTTGGCACTTGATAAAGATAGATGAATTGGAGAAGGGAAAAATTGAAGGCAAGAAGAAAATGAGAAGACTATTGTTTTAGCTCTGATGTGGTATCATGAGAGTTCAAGTATCGGCAGGCAGAAGGTGTAAGAAAGAAAGGTGAGGATAGATGTGAGGAGCATACCTTTCTTACTGCCAAGGAATGATGTTTAGGGGTGTCAGAATGGTTCTTGAATTTAATGTAACAAGAATTTAGTAAGCATCTCAAATATTCAAGGCACCAGGCTAAGCACTGAAAAAACAAAATGAAGGACAGTGACTGCTCCCAAGAAATATACATTCTATTGCCTCATAATGCAATGACCACTCTACCAGTGCTCTGCCTGGATGGAGCTTTAATCAAAGCCCTAAAACACCCTGGAATCAGAACCAATTAATAAGAGAATCTCCTGACCCCTAGATATTATATTATTGATACTTATTCAGCTTCTTCATCAAAATCTTTATTCAAGGAAATACTGAATTGATTTATTGTGTATTTATAACATTCTGTGCCTTTTCTAATAGAGATGTAAGAAATCAATTCTGGAACTCCTTTCTCCACTTTTTGGCAAAAGCACCCAATAAGTACTACTTACTGGTGAATGTAATGGGACCTATACCTTCAGGGGTAGGCCATTCACATTTCAGAATAGGTCACATTATGCTCAACTGGGCTGGACTCCTCAGGGATATGGGTATGGATGGATCCACTCTACCTAGTTCTATTTCATTATTGCCCAGTATAGGACCTAGCCTGATTCTTTTCCCTTCCCTCCATAACACATCACAATCAGCTCTCTACTTCTACAATAAGGAAGCTAAATAAGGACCTCTGGCTTCAGTTCCATCAGCTCCTTCTCTCTTCTGCTAACACACCCCTGGTAGGCTCTCAGCTTCATTTCTAGCAGCCTGGGAAGGAGCTATCTAGCAATGGATTCATTATAACATTTGATTACAAGAAAATAATCCAAGCACCTTATGGGGGTCAATATAATGGGATTTTAGTTGTCAAATTTCACCTGCAGGGTGGAGAGAATTTATGGGGAGAGAAGCATTTCAAATTTCCATTGGGCAAAGCATTTGGAGGAAGCTCAGTACTTTGAAGGTTCAGCTACACTTCTGCAGGGCTGAAAAGGCATCTGGAGTAGATATAATTGTTCCATTAATAAGATGAATGCCATGCCTGGGGACATAGATTAGTGACCAAGGGGAGTGACCCAGGCAATTATGTTAAGAAACTCACATCAATTTCAACTTTTCACCCACCAGCATAGTGCCTGGTGTTGTTTTTTTTCATCTATCTTTTCATCGATCTCATAATTCTTTCCCTTGTGTCCTGGCAGTATCTTCCGTACACCTTTGCAATAGCTCTAATGACAGCCAAGGAATGTTTATGCTCTGACTTGAGAACAGTTGTAATTTCAGCATTGTTTCATCCTAAAATTCATAACCCCAAAGTATAAAGCAAGAAAGTCTTATAAGCAATTTCCTTCAACTCTCTCTTTCATTTTTCCTCTTTCAGCTCATCCTTAGAACAGCCACCAGGCCCACCACCTGTAGCCTCTCAAAGTCAGATACAGAAAATAGACAGTAGTAAATCTAGCTTTGAGTTTCTACCTTTCCCATAATTACAAAGGAGAGGACTGGTAACATGTAATGCAGTGGTGTCAAACTCAAATATAAGAAGGGACAATTAATTTTATGTATGGATGCTATGGGCTACATAGTCTTAGAAAACCATATATTAACATTATCTATGTTTTATTGCATTTTTGTTTCTTTTGTTAAATATTTCCTAATTACATTTTTATCTGATGATGATAGCACTCAGGGATGATGTGGGTCACAATGCAGCCCAGCAGCAGTATTTTTGACACCTCTGATGTAGCAAAATAGAATATTGGACTTGGAGTCACAAAAATCTGAGTTCAAATCATCTCAGATGTTTACAAGCTCTGAGCTACATGAACATCAGCAAAACACTTTACCTCTAAGATAGAACCCAGGTTACCTGGCCCTATTAAATGAAGATAGTTGGCCAAATACACCCTTGGTTTTTCCCCAATGTTGGGGCTTCTTATGAATTTGCCTCAGAGGCTGCTGGGAAGAGGAAATCAGAAGAGATCATCCATCTTGCACAATACATGAGAGGAAAGGTGGCAGGCAGGGTCTAGCACATGCTTCCAAACTCTAGTTAATAGCCCTGCACTATCCTCCATCCCCTTTCTTCAGGATGCTGCCACATTGTGGCTACAGGATGATGGCATGCAGAACTGTGGAACATCCACTATTTAACAGCTTTAAAAAACATTTATTGAATTGAATCCCAATGGCGAACTTATGAAAGGGCATAGATACAGGATAGGCAGGTGTGGAAGTGTGGCAATCTGCATTATTGGTAGAAATATCAATGGAGATGAGGTCACAGATTCACCTGAACTGATGAGGTCACAGATTCACTTAAGAACTAAGTATTGCCCTGCTCAGCTCTCCCTTGCAGCCCAATTCCTGCCTTGATTGAAGGAAAACAAGACAGCTTTTTCACCATCTTTCTTCCCACACATGGTTTAAAGAAACATCTTTTCTCTCCTAGGAGAACATACATCTAGGGCCATGGATCTCCCTTACTCACCCATCAGAGAACCCTGTGAAGAGTTGGACAAGAGAAGCCAAGGATTGTCACTTCATTAATTCATTACTGTGGTGCCTGTGGTGGGATGGCACACAAAGAGGAGAATTCCACTAGTTCTCTAGTCATGGCTCACCAGGTTATCAGTCATGACTTCTGATCATGGACTGCCACTAGCCTAGACCTTGGAAAGTCCATCTTGGATTGCCAAGTATAGTGGGGAAAGTATTCATCTTAGAGTCTGAAGACCTGGGTTCAAATCCTGTTTCTGTCATTCACTATACATGTTACCATGGGCAAAGCATTTAAATTCTCTAAGCCTCAATTTCCTTGTCTCTAAAATGAAGGTCTAGATGATCTCTAAAGACCTTGTCATTCTAAATTCCATGATTCAACTAGAGCCTTTGGTCAACATTGCTTGCAATGAATGGATTTGAAAATATATTTTCTACAATCTGAATATGCTAGAGTTTTTGAAATGATCCCCTTGCCCTTTGATAGGTTTCATGATCTCATCCACTGAGGCCATTAATATAGAAAGAGTATAGTCTTTTTATTTGCCTATTTCATTGGCGAATTTCATGTTGACAACAGTGAGCCCCCCTGGGAATGCTCAGCTCTCAGCTTTTCCCTGTATCTTCCACTAAGATCATAAGGGAGGCTTATGAGCTCATACTCATATCTCATGTCCTGTGTTGTGTATGATGCCCATTGAACTCAACCACAGGAATGATGTGGTAACTGGGCTAAGTCAAAGCTGAGGCAAAATGAAGAGCTCATTCCACCAAGGGCTTTGCTAGGAATCTCAGGAGACATTGTGGTCCTGGAAACTGTCCTGGTTTTAGTCAAGGGAGCTGAATTTGAATCCCAGCTTGACTACTTCCTACTTTCATTGTCTCTCTGGACCTCAGTTACTTCATCTGTAAAATGAAGATTTGGGGCTAGATGGTCTATAGGTTTCTTCTAGTTCTAAATTCACACTCCTCTTATCAAGAAGGGAAGCATAACCCTAGAAGGATAAGGAAATCCTCAGCCTCTACATATATCAGAGACCTCATTCAGTAACACAGCAAGTATTAATGAAGCAGCTACTATACCTTAGCCACCATTCTAGGCTCGGGGGATACAAATACAAAGAATAAAACAACCCCATCTCACAGAAACCTTATATTCTAATGGAAAAGACAAGTAATTATGATGCTGATGGTGATGGTGGTGACGATGGTGATGATGATATAATAGTGTCTACTTTGTGCCAGGCACTGTACTAAGCACTTTGCAAATATTTTCTCATTTGATTCTCAGAACAACCCTGGTAGTTACTGCTATTATCCCCATTTTAAAGTTGAGGAAACTGAGGCAAATAGAGGTTCAGTGACTTGCCAAAAGTCACACAGTTTGTAAATGTCTAAGGGTAGATTCCACCTCAGGTCTTCCTGGTTCCAGGCCTAGCTCTCTATCTCCTACACTACCTAGTTATGCAATATAAAAATATATACAGCATAAATATAAAGCTAATAAGTATAAACATATATAAAAACAATGGGACGCCACACCAAGGGGAGGAAAAGAAGGTTAACCCAGGGCAGATGAAACATCACAAGCCCTGAAAAAAAACCTCAGGAAGACACTGTGGATTCCATTTTTCTGAGCCACTTTTCTCCTCAGGAGGACAGTCCTTTGTGACCAGAGACCTAAACAAGGCCAGTCTTTCTGATGGCAAACATTGCATCCTAGATTTAACAATTCCCAGAGCTCCATCCCCTAACCACTTGACATTTTTCTCATGGCTTAACTTGGCAGAGAGCACATTTCAGCCTGGCTCATTACCTCAGGGCACAGTCAACTGGAGGGAGTTTGCAAGGCCACATTTAAGAGGTTTTATGTACCAGCCTTTAAATTTCTCAAGAATAGCAGCTATTAGTCATTCTATCTGATTGCCCCATAAACCTCCCTCCCAATTCCTCATCCCCCAAGATTCACAGACTCCTAAACTCATAGAATGTCAGAGCTAGAAGAGACCTTAGAGACCTTAGATCATCAAATCCAACCTCTTCATTTTACAGATGGGGAAACTGAGAAACAAAGAAGGGCTAATAACTCACCCAAGGTCACCCAGCAGCTGATTGGCAGAAATAGGACTCCCAAGACTCCTAATTAAATCCAGTGCTCTTTTTACTAATACTAAGAAATTTGCAAGGATTCTAAGAAAAGTGATATCTAAATGTGAACTATTCTTGTCACGCTAGGCTCATTACTAGAGAGGATGATATATTGGAAGTTACCGGCACAGAGATGATAGTTTAATCCAAAAGAGCTGATGAGAGTACATAGAGGGCCAACCTTGGGTTTAAAACAACCTATGTTGAAGACCTACTGCCTCTGAGACTAACCAACCATATGACCCTGGGCAAAGTGTTAAATCTTTCAGTGCCTCCACGTGATTTCTCAAACTCTAAATTAAGAGTTAATATGGTTCAGTGGAAAGAGGGAGAGATTTGGACTCAAAGGACCTGTGTCCAAATCCCACCTTTGCCTATATGCCCTTGGGCAAGTCATTTAACCTCTATAGGCCTCACTTTATCTATTGAATGAGAGGACTGGACTAGATAGACTCAAAGTCAGGAGTATCCAAAATAGAGGCTGAGATCTAGACCATACCCTGAGCCAAGGGAGCAGTGGATTAACCCCAAGAGGTAAGTGATCAGACAATCAAAAGATGGGAACATATACCGTGATTGTCCCCACAAGGCCCTTGTCTCCAATACAATCAACCATACCTAAATTTATTCCCAACTCTTCCTTATTCTGTCCCGGCCATCTACTTGTGTAGGCTACCATATTCTTTCCTTATCTTAGCATGAATCCCCCCAGAACAGTTACAACCTAACCCCTACTGGACACCCACTTGCAGCAGATGCACAGGTGCCCATAGGAATATCTGTCCCCACTCCCTGTTCTTTAGATCATCTTTTTGGTTGTTGCAGGTAGATAAGGTCTGTGACTGTGATCAGTGAGTAAATGCCCTACCCTGATCTCTTTCACTTTTGAGTGGGAAAGAGTTGGTCTTGCAAGAGGCAGGAATGGGCTGTGGGATGCATCTCATATCTTTATCTTTTCCCTCAAAACTCCCCCATTTCCAAATTTCCCTATTTCTCCAGAAAATATCACAATATTTGTATTCATTCAGGTCCACAAGATGGGTGTCATCTTTGTTTCTTCACTCTCCTTCATCCAACACATCCAAGCAGTTGCCAAATCTTATTGTTTCTGCCTCTCTACTCATACAGTCACGACTCTTGTTTGAGCTCTCATCAATTCTTGCCTGGACTATTATAATACCTTCCTCATGTCTCTTCATCCATCCTCCATACAACTGCCAAAATGATCTACTTAAAGCTCAGGTCTGGCTACATCATTCCCTTATTCAATAAACTCCAATGATTCTCAATTAACTCTAGGATCAAATATTATTTCATCTTTATCTCATCCTTTTAAAAATGTATGGTTTTTATGTAAACTTTATAAAGTGCATAATTATTTTCATAGTAGAACATGTATATAATTTACAAATAACTAAATATGTTACATTCGGACAGCTAGGTAGTATAGTACAAAGCTTCTTAAACTGTGGATTGTGACCCCATATGGGGCCATGTAACTGAGTGTGGGGGGTCAAGAAAAATTTGGCAACAGTATAAGGTTATGTATGCCTATCTTATATACCTACATACCTGAGTTTGTCTATAAATTTCTCAGGTGAAAAGGGGGAGCAAGTGGACGAAGTTTAAGTAACCCTGGTATAGTGGATAGAGCACCAGCCCTGAAGTCATGAAGATCCAAATTCAAATTTGGCCTCTTACTAGCTACGTAACCCTGGAAAAGTCATTTAATCCTGTTTGCCTCTGTTTCCTCCTTTATAAAATGAGCTGGAGGAGGAAAGGGCAAACCACCCCAGCATCTTTGCTAAGAAAATCCCAGATGGGCTCACAAACAGTCAGACATGACTGAAAGAACTGAACAACAAAAATACATATAAGCTCGGAGTGCATGCTCAAAAAAAATTTATCAATCCATTTGAAGACCATTGCTCTAAGGTTTCTTCTAGCCCCAAATCTATAATTCAATGATGCTATAAGTTATGAAGGAGCTGTCAAACTATGTTGGCAGAGGTAAATTCTACCCTACATTGATGAAATTGGAGGCTTAGACCAAAAAAAAAAAAAAGGAAAGGAAAAAGGGATAATTCTTGGATTGGACAGTTTTAAAGATAAGAGGAGGCATTGAGATCTTCTAGTCCTGATTCCTTATTTTATAGACAAAGAAAGTGAGGCCCATAAAAGGTCCTAAAGGTAGTGAGTAGCAATACCAGAATTCAAACCCATGTCCCCTGACTTCAAACCCAGCCCTCTTTCCATGTCAACCTCATTGTTAAGTGAACGATGTACAAGCTTGCAAACATAGAGTTAACTGGTCCATTTAAGACAAGCCTCAGCCATTCATTTACCAAAAGTGAAGCCTCTATCTCACCACCTCCCTTCCCATTGTCCTGTTACTGAACAAAGCAAACTAAATTCATACATTGTAATTACAACCACTTAGGTTGTAATCTCCTTGAGGACAGGAGCCCTGTCTAATCACACATGCCCTGAAAGCAGCCCCTTTGCTTTCATGAGATGAGCTCCTTATCAAAGATTTCCTCTTTAGCTTTAAACCAGCCTCCTTATCCAAGCAAAACTAGGAAAACTCATTTCTGTCTAATTCTTATATCCAGTTTGTCATTAGCCAGGGAGAGTAAGCCCTTTCAAAGCCTGGAATTAAGCAGATTATTGCAAGGTTGAACTGATCATCTCAAATACACAGCAGTAACTTCCTGAAGCCCATCTTGATATTAGAGGTGATTTTATGCCAATCAGCCCATTTTAGCATGATGGCATTTAAGTCCAACACTCAGTGCCCAGACAAAGACAGAAATAGCTGATGCAATAAGGGTCATTGTCCAGTCCTCTCAATGCTCTGGTTGCATCAACCTTCATGGCAAGGATTTAGTCTTTTTCTCAATAAACCTGGACCCCAACTACCCCTTCTCCCAAATTCTTCCCACTATCACTCTATTAGCTCTTCTCACCACTTTACTTTTTCCCATCCTCCTTCCAATACCACCTCCCATCAGCTGACTGGATTTTCCCTTGTCCCCCAGGATCGGATTTGTTTTCTCTTTATTGCTCAGACAGAAACACTCTGTGAATAATAAGAGGACAGAATCAAAGGCCAAGGCTGCAGCTGTGAATCTGCTGTTAACCCAACTCCTATGCAGACAGCTGCCACATTTCGCAGAGGACCAACCTTCCCAATTAGGCCCAGATTTCAGGTGTCTGGGGGTGTTGTCTCTGCCAACTACAGTAAAATGTCAAAGTCAGAGAGAGCAAGTCCAGGGCACACCAAGCCTTCCTGTCCTGGGGATGCTAGGCAGGGAAAAACAGTGATATCCCAGGACAACACCTGTGGTGAGTGGCAGGAACTGTATAACGTGCTTCTGGAGTAACAGAGACCAAAAGCCCATCACACAGCAGGTGTCCATCCTGAGAGATGGTGTCTTGGCTTCCTCAGGCCAATGAAGAGACAGGTGTGCTCAGGTGAATGGCTAAAAGCATGACCCATCATAGATGGGTAGTCTGATGTCAGGAGGTCAAACCACATGACACTACCAACAGGTCCAATTTAGAAAATATGATAAGGAGGTCCCCAGTGACCTTTAAGAGAACTTTTTCAGTACTGTGATGAAGCAAGAGCTGGGCTGCATGAGAGACAGTAGGTTTAGATTGTAACACAAGTCATGTAGAAGGTATTCATAGGATCACAGATTCAGAGCTAGAAAACATCTTCAAGGTCATCGATTTCAACCACTTCACTTGAGGAAATTGAGGGTCAAAGAGATCAAGTGATTTACTGAAATTCACAGAATTCTTAAAATGGCAGAGACAGGATTTGAACCCATAGCTTCTAACTTCAAATTCATTGTTCTTTTCCCTGCAAAAGCTGGGGAGGAAGATTACATTTTTTCATTATTAATTTGTTATCTGATAGAACAGGGAAATTCCTTGAGAATTTGTCTATATTCCCGATACTGAGCATGGTTCTGAGTGCTGGTAAGTATTAATAAATGCTTGTTGATGGATTGATAGACTTTTCCTTCTCCCTTCACTTTTAAATTCAATCAATTTCCAAATTCTTCCAAGTCTACCTCCACAAAATCTATCTCATCTCCCTCTCAAGTTTATCTCCCATTAACACTATCCCCCTACATTATTACATAGCCTTTTCTTTTAGTTTTCCTTTTGAGGCAATCAGGGTTAAGTGACTTGCCCAGGGTCACACTGGTAGTAAGTGTCTGAGGGCAAATTTGAATTCAGATCTTCCTAACTCCAGAGTTGGTTCTCTATCCACCTCACCACCTAACTGCCCCATTGTATAGACTTCTAACAGGTCTTCCTACCTCCTCTCTCCACCCTTCAATTCATCCTTCATTCTACCACCAGTATTATCTTTCTTTTTCAAAAAATCTGGTCTTGTCTCTCCTCTACTCAAACCCCTCCACTGTCCCTCTGTTGCCTGTGGAAGCCATTTCAAATATCTCAGACTGGCATAGCAGGCTCCCCAAAAGCAATCCCAGCCTCATATTTCCTAGACATCCCATGCTACTCACGTACTCTACAATGGAAAACTTGAGATCACAAACACATAACCTGTGCTTCACTACCTCCATGCCTTCCCTCACACTCTCAGTTGCCTGGAGTGGGCTTCTTCCATTTCCTAGTCTATCATATTGCTACCCATCTTTAAAGCCTAATAATTGTCAATTCCTTCTAGAAGCTGATCTGAAGACCTTAGTTAGCAATGACCTCCTTCTATACCTGTCATGGAACTCTGTTTTGTACATCTCAAATGTATTTATCATGCTTGTTGTTTTGGTTAGGTTTGAGGTGGGGAAGGGGGTTGTTTTTAGTACAGACCTGATATTTTACTGGTGTAGGGAACTACTACTGAGGAAAATCCTTCTTCCAGTACAAGTGGTCACCTGCTCTACCACTTATAGTCATGGAAAGTTGTCAAAAGCATTAAGTGGTGAAGTGACTGGGGCAGCTAGGTGGTGCAGGGGATAGAGCACCGGCCCTGGAGTCAGGAGTACCTGAGTTCAAATCCGACCTTAGACACTTAAATACTTACTAGCTGTGTGACCCTGGGCAAGTCACTTAACCCCAATTGCCTCACTAAAAAAAAAAAAAAAGAGGTGAAGTGACTTACCCACAGTGACAAAGCCACTTTGATGGAGGGGAAGGACTTGAACTCAGTCTTGCAGACTCTGAGGCCAGCCCTCTACCTACTTTGCCATACCGCTCAATAATAATAACGATGACCAGCATTGGGCAGCTAGGTGGCACAGTGGATAGAGTGCCAGCCCCGGATTCAGGAGGACCTGAGTTCAAATCCGGCCTCAGACACTTGATACTTACTAGCTGTGTGACCCTGGGCAAGTCACTTCACCCTCATTGCCCTGCACCAAAAAAACAAACAAACAAAAAAATGGCCAGCATTTATATAGTTCTTTAAAGTTTACAAAGCCTTTTAAAAATATAATCTGATTTGATCCTCATTTTACAGATGAGGAAACTAAGACAAACAGAAGTTAAGTGGTTTGCCCAGGGTTACACAGCTAAGTAAGAACCTAAGGCTGGATTTGAACTCAGATCTTCCTGCCTCCAGACCCAGGGCTCTAAAGGGGCCTTAGAGCATGCCCATGTTACCTAACATGGCGGTACCTGCTTCTCTGCATTCCGCTACTGTGTGGACAAGGGGAATAGCCTCCTTCAGTTGACTGCATAATCAGCACAGGCTGTTTCTTTAAAACTGCCAGATTGTGACAATCTCGTTCTCTTTTCTGGGTGCTCTTTTCTTGCTACAAGCAAAGGATGACAATCACAGCTCATATTGAACCAGGAAAGGTGGGGGGGGGGGATTGGGGTGAATACCTTCCCAGATTCCCCTTCTCTTTTTTTACCCTCTGGCTTCAAGAAATGGACCTGAGGTGCTTCTACTTCTGCTCTTTTATTCATCCTTCTCAGTTGCAGGTGCAGGCAGTAATCTCCCAACCTTCCAAATCATGGCAACCTGGGAGCTGAGATTCCAGCTATGGTTTCAAAGCCAGTTAACCTGATAGAAGAGCCCTGGGTGACCAGGGTGCCTTAGGACCTGAGTCAGTGTTCTCTGGGGACTGAACTAAGTCACAAACCTAATCACCTTCCCCTCCCCAAAGACTGGGGTATCAGAGGTGGGGAAAGCATTGAGGGGTTAAGCTCTATTTGTTGGGAAGTATTTGTATGTTTGTTTTATCCTTTTGAAGTAAATATTTTTCTGTCAAAGCTATACGGACTGTTAATGGCTAAATGGAACTGGGACGCAGGGAACCCTCCTGTATGATTTGAGGGGACACCATTAGTGGAGACTGAAGCTGTTGGCAGAGAGCCAACTGCTCCTAGCTCTGGCCTCTGGCTAGGCATAAGTCTATGCCTTCTTCTTATATTAATGCCTTTCCGACACTTAAAAAGCAGTAAACAGGGGGTAGCTAGGTGATGCAGTGGATAAAGCACCAGCCCTGGATTCAGTAGGACCTGAGTTCAAATCTGCCCTGAGACACTTGACACTTAGTAGCTGCATGACCCTGGGCAAGTCACTTAACCCTCATTGACCCACAAAAAAAAAAGAAAAGAAAAGAAAAAGAAAAAACCAGTAATCATGCTCTCTGTCCCCCATTATGTCATATATTTTCCAAGATAAACATCCTCAGTTCTTTCAAAATATCCTTGTAACTAACCTTATTCTTCAACCAATCCAGCCCTCCATGACAACCAAAAGCTAGGTTGGCTATTTCCCAACCCCCTTACAAACACCCAATGTTGACATCTCAGTAAAGGAAGTGGAACTGATTTCTTTTCAGCCTTGTCCTGGGACATTACCTCTGGGGCTGTTTTCACCAGTCACTTAGGAGAAAAGAGGGCCTCCTATTTCAGAGAAGTAGTTTAACCCTCCACAGACCAAGTAAGCCCCTTGAGGGCAGTGACTATTTGATTTTGTCTTGATATTCCCAGCATCTAGCACATAACCAATGTTTATTTAATGATCCATTTCTGATCAGAGCAGGAATTTAAGCCATAGCAGCACAGGGAACAACAGAATTTATGCTCATTTAGCTTGCCAAGTGTTTTACCTGTATTATCTAATTTGACCTTCACAAAATCTCTCTGGAGTGGATGCTACAGGTATTATCCCATTTACCCAAAAAAGGAAACTGAGGCTCTGAAAGGGAAAGTGATTTGTCTATGATCACATGGCTAGTAAGTTTCAGAGGTAGGATTTGAACCCACATCTTCTCCAAGTCCATACTTCTCTAGCCAGTGCTGTTCAGTCATTTCAGTTGTGTCTGACTCTTCAGGAACCCATTAAGGGTTTTCTTGGCAAAAATACTGGAGTGGTTTGCCATTTCCTTCTCCAGCTCATTTTATAGCCAATCTTTTACATGTTATCTAGTCTGAGCCCTTCAATGCAGTAATCTTCTAACAACGCATCAACTGGCATCAACAAGCTCTGAAGATGAAGCATTCATTCTCCTTTCAGAACTCAAAGAAGAAAATCTTGGTTCAACTAAGACAGGTTCAAGTTCACTTGGAAGACTATTCTGAGGTTCAAGTTTGGTTTAAGGTCAATGGATTTAGAAACTAACCTGCTTTACTTTCCTTGAAATTGCTTCACTGGCTATTTTGTATTTAAGGTAAAAGACTGACAGGCATAGATAGCCACTTATACACGCGATAATGTAATGTTGCAATGAATTCCAGCTACCTCTTAAGGAAAATAAAGAAAGAACAGGAAACATAAAACTTTACTCAGTAACAACAATTTCTTAATGCCTCAGGCCCATGTTGTGGCCAATTAGGTGAATATGTTGCTTTTTAATACAAATACATAATTTTTAAGTGGATTTATTTCTAACCTAATTGCTTTTCTTCTTCAGGATAATACCTATTGACAAGCCTTCCTAGTTATGTGGGAGTACTCTCTACAGTAGCTGTTCACTGTTTGTTCCTGGAAGACTTGTCATTTGCTGAATTACATGAGAAGTACTAATTCATGGGAGTTTTTGTTCTACTCCTGTTACTTTCTAAAAACATAAGAAAACTGAAATGAACTCAACTAAATTGCATATACAAGAAGAATGTTCCAGAAAATGTCCTTTCTGGGATTTGTTGCTACAGCACTGTTCATTTATATGATGGATATTTGAGATTCTTTCCAGAGCATGCTGGAACACCACCCAAATTGTTATTCTAGTCTGAAAGTATGGTAGGTATAAGCTTCAATGTTACTATAAAGGCTCTCTCTCTCTCTCTCTCTCTCTCTCTCTCTCTCTCTCTCTCTCTCTCTCTCTCTCTCTCTCATACACACACACACACACACACACACACACACACACACACACACGCACGCACGCACATACACGTCAGGAGGAGCTGGTGTATGACCCCTCCACTTTCTAAGTCTTTGGGGGAAAGCAGAACTGAGTAATTTGATTAACCTGGCCTAGATGCCCCCAGAGGAAGATGGATGATACAAATGAGAAGAACATGGGTTTGTTCTTCCTGAGCCTCCAAATGATCAAAAGTAATGACACAAGCAGGAGAGAACCTACCCAGATGCTGAGGAAGAGAGAAGGCAAATGTTAATGTCATAAAGCTCGTTCATCTAGTTGGAGATTGAGACCTGCCTGTCAATGTAAGAAGACAGTATAACCAGGGGTATGCTCTCCAGGGGGCAGAAATGTACATGTGACATATTTTTTAGTTTTATCTACATTATTAACATTTTCTATTACTTATAAACTTAAGTTTAGAAATCAACAAAATAATAAATCAAGTCCTGACTTGTAGTGTTTGCTAATTTCTGAGGCATAGATGCTCATGGTGAAAATTTTAAAATCTTGCCTCTCCTGAACAGGTTTGAGCTGGCTCCAGCACACCCCTGCCTATAGCCCTGAAAGGCTCCTCATGTGGCTTAGTGCTGTGGGGACTAGTAAATATGAAAGAGCTTGTGGAATAATAGAGGTATTGTTTTGATATATAAACACACTGGATCTATCCTTAAAATTCAGGCTAGTTTTCAAAAGCATCAATGTCTTAATATAGGGAATAAGCACCATCTGGTGGAGGCTAATAAGGACAACATAGTGGAGAACATGAATAGGCCAGTGATAATTCTACCACCACCAGCTGGGCACTGAAGAGAGATGCAGGAAGCAACATAAAATTAAAAGAAGTGAATAGGGGCAGCTAGATGGTGTAGTGGATAGAGCACTGGCCCTGGATTCAGGAGGACCTGAGTTCAAATCCAGCCTGAGACGCTTGATACTTACTAGCTGTGTGACCCTGGGCAAGTCATTTAACCCTCATTGCCCCACCAAAAAAACAAAACAAACTAACTAACAAAAATCTATGTTGTGTGACCCTGAGCAAGTCGCTTAACCCCAATTGCCTCACCAAAAAAAAAAAAAAAAAAAGACAATGAATGAAACACATGATACAATAGCCCCCTGTTTGGGCCTGAGCAAAACCCCAGGAAGAAACTTCTAGAAGCTGGGCTATGAAGGTTAGTAAATGGGATAGACATAGAAAAAAACACCTCCTAGAAGCTGAGGAGAGTTTCACAAAGAAGAATTGTGGAGGGTTTATCTATCAATGATAGCTGCTGAGGACAGCAGGAAATGAAAAATATAAGAAAGGAGCAATGCTATGAAAGGTACTATAGAGGGAAGTAGCATCATGGAAGCCCAAACCCCAATTATCCTTCACTGGAACTCTAGCAGAGAGGACTCTAATTTAAGTTCTATTTCCAGTAACTTATAAATACAGTAAAAAAAAAAGTGTTCATGCCTTGAGTCTTGTGAACCTGTGTGCTTGCAAGGGAAATCAGTGGCTGCCCACACAAGGAGAAGGAAAGCATTTGAGAAAAAGAAATTCCCAGAGTATCTAAATGGGGATAAAGTAGCAGAGGAAAGGGAAGTCCCCGAAGTGTTTCCAGACTTTTCTGTCAGGAGGGTTACATTTCCATTGGAATAAATTCCCCTATAGTCAAGGATGGTCTCTTAATTGAAATTACTTACATTTGTATCTGCCTTAATCTTACAAAGTCCAAGAATGTGACCATCTCCTGAGCAGAGGATGAATAATCATGTACCTCAGAGAGATTAAATCACTTCACCAGTATCACACAGCTACTAACTGTTCGGGTCAGGATTTGAACCTATGTCCCCTGATTCCACTTCAGTTTTCTTTCCTGGCTATGGCACCAAAAGGTTTAGGCTGCTAGTCTGCTGCATCTTTATATGTCATCATACAAGGTCTTTTACTCAACTCAGTAGGTTCAAAATCTGGACTCATCAGCTCACCAAGACAAGATCAGGCTCTGGGAATGGCTGCTACATGAGGACCAAGTGTGTACATGGTCAGCTGAAGCAGAGATAGCCAATCAGTGAGATCTTTTTTTTTTCCAATGACTCATGCAGCTTTCCAGGTATCTTGCTATCAGGAAGAGAGTATCCTGGATAATAGAATCAGTGCATCAAGCTACTTGTTCAGTTGAATGGTCTTTTGGGATAGTTCACCTAGTTGTGGGAATAAATAAGATGTGTAGGGTATTCCGAGAGGACCAGCATCTCTGGTGTGAGAGCTTGCTGAGCCCATTTCAGGGCTGCCCCTCTACTTTCAGTGTCCTCCTATCATTCAGCTCTCACCTGTGGCTCCAAGAAGCTGTAGCACGTGCAGCAGCCACACCCTTGCAAAACCATCCTAGCAGGGAGGCTAATTGACAGGCATCAAACCTGTACATGAGTTACTGGATGTACACCCCAAGCATGTGAAGACTTCCCTGATAGAATGGGCAGATGAGAACAATTTGTCCCAATGACCATGAAGGCAGCTAAAGCAGGTGCTCTGGAACATTTAGAGCTTGGTTAGACATTAAAGACACCAAGGTCATCCAGAATTTTTGTCTTATCACTGGACTTCAATGACTCTGGAAGAGAGAATGAGGCAGATGACTTTGTGCCACTCTGCCTCACTCAAATCCAATTCACACTCAAGGTCAAGATATTAGCCATGATGTTATTGGTCCTCTTCAAAAAAAAGGACAAACAACAACCACAACAATGGGAATAAGTATGTTAATTTAGGATGAGCCTCCATTTTGTGACTAAATAGTTATTATATAAGTTATTTTTCTGTAATAAGATAAGGACCTCAGTGGTATAGTTTGGCAATGGTGTGCATGCAGCCCCCACGTTTAGTAAACAACTACCACTGGCATGTGTGACTCCCAAATTTGATAAACTATCAATGATGTGTATATCCCCCAGATTTGGGAAACAATTACTAATGGGGTAAGAACATGTGTGCACATGTGTGTGTCTGTATGTGTCTGTGTGTTCCAAATCTGGTCAACAACTAATAAACAGTTGCTAATATTGTTAGCTTTGATTTGATAGTTTTCTTTCATCATACACTTAGGCAATCAGAACATAGATATAACTTGTAAATACCCTTTGCTAGAACTACAAAAACCTAGCAGAGACCTCAGGCATCAGCCCATACGTGGGTCATGACTAGAACAGACTACTAGGTTCCCTGAACTTGGAAATGTAAGCATCTTGCATTCACTACAGAGCAACACCGATTGATGGAGACTTGCCAGAATGCTACCTCAGAGAGACACATGGATTCTGGCTGGGCAGAGAAGACATTTTGTCACAAGTACCAGTACAAGACAAATTTAATAGGACCCTCTAGGAATCAGGTTGGTGGTTTTTTCCTAGAGGTTTGATATTTGTAGTATTGAATAATTAATAAAGTTGGATCACAAACACTCATGAGCATAAGTCTTATTAGTGTACTGTTATCATCAGCCCTAATGCATAATGATAAATAGGCTTTATGCATACACTGTGTGTTACACCAGTGTAAGCTGTGGTGAAGTCCATAGAAGTATCTTCACTCCACCAGAGAGCTAACAGACCTCTCTAATGGTGGAGTACTTGAGGTCCAGGCACATGGTTTCTCCAGTGATAGAACTGGAAACACAATTGAGAAATCCTTATTCTGTAGTAAAAAAATATGAAAGTTTTTTAACAGTCGGTTAGGATAACTGAAAAACTGGCGTTTTTCAGTTATCCTAACTGACTGTTAAAAAACTTTCATATTTCCTTGATGGAACAGTAAAAAGAATATAATAACTATTGCTAACTAATAATATGTGAACAACAATATAGAAAAGGAAGAGAGGAAAGTTTTTTGTTGTTGTTGTTGTTTTTCTCTTTCTCTTTCTGTTATAATATACACCATCTGTAACATGTACTCTCTGCAGAGGCCCTCCCTTTGCAAGACCAATGTCAAAGCGTCAGTTCATGAGGACAAAAAATCACCCCTCTGAACAAAACTTTCCTCTCTTCCTTTTCTATATTGTTGTTCACATATTATTAGTTAGCAATAGTTATTATATTCTTTTTACTGTTCCATCAAGGAAACATTCTGTTTCTTGAGGAAGCAAAGGGGGGAAATGTGGTAAAAAAAAATATGAAAGTTTTTTAACAGTCGGTTAGGATAACTGAAAGACGCCAGTTTTTCAGTTATCCTAACCGACTGTTAAAAAACTTTCATATTTTTTTACCACAATTCCTTAGTTATCTTCATTCTTACCATTACCTTCATGTCAAGAGAATTCTCTGCCACCCCAGCATCATGTCATACCAGATTACAATTTCTTTCATTAATTAAAAGTAGTATAATGGAAAGAAATAAATTTGAACTAAAGAGACCTGGGTATGTGTCTAGGCTTTAACTGATAGCTAGTAACACTTGCACAATCTCCATCCTAGGACTATTGTGGCACACAAAAGAGAAAACGTATGCAAAGCATTAAATGTGAACCATCAAAATCAGAGATTTAGAGCTGGAAGTGTCCTAAGAGACTATGTAATCCAACTCCTTCATTTTAGGGATGAAGAACCTGAGGCCAAAATAGGCTAAGTGATTTGCCCATGATCACATAGGAAGTAAGTGGCAGGAGCAGGATTTGAACTGGGGGTTTTTCCATTCATTATATCATGATGCTATTAGTTCCCTTCTAGAGTTGTTGCTGCCAAGTTGCATCTTATACAGAAGCTATTGCTGGATTACAAAATTATGTTACAAACTGGGTTATGAACCCACTCTCTTACCCACCCCACCCCATCCCAAACCCTGACAACCACCCCTCTTACTATTCACACATTCTTTGCAGCTCCAACTATAGAGTGAGCCACTTCCTGGCTTTCTCTCTATTGCAGGTTAAATCCTATTTGGTATCCTAGAGCCACTCATCCACTACATACAAAGGGAAGCTTAGATTCCAGGTTTAGTCTCCTCAGTGGGAGCATGTCAAAGTCCCAGACAAGCTGTCAAACTGCCTGCTGTTGCTATTCACAATTGGGTACATTTTTACTCTCAGAAATAATATGTCCCATTCCAACCAGTGATATGTGTTGCTTGTTCTTTGATTTGGGGCTCCTCTGAACCTTTATAAGCAAAATCATCGAGTCTCAGAACTGAAAGAGACACCTAAGGTTATCTCATCCAACCTGTCCCTGAACTGGAATTTCCTCTATAGCATTTCCAACAACTAGCCATCCAACTTCTTAAAGATATTTGGGGATAGAGATCTCACTTTCTCCCAAGGCAGCACATTCCTTTTGTATGTTATGATCCCCATTTTGAGTTATGTAATTGTTCTCAGAATGGCATGTATCCAAAAGGAAACATTCTGACATATGTCAGACCACAGGGACCACCATATGACAACAGCACATTCTAGTACAAGGAAAAGTAAATACTAGTACCACCAACTCAAGCCCTGGCTACAACTTCCACTGGATAATGGAACAAGCTATGGATTCTAGTCATTCCCATGTGCTCATAAGCTATCTTTAAGCCCTTCTAGTTGCAGCTTCTTCTCTCTTCCTATAGTTCTTCCACCTGTCACAAAGTGACTATGCTTTATGCCTTGTGATTATTGACATTTTAACACTTTTCACTGAAGAGACATAGGCCAGTAAAAGTGATTAAATAACTAAGTGGACCTTGTACTAAGTGAGTTATTTCTTGGCTGCCATTATGTCTAATTCATCACAGATTACTCAGTCTGAGGGCTTTTTAGAATCATAAGTAGCCAAGATCGTTTTTCACCTCATCATCCCATTATCCATAATGAGAAAATACGTCTAAATGTGAAGATTACTCTTCCCAAAGATCCCAGGAGAGCCTTCTGGTAGACATTAGCAAAATGTATTAACTGTTTTCTGGTAGCATGAAAAGGACTCAAAAGGATGCTTACACAATAGCAACAGGCCCTCCCAGGACTTGCATGCCTTCATTCTTGGTTATAAAGTTACTCCACACTGCAAAGTAACCTGCCGCGGTGTGACCTGTCAGGGTGAAGACTTGTGGTTTTCTAAGAGGCTTCAGGTTTGTTATTCAGGAATCATAAGAAGCTAAGGATAGGGGAAAAGAGCATAAAATAATCCCATAGTTGAGAATTAAAGAGATTTCCCATTACCCAAGGTGTTGAATTTCTTTTTTAAAATATATTTTACGTATGCAGTTTCTATCATAGTTACTTCCTACTCCCCTTGAAATTGAGCCCTTCCTTGTATCGAAGAAAAAACAACTGAGCAAAAGACACCTGACACAGAAACCTCACTGGCATTGTATAAAATACTCTGTCCTAGCTATCACCAAATTCCACCATGAAGGCGGAGTTAGGTTTAATGACCTCTTCTCCAGGAACTTCATTGGTTTTTACATTCCTTAGTGTTCAGCTTCCTTTTGATAATTTTGTTATTGTTGGTGTCATTGTACATATGATCTTGGTTCTGTTTATTTTGTTCTGTATCAGATCATACAAATCTTCCCATGATTCTCTGGATTCCTCATGTGACCTATTTCTTACTGCTTAATAATATCCATTACATTCATATACCATAGTGTTTTTTTTCCATTCATTCCCTAATTATTTCCTAACTTTATTTCCAGTTCTTAGCTACTACAAAGAATCTTGATATGACTATCTTAGTATTTACTGACCACTTATTTCCAGCTTGGACTTTCTTGGAGTATATCCTCATTAATGGGTGTTAAATTTATGGAGAATGAAAAGTAGACTTAACTCCATCTAGACCATCAACTGAAGGCAGCAAATTAAATCCCTATTATCAGGCCCCTTGGGCCAAATAATAAGCCCTCTGAAAAGATTCCCTCTTCCCACATCCTCCCTGGTACCTGTCCTGGATGCAAAGAACTGTTTTCAGGATTTAAAGGATTTTTCATGTACAAGAGAGATTAGGTGGATTCAGAGCTAGAATTATCTAGTCTACCCTGCCCCATACCCCATTTGCCCAGAAAAGGAGAGGACAATACCAGGGTCATACAGGCAGCAAATAGCCAAACCAGAACTTGAAACCCAGGTCCCCTGATTATAATTCCAATACAATTGGTTCTCTGAAGTTGATCCAACCCATTCCTTTTAGAGATGTGTCCTGATCTGGTCCAAGTTCATGAGGTTCTGTGACCCAGTCTGGCCTTAGAGAATGTTCTCTCCTTGCCCTCCTAGAGCACAAAGAGCTAGAGGTTCCTTTTGCATTTCTTACTCTGAGTCATCAAAGGAAGCATTTCAAGGGACATCATCACTAACCTGCCCTATCAGGAAGCCCCTCTGCTTTTAAGCAGCACAAAACCATTCTTCTGTCTCCTACTTCCTGTGTGACCTTGGAGAAATCTCCTCACATCTCTGGACCTCAGTTTTCTCATCCAAAAAAATGCAAGGGTTGGACTAGATGACCATTGAGATTCCTTCCATTTCTGAATTTCATCCTATGATGTTAGGAACAAGTATGAAGGAGCTGTGGGCTCTACAAGACTGGAAGCAAGTTTCTGCGACATGTAGATATTTTCCCATCCAATCCCAGTGCATCACCATCCTTCCATTAGATGACTAGAGCTAAAAAAAGATGTTCCTCCACCCTCTCCTTTCCCCTATAGAATAATGGCAATAAGATCCATTTCCTTGGGGATTGATTAGAAGAAATGACTAGTCTTCCCTTGGATGTACATTCAAGTTTTATTTCAAAGCAAGCCATGCAGTGGAGCTGTAGATAAGGGTTAATGTTAAATCCAACATTTGAGACCTTAGAATTCAAGGGGACCATTTTTTTCAGTACCCTTACCCACTAACCCTTATAGAATTTGAAGAAACTTCTATGTCTTCTATTGTTTCCATCAAAAGCAGTCTAAAAGAGCCAGAGGGAGAAAAGAGCAATGCCACTTAAGGATTACAGGCTTAGCATGAAAAAAAGAACAAATCAGACAGGAGCATTATTCTCTTTCAACTTTTCCTCAATTTCTCTCAAATTTCTCCTCTGCAAATTCAATTTCTGACCTTATTCTCTAGTCCAGATCCTATGAAATCACCTTCAGAGAGCTCTAATGGTTAGAATTGTTTTTCCTTCTATTAAGCCAAAATCTGACAATTTCCATCAATTCCTCCTAATTCTGTCTTCTGAATGAGTCTAATTCCTTTTGTGATTCAAATAGATTAAAAACAACAATCATACCCCTCCCCAAAGTCTCACCTATCCTGACTAAATATACCTATTTCCTTCAACATATTTTCAAAGGACATGGTTCCCAGAAGGCAATGTGACATAGTAGAAAGAGAACTAGATTTGGCATTAGTAGAGACTTCATTTTTAATTCTGTTCCAATAATGGTCAAGTCACTCAAAGTCCTCTAAATTTAAGTTTCTTCATCTGTAAAATGGATATCAAAATACTATAGTACTTATCTCATCAATAAGCATTTATTAAGTGCCTGTTATATACAAGGTTCTATACAGTGATACTAGAGGAGGCACAATCAATGGAGAACTGGGCCAAGAGTTAAGAAGACCTAAATTCAATTTCTGCCTCAGACACTCACTAGCTATGTGATCCTGGGCAAGTCACATAACCTCTATCTGCCTCAGTTTCCTCAATTTTAAAGTGGGGGATAATAAAAAGATCTGCCTCCCAAGGTTATTGTGAAAACCAAATGAGATAATATTTGTAAAGTGCTTATCATAGTGCCTAATATAGTAGGCACTTAAATGCTTGCTTGCTTACTTGCTTGCTTGCTTCCTCCCTCCCTTCCTTCCTTCCTTCCTTCCTTCCTTCTTTCCTTCCTTGCTTCCTCCCTCCCTTCCTTCCTTCCTTCTTTCCTTCCTTCCTATTCCTTCATGTGCCAACTCATAGGGTTGTTATGATGCTCAAATGGAATTATATATGTAAGGTACCTTGTCAATCTTAAAGTTCTATTTAATGCTGACTATTATTATTTCTGAATATGCTCTAGCTTATTCAAATATTTATTAATTCAATTCAACTGGGTATATACATTATGAAATAAAAACACAGTCTTTGCCCTCAAGGAGCTTATAGGCTAGTAGAAGAAATAAGATATGTATTTGAATTGTTCTAATTGGTATTACAGTTAAATACAAAAAGGATGTCTGAACAAAGTACCATGAGAATTTGAGGAAGAAAGAGCTCATTTCCAGCAAAGAAGAATCAGAGAGGTCTTCATGGGGTAGGTAGTACCTGGTCCATTGAAGAAAAAAATAAGATTTCAATGATCAGAAATGGAGGGATTTCATTCTAAGAAGATGAAGGAGGGATAAGTCATACAAGTATACAAGGGAAGGAAGAAGGACTGAGGCTGGACTGTAGAGTACATGAAGCCAAGTAGTAAAAAATAAGGCTAGAGGGGGCAGCTAGGTGGCGCAGTGGATAAAGCACCGGCCCTGGATTCAGGAGTACCTGAGTTCAAATGTGGCCTCAGACGCTTGACACTTACTAGCTGTGTGACCCTGGGCAAGTCACTTAACCCCCATTGCCCCGCAAAAATAAATAAATAAATAAATAAGGCTAGAAAGGTATATTGTAGCCAGATTTGGAGGACCTCAGATTCCAGGCTAAAAAGTTTGTAATTTATTCTGTAGGCAATGGGGAACCACTGGAGGTGTTTGAAGAGAGGTCTTTATGTCCTCTAAGGTTCCTTTCAGGACTAAGGCTATGATCCTATAAATTATGAGGAGGATCATGGAGCCAGCAACAAGAATAAGGAAGTTGGAAGAAGGGCAGATTTAGAGGAAAGGTGATGAGTTCAGTTTTAGACACAGAGTTTGTGTTATAAAGAAGACATGTCTTTTTTCCTCAAGCACATAACAATTGATAATGAGAGGAAGAGACTGAGAACACATTGAAAAAGATTAGAAAACCAATCCAGAGTTAAACAGTTTCTGTAGAAACTCCCCATGGGGGTAATTGAGTTCACTACAAAAATATTTCTGTCCTTTCATGATAAGAATTTTCTGGGTTTGCCAGCCCAGACATACCTAAATAATGTTAGTTTACCATCGTGCTGGTTAAAATGTGGGCTGGCTGATTCCCAGACCTGAACACAATATTCCAGATTTGGTCTGACCAGGGACAGAACTATCTCCTTTACTGTGGATGTTCTCAATGCAGTTGAAGACCACATTAGCTTTTTTGGCTATCTCATCACACTGACTCACACAGAATTCACAGTCCACTAAAAAAAATATCCTTCCCCCAGTTCTTTCTCACGTGAACTGCTATCTCACTATACCTCTCCCTTTAATCTTATCCAATGTTCACCTTTAGGAAGGATGTTAATAAGTGGGAGAATTGGCAGAGGAAAAACTGCCAGGATGGTGAAGGACCTGAATATTATGTCAGTAACTGGTGGTGTTTAGCCCAGAGGAAAGAAGACTCAGGGAGAATGTGATAGCTCTCTCTGAATGCCTGAAAAGTTATGCAGAAGAGGTATTAGATTTGTTCTGTTTGTCCCCAAAGAGCAGAACCAGGAGCAATGTGTGGAAGATGTCAAGAGGCAGATTTAGGCTTAAGATGAGGAAGAAATTCTGAACAATTAGAGCTACCCTAAAGCCATCCTCTCACTCCAGACCTGGTGATCTTTCCACTGTACTACATTGTCCCTCAGTTTCTCTCATCACTTACATGAAGTTATTTACCAAGCTTTGTCTGCTCTATTTAAACCATATCCCTCTATCTCTATAATGCTTTCTCTCTTCTACTGTCTTCGGGATATAATACGTTCCCCTTCATTGGATATTTTCAAGCAGAACCTTCCAATTCTAAAATTCTGTGATTCTGTCATCCCCCCCCCAAAAGCATGTACTTACTTCCTGTGAAGCTGGACAAAGATTTTTACATTTATCCCTATTAAATTTCATCATGACATTTAGCCTTTCAAAATACCTTGCTTCAAGTTGACATTCATATATTCAAAGACCCTTTAGTTTCTTTCTTTTTTTTTTGTGAGGCAATTGGGGTTAAGTGACTTGCCCAGGGTCACACAGCTAGTAAGTGTCAAGGGTCTGAGGCCAGATTTGAACTCAGGTCCTTCTGAATTCAGGGCCGGTGCTCTATCCACTGTGCCACCTAGCTGCTCCTATCCTTTAGTTTCAATTATTCAAATGAATCTCTCATCTTATTGATTCCAGAATTCCCTCCAATGATACAGGTCAAAATATGTCCATACCTGCCCATCCTTTATGACTCTCATCCATGTCCTCCCAAGAGTTGACCACTGGGGTCAACATGCTGGAAGCATTCCCCAATTTCTTCTGATATCACAAGGGTACAATGGAAAACTCTAGATGTATACCAGGATAAATTCATCACCTAAAATCTCATCAGCATGGAACTTGATCCAACTTCCTTTTTAAAAGGTTTCTGTTATAAGAAGAGGAATACAACAGGATAATTAACCACTGTAAAAAAAAAAAAAAGACTATTGGTAACATTTAATTTTTTTTAAGGAGTTAATGGTATCACCTTGATTTATTTATTAAAATGGGAAGCATACCAGTGGAGATTTAGGAACTATAGTTATGAGTCATAGACATATAACTTCCCCACAGCAAGGTATCCCCTAGGACTCTGAAAGTAACTCTTATATTGTGATTGCCCCCCTCCAAATACCCCAGGCCTGTTAGTGTGAGTACAGATGAAATGAGCAAGTCAGTCTCAGGCCAGAGAGACAGAGAAAAGTTGGAGTTGGCTCCATACATAAGGTACATGTATTTAAGTAAAATACAATAAGCAACTCAAGTTTACATTGCCCAACATTTTTGTCTTGGGTTAGAAACATTAAAAAACAAAGAAAATATTTCAGGGAAAGATAGGAAATAGACATGAAGTAATTAATTAGTGCTAAGAAAAGTCTAGGGAGATTAAATAGGCGTAGGGAAGAAAAAGAAATGAGTGGGTCCACCACTCTTCCTTAGTCTTACTTCTTAGCCAAGTCTCTGAGTACCACTTGCCCCAGAATTCATTCCGAACTTGAATGGCATTTTCTGTGCCAATTTTTGGCTCTTCAATTGCTTATTTTCCCAATTAGTTCTCCACTCCACAAATCCTTTACCAAAAAGGAGTAGCCAAACTTAGGAATCTAAGCACTATCCATACAAAAAGCTAGGTCTTCTCCCAAGTCATTCTTTTTTTTGGGGGGGGGGGGGCAATGAGGGTTAAGTGATTTGCCCAGGGTCACACAGCCAGTTAAGTGTCAAGTGTCTGAGTCTGGATTTGAACTCATATCCTCCTGAATCCAGGGCCAGTGCTTTACCCACTTCACCACCTGGCTGCCCCCTTCCTCCAAGTCTTTCTGTCCTGCTTGTGGGCATGGCTAAGCCAGGATGACATAAAGAAGAATAAGACAGTTCCTCCTTTCGTGGAGTTTCTAGGAAAGGGAAGGGAATAAGCATTTACATAGTGCATACTATGTCCTAGACACCACACTAAGCACTTTTTTAGAAATATTTGTTTCAAATAACTAATATGGTAATGTTTTACATAAATGCACATGTATAACCTAAATCTGATTGCTTACTGCCTCAGAGGGAAGGGAGGAAGGAGGGATAGAATTTGGAACTCAAAACTTTAAATAAAAATGTTTATTATCAAAAAAAAAAGAAAGAAAGAAAGAAATATTTGTATCCTTACAGAACAACTCTGAGAAGATGGTGCTATTATTCTCCCCATTTTATGGTTAAGAAAATCGAGGTAAGGGGCAGCTAGGTGGTGTAGTGGATAAAGCATGTGCCCTGGATTCAGGAGAACCTGAGTTCAAATCTGACCTCAGACATTTGACACTTACTAGCTGTGTGACCCTGGGCAAGTCACTTAACCCTCATTGCCCTGCAAAAAAAAGACAGAAAGACAGAAAGAAAGACAGAAAGAAAGACAGAAAGAAAGACAGAAAGAAAGACAGAAAGAAAGAAAGAAAGAAAGAAAGAAAGAAAGGAAGGAAGGAAGGAAGGAAGGAAGGAAGGAAGGAAGGAAGGAAGGAAGGAAGGAAGGAAGGAAGGAAGGAAGGAAGGAAGAAAGGAAGAAAGGAAGAAAGAAAGAAAATTGAGGTAAACAGAAGTTAAGTGTCTTGTCCAGGGTCACGCAACTAATAAGTGTCTATGGGTGGATTTGAATTCAGGTCTTCCTGAATCCAGGACCAATTCTCTATGTATTATGTCACCAGCTACCTCATTTTCTAGTCTAGTAGAGAGATAAGACATATAATACACATATATTACAAATTAATATAATAAAAATAGAAGAATATTATGAGTATTAGGTGATATGAAAGGACAGATTAGATAGAAATCACTTCCAAGGTCTTCATAATCAGCTGTCAGAGGGCAGTAATCTCCTATGTAAGAAAAAGCAGTCTCAGAAACCTTCTCTGGTTTCTCAGTAGATGAGCAGAAACGTGTCCTTCGACTTTGACAGTTCGCTCAGGTAGCTGACAAAGATCCTCTTTATCAAGTTAAAATTGTCTGAATTGTCTTCAAGAAAAACTTCACTAACCAATTCGGAGAATACCTTCCCCAAGACAGTTACTATATCTCTCAGAGACACACACATAGAATCACATAGAAAATGTATTTGCTACAAAAAAAAAAAAAAAAGGCACCAATTTTGACACTGGCTTTTTCTTTGTCTGGAAGTCACAGAGTAGTTTGAGGAATGAATCTTGAATACAGCTCAGAAAGAAACAGATCCCCATTTTTAGTCTGATCCCATGTTAGTCTCTACTGTTCTCTTTAGTCATGTTGTTCCTAAGGGATAGGTAGGGCCCTAATGCATGATGGAATTCTGACTTCACCCAGAACAGCAGCCATACAGTGTAATAAGCAGAATGTTTTTCAATAAATAAACCACAAGAGATCACCTAGTCCTGCTCAGTGACTGAGCAAAGTTGTACTATATCCATCCAAGACAGCTGAGTATATCTCAGGTATCCTAGCAAAAAGGAAAGGATTAATTCAAGGCCAGCTACTCTCTTATTGCTTAACAAGTCTAAGTTTGTGTCTCTGCACATTAGAAACAAAATGGGCACAGCTATGTTTTTCATCCACTGTGACAATCAAAGTGAACACTCCCACAATCCATCAAGCCATGGCCCTGGCTACATGATAAGAGTGAAAATTAGAATTGGCCATGGATGACCCAGTTTCCTTGCCACCTGGAGACAGCCCTATATCCAGAGTTGCAGTGAAATTTTTTATTCATCATTGTTACTACGTCTGCCAATGTTGCCAAATCCTACCATGTTTACCTCAAGTATTTCAAGGGCTGCCCCTTGGAAGAGGGGGTAAACTTTTGTTTGGCCTTGGAGGATAAAACTAGGGAGTTGAAGAGGAACAGATTCAGAAAATGAAAAAGCCCCTAAATAATTAAATTATCCAAAACTGGAATGAGCACCTCCCCCCCATCCTCCCCCCCAGATCATTAAACAAAAGCCAGATAACCACTTGGCAGATTTGTTGTAACAGGGATTCTTATTTAGCTATAAACTATATTAGTCCCTTCTATGGAAACTTCTAATTTGGACATTTTGTTATTTTGTGATTCTGTGAATCCAGAGTCCTACTATCTCTTCATGTCTACAGCCACTACCTAAACTCCGGTGCTAGATTTCTGTCCATGGAATATTGGAAACTCTTTCCCCATTGTCCCCTTATCCCAACCATTTTCTATGCTCCTGCCAATTCTGTCTTTTCTACTTCAACCAAACTATTGAGTCATTAGGGTCTTCCCATCCCATTATAGATCAGGTCTAACAAATTCACCCTCTTTTAATCTTTCAAACTTCAGAGCTGCTCATATCCCTTATTTTCTCTTACCCTCCCTGTGTGGCCCCTTCATTGCCATAAAAAAAATTAATCCCAGACTGTTCTTGACTCCAAATCTTCTCTTGAGCCACTCCCACCCTATCCTTGAATCACTCTTCACAGTGTCAGTTTAGCAAATGCTTTCCTTTCCAATAAATGAGTGGAGAAATCCTATCTCCTCCAGAAACTGTTGAATCATAGGCAGAGAATTTAAGAGCAGGGAGAGACCTTGGAGGTCATCTAATAATCCAACCTCTTTTTATAGACCCTTCCAAAGATTATCAGAAAAATGGTGAATTCTGCAGATTGGGTACACGAAGTCCTGTGGCCATTTACTTAAGACATTTAACTTATTACCTCTGGGCTGAACATACATCCTTAGTACCTTGGGCTGTATAAGCATTGGCCTCCATAGACATCAAGTTACTAAAAGCAGAGTTATAACCAATAATGCTTTCACCAGTCATCTTCCCCACTCCTCAAAAAAGTCATGAGGGAGGACACTCTGTCCAGAGTTATAATCGTGCTAAGAAAGGAGTTCAGGAAAAAGTCAAACTTCAGAAAAATGGCACCAAGTCAACTGGAGTCACAGGGAAGGGGACTGAGGATGAGTCTGGGAATAGTTGTTCTATATGGCAGCATAGGCCATGGGAGAACTACTACATGAGATATAGGGATCCAGTGAGGAGGAAACATACCCTATCAGGGGAAAAGCGCCATCCTCAGATGTTGGTACCTAGAGCAAAAACCCATTTACCATGTGGTAGTCACAGCTCTGACAGGCATGAATTCAATAAATAAATCAATCAGCAAGCATTTATTAAGTACCTACCATGTCCCAGCCATTATGTTATGTGCTGGGCACACAACAATAGAAGCAAAAGAGTCCCTTCACCCAAGGAGATTGTAGTCTATTGTGAGGGACAACGTATACATAGATAGGTAACATACCAAAAAAAAAAAAAAAAAAAGGCAGACTCAATAAACTGTGCCTATTCAACTAGCTTCCAACAACTCCCATCACAGAAGCACATAAAGACAAATGTGAAAAATATGGCCAATAATCAGATTCTTCCTAATGTCTAACCTAAATCACTGTCATATAGATTTAATTATTTCTTCTTATTCTTGAACTAATAGGGTCATCATCCCCAAAATAATTTGTGTACACCAATTCAAGTCAAGAAAATGTTTACTAATCCCTATGGGGATACTTTAGAAACAACATTCTACTTGGATACATAATAAGTAAAAAGATTAATAAATATTTGTCTTATAAATAAATACAAAATGATTTGAGAAGAAGCACTAGTGTTTAAGGGGATCAGACTAGAGCTGAACCTTGAAAGAAGCTAAGGATCAACAAGCTGAGGATTTTTCATTTTGATCTAGAAGCAATAGGGAATCTATAGAAGGGGAGTGATAAAAATCAGCTGATACTTAGATAATTATTTACTTAGGTACTTACAGATATAGGCACTCAGCTACTTAAGTATTTCCTTGATAAGGTACGTGGGTACTTAGATACTTAAGTATATAGTTACTTAAGTAATTAGGTACTTAGGTCTTTGGTCTATAATTAGGTATTCAGTTAATTGGTGTTATGGTGAATAGAGCACTGGGCTCTATTTAGGAAGACTTTTGATGAGTTCAAATCCAGCCTCAGGCACTTACTAGTTGTATGACCCTGGGGCAAGTCACTTGACCATGTTTGCCTCAGTTCCCCTCATTTGAAAAATGGGTTAAACAAGAAAATAGCAAACCACTCCAGTATCTTCCCCCAAGAAAAGACCAAATGGAGTTTGTAAGAGTCAGACAGACTGGAAAGGACTTAACAACAACAAACAATGAGTCAATTAGGTATTTGTATAATGTATACTTAGACACTAAAGATACTTAAGTACCTAAGTAATTAGATATTTAGATTTTTGTTGTTAATTGTTCAGGACTGTCAGACTCTCCATGACCCCATTTGGGGATTTTGAAATTTGAACTCAAGAAGATAAGTCTTCCTGATTTCAGGTTTGGTACTCCATCAGCTGTGCCTCCCAGGTGCCTGGGTATTTAGATACCTAGTTCCTTTTTAGGTAACTTTGAACTGGATTGAAGTATGTTGAAACTAACTGAACCTATTTAAACTGGCTTGAACCTGTTTGGTTGAACTATATTGAATATGTGGGCTTAAGTATATAAATACTTTGATAATTAGGTTGTTAAGGCCTTAGGTACATAGGCACTTAGGTAATTAGATACATAAATACTTAGGTACAGGGTATTCAAGTACCTGGGCACTTATGTAATTGGGTACTTAGGCACTTGGGTCCTTAGGTAAGTAAGTATTTAGGTATATACTAGCTGTTTAGGTAGTTTGGGACTAGACTGAACCTGACTGAGTCTGTTTAAATCTGTTTGAACTGGTTTGAACTAGAGAGAACCAGTTTAGTTTGAACTGAATTGAAAAAAAGGCACTTAACTACATAAGTACTTTGATAATTAGGTCCACAGGTAATTAGGCACTTAGGCAAATGGGTAATAGGCACTTAAATATTTATGTAATTAAGTACTTAGGCACTTAGGTCCTTGGCTAATTAGTTACTTAGGTGAATAGGCACTTAGGCAATTAGGTACATAATTAGGTACTTGAAATGTATTGAAAATAGACACTTAAGGGGCAGCTAGGTGTCCCAGTAGATAAAGCCCTGGATTCAGGAGGACTTGAGTTCAAACCTGGTTTTAGACACTTGACATTTACTAGCTGTGTAACCCCAGTCAAGTCACTTAACCCTCATTGCCCCACAAAAAAAAGGAAAAGAAAAGAAAAGACACTTAAGTATATCAGTATTTTGATAATTGGATCTATAGATGCTTGAGTACTTAGATAATAAAGGACTTAGGTACTTATGTACACAGGTACTTAGGTACAAAGACACTTAGGTAGTAGGTGTTTAGATACTTAATATTAAGTAATTAAGGACTTAGGCACTTAGGTAGACAGGTATTTAGAAATATAAGTATTTAAGCATGTAGGCACTCATATAAGTACTTAGGAAATTATATAAGTAGTTACTTAGGTATTTGGAACTTAGATATTTAGGTAATAGGAGAGCAATTAAAGTGGTAAAAATAAATCAGGGAATCATAAGATCATTAATTTGGAATTAAAAGGGGCCTCTGGAACCATCTAATCCAACTCATCTACATAGAGAAGATAATCTGCAGATGAAGAGTTTGCTGGGAGAAAGTAAAGAGAAGAGAAAAAGGCCTATGCCATAGCCACCAGGCTGGGGGATAGAGGGAAGAGACACCCTAAGTTAGAAAGAACATGAATGAGGATCCAGCAGAGAAAACTGAGAAGAAACAGATTTAGGAGAAACACAAGAGAACAGTGTCACCAAAAGCCAAAGGAAGAGAATATGCCCAATAGGAAATTCCTATGGTCACCTGGAGAGTAGGGTTTTATTTTGTTTTGTTTTATTTTTTATTTTTTGTATTTGTATCTCCAGCCCCTGTCAGGATACCTAGAATATGAGACAATTAATGCTTGCTTCTTGATTCTTTGACAAAGACTAGGTTAAATATAATGAATTGAAAGAGAGAAAGAAGGAAAAATTCTGCATCTTGAACATAGAATGGTTATAAGGGGAAGATGAGGTGAAAGGTGTGGAAATCCCTGTTTATAACTGGGGTGGCTGAGGAGGCTAGTAAAGATAATTTCTTATACTATCTCCATTATATAAAAAGGACAATTCCATCAAAATAAGTCAATTAAATTAAAGGTAAGAGAGAATTCAATTGAATTTACTATTTAAATTTATTTCAATTCTGTCAAACAAGTATCCCCAAAATGTTGTATATGAACAGCCCCAGTACTGCCTCACCTTTTGTTTCTCTAAACTAACCAAAATCAATACCTATATTCCATCCTTCCTTCAAAGGCCCCATTTTCCAAAGTTTTCAATATTATATTCCTTTCCTTAGCTTGTCCCATTTTCCCCATGTTCCTGCACATAATCATTCATTCATTCATTCATTCATTCAATAAGTATGCTATAGAGGGAATTCAGGCCTCAGGTAGGAATTAGACTCAATGACTTCTCAGGGCTTTTCATGTTCTGACATTCTAAGATTCTTTGTAAGTGCACATAATTAAGAGTATGAAGTATCCTGTCTGCAAGACTCAGTACAGGTTTAGATAGATGGCTTGAAGATGGAAGAACTGGAAGAATACATATACTTCAGTTACCAACTCCAGCAAGATAATGGCATGGATGGAGACTGGACAAGAAGATGCAAAGTTTCCTAGCTGACTTCCCACCACATCAACATAACACAGCTCAATGGCAAGTTCCCCATAAAGATCAAGGCAGAAATGTTTAAGTATACAAATCTGACCACAGCTTTCTTAATGGTAAGAATACTGGTCCATAACGCAACAAAAAGGGCAGAAATCCACAATGACCTGACATGCAATGAAAAGAATGATGAGTAAAACTTATCTTCAGTACCAGTGATCCACAAGTAACTCCCCAGACATTTGGGAATCGGAAGTCAAGGAAGGGTTTTTCCTGTGGCTCGCAAAGCAAGGAGGAATGACAGGAAGACAATAACTCAGCTAACAAGTTGTACCTCATGGAACGGCTGGTGGCCAATCACTGAACCAAAAGGTCTTTGGGATGATCTGGTGGTCAGGTTATTTAAATAAAGCTGGACAAGAATGCTTGGGATCATTGATTTGTTGCTTATGAATTTGCTCTTATATAGTGAAGTATAGCAACAACTTTAAATAGGAATGAATGTATATGAAAGTGGAAGGACCCAGTGCCTCTAAGGATGAAGCCAGTGAGCTAGAGGGTTCCTTTCTAGGGGAATATTTCTAACCTTGATTAAATCTCTCTGGTGCAATAAGTGTCATGACCAGCACCTTCCTCTCAGAGCCATACTATGGCTCTCTGGGGCAGCTTCTGTCTTTTCAGCCTACTATATGACTATCACCCATGTGAACATTAATAGCATTTCCACAAGAAGAATAATGAAGGAATATAAAAAAGAAAAAGTATCTATGTAAAGGAGAGAGCAGCACTATGGGCCAGAAACAAAGATGTCATCTAAAACAAGTGGACATACACAAAATGGCCTCTGGAGAGAATAAAGTATGTTGGTATATGGAAGAGAATTCCCTCAGATCACTATGAGTCCTGCATTTTAACCACTATCATCAATTGTGATAAAGTATTTGTTTGGGGTTATTGTGTATGTGGAAGGGACAGGGAGGTTTGGTAGCTAAGCAACAGACTGGAACCTCAAAGTTTGGGAGTGGTTTTTGTCTTGTCCATAAAAGTGATAAGTGACCTTAGGCATAAATTCGCTTTGCCTTTTTATTTCTTTATCAGAAAAACATCATCTTCAGACTTCTCCCCTTCCAAAATGTGTGTATGTGTGTGTGCATGTGTGTATGTGTATGTGTGTGTGTGTGTGTGTGTGTGTGTGTGTGTGTGTGTGATCCTGCTGGAAATGTGAGCTCATGTTGCTTTGCAAATGGAAGATGAAATGGAATAGACTTCATAAGTCTAACCATGTGGATCCATGAACATCACTATATTGCATGCCTCAGGTCACCCATTTGAGTGGGTTCATGGATTATGGACATTACAAAGGCCAACAGCTAGGGTGGTATTTTATGCTTTGCCACCGATCCCACAAGCTGTTTGATTGGAGAAAAAACAGCTTTCCGCATAAAGAAAAGCCCTAAGTTGCATACATGGTGGCCCAGAAATGGCTGAACTAACTACTTTAGGAGCTCTCTGCAACCTTTCTGTTGCCTCATGCCATTTCCCCATCCTATTTTCTTTTTTTTTTAAATAAGTTTTATAATAATTATAGCTAGTATTTGTGTGTTATTTTGAAATTTGTGAAGCATTTTACAAATGAGGAATCTGAGGAAGACAAGTTAAGGCCAGGAACATAGATCTAGCAGATATCTGAAATCGGTTTTCAACTCAAGTCTTTCTAATTCCAGGTCCAGGATTCTGTATACTTTGTCACCTATCTAATGTCTTTTGTTTTTGTATTACAAACATTTACAGATTACTCCCACTTCATGAGAGGTTTCTTATAACAAGTAAAACTAATAAGTTATCTCATCTGAAAGTACATACAACATTTCACATTTATAGCACCTCCCACCACCAGTACTCTATATTTTGAATGAACAGAAATCTATTTTCTATGCCTCCTACACCCCACCCCATTGGGGAAAAAAAGAAAATCAAGAGAAAAAGGTTGATGGATGCCTGAACTGAAGGCCTGGAAGTTCATTGCCTTCAGTAAGGAGGCCTGTGCACTCTGGTATCAGCAAGAAAATCATGAAACCAGGCCCTTCAAAGCAAGCCTTGGTTCTGACTGCTTTTGTATTTTTTTTCTGGTCCAAAAAAAAAAATACTCCAGTTGGTTTGATGATTAAATCGCAGTGATTGTCCCTTGTGCAGTGCCCTAGATGAGACTGTTTCTTGGTCCTGCCCACCAGCCTGATTCCAAAGCAGTTAGATACCCTCCAGATGAATTATCAAAGTGAACGGCTCCAGTATCTAGAAAGGGGGAGGGGGAGAATTATATTTCACAGAAACTAATTGGAAACTTGTTTTGGACTAAAGTAGTTATTATTTCCATCATGGAGAGATGAAAGCATAGAGATTCACTTTTATCTCACTCTGCCTGATGTCTTACATTATTTATTCAAGCGAAAATTAAAACCTGACCAAATCCTGCCAAGGCATTTCATATCAGTTAAGGATTATTCTTCTGGAAAAGAACTTTGGTTCAAAAGTTTCATTATATAGCTACAAATGAATTTATTATTTTTTTAAATGTGACACATAGAACCCAGCTGTCTTTCTTCTGACTACACACGAAGCTGGGTATCACATTAGGCTTTATTCTTCCTTTCTGTCTCAGAGGGGCCCAGTCCCACACCATTCCATATGCTAGTTGATGTTTCCAGATTTGTGACCTTGGGTAAGTGATTTAACTTTACTAAGCCTCAGTTCCCTCATCTATGAAATAGAGAGAGTAATAATTGTAGTTATTTACTTCACAAGGATGGATATTTTGAGATTCAAACAAGAAAATTTATGGAATGAGCTTTGTAAACCTTAAAGTGGTATATAAATTTCAGCTATTATTATTATTATTATTATTACTATTGTTATTAATACAACTACAATTATTATTGGACCTCCCTCAATCTCTCAGGCCCCAACACCACCCTATCATCTCAATCTCTGTGTCTTTCTGACCAGACCAGTATTTATCTTGGCTAGTATTTATATGTATATGAAAGGAGCTTTACAAATATCTCATTTTATCCTCACCACAACCTTGGGAGGTAAGTGTCATTATTATCCTCATTTTACAAGTGGAAAAACTAAAGTTAAGTAACTTGCCAGGGTGTCATAGGTTTCAGGGTCTAAGACCAGATTGAAGCTTGGGTCTTTCTGAATTGAAGTCCAATACTCTTACTGTGTCATCCAACTAGCTGTCTCAATGACTATCCTTCTATTTCACCTTCTACTTTTGTAATGGGTTTCCTCTATTGTTTCCTGCTAGATATTCTCTTCTGGGTCTCCCCCATCACCATTATGACCACCCAGCATCATTTGCTAAATGATCTTCTCCCCTACCCATTATGAAAAATCTCTGAGGGAAGGGCAGGGGAGGGGGAGGGAAAACTGGGTTTCTCTCTGTGTGTCCTGGAATTCAGTCTTACATTGCTTAACTTTAGGATGAAAGATTATCTTTTTGGGGGTACTCTTTGCACTAACCTAGCTCTGTTCTCTGGCCTTGGTAAGGATTGAGGTTGTAGATTCTCTTTTCCTGATGGTCTGGATTATAGCTGGCCTAGGCCTAGCTCTAGGTAGGTAGGCCTAGCTCAGTCCTCATTAGTATCCCATCTGTTACTCTATTAAGTCCTATCTTGACCTCCCACCACCATTTCTAACCCTTTCAGAGCTCACTCCTGTGAGTCCCCCAGGCCTCTAGAGGAAAGTCATGACTGACTCTGGATGCATTTCCCCTCTGGCTTCATGTTGTAGTAATTTCTCTATAACCCAGTTTTGTTTTTCTAGCCCCTACAGAAAGGGTTGTGCTTATGGGCCTCCAAGGGTCACTCTCTTTGCTTCAGGCTTTACTGTACTGACCTTATAATTCCCTCCTTTATCATTTGCTACAGTTCTTTTGGGCTTCAGAATCCCTAGGGATCCCAGTGAGATCAGTGGGGCCAGGGGCCAGGTCTTAGGATCAAAGTTTCACAAGATCACATGACCTGAAGGCTATCATCTCTGAGGCCTGGTTGACATGCCTGGTTATAAGTTTTCCCTGCCCTTTTCCTGGACCATTTTGAAAGTGTCAGTCCTGACCTCAGTGTAGGGGCTTTGCAGCTGCCCTACTACCTTTTCCTCACCCCCTCCCTCTCCATGCCTCTGAACAGTGCACATGGTCATCATTTAGTAAATGCTTGCTAACTGACTCAAAACCACCACATAAGGGGCCTCTTACTTTCGCTATCTCCTAGCCAGGCTGACAAAGTCCCTTTAGTCTCAGCGACAGGTCCCGATACTTGGTTAAATGGGAAATAGGTAGAAAATCATATTTACTTCAACTTGATGTCTTTCACACTGAAAATCTTTGTAAGGCATATTGCGTTACTCCCTTGCTTTCCTGAGCACCTCATACAAACGCAATAGAACTTTTGATGATTCAGTTTCTCCCAATGCCTCAGGGTCATCATCAAGTATGATTCTACAAGACTGTAAAAAAGAGAGGCAGAGGACATTGGGAGTAAGGGTTCAATTGGACTAACCCTGACCTGTATATTAGCTGAATATAGAAAAGATGGAAGCAGAAGCACATAACCAGGTATGAATACAAAGAAGTGACCTTCTGAAAGCAAAGGCTCCCCCCTGCACAATAAACTCAGTGACTCCTTATCACCTCCAGGATCAAATATAAAAATCCCCTCTTTGTTGTTCAAAGCCCTTCATAACTTGGCCCCTCTCTGCCTTTTCAGACTTCATATGCATTGCCCCATCTCATCCTACCCCATCATATAATATATTCACCAATCCAGCAACACTGAGCTCTTTATTGTTCCCCAAACAAGACACTACCTCCCAACTCTGTATATGTTCACTAGCTAACCCCCTCACCTCCTCATCTCTGCCTCCTGACTTCCCTAGCTTCCTTGAAGTCCCACCTTACACAGGAAGCCTTTCCCAATCCCTATGTTGATTATTTCCAATTTATCCTGTACATAGCCTGTTTGTACCCAAGGAATTTTGTGTTGTTTTCCCTACTGGACTATGAGCTTCTTGAAACCAAGGATTATGTTTTGCCTTTCTTAGTAGTTGTAGAGTTTAACACAGTGCCTAGGACATAGTAGGCACTTAATAAATGCTTATTGACTTATTGATTGAACCTGACCTATAAGAATTATGTCAGGAAGGCAAAAGCCCATAATAAGCTGAGGGCTGTAAAAACTAGACAATAAAATGGGTTTTTACAAATATGTTGTTGGGGTGGGAAAGACAAAGAAAGAAAATAAGGAGGAGACAACAGGGCCTATCAGAAATGAAAGCTCCATTTTTATCATAGCAAAGGATTAAAAACAGAGTGGCTAGCCATCAGTTAGAGAAGAGCCAAATAAATTGTCTTACATGAATGTAATGGGATATCACTGTACCGTAAGAAATGATGCATATGAAGAATGCAAAGAAGCAAAGCAAGTTTTCTATGAACGGAAACAAATTGAAATAAAATCAGAAAAATAATATTCAAAATGACAACGATGAAAATATAAAGAAAAAATATGACTGCTAAGTAATTGTACTGACCAAACTTGGACCTTGTGAGAAAATGGGTAGTTGTCTCCTCTCAATGAGGATATAACAGTCAATCATACTCCTCCTGACCTGTTTTTAGAACAAAGGTCTCAGATCCCCTCCTCCCCCTCTGGCTAACAGAATCACATGGTTCAAGGAGCCTTGGTCTCAAGAAGGGCCACTCCTGAGTTGTATCCATATAAGGAAGAATTTATTAGGGATGGGAATACTGCGTTCTGATTAGCTAGTTTTTGAGCATAGATTGTAACCCTTGAGTAATCAGACCAATGATGAAAAAGGGGAGGGTCCATTTGCGTTAGGGCCTAGAGTTTAAAACAGGGCCTTCGAGCCCCCTTTCTTTGCACCCACTAGCTACACACTAGGGTGTTTCCTCATCAGAAGGAAATAAAAGAACCTTTGTCACATCACTGCTGAGTTCCCAAGAATTATTGAGAAGAGGATTGTTTTCCCTCACAGACCTGAAGATTAGATGGGGGGAAAAATGTACCTCCCTTCTATATTTGAAGAGATGGGTATCTATGGATACAGAATAATGCATATACACTCAGACTTACATATTGTGTTAGTATTGTTGAACTCAGCCTCAGTTTTAGCCCCAAGGCCTTCCTAGCAACCTCTACCTGAATGTAGGCCATCTGCCTAAGGGCCTCTTTGCTTCCAAAAACTTCACAATTTTCCTAAGATTTTTCTCAGACCTGAGTCACCTTGAAATGCTAGCTCCCACCTACTGTGAGATAGGTCTCCCTATCTTCTCCAGACATCAGCTTCTACCAAGTTAGACCTGAAGAGAGGGATATGATCATCCTAAACATCTATAAGATACCCTCCCTCTCAGTGGTTCCATGGTAGGTTCCATTGCATCCCCAATGCTTAGTACAATGCCTGATGCATAGTAAGTGCTTAATAAAAGCTTGGTGATTGATTGCACTGGGGTTTTTTTCTGGGTTTTTTTTCTTTGTTATAAGGAATAGATCTCTGTGTAGAAGAGATAGAAATACATTTACTTATACATACATTTGCATAAAAATTAATGAAAATGATATGAAAACAAAATATATATTTTAATGTTTGACCTAAAAATATAGAGATGATAACTGAAGCTATGAAATGAATGAGATTTCTGAGAGAGACAATAGAGACAAGGGAAGGATAGAATTCAGAACTACAGGGAACACCCCTATTGAGGGGTGGGGAACAGAATGAAAAGTCAGTAAAGAAAACAAACTCCACTCACAGATTAAAGAGAACCAAGAAGTTGTATCTCTGAAGTCAAGGGAGGAAAGATAATCTAGTGATATCAGGTGGCCAACAATGTCAAAAGCTGAAAAGAAGTCAAGAAGAATGAGACAAAAAGACCATTGGATCTGATTAATAGATCACTGCTGATCTAAATCGAAAATATTAGTACAGTAGTAGGTAGGGCAGAAGCCTGACAGAGATTAAGGAGAGAATAGATAGTAAGGATACAGAGGCATCAAGGTATAGGACACTTTTTTTCAGGAAGTTAGCAATTATGGAAAGAATTGTTTCAAGATGGGAATAAAGGGGGAGGGAAAAAAATTTTTTTTAAAAAGAATTAAGGAGATGAGTATGTTTGCAGATATGTAGAGAGTGATGAGGTAAAGACAAAAGACTCAAGGGACAAGGGAAAACTTTTTTTAAAAAAAGAATTAAGTAGTAGCCAAGATTACAAGGGAAATAGAAAATTAGGAAAGAATTTTTGAAACAAATATCTCTGATAAAGGCCTCATTTCTCAAATATATAGGGAACTGAGTCAAATTTAGAAAAATATAAGTCATTCCCCAATTGATAAATAGTCAAAGGATATGAACAGGCAGTTCTCAGACAAAGAAATCAAAGCTATCTATATTCATATAAAAATGCTCTGGATCAGTATTGATCAGAGAAATGCAAATAGAAACAACTCTGAGGTATCACCTCACACCTATCAGAGTAGAAAATATAACAAAAACGGAAAACCTTGGATGTTGGAGGGGATGTGGGAAATCCAGGACACTAATCCATTGTTGGTAGAGTTGTGAAAAGATCCAACCATTCTAGAGAGCAATTTGGAACTATGCCCAAAAGGCTATAGAACTGTGCATACCCTTTGATCCAGCAATACCACTGCTAGGTTTATATCCCAAAGACATCCCCAAAAAGAGAAAAAGTCCTGTTTGTATAAAAATATTTATAGCTGCACTTTTTGTGGTGGCAAATTGGAAATCAAAGAAATGCCCATCAATTGGGGAATGGCTTAACAAACTATGGTCTATGATGGTGATGGAATATTATTGTGCCATAAGAAATGACAAGCAGGATGACTTCAGAAAGGCCTGGAAAGACACGTATGAAATGATGTATAGTGAAGTGAGCAGAACCAAGAGAACAATGTGCATAGAGACAGCAATATTGTTTGATGAAAACCTATGAATAAGTTGACTCTTCTCAACAATACAATGATCCAAGACAATCCCAAAGTATTAATCGATGAAATATACTATCCACCTCCAAAGAAAGAGCTGATATTGATGGAACAGACTGAAGCATGCTATTTTTCACTTTCTTTCATTTTTTCTTTTAAAAAATTTTTCTTGTACAAATGACAAATATGGTAATGTTTTACATAATCATACATGTATAACCCATATCTGATTGATGCCTCAGGGAGGGGGGAGGTGGGGGAGGGAAAGAGGGATTGAAATTGTAACCCAAACTATAAATAAAAATGTTTACTTTAAAAAAAAGAATAAGGAGATGAGTACATTTGTGGATAAATAGAGAGAGGTAAAGACAAAAGTCTCATGAAGGTTGTGGAGGCTGGAGGAAATGAAATCAAGACCAGAGAGAGAGGGTTTAGATGGATTGTATTGAAGTAGGAAGGGTGCTGCATTTTGGAGTAAGAAGACTTGGTTTTATCTCCCAGATCTGTCATCTATGGGACCTTAAGCAAGTAATTTAATTTCTTATAGCCTCAGTTTGTTTATCTGTAAAATGAGGGGGTTGAACTGGACTATCTCCAAGATGCCTTCCAACTCTAAGTATATGATCTTACTATGACAAGGTAGAGATATTTCCCTTCTGGTTAGAGGAAAAGAAAAAGTAGTGAAAATATTGGGAAGGTTTTGGGGATGGTTGAAGGGATCTGAAAGTTTATTTCGGATTTCCTGAATCTTCTCAGTCAAGTAGAAGAATAGATCATTTGCTATAAGTGTAGGGTTAGAGGCGAGAGAATAAAAGGTTTGGAAAACTTGCTGCAAGAAATAAGGTAAGGAACAAATAAGGGTGGAGCAGAAAGATTATTGAGAACAGCAAAAGCCCAGCAGAGCTCAAGTACCATATATTTGTAGGGAGTAAAATCACTCAGTTCCATAAAATTTTCCAGCAACATAAAGCAACCCTGAAGCAGGAGCAGAAAAGTCAGATGTACTAAGAATTCACAGATGAGGAGAATTCAATTCAATTGAGCAAGAATTTGTTAAATGCCTACTATGTTCAAGGCATTATAGTAAGCCCTGAGAATATAAAGACAAAAAAAGAAAACCAGTTCTTGTCCTCAAAGAGCTTAATTACTGCTGAGAGATATAACAGTGCACAGATAAATAAATGCATGATAATTGAAGGAGGAAGGAGAGAGAAACAACTATATGATACAGTGGATAGAATGTTGGTCCAGGAGTTAGGAAGGCCTGTGTTCAAATCCATCCTCAGACACCTACTAACTGTGTGATTGGACAAATCACTTAACCCTGTTTGCCTCAGTTTCCTTAACTGTAAAATAGGTGTAATAATAGCACCTACCTCCTAAGGTTGTTGTGAGGATGTAATTAAATTGTATTTGTAAAGTCCTTAGCACAGTGCCTGGCACATGGTAAGCACTTTATAAAAGTTAGCGATTGATATCAATTATAAATGTCATATTCAGGAAAGGCCCCACTAAGGAGGTTAACCTAAATTAGACTTTGAAGGAAGCTAAGCATTCTAAGAGTAGGAGGTGAAGAGGCAGCACTTTCCAAGCATGGGGACAATCATTGTGATAGAAGGGACAGGCTAGGTCAGAAAATAGCAGGTCCGACTGGAACACAGAGAATATGAAGGGAGACAATATAAAATAAGTTTAGAAAGGTAAGCTGGAGCCAAATTGGAAAGGTCTTTAACTGCCAGCCTGGTGCAAGTGGATCTAGCCATTCTGGAAAGCAATTTGAAATAATGTAAGAAAGGTGACTAAAATGTTCCTAACATTTGAAAGCCAGCAAGTATACTGCATGGCAGAGACCCTAAGGACGTCAAAGACAGAAAAAAAATTCATATAAGCACTTTTTTCTGATAGCAAGAAAGTAAAACCAAGGCTGGTTCCAATCTATTGGAGAATGGCTCAATAAATTGTGGCATGCTGATTTCATGGAACATTATTTTTACCACAAGAAACAATAATTATAAAGAATTCAGATAAACATGGGATGATTAGTATGAACTGATGAAGAACAAGGAAAGCAGGACTAAAAAAAATTGTGTGTGTGTGTGTGTGTATATATATATATATATGTATGTGTGTGTATGTATGTATATAATGACTATAATAACATTAGTGAAAGGCAGTTGAATTTAGTACAATGACCACAGAAGACAGCTGATAAAACATCTCTCTCTCACTCCTGCTCAGTTGAGAAAGTGGATACTATGGATGTCAAATGTTGTATACTATGACAGACATAGTCACAATTTCAGTTGGTTTTATTCAATTTGTTGTTGTTGTTGTTACAAAGGCGGAAACTATGGCATACACACACACACACACACATACATACATACATATATACATATATACATATATATACATACACACACACACACACATATATATATATATATACACATATATGCACAGGTACATATTGGAAACCTACTGTAGTATAACAAACACAATACATCGGTAAAGCTTTTGAGAGGGGCAGCTAGGTGGCGCAGTGGATAGAGCACCGGCCCTGGAGTCAGGAGGACCTGAGTTCAGATCCGGCCTCAGACACTTAACATTTACTAGCTGTGTGGCCCTGGCCAAGTCACTTAACTCCAATTGCCTCACTTAAAAAAAAAAAAAAGCTTTTTAAGAGGATGTTTTTTCTTTTGAATGCTAAGCTGAAAAATTTTATTTTAACTTGGAGGCAACAGAAAGCTATTGAAAACTCTTGAGCATGGGAGTTACACACTCATATCTGCACTTTAAGAAAAGTATTTTCACAGCTATGTAGAACAGAGGTACCAAATACATGGCCCTACAGAGGCAACAGTACTAAATGTTGCCCAAACCAGATTACAATGTCCCTAACTAACAAAATAAAAATATATGTGTGTATGAGAGAGAGAGAGAGAGAGAGAGAGAGAAAGGTGGGGCTAAGATCATCTAGTAAAAATCATACTGAGCAAAGAATATACTCTATTGCATCTCCAACATGTGGTCATCTTGCATTCTCTGGAAGATCTTAAGCAAAGGAGAAACTCCCAACTATCCAAGGTAGCTCATTCCATGATTAGATATCTTGAACTCTAGGGGAGGTGATGATATAGATGTAGATGTAGATGTAGATGATATAGAGATATGTCTATAAATTTTAACCACATTCATTCTTGTATATATTCTCTGCATTTTCTGGAAGACCTCTCTGTATCTATATATGTGTTTATATGTACACATTCATATTTTTATGTGTATATATAATATATGTATACATACGTGCATGGTATTTAATATGCTGTATACCTATGTGTGCAAGCATGTATACATACATGTCCATATGTGCGTGATATACTTTGTGTGTATATGTATGCATGTATTTGAGAGAGAGAGAGAGATCTTCCAGAGGATGCAGAGAATATATATATATATATATATATATATATATATATATATATATATATGAATAAATATAGAGTGTATGTATGTATATGCCCAAAGAGATATACATACACCTACATATATACATATGGCAACTAGGTAGCATAGTAGAGAGAGAGCAGGATCTGGAGTCAGGAAAACCTGAGTTCAAATCCCACCTCAGATATTTACTAGCTGTGTGACTCTGGTAAAGTCACTTAACCACTGTTTGCCTCAGTTTCCCCATCTATAAAATGGGGATAATAATAACACCTACCTCCCAGAGTTGTGATGAGAATCAAATGAGATAATAATTGCAAGACACTTAACAGTGCTATATAAACTTACCTGATATTATGTATCATCATGATCAATAACATACACTTTCTGCACTCTCTGGAAGACTTCTCTGTATATGTATATGTGCATATGTGTGTATGTATTTACACATACATGTATGTATATGTGTACACACACACATATATCATCCCCTCTGGGCAATATCTTCTAGGGGTATCCTCTGGGTATATATACATGTATATTTATACATATTCATATATATAATGGAATTATATGTTTTGTGTATATTATATAGCATTGTATGCAATATATACATATATTATATATATTACATATATATCCATAGAATGTATCCCTGGAAGGAGTACCCTAGAAAGGTTGAGATGGATAGATAGATGATAGATAGAATAAGCATATATATATATATATATATATATATATATATATATATATATATATATATATATATACATACATACATACATACACATGTGTGTGGCTATAGTATACATATATACATATGTACATACATGTACATATACACATACATATACGCATACACATACATATATCTATATAGACACACATACTTATCTATTGCCTCCCCCAGCTAAATTCTATGCTGTTTAAAGACAGGAATTCTTTCATGTTTTTCTTTGTACATTTGTTAATGCTTCTTGATTAATTAGTTGATAGAGGGTGACTCAAATTCATATCTTTCATGAGGCCTCAATCAAAATTTCCCAGTTAGGAACAAAGTTCCTCATTTCAAAAGGCACAATGTTTCATGCTGATATTGTCTCTAGCCATTATGGTGTGTGAACCAAAACATCTGAATTGTATAACAAACAAACCAGGTTACATTCAAAATTGCCTTTGTTAATTTCAGCATATCAATCAGCTTTTCAGAAAAGTTTCTTTACCTATCCAGTTCCATGGGAGTCTAACTGACACCCAGATCTACCATGTTCGAGAGGGCGGTGAGGAACTTCCAAGACTCCTTCATGTTGAGCCATAAGGTTTTATCACAACTGTGCCTGGTCTCACTTGGTGCTTTTCTGCCTAGGATTAATACTCACAATTGACTTCATAGTACACAGGGAAAAAACAGTTATTTCTCCCATCATATAACTAATAAGGTTAGAAGTAGGACTTAATTGCCATGATATAATGAATAGAAACTGAACTTAATTGCCATGATATAATGAATAGAAACTGAACTTGATTAGTCAGGTAAGAAAATTAATAGCAGATTTCAAACCCCAACCACTCCATGAAATCTTCCTTAATCTCTTACTGCCAAACATGTCTTCCTGGTTGAAGTGATCTACTTATTCTCTATGAACTCTCAGTATTTTCATGGAACCTCATTTATTCACATTTGCATGTTCATGTAACAGAGGGAAAGAGAGAGAGAGAAGGGGGGGGCGGGAAGGAGAGAGAGAACCTAGGTTCAAGTCTTTCTTCTGATATATGCTGGCTGTATAAACATAAGTGAATCACTTAAATCCTCTGTGACCCCAAAACTCTCTAAAAATTATAAAGAAGAGTTATTGATTGATAGAGGGAGTTTCCTTACCAGAAAGTTCCCTATATGAATAAAACCATAGATATATAATAACCACAAAAGTACAGAGAGATCTATATCCCTTAGAGCCTTGAACACAATGGGTCTTTAATAAAAATATTTGCTAAATGAGAAAATTAATAAAGAAGAAAACTAATACACAAATGATTTCATTATGTTCAAGTCATAACTATGAAAGACACTGATCTTTCCCTAAAATGAAGCAAATGTTTGTCAGTGAGGGACAAATCACCACCAAAACTGATTATACTAAAGTATATCATCTAGGAAGATCTAAAAATGGATATTTCCTTCCTTTGCTGAAGAATTGGGCATTTATTTTGTTACAACTCTGAATCTCAATGAATTTCAAGGAACACATTCACATCCAGATGTACATTTATAATGGGTTTGCATTGGTTATGGGCTCAATTTATCTAATGAGTAACTAATGAGGTCAATTGTTTATGCAAATTAGGAACATGCAAATTTAGCAGTTGCCATATTAAAAAGTAATGTACTACCTCAATATATTATGATATGACTCATTTCTTTTTCATTTAATAACCTTTTTTATTAAAGGGTCATCTTCTGCATCAAATGAACAGCTGTGAGGATACTTGCTAAACCTGTATGTTCTTTCCTCATACACTCCTAATATAGTTTCTATTAACTCTAATGACAATTGACAGTAGGGCTTCAGTAAACATAACAGATGCCATGACCCCTATAAGTATCTCACTGAGATTAGTACAGTTGTTGGAATTATTAGCATAGTTTGCCACATACAAACCAATAGTCCCTCTGTTAATACCCTGATTTCTATAACAAATGTTGTTTCAGTCAGGGATAGAAAAAATTTAAACATGAGCCAAAACCAAACATGTGATCCTGTGTTCCTTGCTTGCCAGGTTTTCAGAAGGAAGTCTATCTCCACAGCATCTGTCATATCCTTTCCACTTCAGGAAAAATAGGATCATAAATTTAATGCTGGAAGGATCCTCATTTTATATTTGAAGAAACTGAGGCCCAAGGAATTTATGACTTGCACAAGGTCACAAAGGTAGTAGGTGTCAAGAGGTGGGATTAGAACCAACACTGTCCAGCTCAAAAACTGCTGCTCTTCCACAGTATCATGCTGCCTCCAATCGACTCTTGATTGGACTCTTATGCTAGCCTTCTAACTGATCTTCCTGCCCTTCCTCATTCTACACACAGCTGGCAAAATTATCTTCCTAAGGCATAGTCCTGATTACATCATTCTCCTGTTCTAAAACTTTGTTATAGCCTATGGGATAAAATATAAAACCTTTAGCTTATTTCACAATACTCACTAACTCTACATTTCAACCAAACTGAACTTTCATCTATTCCCCAAACTCAACATGTCACCTTCCCCATCTGTGCATTTGTACAGGCTGCTGCTTCATGTCCAGAATGTACTTCTTCCCCATCTCTAGCTTTCAGAATATTTCTCACTCTTCAAAGATCAGCTTCTTGTGAAGTTTTCCCTGATAACTCCCTCCTACTACCCAAGATTAAAATGCTCTCTCTTTCATCAAACATCCAAAGAGTAATTTAACTGGATCACTCTTTTTCCCCTCACTCTTTATATTGTATATAATAGACTTAGCTAGGTACATGATCATTGGATAATAGAGGCCAGAGCTAGAAGAAGCCTCACAGGCCACTCAGAGGTCTTCATTTGACATACATGGAAACTAAGGCCCAGGGAGGTGAAGTGACTTGCCTAACATCACAGAGGTAGCAAGTAAGAGAGGTGTTGAATCCCTCTCCCAAACCACCACCATCACCCATGTAGAATGAAAGCTGTTGACTAGACAGGCTATCATTTTCCATCTTTGTGTAAGGTATTGTTTCTTTTAAGGTACTGTTTTTTTCACATAAAGTGGTTTTGTGTTGAAAAGACCATAAAAAGCATTTTTAGATAAAGAAAAACAGTTATATCCACCAATTGTGAGTGCATTGTTGCCTCTGTCATAGATGAACATTATGATGCATGAATAGGAAAAGACTTTGGTTGTCAAAATATATGTATGAAGAAACAAATTTCAGATGAGGTTTGAACAGTTTTAGACATAAAGTGAACTGTAGTATAAATAGAAAGAACTAAATAACCTTATGAAAAAATGTAAGTAAAGAGTTTACAAGCAAACTGACAGTGCCAGGCCCTGTCCTAAATGCTTTACCTATCTCATTTGATTTTCATAATAACCACCCTAGGTAAATGCTAATATTATTCCCATTTTGCAATTGAAGAAACTGAGGCAAATTGAAGTTAAATAGCTTGTCCCAGGTTATAAAGCTATTAAATGTCTGAGGCTGGATTTGAACTCAAATCTTTCTGACTCCAGGCCCAGTGCTCTATCCACCGTGCCACAAGCTGCCTGTGACAAATTAAAGAGACAGATACAAAATGTCTATTTATTAAAAACTGGAAAAAATGGGAGTTTGAAGAAATAATTTCAAAGTAACAACTTGAAATAGTAAACTTTCTTAGGAACTTAGAACTTCAGGGAATTATGGCCCCTCACCTCATTTATATTCAGTGATTTCAGGACTTAAAGGGGCAAAATCAAAAATGAAGAGAAATTATATGAATATTTGGAGACTAAGTATAGTCTCCAAAACAGGGAAATTTTAATGAATTGTTACATTTTCAGTGAAAGGTGAGTCACTGAGTTCCAGAAGTTTCTGATTTAAACCACCAAGAGATATAGAGTATTCAGGAGACAAACTGAGGCTGATCTGATGAAGAGATTGACAAATGACAGAAGAGTATAAAAAGACAGCAGAGGGCTGAAAAAGCAGCTTTTTGGACTTGGATGTTTGAAGAGATCAATATAAGAAGAAGCATTCAGAAGGCTTCTGCCACATGACTCTTGATTGGTTTGAGAGAGGCTCAACCTGATTGGACAAAAGAATTAGTACCTGATATTATTATTTAGCACTCTTTAGAGCTAAAGAAAGGTGACTCTGGAAAGTACATTTTTTCCTTGCTGTCTGGTTTGAGAGAGAACAGGGGTGAAATGGAAGAAAGCAGGGCATTGCAGCTACTTTGCTGTATGAGAAAAACTGACTAGACTTGCTTGCTGTTCCCAAAGAAGCAATTTGAGATGTTTGTGATAAGCTCTGTCTGATTGGATAATGAAAGATCCTAGGACAGCTAGGTGTACAGTGGATAGAAAATCCCAGCCTGGAGTCAGGGAGACTCATCTTCCTGAGTTCAAATCTTGCCTCAGATTCTTATTAGCAGCATGACTCTGGGCAAGTCATCTAACCCTGTTTTCCTCAGTTTCCCCAACTGTAAAGTGAGCTGGAGAAGGAAATGACAAACCACTGAAGTATATTTGCCAAGAAAATCCCCAATAAGGTCATGAATAGTCAGACATTATTGAAAATGACTGAACAACAACAAAGTGAATGAAATATTAACTGGGCTACTGTGTAGTTACCAGACATAGGCACACAAACATTTATATCCACAGTGCCTAGGACATATTAGGTACTAAATATATATTTGCTAAAATTGAATTGAATAAAGCAGTCTCCCAAATAATAAAACATGGCCAGTTTGAAAGACCATTGAAAAGTTACAGATTTAGGGAACTTAGGTGAATTCTCAGAAAAAATTACTGCCGGGAATAGGACGGGATCACCTGGAAAGTTGGAAGATAATTCTTGTACATTTTGAACTCTAACATTTCATTTGCCTTTTAAAAAACATTTATTAAATGCCTATTATATGCAGTACACTATGCTAAGAATTGAGAAGACAAAAATTCACAACCTAGACCCTACCTTTAAGGACCTTACAGTCAAGTGGGAGATAAGATCTGTGCATAAATAATTATAATAAAAGTTAGAATATAGAATATGGGAGAGGTCAAAAAGAAAGGAATCAAAGATTGGAGAGGGAGCAATGACTTTTACAAAAGGGCCTCCTCCATGGAAGAGACAGGACCTAAGCTTCAATGAATCCTTATGCTCACCACTGGGCATGCCTTTTTTTTATAGATAAGACATTGGAAATAAGTTCTACTGATACAATTTAGAGAGATAATGCTATGTTTCACCTAAAAAAATTCCAGGCATAGAATCAAGATGACAAATTAGAGGCAGCAACACAGCCAAACTCTCCCAACATTCCCCTCCAAACAACTTTTAAAATAATACCTCAAATCAAATGTTGTAGCAACACTCAACAAAGTGTCAAAGTGAGACATTTTTCCAGCCTAAGACAACTTGAGAGGTCCACAGGAGAGATCTGTGATGCTGGAGTGGGCACTGGCCTAAAGCTCACATGGTAGCAGCACCAGCAGCAGGCCTTGAAGACAGATATGATAATAGCAGCAGACAGGGACAGTTTGCTGGCACTGTGGCCAGCAGGCACTTATTAGAAATTCTTTGTCCATACTTAGTTCTAGGTCACAGTTTCAGGGAGGATAGGAGCATTTGTGATCATTTACAAGGAAGCAGGGGCCCTGATCACAGTTCCAAGACAGAGAGGAGCACTTTCAGCTGAAGGAGAGTGGAGGACATGGTCATAGTTTGAGGTCCAAGAGAATCACTAGAGCTTGAGGCTGCAGAGAAGTAGGAGCCCTTCCTGGGTAAGAGCCACAGTGATCACATCTCTCCCCAGATCACACCACCTTGGAAGCACCAAAATCTTGCAAACCCCCAGAACCAGCTCTGAAAACAGCAGCACAAAAAAACCTGAAGCTTGGGACAGTGCATCCCCATCCCCAGGAAATTAGAGCCCAACTTTAACTAAAGTTCTAAATCAAGAAATATGAGCCAAAAAAAAAATTTGACCTTAAAAAGATATTTTGGTGGGAAGGAAGACCAAGACATAAACTCAGAAGACAATAATGTGAAAACCCCTACAACCAAAATCTCAAAGAAAAATGATAATTTGACAAAAGACCAACAAGAATTCCTAGAAAAGTTAAAGAAAGAGATGAGTAAGTGGTAGAGAAAAAATAGGAAAAAGAAAACAATGATGAAAGAAAACTATGAAAAGGGAACTAACAACTTGGTAAAAGAGTCACAAAAAATACTGAAGAGAATATCTTAAAAATCAGAATTGAATTAAAAGTAAAAAAGAAAAAAACTCCTTTTTAAAAACTATTTTATTTATTTTATTAGATATTTCCCAATTATACATTAAAATGCTTTTAACAATTATTTTGCTAAAATTTTGAATTATAAATCCTCTTCTTCCCTCCTACCCTTCCCCTTTCCTTGAGAAAGCAAGCAAATTAATTTCAATTATACATGTGAGGTCATGAAAAACATATTTCTATGTTTTCCATTTTGCAAAAGAAAACAAAAAAAAGAAAACAAAAAAAATAAAGATGGTAATAAGAAGTATGCTTCAATCTGTACTCAGAGTTCATCAGCTTGCTCTCACAGATCCTTTGGAACTGTCTTGGACCATTGTATTGATCAGAGTTGCTAAGATTTTCACAGTTAATCATCCTTCCAATGTTTGTGTTACTGTATACAATAATCTCCTGGTTCTGCTCACTTCACTTTGCATGAGTTCATGTAAGTCCTCCCAGGTTTTTCTGAAACCATCCTCCTCATCATGTCTTATAACACAATCATACTCCATCACAATCATGAGCTACAAATTGTTCTGACACTCCCCAATTGATGGATATCCCCTCAAATTCCAATTCTTTGCTACCACAGAAAGTGCCAATATTGATATTTTTGTACAAATAGGTTCTTTTCCTTTAAGAAAAGAACTCCTTAAAAAGCAGAATAGGCCAAATGAAAAAAGAGGTACAAAAATTCACTGAAGAAAATAAATCTTTAAAAAGTAGAATTGGCCAAGTGAGAAAAGAGGTACAAAAGTTCACTGAAAAAAATAATTCCTTAAAAATTAGAATTAGGCAAACAGAAGCTAAGGACTCCATGAGACATCAAGAAACAATAAAACAAAGTTGAAAAAAATGAAAAAATAGAAAAACTAGAAAATATTTCATCAAAAAAAAAACCTGACCTGGAAAATAGATTGAGGAGAAATTATTTTAGAATTATTGAACTATCTGAAAGCCATGTTCAAAATCAGAGCCTAAACATCATACTTCAAGAAATCATAAAGGAAAACTGCCCCAGTATCTTAGATCCTGAGGGTAAAATAGAAATTAAAATAATAACATCACCTCCTGAAAGATATCCCAAAATGAAAACTCCCAGAAATATTATAGAAAAAATTCCAGTGCTCCCATGCCACAGAGAAAATATTACAGTCAGAAAGAAAGAATTTAAATATGGAGCCACAGTCAGGATCACACAAGTGTGGTAAAAAAATATCAAAGTTTTTTAACAGTCGGTTGGGATAACTGAAAGATGCCAGTTTTTCTTTAAGGACCACCCTTTTGGGGAGGAGACCAATGGCATGAGCTACGCACACCAGTGTGCCTGCTGTGCATGTCAGACTGCCTGCTATGCACTTGACTTCCGGGGTGCGAGCTGAAAAGGCAAGGAGAGAACGGAAGTGGAGCTTTTTCCTGCTCTGCTGGTCTCCTGACTGCGCTGCACAGAAGGTCTCTTCGGTTTTGGTGAGTTTTTATAAGGAATATAGACTAAGCTTAGACTTAAGACGATTTGTATTGTGTTTCTACTTTCCTATCCTTCTAATCAACATCACATTGTGACTACCATAACAATAAAAGGTCTATCTAGAAAACGAAAAGCTTCTTCCATTTACTAGTCTGGGAGATAAATTAAGGGAAAGGTTAAGTAGAGGAGATTTATGATCTAATATCCAATTTTAAATCTCACACAAGATTTAGTAGCTTCTACATTAAATGAGTGAAGGGGTTGAAATATGATATTCTGGAAGTCACAGGAGCTTGGATTACAACAAAAAATAATCTATACAATTAAATTGACTATAAATCTTCAAGGAAAAATGGATATTTAGTGAAATAGATGGCTTTTAAGCATTCCTGATAAAAAGACTAGAGTTGAATAGAAAATGTAATATTTACACACAAGAGCATAAATAGGTAAATGTGAAAGAGAAAACATAAGAGACTCAATATGGTCAAACTATTTGCATTCCTATATAGAAAGATGATACATGTAATTCCCAAGAACTTTAATTATTAGGGCAGTTTGATGCAGTCTACATAGAGGGTATAGGTGTGAATTAATTACATTGGGATGATCTCCAAAAAAAGTGAAGGGGTAAGGAAAAGTAATGTACTGGAAGTAGGGGAAAGGGGGAGGTAGAATGGGGAAATTTTCTCAAATAAAAAAAAGTGTACAAGAAAGCTTTTACAGTGGGGGGGGGGGGGATGGTGGGAGGAAATGTTTGAACCTTACTCTTTGAAATTGGTTCAAAGAGGAAAGAATACACACACACACACACACACACACACACACACACACTCAGTTGGGTTATAGGAATCTATTTTCCCCAACAGTAAAATAGTAGAGGAAAGAGATAAGAAAAGGTGGGGAAGATGGTGAAGGGGAAAGCAGGTTAAGGGAAGCAGTGGTGAGAAGCTGTTTTGTTTTTTTGAATTTTGAGGAGAAGATAAAAAAAGAAAGAAAGATAAACAGAAGAAATCAGATGAAGGGAAATGCATAGTTAGTAATCATAACTGTGAATGTGAATGGGATGAGCTCACCCATAAAAAGGAAGCAGATAGCAAAATGTATTAGAAATCAGAATCCAACAACATGTTTATAAAAGACACACTTGAAATATAAAAACACACACTCAGAGTTAAAATAAGAAAGAACAGACTATAATGCTTCAGCTAAAATAAAAGAAGGTAGTGATGGCAATCATAATCTCAAACAAAGCAAAAACAAAAATTGACCTAATTAAAAGAGACAATCAGGGAAACTATATGTTAATAAAACTTACCACAGATGATGAAATTATATATTTAAATATTTTCATCAAAGTTCTCTGATAAATTCCTCTTTTCTCAACTATATGGGTAATTGAGTCAAATTTCTAAAAATAAAAGCTATTCCACAATTAATAAAATGTAAAGGAATATGAACAAGCAATTTTCAGAAGACTAAATTAAAGCTACCTATAGCCATGTAAAAAAATATTCTATATCACTATTGATTAAAGAAAGGCAAATTAAAATATCCCTGAGGTACCATCTCACATCTATCAGAAATGATAAATGCTAGAAGGGATAAGGGAAAATAGGTACACTAATGAACTGTTGGTGGAGTTGTGAACTGGTCTGACCATTCTAGAGAACAATTTGGAACTATGCCCAAAGGCTATAAAACTGTGCTTACTCTTTGACTCAGCAATAGCACAAACAGGTCTATAGCCCAGAGAGATCAAAGAAAAAGGAAGAGGACCTATATATATATAAATATGTCTGGCAACTCTTTTTGTGGTGGAAATAATTGGAAATTGAGGGGATGCCCATCAGTTGGGAAGTGGTTGGACAAATCATGGCGCATGATTGTGATGGACTACTATTGTACTATAAAGGGGCAGCTAGGTGGCACAGTGGATAGAGCACCGGCCCTGGAGTCAGGAATACCTGAGTTCAAATCTGACCTCAGACACTTAATACTTACTAGCTGTGTGACCTTGGGCAAGTCACTTAACCCCAAAAAACACCCCCAAAAAACCCAAAAAACAAAAACTATTGTACTATAAAAAATGACAAGGGATTTGGTTTCCGAAAAACATGGCAAGATGTATATGAAGTAAAGCAGAGTAAAGGAAGCAGATCCAAGAGATCACTTTACATAGGACCACCAAAATTGTAAGTATGATCAGCTGTGAAAGAGACACTCTCATCAATACAATGATCCAAGACAGTTCCAAAGGACTCATAATAAAAAAAGGGAAAAAGCTTTCCACCTCCAGAAAGAGAACTGATGACTTCTGAATGCAAATTGAAGTATGGTTTTCTCACTTCATTTTTCTTGCTTTTTTGTAATATGGCTAATATGGACATGTTTTGTGTTATTTCACATGTATAATTGACATATTGTTTGTTCTCTCAGTGGGCATGGGATGTGCAAGAGATAGGGAAAGAATGTGGAACTCAAAAAAAATTAAATGTTAAAAATATATAAATAATAAATACTTTTTTAAAAGAAAAAAATTAAGTTAATCTTTGACAAAGGTAAATGAAGAAGAAAATAAAATACAATTTCAAAGGTTGTTAATTTTAGAGCAGTAAGGGATCTGATGTGTCTTCTAATATAGTTCCATTTTAGAGGAAAGGAAAACAAGGACTAAAAAAGGAAAAAATATGTAGTAAGTAGCAGAGCCAGAATTCTAACCCAGCTCTGACTCCAAATTCAGTCTCTTTTCCACTAAATATCTCTGATACCTTGCTCTTTGCTCCTACACTTCACGTGTGCACCTTGTACTGCCTCTGGAAGAACACAAATCTCAACACTGAGGCCATACACACACACACACACACACACACAAGTGAGACAAAAGGAGAGAGACTTGGGTTTCAACACAATGGGTTTCCCAGCTGCATAGTTCTACCCAGTTTCAATAGAGCTCTGCCTCACCCACCCCACTCACTCTCACCACATATTCTGCTAACCACCTTGTATAGCTGACATTTATATAGCATTTTATGGTTTACAAAGTGCTTTACATGTGTTATTCCATTTGATCCTCATAACAACTTTGTGCTGCAGGTAGGAAGGGATATGGTTTCATCTATTGCAAGACTGATAAACACTCAATTATCTATAATAGTGAAAGAGTAGTGGCCTTAGAAATATAACTTTCAAAAGTAATTTCTAACTGTTTGGGGAATGCATTATAATAGGTTTTGGCCACCCAGGGGACTAGCATCCTAACTGCATTTTGCCTAGGTTTGGAGTAGGGGGGAAGGGGAAATGATTGGTCTGAATCAGGAGTTATTGACCATGATTTCGTGAACTTGTTTCTTGTTTAAAACATTTCAATAACTATATAAATAAAACTGGCTTCACTTGTAATAGTATATATTTTACTTTATGAACATAAAAGCATTATTCTAAAAAGGAGTCCATACACTTCAACAGATTGCCAGAGTGACCCATGACATAAAATCAGGTTAAGAATTCGTGATCTAAAGCTTGGGACCCTAATCCACTGTTGGCGGAGTTGTGAAAAGATCCAACCATTCTGGAGAGCAATTTGGAACTATGCCCAAAGGGCTATAGAACCGTGCATACCCTTTGAGCCAGCAATACTAATCCTAGGTCTATATCCAAAAAACAACACAAAAAGAGTAAAAGACCTATTTTTACCAAAATACTTATAGCAGCTCTTTTTGTGGTGACTAAGAATTGGAAATCAGAGGAATGCCCATCAATTGGGAATGGCTAAAAAAAACTGTGGTCTATGATAGTGATGGAATATTATTGTGCCATAAGAAATGACAAGCAGGATGACTTCTGAAAGACCTGGAAAGACATGTATGAAATGATGTATAGTGAAGTGAGCAGAACCAAGAGAACATTGTTCACAGAGACAGCAGTATTGTTTGATAAAGAACTGTGAATGACTTGACTATTCTCAACAATACAATGATCCAAGACAATCCCAAAGGACTATTGATGAAAACATACTATCTACTTCCAAAGATATTGATGGAACAGACTGAAGCAAGCTATTTTTCACATTCTTTTATTATTTCTTTTAATCAAGTTTTCTTGTATAAAATGATAAATATTGTAATGTTGTACATAATCATACATGTATAACCTATAGCTGATTGATTGCTGCCTTAGGGAGAGGGGAGGGAAGGAAGGAGGGATAAAAATTGGAAGCCAAAACTATAAATAAAAATGTTTATTAAATTTTTTTAAAATAAAATATTTTTTTAAAAAGAATTCTTGATCTAGACCTATGATTTTATCATTGTAGGTAATGCCCAGTATGAAAGTTCCTTCTACCAATGTAAGTCAGTAATGCATCTGTAATTTATAGCCTGAAAGATATGATGTGGGGATCTGAGAGATTAAGTGGCATGCTCATTGTTACACAGTTGATATACATATCAGATATAGGACTTGAACCCATTTCTTACTAATTCTTAGATCTTTCTCTAGCCACTGTACCACACTGCCTCTCTTGATTAGATTAAATGATAAAATTTTAAGTCCATATGCAGACTCTTTGCAACAACCAGAAGAGAAAGGTGATGACCCAGAAGCATTCCAGGTGGTAGGTGGGAGAAGCAGACTAGAATTAAAACATGCTGCATATAAAGCAAGTGAGTTGATTCCCTAGATTCTCATTTTTATTACAGTGAACAGTTTGTTTACTTTAATGATTTTAAACATATCCCAAACAAATGTGTTGGTTGGTCTCATTCCTTTCCATTTACCATTTTCCTGCAATATGTTTGTGGAGTAGACAAATTAAGGGGAACTACTCTGTGTGGGAGCTTTCCATTTGGCAAGTAGGCTACGCATATAGAGAAATTTGCAACAGTCAGAAATTAGAAATTAAAATAATATTCAACAAACCTTTGCTGTACTTTCTGCCTGAAGAATGCTGTGTGTACACACTGTGGGAGACGGGGAGATGAATGAATCCCTGCCTTCATGGAGCTTAAAGTCTAGGGAAGAAATATGACATACAGACAACCAAAATATAAAATACAAAATGATAAAGTCCATTGAAGATACAAACAAAATGCTGTATGAGGTCAGATGAGGAAATTATATAATTGACAACCAGGGGTTTGCTGGTAAATGTTTAATAATCTCCTCTCCAAAAATGCTTAATTGGTTTTGTAACGATTGGAATGATGCCACCTGCTGGAGACTTACTGTAGAAGAGTTCCACCCATGAAGTGAAGGTCTTTGAGGGCAAGACCAGGAGTCTTTTCTTTGGTGGGAGGAAGTGACGCGGGCGAGTGGGAGGAGGAAGGAAGAGACTGGCGCTCAGTCTCGTGCTCTTTCCTGAGGACACTGGTGGAGCGGGGAGCTAGAAATGTGCTCTCCCTTTAATAGATAGGAATCTTTTCTTCTCTCTTTACCAAACTCTTATTCTCCTTAATAAATGCTTAAAAGTCTAACTCTTGCTAAAGCTTATAATTTACTGGCAACCACTCATTGGATATTTTAGACAGACTAGCTAGGATTTTAGCCCTAAACAGTTTTATTAGTATTTTCCATCACTTTCTTAACTTAAACAATCAACAAAACAATAAATCAAGCCCTGATTTAAAGCATTTGAGAGATTTCTGAGGTATAAAATCACACACTGAAATTTTAATCATTTAACAATTTATTTAAAAAATCATTTAACAATTTATTTAAAAATTTAACAATTGGAAGAGTGAGCTGAAGCTGGCCTGAGCACAATCCTGTAATGACAACACCATGGCTAGAATAGATCTTTAATAATGTAAGGGGGAAGGGGGGTTAAAAGATCCGCTAGGTTCGTTAATCCCCGTACAGGCCCCTAATCTGCAAAGGCCATATTTAATATGGGAAGAGTTCATTGGGAGGCTAGCTGCAATATTGGGACTCAGAAATCAACCAGGGACCTCTAGTTCCAAGCCTCCTCTCTTCCACCCTGACCCTCCCCAACTGTTTCTCCCAGACTGATAAGAAACAAGATTAAACAGCCTCTTTTCAAAAAAGCAAAAACAAAAACAAAAACAAAAAAACCCCAGGGTTTATTGAAGAGAACGAATTTAGAAATAAGGACAAAGAAAAGCAGGAAATATGACCTGTAAGCTTGTCCACCAGACTCAGCTGCTTCACATTTAACTAACTCTCTATCCCCCTTAACATCCATGTTTAACTCTCTCACCTGCCGCAGTGAACTCTTCTCTTTCTCTCTCTCTCTCTTCTTGTCTTCTCGTCTTCTCCTCCTTCCTCCTCTATGCCCTCCCCCCCAAATAAAAAACCCTTCTCTCACAGGAAAGCCAGGCTGACCATCCACACACCCCAAGCTAATTCATTGGCACCCCTAGGGGCAGCGCCCAAGGCCAGCTGGGCCATGAGGTTTCCTTGCATACCCCCCGCTGAGTGGAGGGTGCTGGGGCATGCCCAAGGCTTTCCAATTTTAGCCAAAGATGGGGTCCCCCAAATCAAAATCAATTCTTACAATAAGACATTCAGTTCAACTCAATGACAAATATATAAATATATTTGTACATATGTATGTATACATACACACAAAGAATATGTATATATACATATGTGTACATATGTTTAGATAGATAGAATGCAGTGCCTTATGGTTGCACTAGGAATACAAAATGAACACCAAAATATTACTCATTCCCTGTCCTCAAGAAGCTTACTCTCTAATCCCATGGGGTGATAGGTTGACATGTACAGAAATAGGAATGATACAAGGTAGGATAAGATAGAGGCAAAAGATCCAGACACCCCCCCCAAAAGAAAAATCCAAACAAAATGCAGTGGGAAATTTAGGAAGGAAAGAATCAGAGAAAGCTTCCTGAAGGAGGTGGTATTTTGAAGAGAAGATGATTCTTGAAAAGAATCATTTCATCAAAGTGGAGGAAGGAATAAATTTCAGTGGTCAGGGATGGTTTGTACAATTGTAAGGAGGCCAGAAGTGACAGGATGAGATTGGAGGAAAGCTACTAGTTCAGTGGGGATGTTTCTTGCCTTGAGTTCATGAAGAGTAGTTATGTAAAAAAGGCAGGAGAACCAGATTGTGGAAGGACTTTGATGTCTGGCTAGGGAGCTGAGATTCCACCCCATAAGCAAAGACACTGAAAGTTTGTGAGTGAGGAAATCACATTGTTAGACCTGTACTTTGTAAAGATTATTTTGTAAGCTGTATGAAGGAGATTTTGGAGAGGGAAGAAACGGGAAGCAGAGAGACATATGAGGAACAATTATCAAACATTAGAGAACATCTGCTGGGCTCCCAGGGACTGGAATATTCCCTGTTCTGCATGCCGATGAGAACAGGTTCTGTACTGGGGAGCCTGACCTCTCATGAGAAGGGTCAGAATTCCTTTTATTATGCTCTTCAGTTTATTAAAAACTTCAGTGTCCCAGAGATGATGTTTCTTAAGTCATGCCTCACATCTGTTTCCCCCAAGGGAGGAGAGGGAATAAAAATGTACAATATGAATTTGGCCAGCTAATTTATTCCTATACACACTAGGAATACAAAACATAAAAGACTCATAAGTGCACGCTAACATTGTTACTGCTGTTAAGTTATAAGTTCACTGATAACTACTGTTGCAATCTATTGGCAAGCTGACACTTAAACCTCATCGGGACGTAAACCAATTTGCAAGATGGTTAATTAGGCAATTTACATTTTACCTTAGCTATGCATTGTCCAAATGACTGCCAGTACCTGCTGGCTGGCAAAACCAACAGACATGGGCCAATTTGCTTCTCCTGCCACCAGCCAGTCCTGATCCTATGGATCTAAGGCCTCCAGAGCTATCAAACTCATGAGATCATGTCCAAGGTTGAACATGTCAATCTCAAGATATTTGTTCACCTAACATCAGGAAAATACAAATATAAGAGAAGCAGCTCAAACCCAGACCATGTGCTTATTTTTTCATGTAGGCATGATGCAAGCTGCCCTTTTCCCCAATCCCTCTTGGGAAAGAGCTCAAAATGGTCCTAGCTAGATCCATAGTCTGTCTCTCGTGTAGAAAGCCGTCCCTCCTCACTTCTACCTTTTCAAATCCTTAGCTCCATTCAGGATGCAGTACAAGGGTCACTTTCTATAACAGGCCTTTCCTAATTCCCCTCAGTTGTTTATGCTCTCCCTAGGCCCAAAGAATTTCAATGTATGTATCATGGGGAAAATACTTTATTATGTATTGGGTTTTTTGTGTTGTTTTTTTTTTTCAGGGCAATGGGGGTTAAGTGACTTGCCCAGGGTCACACAGCTGGTAAGTGTCAAGTGTCTGAGGCTGGATTTGAACTCAGGTACTCCTGAATCCAGGGCCAGTGCTTTATCCACTGCACCACCTAGCCACCCCCTTTATTATGTATTAATACTGTTTGAACCTAGCTTTAAATGGGTAGAAAATTGTCTAACCCAAAGTTTACCATAGAAGTCAGACTGACTTCAGAAATGCTCCAATGAAACCAGAAGGCTTCAAGGAATACTTAGATCCTGCCTAGGCCATTTTCTGAGTCCCACCCAAGGCTTGTGTTTTGGCTTCACCTCAATGTTTATACTTACCTGCTGATATACATCTCAGGCAATATTACCCTGGAACTGCCTTTTCTGAAAACTGCCGAACTCCCTAAATGTCAACAAACTAGCCACTTGTCCTCACACCATAGTGCTAACTTTATGTAATGTAAACTTCACCAAGACTCAATGGGGAGCCACAATTTTTTCTGGCTCTCTCCTTTGACAAACCAACAATAAGATTCTTTCTTAAACATTTTAAGTATTGGGATTTGTTCTCAACTGACAGTATTTTGCATTTACATTTCTCCCTTCCACATCACAGCTTTCCCCATCACAATTTCAATATATCAAGGGTTAGCATAAGAAATTAAATGGGAATTCTGAGGGAGTTTTATAGAAGCCACAGATGACACAAGAAGGCTAGCAGACAACAGAAAAAGTGTAGAAGCTCAGAAATGTACAAATAAATGTAATAGTTCTGTATAGTATCAACACAAATTTTATAATAAGATACTATAAACACCCCATAAAAGAAAAAGAAAAAAATCAGATGTCTTCTGTGGTATGAAGGGAGGGTCAAAAAAATTTATGCTGATTTTCCATCATGTGGGCACTGTGCCCCCAACTCCCAAGACATGGAAGGGATAAGTGTATTTATCCATGTAAATGTTTCTGGGTTGTTAGTGGTGGGTTTTTGTTTGTGTTTGTTTTTTTTTTCAGTAGAATAAAGCTTCTTGAGGGTAGAAGGGGCAGGTATTTAATTTTTATCTCTGCATCCTATAACGTAGCACGGTGCCTGATACATAGTTGCGTTTAAGAAATGATCATAGAATTAAATTCTATAGGTCAGTGCAATGAGTTACTCCTTCCATAAGGTCTCTCACAAGAGGAGGGGCCAGTGAATCCATTCCCAATTATTAAGCCCCATCTTCCAGGCAGCACTAAGAGACAGATCCCTATCCTTCACAGAGATAAACAATCAAACCCCTACATATACACACACACACACACACACACACACACACACACACACACACACACACACACACAAACACAAAAGGCTCACCTCCTTATGAATACAAATAGGAAATGCCCTTGCCTACTATGAATTGAACGAAGGGGATCCAAAAATAGGTGACAAACTAAGAAAACAGGTAAGCGGCCCCAAGAGGGAAAAAGACTAACATATCCTTTCAAATAGCAAAGTATCATTGATTTGATTATGGTTCCAGCACTGTATGAGAATTGGAATGAAACCCCCTGCTGGGAGGGACATTGTGAGCTCTGGCCTGAAAAGAATGCATGTGACTTGGCATCCACCTGTGACTTAGCATCTGGAAGTTACCGCCTGTCAGTTGTGTCAATCAAAGTTACCAGCCAATTACCTTGGAGCTGTGTGCTAGGACAGGCCCAGCTTCCTGTTTGACAGGGGGCTTCTGGGCGAAGGAGGGAAGAGTGAGGCCTTTTCAGTTCCTGGCTTGGGCTTAGCAGCAGAGGCAGCAGGGACAAGTAGAATAGGGATACTTTAACCATTCAAATTCATAAGGACCATGGGTAAAAATGAGGTCAACCTTGGCCTGGGTGAATAGCCATGAAAGGAGGCTTACAAGGCTAAAATTTAGAAGGCTTTTTTGATCCATTGAAAATAGGAGGATAAAATTAGTAAAAGGGTACTTAAGAATTAAACTATATACTTAGCGGCTAATTTAAAGCTCAAAGAGATGGCACATGAGAAATAGGGGAAAATCCTTACCCAACCAGGAGATCAGAAGATCACAGGGTTCAGTATCTCCTACCTGGCTTGCCAATCTGTAAGGGCTTAAAATTCTAGCTGTGATGTCTAAAATCTAATGAGTGGTTACCTTAAATTAGAAAACATATAGCACCAATCTTTGGGCATTAAGTATTTATTAAAATATATTAGGGGTTAGTAAAGAGAAACACATGGTTTGGGGGGGGCAGTGGAATCTGAAGATTTTACCTTTCCAGACCCTGAAATTTTTAGCCCTCTTGTGCCAATCTATTCCCCTCCCCAAAGTAAGGCATCCCATGTAACCCTTAGGGTTGGAGATACTTATTATGGTTGTTTATTAGATACAGGAGCCTCAAGATCAGTCCTAGTGAGCAAACCTGACCCTGAATGTACACCTATTGGATTTCTAAATGTAGTGGACATTTTTGGAAAAGTGCAATCAATTGCAAAATTAACCCCTCGCATAGTGAATCTGGGCCCATTAACAGTAGAACATTCATTCCTACTTATGCCTGACTCTCCTGCAAACCTATGAGGTCGTGACCTCCTTTGTAAACTTAGAGCAACAATATTTTGTTCTCCAGATGGTGGCATTTCCCTGGAAGTACCAGAGGATACTGTCCACTTACTGCCAATTTTGATCTCAGACACTCAAGAAACAGTGGAGAATACATTTGAAATCCCTTCTGATATTCCTGAGTCCCTATGGGCTTCCTCGTCTACTGACGTAGGTCTCCTAAAATTTGCTGTGCCTGTTATCATTAAGACCAAAGCTGGCCCAGCACCATCCATTCCACAATATCCCTTATCTAGAGAAGCCATTGAGGGAATTTCTCCTATAATTGAGACTTTGACAAACCAAGGCATAATTGTCCCATGCCCTTATTCCCCATGCAATAGCCCTATTTTGCCAGTTAAAAAACCCAAGCCTGGGCCAGATGGCAAGCCTGTTTACTTTTTGGACAAGACCCTGCAAGCAATTAATTCCTATGTTATACCTAGACATCCGCTTGTACCAAACCCTGCTATTATTGTTTCTTCAATCCCATGTGAAGCAACATGCTTCACAGTGGTAGATCTCTGCTCTGCTTTCTTTTCAATACCAGTACATGGGGACTCTCAATATTTGTTTGCCTTTACCTGGAAGAACAGATGGTGGACTTGGACCAGACTCCCAAAGGGGTTTGTTGACAGTCCCACACTTCTCTCAGATTTTGCATCAGGATTTAGCCTCCATTACCTTTAAGGTTCTACCTTAATCCAATATATAGATGACTTACTCCTGGCTGTGCCTAATGCTGAGATTTGCCAGGAAGATAGCCAATATCTGTTATTAGAGTTGCACAAATGAGGCCATAAGGTCTCTAAGTCTAAAGTACAATGGTGTCTACCTCAGGTGGAATATTTGGGTTTTGTTTTGGCTGCTGGCACTCAATCCATCATCTCTCCTAAGTGTGTCCAGACTATTCAACAACTCTCTGCTTCCTCTACTAAGAAGCAGCTAAGGGCCATTCTGGGAGCAGATGGATATTGCAGACAATGGATGCTCTCTTTTAGTGAAATTACTAAGCCTCTTACATCTCTAACCAAAAATTCTGTCCCAGAACCTTTACAGCTGGATTGCCAGCATCTTTCAGCCATAACAGAAATAAAATGAGCCTTGTTATCAGCACCTGCACTAGGACTCCCAGATTACAGTAAGTATTTTACTATTTTTGTACATGAACAGAAGGGAGTGGCTTCTGGGGTCCTGACTCAAAACTTAGGACCTGTCCAGCACCCAATAGCTTATTATTCTAGCCACCTTGATTCTGTAGCTGCTGGGGCACCACCTTGCCTTAGGGCAGTGGCGGCTACAGTTCTTTTGGTAGAAAAAGCCTCCAATCTGGTCTTAGGTAACCCTCTAGTCATGAAATGCCCTCATGAAGTTGAGACTCTCTTACTATGTCATAGGACACAGGCTTTTTCAGATCAGGGGCTCACTAAATATGAAGTAACCTTACTAGGAAATGAAAGAATCACTTTAAAGCATTGTACAGTCCTTAACCCAGCAACACTGCTCCCTGACCTGCCACTGTCAGGGGAGCCTTTGCATGACTGCACCTCCCTAGTTGACATAGCTGAGAAACCTCATGATGATCTTTTTGACACACCCTTAGAGAACCCTGATTTTATTGTCTATACTGATGGTTCCTCATTTATGTATGAGGGTATCCATTATACAGGGGCTGCTGTAGTTTCTGACTATGATACTATCTGGGCCGCTTCTCTGCCTTCACATCTTTGTGCACAGGCTGTTGAACTTGTGGCTCTCACACAAGCCTGTTCTCTATCCAGAGGAAAAAGTGCTGCTATTTACACTGATTCCAGATATGCGTTTAGTGTGTGCTGTGCTGTAGGCATGTTTTGGCTACAGAGAGGATTTTTAACCTCTACTGGCAAAACTATTGCTAATGGAGAATTTATTAAAGATCTCCTATCTGCCTTAAAAATCCCACCTGCCTTAGCTATTGTTCATTGTCCTGCTCATACTGGAAAAAGCGACCCTGTTTCAAAAGGGAATGAATGAGCTGATACTGCTGCTAAGCTTGCTACTTTGGAAGCCCCTGAACATGTATTTAATCTTTCTTCTTCTGATGATGTTTCCATTTCTCTTACTTATGATAAATCTAAAATAGAGAAGTGGAAAAAGAAATTCAAGGCTAAAGAAGTCAATGGAATATGGGTAACTCCAGAGGGGAAGTCACTTCTCCCCTGGAGCTTCTATCATCAGGTATGTTTATTTACTCACAGAAAAGGCCATTTGAGCACACAAGGAATTGTGGACTCAGCAAAAAGGGTTTGGATTGCCCCTGGAGTCACTAATATGACCTCAAGGGTTTGTGTCTCTTATTCAGTTTGTCAGACTTATAATCAACATGCTTTCTGGGCTACAGCTTATGGAGGATGTCCTTTAGCATATACACCTTTTGAGCATCTACAAACTGATTATATTACAATGCCTAAGGCAGGAAGTTTTAAGTTTTGTCTTGATATAGTTGATCAACTCACTCAGTGGGTAGAAGCTTTTCTATGTTCCCAAGCCACAGCTGCCTTTGTTGCCAAAACCCTCCTTAAAGAAATAGTCCCTCACTTTGGCCCACCAGCCCGCATTCATTCTGACAAAGGCACACATTTTACTGATTCTCTTTTATCCCAAATTTACTCTTTCTTGGGAGTTACCCCAAAATTCCATACACCCTACCACCCACAAAGTTCAGGCCAGGTGGAACATATGAATAAAGAGCTTAAGAGCATGATTGGCAAATTGTGCACTGAAACTCATTTGAAGTGGCCTAATATTCTATCCTTGGTGCTGTTCTACCTGCATAGCAGGCCAAGAGGAGAACTACATATATTCCCTTATGAGATGCTTTTTGGCCATCCTCCTATCCAAGCAAAACCTTTTCCCCCAGTATATACATCATTGGTGTGGGGAGATGCCTCTGTTGCTTCCTATATACAGGAATTACAAGCCAGACTACATGAACTCCACCAGGCAGGAGCAGCAGTATAGGCTGGCCCCTTGGACTTCTCCTTAGATGATTTGAAACCAGGAGACAGTGTATATATCAAAATTTTTCAGCAGACTAGTGGGACCAGCCAGCTTGGGAAGGTCATTTCCAAGTATTGTTAACAATTCTGACTGCCATCAAAATCAGAGAGAAGGACTCTTGGATACATTGCTCCCATGTAAAACCAGTGCCAGCATAAGTAGACCATTGAATTTCATTGTCTCTTATTCTTCCATGTGTATTTTGTTCTATTCATCTATCTCTCCAATTTTGAACCAATGCAAGATGGTTTTGATTTCATAATACAATGTTAACTCTGGGAGTATTGTGCTCCCATATTCTAAATTGTTTGTTTTTTCCAACTGATTATTTGATCAAATTCTATAAAGTATTTCCCTGGCAAATTGGTTGCCATGGCAAGTATAAATTAATTCTAGAAGTCAAGTATGTATATAACAACAAAACATGGAATAAATAACTGGGGAGTAAAGTGAAGCAGGCTTTAAATCATAATTCGGGGTGGGAGGTCGGAGCCAAGATGGTGGAGAGTAGCCAGCAGATTGCCTGAGCTCTTCTTCTTTTACCTCAAAAAGAACATTAAATCAAGCCTCTAGATGGATTCTGAAACTACAGAACCTGCAAAGAGACAGAGAAACACAGTCTTCCAACCAGAGATGATTTAGAAGACTTCAGGAAAGGTCAGTCTCACTGGGGCAAAAGGGAGGCACAGCACACAGCAGCAGCGCAGCGCCAAGGAGGTCGGGGCAAGTCAGCAGGAAGCTGTGGGCCACAGCCAAGCAACTGAGGCCCCTATATCCTAGCTCAACAAGCTGGTGGTGCAGCAGGACAGTGGCAAAATCCACCTGCACCAGCCGGGAGAGCAGGTTGCCAGTTGGATGGCCACCCATAAGACAGGTGCGACCAGGCCTAGTGATCCCAGTGCGCAGCTAGCAGGGCCAGGGCAGGGAGAAATCCACAAGCCATAGAGGCCTCAGTGTAGAAAGCCAGTGACACAGCCCCTATACCCCAGCACAAGAAGCTTGAAACAGGGACCCTGGTGCCCCCAGAACAGACCTCAACTTTACTAAGTTTACTAAATTTTACAAGATTTGTGAACTGGGAGCCCAAAGGTTTATCAACATGAATATTGAAGTTACCAAAGATAAGAGGAGGGATTAAGGTAGAAAAACCTATGAGGTCAGTGCTGAGGTAACTGAAAAGAGTAGAAGATCAATCTGGAGGTTGGTAGATGACTGCAGTAAGGATCAGAATATAATTAGATGGTATGACCTTAGTAAGTAGAATTGGTTGTTGAATGACTGAAGGACCTGGAAGTGAAAATGGAGAGACTAATCCTTCTGTCCCTGTGAAGCAATCAGAAGGGTAAAGCACAATAATGGGCAAGATTGGAAAAGGAGGAACTAGGTCATGGATTTAACCCAACCAAGTAGAGCTCAGTGAAACCTGAAGGGAGGGGTAAAAAGGTTGCAGCTAGCAGCATGAATAGCAAATGTTCATCTAATCACAACAGCATCTGGAGAATTCATCCCTAATATGAACTAAACCAAAAAGGTTCTGGGGTTTTACAGCATTCTAAGGAATGAATTCTCCATTTGGAGGTCATTCTACATAAGGCATAATATTTGGACAGGAAATCATTGAGAACAAGGTAAAAGAAAAACTCTCAATTTGTAATGTCTTTTTCCTCTCAAGGATTGACAATCTTAGCGCTAAATTTGCAGGTTTGCCAGGTCTGGTTGACTTCAGTAATGATTAAAGACTAAATAACCATAAGGAGCTGGGTTATATCTCCCCCTCTTTAGAAATTTCACTGCTAAATGTCTATAACAAAAACTTGTCCCATTAAATCACAGCATTCAGCAACTAACTCTGAACATGACAATTTAATCAATCAGGTGTAGCCTTTCCAAAAACCTACCTTCCTAGAAACACAAGCAGCTGATACTATAAAAGATTCAATCACACTAAAACAAGCCCAGAGCATCAATGTTTATTAAAGTTATGGGAGCCATTTATTGACCTGGGGAAATTGCAAACCATTGCAATTACTGCTAGAATTGCATTTTTACAGTTAACAAATGAATAGTGATGTTTTTCCTTTTTATTTTTAATTGTGATTATTGCAACTGGATAGAAAATCCAAAAAAGCAGAAGAAGCCCTGTAGCCTAGTTACTTTCAAGGCAACCAAGAAGAATTAGTCCATTTTCAACATGTTTCTCAGTTTTCTGTGTGTGTGTGTGTGTGTGTGTGTGTGTGTGTGTGTTTCCTTAGCAGGAATCGCAAGTTTATTATAATCTAAAGAATTCTCCCTGAACCTCTGCCTTGAGGGAGCTAAAAAGGTTTTTCTTTTGCCAATTTATAAGTCAGCTTCTTCTGGGAAAGTGCAGCACACTTATCACTAATCAGTGAGGTAATTAGGTCATTGTGACAAAGCCCAGTTGGCTGGGAGGCTGCAGAAGTCTCCTGTCTGGAATCTCCCCACAACTTTTTATTCTGTACCCCCTAACACTATTGGGAGCAAACAGGTAAAAATGTCTCACCATGACTGAGTGAACAGATCACTTATTAAATGCTTACTATGCAAAAACAGGGCTAAGTGTTTTTTACAAAATGTCTGTATTCAAGTAGCTCATATTTTAGTAGTAAGGGGTAAAGAAACATTTAGGAGGTTTCAGATGTCCCGTAGTCTTTACGGTGTAGTGGCAAGGCAGATGGTAATGCATCCTCTTATATGTTATTGTTCACTGGTAAAATGACATGCATTTCCACAATGAATCATTTGACAGTGCCAAGACTTTGACAAGAACCTTCTTCTCTAGGTGTTTGGTAGATGTAGTTGCTGAGGAGTCAGGGGCTGCCGGAGCAATTGTGGAAAGTTCCCTTTCCACAAGGGTTAATTCCCAAGATGATGGTTATCAAGGCTGGACTGGAAGCAGGGCCAGTAGTCTGGCTGCTGGTATTGCTGGGGTTCTTAGGCTCAGAGTTGTGAGCTATCTCCATCCATTTCAGTCTGAAGGGAAGTTATCACTGAAGTGATGATGGTGGTTTGCCTCGCTTAGCACCTGCTGTTGCCCATCTCTCCTTCAGGGTACCTTGATGATTTAGTGAAACTGGCTTGCCTTCCCTGCTAGTGGCAGTTGGTCCTGGGGCTCTTGGGCTAACCTGCCTAGAGATGGTAACTTGTCAGCAGTTGGTTTTGGTGATGGCAAGGGTGGCAGGAGAATTTGAGAACATCTTTGACAAATCTTTAAATGTGATGTTGAAGACCCAGCTCCCAGATTGATTCACCTTTCAGGCAGCTATACTTCAATCCAATCCAATGAATTAAGTTTCTACCATGTGTCAGGTACTATGCTAAGCGATGGTGATACAATTAATAAAAAAAAATACAATCCCTGCCCTTAAAAAGCTTACAATCTAAATGGGGAGAGAACACACAAAAGGAGGCAGGAGAGAGTTTGGGTGGGGGGAATGAGGACAGCAAAGGATAGCCAATAAAGGGATATCTTGTTTTATGGAGTTGAAACCAGGCAGAGGAACAAATGCAAAGTGGAATGAGCTAAGAGTCCAGTTTCTACCCTCTATAAAGGAAGGCACTGGGAGGTATTTGGTAGTCTGCCCTCCAATCAGAGGAGAAAAGGAAATGGTGTCAATTGAGGCTTGAATTAGCAGCATGGTGATGAGTTTATAAATGAATAGCTTCTCCTTGGAGGGCATCTTGTTTTGTGGAGTTGAAACCAGGCAGAACAATAAAAACAAGTGGGATATAAATACCAAGGGGGGTAGCTATACATCCTGAGTAAAATAACATATCATAGGTTGAATGAAGGGGAAAGAATTTTTTTTCATATTAAAACCATCTTTTCAGTAACATTTTAATTGACTGAAACTTTAAAAGATGATGCTTTGGGCACCAAAGAAGAGATATAAGAAGATAGACTTACACACACACACACACACAATGCTTTGCAGAAGAATGAGATTCAAGATGTAGCATATATTTTCATATTTTTTATATATTCATTGATTTAATTAATTTTTGTCTCTTATTTTATTTAAAATATTTTGTTATAAGGGTTGGCTCTCTGAAAGGGAAAATGGGGAACGATATTGGGAGAAATTCTAATAATATAAAATTTAAAAGGTATCGATTTTTTTTAAAAGATGGATAATGCTTTTAGAACAAATTTTGAAAGTAAACACAGATATAATTAGGCATCTTTTTTTCTTCTGGAACTCCTAGTCTTTATCACCCTTTCTTAACACTCAGCCCTTTTCCTTTACTTCCTATCCAGGACCTCAAAGAGAAGCCCTTAATTCCTTTCCTTCATTTAATTAACTTATATAAAACTCTACCAAACTCATCCCTGGGGTTCTTGTTTAGTTCTTTAAGTGTCCCATGGAATCAGAGCCTATCTTGCCTCTCAGCTACTGGCTCTTTCCTGGTCTTTCCAACTCTCTGATGAAAGAAGATTTGCCAAAGGGCAAAAGAGATCTCTTGATCTCTTGGGCTCTTTCCTGCTTGAAGATTCTATGATTTCTATCAGTGAAATAGATGCTATAAAGAAAAAAATAAAGAAGACTTGGATATAAGAGATGAAGAAGAATCAAAGATGAATCTTAAGGTTTTGGGCATGGGTGACTGATGAAATAGTGGTATCATCAATGGAAATAAGTTAGGAGATGATAGAAAAAAAAAAGCTTTTGCAAGATGTTGCTGGGGAGTAGGATCAAAGACAATAAGTATGATTTAAATGTGTTAAGATTAAGGTGACAAGAGAGCAAACATAGGGAGATATCTGGTAATCAATTAATTATATGGGCCTGAAATTTAATGAGAGGTTGGAGCTACAAGAATATATTTTAAGGAGACAAAAGCTGGCTGGACTATTCTGTATGAATAATGATTTTGCCTTGGCTAAGAACAAGTAAGGAAGTGGTTGGTTTGCAGTAGAAGATGCACCTACATATAGGATGTGATCAGAGATCATAAGTTTAGACTTGGGACATCAGAAGTCAACTAGTCCAATTTCATCATTTTACAGATATGGAAACTAAAATCCAAGGAAGTCAAACCAAGTCAAACAAGTAGTGTCAGACACAGGGTTTGAACTAAAGTTCTCTGATTTGAGGGCCAATGATCTTTTCACTCCACTACCTTAATCCACTTGTCGACATTTTTCCCTGGGCAATCAGAACTCATTGAGTTATTCTTGCCTAGTTCTACAGAAAAGTACCAAGTCACATCTCCTAGCACAGAAGATATGCTACAGAAAGGGATAAAGATTTACAATGCCCCACCTTGCAGTCTTGGAAATGAGCACACAACCCTCATTAGGTGTAACAGAATCCTAGCCCATGGCCATGGGTTTCAGCTTTCTGCCATCCCTCATGGGGACTGAAGGAAGCCACTGCAATCCATGATAACATGTAAGGAAGGTTCCTGGCTCTCCACTTCAGAAAGTAAGATTTTCTGTGACCATTTTCCTTCTCCTTATTGAGCCACAAAATAAAGGCATTTGACCAGCTGCTGAGCCAGCCCTGGATGTGCACATAAAAGGCACAAACAACAATCATATTCTCTCTTGACTGGTGGTGAGTCAGGAACCGCTAGGGCTTCACCCCTTTTGTCCCTACTGTGTCTATTGGTTCCTGTTCTCAGATGAAAGCAGATTGTAGAGGGAATGACTTATGAGCTCTAAGGGACTGGATGAGCCAGCAGTTTGCCACTAGCTTTAGCCAGGATCTGTACCAGCAGTGACTCAAAGCAGCAGCTAAGAAGCCACATCCTATAAGCAAGGAAGTTATTCTGTCCATTACTGATGCAGCATTTGAAGGAGAATTTGTTGGGGCAACTGTTTGGTAGCCAATACTTCCAGTTTAATTCTATTTTCTTCCAGGTGCAGAGGAGAGAGGGGATATGCCTCCATTTAGGAGGATATTTTTGTATTTTGCTTCTTGCTATATCTTTTAAATAAATGTCCTTTCATAAAAGCCAATTTATGTTTCTTGCTTATCGCTGATAAAAAGGAAATATCAATTGATTAAAATGACAGTGGGATAGTAATCAATGGAATCAAAGAATGAGACAATATTAACTGGCTCTTGCAATTGACATGAGGTATACATCAGAATGGGGGCTCAAGTTAATAGCATTAGAAAGACATCCCTGTGGCCCTTAGACTATGTTTACCAGGTCCCCAAGAAAAAGATCTGGGCATCTAGGTAGCACAGTAAATAGAATGCCACACCTGAAGTCAGGAAGACATCTTCCTGAGCTCAAATCCAGCTTCAGATACTTACTAGCTGTGTGACCCTGGGAAAGTCATTTAACTCTGTTTGACTCAGTTTCCTCATCTATAAAATGAACTGGAGAATGAAATGGCAAACCATTCCAGTATCTTTGCCAAGAAATCCCAAATGGGGTCATGAAGAGTCAGACATGGCGTAAAAAATCACTGAAAAACAAATAACAAGAATGGTGGCTAAAGGTTATTGCCTTTTGAGGACCCAACCTGTCAGTATGACTGGGCATTGAGATAAGGACCTTCCAGCCTCTCTAAAGGTTACACAGAATTTCTAAGGATTTTTATTGCTAGTATCTACAAAGAAACATAGAGACTTGGATTAACAAATAGAAAAAAGCTCAAAATAGATCGCCTGGGCCTCTTATAAAATCATAGATTAGGTAACCTGAATTGTAGTGAAATAATACTAATTAGCACCTTGGGGTTTAAAAGGTATATAACTCACAACAAATTTCTGGAGTGGATAATACAAGAATTATTCTCCCCAGACCAGAGAAATCAGATGACTGGCTCTTGTTACACAGCTAGTATTTATACAAACCCTCCAGACATTACATTCAATGCTTTATCACACCAGACTCTTAAAACTTTAGCTCTGATCCCCTCTCTCTCTCTCTCTCTCTCTCTCTCTCTCTCTCTCTCTCTCTCTCTCTCTCTCCCTCCCTCCCTTCCTCCCTCCTTCCCTCCAATGGCTCTCTATTACTCCAGGATCAAATATAAAGTCCTTTATTTGGCATTTAAAGCTCCTAACAACCAGGACCAGGCCCCTTCCTCTCTTTCCAGTGTTGTTATGATTTATGCCTCTCCACATATTCTATGATCCAGCTACATGAGGTAACTTGTTGTTCATAGCATAGGACACTCCATCCCCTAACTCTTTGGCATTGTGCTGGTGATCCCACATGCCTGGAATGTTGTCCCTTCTAACCTCTGGCTTTCACAATCCCTGGCTTCCTTCAAGACTCAGTCCAAAAATGATCATCTACAAGTGGCCTTTTACATCCACCCACCCCACACCCCACACCCCCTACCCCCAGACAGCTGCTACAGCTTTCTCCTCTAATGTGCCTCCCATCTGCTCTGCATGCATCTTGTATATACCTAGTTATTTAGAATTTGTTTTCCCCAACAGAATGTAAGCTTCTTAAGAGCAAACTGTTTTTGCTTTTTTGTGTATCCTCAGCACTTTGCACAATGCCTAGTAAACAACATAATGTATAGTACAATGATTGTTTCCTCGATTGTGATGGATGCTGATGCATCTGAGTATGGAGAGATCCCTCCTAAAAATGGGATCTAACCTCATCAGTCAATAAATATTTATGAAGCACCTACTATATCCCAGGCACTATGCTAGAGCTGCCTATTTCTTTCTACATTGGTCCTCATCCTCCAAAATTTTCTTTGGAAGCAGACAGAGCTCTCCAAAACACATTTCCTTTCTCTGGAAGCAGAGTTCAGTACACTGTGTTCCTCACAGAAGCTGAGAGAGAGTCGTTTCAATTTAGGAACACTGAGATTAAAGAGAAATACAATTTATACATAGATTTAGAGCATGAGGAGATCTTATTGTCTATCAAGTACAACCCTCTCATTTTATACATGAAGAAACTGAGGCTCAGAAAAATTAATGAATTGTCTGAGATATCACAGGTAGTAAATAGCAGTCAAGATTTGAATTCAGGTCCTCTGACTCCAAATCTCCGGAGGAAAGAGTTTGTAAAAGCAAACTACTGAAAAGATTTCTAAGAGTTTTGTTTCACAAAATTGGTGGGGATTATTCAAATGGGAGATTGAGTGGCAAAGTGGGATTAGTTAACAATTATCTGAGAAGTTTAGCAATTAACTCATTATTTATACTTGAGGTTATTTCTGTAATGACTGTCCAATGTTCTCTTTTTTTTTAATGCTTAGCAAATTCGTCTGAAAACAAGGCTGAACTCTGACATAGCAAGCTGTATTTGCTTGAGACGAGAAAACCATACTTTAGGAAGTTTTATTTTGGTGAGAAATACCTACCTGAAATCCTCTGTATTCTTAGATGAAGAATTCAAGACTTTGTAGCTCCAGCCCTCCCCTTACCCAAGTTGATATCCAAGCCAAGGCCAGATCCTCTAATTATGGAGAAGGCCCCTGGGCAATTCTTCGGGGGACTAATTAACATTGGTCTGTAGCAACTAATTAGCATTTAGGTTTCAAGGCATTCCCCACCCTCCCCAATACTTTCACTGTTTTTCCCATAATGAAAGCCCTAGCTTTTTCTAGCAACTGAAAAAGTTTTTATTCTAAATAACTCCAAATTACTTAATCCTTCACCTGTTTGACCCAGGGATCCCACAACTGGGTTTATAATCCCAAGGAGGATAATGTCAGGAAAAAATAGCTCATATATAAAATAATATTCACTGTTGCACTGTTCATATTGACTAAAAGCTCAGAGGAGAGATGATGAGAGCCTGAACCTTAGTGCCTGCCTAGGCAGAAAGGAACAGAATCAAGAGATCTGGTGAATGAGGAAACAAAAATTTGCAGATGTTATGATGCTATACTTAAGAGAATCCTAGAGAATTAACAACTTTAGCAAAGTTGCAGTATATAAAATAAACCCACACATATCATCAGTATTTTTTTATGTTATACAAAACCTGTCTGGAAGAGATAGAAAGAGAAATTCCATCTAAAAAAACTGTGGACAATATAAAATACTTGGAAGTCTACTTGCAAAGAAAAACCCAGGAATTATATGAACACAATTATAAAACACTTTCTACACAAATAAAAGATCTAAACAGAGAAATATTCTCATGGGTAGGCTGAGCCCATATAATAAAAATGACAATTCTACCTAAATTAATTTACTGATTCATTACCATACCAATCAAACTACCAAAAAAAAATTTATAGAGCTAGAAAAAAAAGGTCAAGAATATCAAGGGAATCAATGAAAACATGTGAAGGAAGGTGGCCTGGAAGTACCAGAGTTTAAACAATATCACAAAGTCATAAACAAGTAAACTATCTAGAACTGTGTGAGAAAGGAATTATTAACAATTAATTTCTTGGGGACCCAAAGACCCAGTTTTAGTTTTTCAAACCCTCCCCTCCAACTTTAGAGAGGTCAAATTCTTAGGAGGAAGTTTTAATCCTCTGCAGGGAGTAGAAAAGAAATGGAGATAGACTCCTTGTGTCTAGTTCTGTGAACTAATTAGATTATACCATGCCTAGATAATGGACTTTGCCTTGAGCACCTTGAGGAGATATCATCTGTAGAGCTCATTTATATATGGGCCACCCTCAAGTCACACCAACCAAAGGAACTGAATTATACTATCCAATTAGCTTTGATCAGTGTGTAGTGACATGCCTCTATCAAAATAGGATAAAAGGAAAGAATAAGCCAGGCTCCTGGCCAGTGCCATTTTGGAACACTCTTGGTCTGGACTCAATGTTGGTTAAAGAGTGCTCCCCTCTTAGGACAGTGTAAGCTGTTAGGATATATGGTCTCTCTTAGAAATATGGGGGGGGGGGATTAGCTTGTATTAAATGAAATGAGGTCAATACTGTTCTAATATTTTATATTAATTAATAATAAATGATTACTGCCAAAATGGATGTAATAGCCATTATTACATAAATAGCAATTAGTATAGCAGCAACAATAATTTAGCAAATCCAGCCTAAGCCCCCAATAATTTAGATAACATAATTTGCCAACCACAAAAAACAATTGGCAACCATGTAATTTAATTAAAATAACTAGCTAAGAAATAATGGTGGATCAGAGAAATAAATTAGGTACACAGTATTGAGTAGTAAATGACCATAGCAATATAGTGTTTGATCAACCCAAAGATCTGAGTTTTGGGGACAAGAACTCACTATTTTTTTTTCAGGGCAATGAGGGTTAAGTGACTTGCCCAGGGTCACACAGCTACTGTCAAGTGTCTGATGCTAGATTTGAACTCAGGTCCTCCTGAATCCAAGGCCAGTGCTTTATCCACTGTGCCACCTAGCTGCCCCAGAACTCACTATTTATGAAGAGTGAAATGAGCAGTATAGGAATAGCAATACTGTTTGAAGAATAAATGTGAATGACCAAGTTATTCTGAGTATTACAAGTACTCAAATTAACTACAAAGGACCTGTGAAGGAAGGTGGTTTCCACCTCCAGAGAAAGAACAGATAGAATTATGAATAGTATGTTTTACATATATTATGTGTATGCATATGCATAAATGTCAAATCGAGGGCCTTCTCTAGTGTGGCATAGGGGAGGAGGGAGAAAGTTCAGAACTTAAAATGTAACTAAAATATAAATTAAAATTTTTAAACTATTTGGCAAAAATAGAAAGCAGTTTGGCAGAAACTAGGTAAAGACCAACATCTCACACTGTATATCAAGATAAAGTGAAAATGGGTAGGTGATTTAGACATCAAGGGTGATATTATAAGCAGATTAGGGGAGCATGGAAAATTTTACCTGCCACATGTATGGATAAGGAGAAAATTTATGACCAAAAAGAGATAAAAGCAATCTCAGGGTGTAAAATAGATGATTTTAATTACATTAAAATTTAAAAGTTTTACACAAACAAAAGCAATGCAGTCAAGATTAAGAAGAAAAGCAGAAAACTAGGGTTAATCTTTACAGCAAATTTCTCTGATAAAAGTCTCATTTTTCAAACATAAAGAACTGAGTCAAATTTATAAGAACACAAATCATTCCCCAATTGATAAATGGTCAAAGAATATGAACAGGCAGTTTTCAGAAGAAGAAATCAAATCTATCTATGACATTGAAAAAAACTGCTCTAAAAAAAAGGAAAACGACAAATGTTGGAAGGGATGTGGAAAAAATGGGACACATGCATTATTGGTGTTGTAATCTGAGCTAACCATTATGGAGAGCAATTTAGAACTATGCCCAAAGGGCTATAAAACTGCTCATAACTTTGACCCACAGACCAATAGATCTGTACCACAGAGAGATCAGAGGAAAAGGAAAAGGAAAAGGACCTATATGTACAAAAATATTTAGAGCAGCTCTTTTTCCTTGTGGCAAAAAATTGGAAATTGAGGGAATGCCCATTAATTGGGATATGGCTAAACAAGTTGTGGTATAAGGTAGTGATGCAGTACTGTTGTGCTATAAGAAATGATGAGCAGGATGCTTTCAGAAAAACCTGGGAAAACTTATATGAACTGATACTAAGTTGAGTAAGCAGAATCAGGAGAATATTGTACACAATAACCGCAATATTGTATGATGATCAACTGTGAATAACAGGTATTCTGATCAATACAATGATCCAAAACAATTCCAAAGGACTTATGATGAAAAATACTATCTTCCTCCAGAGAAAGAACTTATGGAATTACAGATTGAAGCATAACTTTTTTACTTTATTTTTCTTGCTTTTTTTTTTCAAAATGGTTAATATGGAAATGTTTTGTATATTTCACATGCATAATTGATATAATATTTCTTGCCTTCACAATGGGTAGGAAAGGGTGGGAAGAATGATAGAAAATTTATAACTCAAAACTTTTTAAATTGAATGTAAAATAAATAAATAATAAATCTTTTTTAAAAAATGAGATCTGGGAGAGGTAAAATTAACCATCAATAGGAAACTGACTGGACATGGTTGGGGATGAGAGAGAACAGCTGAGGGAGAGGGAAGAATCCACAACCCCAAAAGATGGGGTGAAGGTCAAAGAAAGGAGAACTCTGGGAACAATATATGAAATGATTACCATAATGTAAATGAAGAAATCAAAGGCAACAGAATTCATATCATTACCAATGCTAGTTTCAGTGGACTGATGTTAAAACACACTTTCTTCCTCTATTAAGAAGGTAGACTCATACATGGAAAATATTTTGTTTTAAATCCCAATGGCTCTATTAGAGAGTTTTGCTAGTATTTTTGTTCATTTGCTTGCTTTATGAAAGGTAGGAAAGGAAAGGCTATTGTGGAGAGATTACGTTCAAAGAAAGTTATCACCTGTGGCCCATGATTCTCCCAAAGACCTACAGAAAATGAATAAGATGCAAAAAAAATCACTGGAGTCCATGAACAAATAAAAAATCATGAAGCACTTATATATCTGTGATGTTTAAAAAGTTCAAGTGACATAGTTCCTGGGTAATTTGATAATTTTATTAATAACACTAGCATGTTATTAATAAAAGAGGTCAGTGGAACTCTTGAATGCCAAAGACAACTTATGGTGGTAGGCTCACAGTTCATATGCCCTTGGAAAAGTGGGTGTTCCTGAAAATGGCAACCAACTTTGATTGGTTAATAATTAATGAGAAAATTAATATTACAATGATAAGTGGGCTCACTCCAATGAGGATCTCAAAGAGTGATATCATGTCACTATTGGACAAAGAGACCATCTCTACACCCAGACCACCCCCAGACTTGAGCAATCTAATCAAAGAATTTATCCTTACCCAAACCTGAGTAGAACACAATGGGCTTCCTTACCTTAGATTAAATTCTTGTAAGGTTGGGTGGGGTCTGACCAAGATTTCGGAAAGTTAATTCAATTTCATTATCAGTAATGTCCTTCAAGAAACTGAACTTTGAAACGAGCAGTATAGAAAATGGGGAACTTTAGATCTCTCCAAATTATCAATTATTAATAATCATTTCCTTCATACCCATTAGAATCTTTAGAGTCCTATGAGAAAATAATTATTTCTTATTAAATATTATTTCTATTAAATATTAATTACTGGGGGGACCCAGAGATCACTTTGTCCTTTCTCCCCTCCATGCCCCCTTTTCCCCCTCCACTCCAGAAAGTTCAGCTCTTGTCTGGGATGAGCCCAAAAGAACAAAAGAAATGGAGAGTGATTATTTTGTTCTAGCTAAGTGAACTGATCAAACCACACCTAGATACTGGACTTCACCTTTGTCCTTCTTTTTCATATCTTCCCTTATGTCATCAGTAGAGTTCATTTTAATTTAGACCACCCTGAAGTCATGTCAACTGATGGAACTGAATGATGCTGAGCAATTTAGGTTAGACCAATGTATAATGACCCACCTCTTTCTAAAGAGTATGAAACCCTTGGCCGCACCAGGGACATGCTCTTTGCCCTCTTTCTCCTCTTTCTGGCCTCCCTCTCTTTTGGTGTATGCTCTTCCTCTTAAGATAATGCAGGTCTGAAGGCCTGAGACCATGAGAAGTTAGGGAGACATGTGGTCACTTCTTTACTGATATATAATATTAATTAATAATAAATACTTTCTACCAAAATGGGTGCGATAGCAATTAATATATAAATAGCAATCAATTAATTTATAAAGTATGGTATTAGCAAATAATTTTTTAAAAACACAGTCCTCTCCCTTTGTATACTCAAAGTGAGGTCATTTTGTGGGACTGTGAAAAAAAATACTGCTCATCCACTTCCACCTATACCTTCTTCTTCTTTTTTTTTTTATTAGTAGGGCAATGAGGGTTAAGTGACTTGCCCAGGGTCACACAGCTAGTAGGTGTCAAGTGTCTGAGACCATATTTGAACTCAGGTCCTCCCAAATCCAGGGCAGGTGCTTTATCCACTGTGCAACGCAGTTGACCCTGACGTGTACCTTCTGAGTAGCTCACAATAATATAATGGAGAATTAGCAGGAACTTTATCCCCTGCTACACCTCTACAAATGTACTATTCTTTTCCTTCTCCAAAATTATATATGGTTCTAAAATCTTTTCCTCTTGTCAATGGACCAGAACTGGCCTCTAATCTGTGAATGGCCGGCCTAAACAGAGCAGGCTAGAGACAGGAGAGTTAGGAATTAAACAGAAGTTTTATTTTCAAAGTGAGGAAAATGGCTTGCAAGCAAGGACACATGTGCTGGGGCCCCACCCCTACTAGGGAGACCTGAGGCAGTGTGGGAAGATCTCAATACTTACTAGTGGCTGCACAGTGAGCTGTAGCCCTGACAATAAAGGGCAACAGCAAGAATGTGACAAGTTTGATTCATTGCAGGACTTTCTGAGTTTGTCCAGTACTTGTCCAGCTCAAAGAACACCTGGTGAATTATGTGATTTTGCCAGAGAGTAAGGTCCTCCAGAGAGTGATCGCAAAGGATTGTTTTCTTGCCAAGCTCAGGGTACAGCTTGCCCACTGGGCATTAGCTCTGGAAAACAGGAGGTTTCTTAATATTTTGTCACTCTGGAAAGCCAATGCCCAAATTTCAAACTCAGGAACTTCAATCTCTTGCAGACTCAAGAACTTGGAAGCTCTCAAACTCAGAAGTGCCCATGACAATCACCAAGGCTGCAAATATCTCTTCTTAGAAATACTAGTCTCTGAACTGTGCTCAAGGAAACAGAAAGCCAAGAGAAGGCAGCCAGGACCCAGAGGCACAGGTATTACCCTCTCAACCTCACCTAACCAAAAACATAGGTCCCTCTTCAGTGCTTCTCCTGTGTTTCCATTTTCTGCTTAAGGAGGTAGAAGAAAACTGCTTTCTTACTATCCTTGATGCACCCTTTTCTGGAAAGCTAAAAAAGATAGGACAAGAAAAAGGGGGAAAGCTGTTTCACAGTTTATTTTTTATACTACCGGGAATAGGTAGCTCTTTCAACAAAAGTCTTCCCCTTTGGCTCTCAGTTGGCAATCCCCTTGGAGGAAGCCAAAGTCACTAGGAAACAATCAAAGGAGTTCTCTGTATCTTCTCAGCAAAGGTCTAAGGTAGATGTGGTTTCCATGGGAGCTAACCCTTCCAACAAAAACAACAAAAATTACGCCTGTAATCTCTTCAGTTTTATTGGAGGATTCATGAAATTAATCACAGGCTCCCTTGATCAACTGTCACATGGTGAAATCTATGTATTTTTAAAATTCTAAATAACTACATAAGCAGGGGGTGAGTATCATTTTTAAATTGGTGTCCATTAACCCCCTCAAAAAATCTAAACTAAAATTTTAAAACCTCAATTTTACTTTGCATCAAAGGGAACAAAGAGTTTTCAGTTTAATAATATAAAACTATAAATAGACAAAATTTAAACTTGTTCTAATAAGGCAAACACTTAAAATTTATATTGCATTTACATGTTGTATCAAGATAAAGGAAAGAGATGGAGAATGACACCAGGAAAGGCAAAAAGAAAAAGGTGGGGATAATGACATAAATGGAGGTAGTTGAAAAGATGGATCAAAAACGTCAGAAATTGAGAGAGAATTTCATTATATAAAGAAGTGGTACAAGGGAGACAAGGTGGAGGGAAGAATTCAGAAGCAATGAATAATACCAAAATAGATAGTAAAAAACGCTGGAGATATACAATTGACTTTTTTTTAAATTTATATTTTGTTTTGTTTTAAATGGTATTACTTTATTTAATCATGGGATTAAGGGTTGGGGATGCTATTATTTATTTGTTCACCTTTTTAAAAATGTATTTATTTCGAATTTTCTCCAAGTTACATATAAAAACTAATTTTCACATAGATTTTTATAACTTTGTGTTCCAAATTCTCTTCATCCCTCCCCCCCCACCCCACCCCTTAAGAACCTAAGCAATTCAATGATATACATGTGCAGTCATGCAAAACAATTCCACATTAGTCAGGTTGGAAAGAAAACAGACAAAAAAAACTTTAGAAAGAGGAATTAACAAAAAAAATTATACTTCAATCTGTATTTAGCTCAGTTCTTTCTCTGTAAATGGACTGCATTTTTCGTAAGTCCTTCTGATAGCATCCTGCTCATCAACAATTGACTTTTAAAGCTGTGTACAATTGGGCCCTCACATACCATGTCCCTTGGTGCCTGTTGCAAAGGTGGACCCTGGGTAATATTTCCTACAGTACCCAAAACATACATACAGAGGAAACAAGAGCCCTAAGGAGCAATGGTCAATAGAAAGAGCATTGCCTTTAGAGTCAGAGAACCTAGACTGTAATCATTTACAAACTCTGTGACCTTGGACAAAATTACTTCTCTGGGCTTTCCCCCAAGTTCTTTGACTCAAGATCTGGAACTGTTATTACTTTGGGCAAATCACTTCCCCTTTCACTCAGTTTCCCCTCTGAAATGGTTCATAAAGTCCCTTCCAGTCTTGAAGTCATGTGAGACTAAAATAGACCCGAAATTAGATGGAAAACAATCCTGGCTTTGGAGCCAAAGAACCTGGGCTAGAATCCTGACTCATCCCAAGTCAGTTACTCTCTGGGTCTCAATTTGTTCATCTTTTAAATGAGGGGAACACTTTCAGATTAAGTCTCGGTAGTTGGTTGTGGGTTGTTGTTTTTTTTGGGGGGGGGGGTTGTGGGGAGTTTTTTGTGTTGTTTTTTCTCTTCTTCCTCCATGGTGAAGCTTAGGTATCCTTGCCATCCTCTCCGGAGTTAGCAATTTGAGCAGGAGGGTGACCTGATACGGGCGTCCAGGTCTTGAAGGGGAATGCTTCTTTCCCTATAGAAATGTCGCCCCTGTCGCCCACGGAAAGCGAAGAAGGACCTGCCGTAGGTGCGAGCCCAGGTGAACACTAATGTGGGAGAAGGACCAGGTGTCAAGGGACCCCCAGCTCCACCTGCGCAGCAAGGAAAAGGGCTCAAACCAGACTGCATAGCAGCACTTGAGTACCAAGACTGACAGCTTCCATCCCACAGTCTGCGCAGGCGCATCAAAGGGCTCAGCGGAGGCCTCTCGCTCCGGTACCCGCCCCCACCCGGCTCTGGAGACCACTGGCGCGGGAAAGTGACGTAGGCAGAAGCGACACAGACCGAGTTTCTCTGAGTTTCCCGTGCACTTTAAGGGGAAGGCAGCGGAGGCGCCATGGCGGCCACGTCTAAACCCAAGCTGTCAAAAAATCTGATGCGGATGAAGGTACGAAACGTCGCGGAGGAAGATAGTGAGGGGTCTCCGAGGGTGGCTGAGGCGGTGGGAGCAGAGATGGGAGAGGCCATGGCGCTAGAGTCTGAGGCCGCGGTCTGGGAAAACGGGGGCCAGACCATGGAGAGCTTTGAATGCCAAATTCAGAGGGCTGGACTTTATTCTCCAAGCGGTGTAAAAGAGAAAAGCCTTTAAAGTTTTTCAGGTGTAGAGTGAAAAGGTCAGACAGAAATTTTAGAAATGATGATTCCTCTGCGAGCGGGGGCCCTCTTCCATGTCACTTCGTGATGACTTTGTGTAGATTTCCTATTTACTTACACCTTTAGAATTTTTTTCTTCATCTAGTAGAATATAAAATTCTTGAGGGCAGAAGCCTTTTTTTTCCTCTTGGTCCGCCAATCAAATAAAATATTTATTAATCCAAGCACTCAGCTAAGGCCCTAGGGTTTAAAAAAGGAAAATAGAGTCCCTGACCTCAAGAAGCTCACTGTCTGATGGAGGAGACAACACGCAGACAACTATGTACAGACACTTCATATACAGGACAAATTGGAAATAATCTGCAGAGGAAAGACAACAAAGTCAAAGGGGATTGGCTTCCTGTAGAAAGTGGAATTTTAGCTAGGACGTGAAAGAAGTTAGAAAAGCAAGGAGGCAGAGATCAGGTGGGAGAGCATTTCATTTTGCTTTATCCCTAGTGCCTAGAACAGTGCCCAGCACATAACAGGCTTATAAAAGACTCGAATAGATGAGTGGTGAAGGGTCAGATTGAATTGAAATGAAAGAAGAGAGGCTGGAGGCAGAAAGAACTGCTAGGAATTTTTTTTTTTTTTAAGAATCCAGACAAGAAATGATGCAGTCTGAACTAGGAGTTGATGATGAGAGATTGGAAAAGTAGATTGACGTGATTTAGGAACTAATAGCATGGTGAGAGAATATAAATAGTGAATTAAAGTTAATACTGAGGTTTGGTAAGTGAGAGAAGTCGGCATTCCATTGACTAAAAGGGAGATCAATGTGAGTAGAGAATGGTGAGGGTAGGAGATGAGTTCTGTTTTTAAGTCTGAAGTTCTTGCAGAACATCTGGCTTTGAGAGATTTTCCAAAGATGTTTGGAAATGGTCAGGAAATTCAAGACGGAAAAATTGAAGTTGAAGATAGAAATTTGGGGATCGGTTGTTTAACTTTGAAGGCCGTGGCAGAATTTTGATTTTTGTCTAAAGAATAATTTGTAGCCATTATAGGCTCCTGAGAGGAAGAGAATTCTATGCCTTTTTGTTTGTCTGTTGTCACTATCTTTGTGTCTTTCTTTTTTGTTTCCTCTTTTTATCCAGCCATAAAATGGAATTGAATGTTTTTAAGTGTATTACATTTCTTCTCAAATTAGCTCAATTTAACTTTGTGAACCATCTCGATCTTATAAGTAATCATGATATACAAATGTATTGATGATAGCCATTGAAAATGTTAGGAGACATACAAGTTTTTTAAAATTTTCTGTATCAATCCATATCTACAACCACTCAGTTGACCAAAAGGTGTAGATCTCCTTCGTTAAGGAATCTCTCCTGTATATTTTAAGAGCGTATAAGATTCCTTCGTATGTTTTCAGCATCCTTGTCAGGAATGATACTGCCTATGGTCCAGTTGGAAGAGGAGAATCCCCATAGACGATGAGATTTTTTTTTCAGATGCTTCCATTTACAGGTGATAATACTGATTGCATTAGCTCCAGAACCTTAAGAACCTCATGATTAGTCAAAAGAGGTGGACTATCAATTTATTCAGGAAAATACAAATGAATGGCAAGTGCCTGCTGTCCGGACTACAATATGAACTTAGATGCCTGTCCATTGACATCAATACTTATATTTGGCATAGGCATTGCAGATGGACAATGAATTGGACCCAGAATTGAATAAGAAAAGTGGGGTGGGCACTTAAGTGTTTTTTATGATTTTAAACTCCTGGACCCACACTCATCTTTTAACATTAGTATTCTCTCACCAAAACTTGCAAATCTTGTCGTATTATCTCCTTACAATCAGAGTTGCAGGTAACACAAAGGGCAGTGGAGAGACACAAGTTAAGTAAAAATGGTATACCTCATTTTATTGTAATTCCCTTTATTGCACTTCTTAGATATTGCATTTTTTACAAATTGAAAGTTTGTGGCAACTCTGCACAGAGCAAGTCATTCGGTACCATTTTTCCAACAGCATGAGATCACATCCTGTCTCTGTATCACATTTTAGAAATTAAGTATTTCAGACTTTATTATTAATATGTTAGTTATGGGGATAAGTGATCTTTGATGATATGATTGTAACTGTTTTGGGGTGCCACAAACTATACCCATATAAGACAGTGAACTTAATACATATTGTGTATGTGTTCTGATTGCTACCCGACTGTTTCCCATCTCTCTCCCTCTCCTTGGACTTCCCTATTCCCTAAGACACAAAAGTATTGAAATTAGACCAATTAATAATCCTACAGTGGACTCTAAGTGTTCAAGTGAAAGGAAGAGTCAATCTGTGTGGTAAACTTCATTAAGTTCTTATTTTAAGAAATTGCCACAGCCACCCCAGCCTTCAGCAACCACTACCTCAGTCCATCAGCAGCCATCAACATCAAGGCAAGACCCTCTATTACCAAAAAGATTGCTACTTGCCTAAGGCTCAGGTGATAGTTAGCTTGTTTTTTTTGAATAGAGTATTTTTTAATTAAGGTATATACATTGGGGTTTTTTTTAGACATAATACTATTACACTTAAAAGACTATACAGTGTAGTTTACACTACATTATAGTGTAAACATAACCTTTATATTCATTGGGAAACCAGAAAATTCATATGACTTGCTTTATTGTAATATTTGCTTTGTTGGGGTGGTCTGGAACTGAAACTGCAATATCTCTGAGGTGTGTCTGTATTTCTAACAGTGACCTCTGCTTAAAAGGATGAAGGGATGTCATACAGGAAATGTATGATTGGAAAGGAGATGGACCACTCATGTGGTGATGAGATGGACAGCCAAGAGAAAGAACTCCAGATTGTTTAGCAGATTCTTTTCAGTCAGTCAGTAAATTTGTTAATATTTACTATGTTTGTTAAATGTTTTACTATGTGCCAGGCACTGTGCTAAGGATAAAAAGAAGGTCAAAGACAGGGTCCTTGTCCTCAAGGAGCTCACAAAAGATAAGATGCATATAACTGTGTACGTATTAGACATACACAATGTACCATAAAGTTATCTCAGAGGGAAGGGGGAATTGGGGTAGCAGGGAGAGGGGGAGGCATGAAAGTCCTCCCGTAGAATTTTCCATCTGAGCAGAAGCTTCCAGGGGTGTGGGAACTAATGAACTGAAGATGAAGACTGAGGGCATTCTATGCCTGGGGGACAGCCAGGGCACATGGAGTCATTATATGGAATGCCAGGTGTGAGGAACAGCAAGTAGGCCAATGTAAATGGAACACACAGTTTGTGGAGGGGGGTACAGTGTAAAAAGACTCAAAAGACAGAAGGGGCCAGTTTGTAAGTGGCTTTAAATGCCAGAGAGGATTTATATTTGATCCCAGAGGTAACAGGGAGCCTTGGAGCTTATTGAACATGTGTGTGGTTGGGGAGTAGAGGGGAGGAACAAAGTTCCGACCTTTGTTTTAGGAAAATCCCTTTGGCAACTTAGTAGAGAATGGATTGGAGTAGGGAGAAAATTGGGACAGGAAGATAAATTAGGAGGCTGTTGCAATGATTCAAGAATCAAAGATGATTTTCAGTCCATAGCAACTGAAGGAATAAATCATGGATCCATGAAAGTATTAAAGTTAAATAAAGTTTAAAACTACCTTTAGCTCATTACTTGACTGATCACATTGTTTTTAATCCAGTTCATGCAAAGGGGGTTGGATGCAGAAACTAAAAAACAGCTAGAAGAAGAAGAAAAGAAAATAATCAGTGAAGAACACTGGTACTTGGATTTACCTGAACTTAAGGAGAAAGAGTAAGTTTATTGCAATTTGTATCTGTAATGTCTCGTTTGTCCAGAAGAAATTTTCTGTAAATGAGAATAAAATAAATGCAAATGAACTACCTAGGAAGATTTGCTAATCTTTTGCTTTCTTCAACTTGATGCTATTTGCTGGGGGGGGGGGGGGGGGCGCGAGGGATTTATGAGGTAGTATATTCAGACTTGATTTTTTTTTCTTTAGTTAAGCCATTTCTGACTTTTCCCTTGTGTCTACTAAGAACCTAAAATTGGCTAGTTTTGCATTTTATTCTTGGCTTTTATTTGCTACTCTTTATTGCAAATAATAAAGACATGGTATTCATATAAATATATTTCCCCCTTTAGGAGTTTCATAATAGAGGAGCAGAGCTTTATGCTTTGTGAAGATCTTTTGTATGGAAGAATGTCATTCAGAGGGTTTAATCCAGAAATCGAGGTATTTAATAGTTACTCCAAATCTGAGATTTTCTGATTTAATTACTTCTACCAGTAATGGATTTTTTTAAACTAATTTATCCTTAATGGAAGATAACAGGTCTTAGACTACAAAGGACAGCATCTGGTCTCATTGTCATTTGAAGATGGGACTTCATAGCCCAGTCTTCTTTAAGAATATTAGGATTTTTGTTCAGATGGTGCCATTTTTTTCTTACTGGTCTTTACAGATGTATCTTCCTTTTATGTACCTGAAGTTTGTCTTTAGATTATTGTGTACATTAAATTTAAATTATTATGCATAGGATATAAAGGCAACCTATGACACATTCTTTTATCAATCCATAGAGTGGTTATTGCCAGAAGAGACCTTAGAAGTCATCTGGCCAGCCTCCTTATTTTGCAAATGAGGTAAGTGAGGCCAGAGGTGAACTGATTTTCCTTAAAGTCATACAATTTATAATTACCAGAGGCAGAATTGAAACCAGCTTATCTAACTCAAATTTAGTGCTCTGCCTACTATATCATTCCTTTTTTTCCCTACTATATTATTCTTTAAACAAATAATCATTACCTAACTTATCTATTTTGTTCATCTGGATTTTCATAAATCAGCTTTATGGTAAAATAAACATATACAGTAAAGATTTATTCCCATTTAGTCTGAGGAACTTTAATGGTTCTGTTTAATTCAGCAAATACTCACTGCCTACTACGTACTCCTGTCATGGGCAGGGAAGCAGTTTAGAGATGAATTTGCCACTCTCTATGTCTTCAAGGAGTATATAATTTGGTAAACAAACCAGAATGGTAGAGAGAAGGCAAGGAGTTAGGGAGAAAGGAGATACAGAAAAAATGAGTGGGAGAGAAACCCAGTCATAGGTAAAGACCATCTTTAAAAAAAAGGAGCCCCCCCAAAAAAAGAAAGCATAACCAGATGAACTAAGCAGTCCTAATAGTTCTGAAAGAGAGTCAAGGAAAATGGATCAGATATGCCTAAGAAATAAAAGAAGTTCCACCATGCCCTACTTGTGTATAAGTCTACAGAAGGCTTATGAAGACCATGGGGTTGTGATCAGATTGTTGGGAGTCTAGGCTAGCCCCTTGAGGGCCTTGGGTCTGGACCTGCAGAAAGCCCCATTGACAGGAAAACTTTTCAGAGTATTCTATAAGTATTTTCCCAAGGTGAATTAGGAAGTATCACTGGCCAAAGTCCATTTCCAGAGTGTCCTATAACGGTATGGTCTCTGGGGTCTCTAGGTACATCAGTAAAATAAATAGCTCACCTTTATGGCACATTTCAAATTTTGTAAAGCACTTTATGTACAACCTTGTTTTTATCTTCACAACAATCCTGGGATTATCAACATTTTCCAGATGAAGAAATAGGTTCAGAGAAATAAAGTGACTTGACCTTTATCATAGAGCTAAGAAATATCTTAAGCATATTCTACTCTAGGGCTTTTCATTGTGTGCTCTAGTCATTAAACTATATCATAAAATTCTGTACCTTCTTGGCTATTGAGCTACTTAACTTTGGGTTTTGTCATGGCTCTGAGCCACCTACTCATAACTAACAAAGTTGCCATCAATAGCATGATTATATGAAAACAGTAAAGACTCTGAACTGTTACCACTTGGTGTGTGCCTCAATTTCACACACACTAGGATCTGAACACGTAAGTCCAAGTGTTGGAAAACTTGGTTGGGACAAGTTTCTGTGCCCTGCTGAGCAAGGACAAGTCCCCAGGAAAATGATGAATATCAGAGATTGTACTCCCCTGCCAGTCTCAGGGAATGCAGGGGCCCCAAGAATTCCTGTGTCCTAGTTGAGGGAGGACTATCCACTTAGGGTTGATGAAGGAATATTGGGAGTACCTCTGAGTACAAAAGATATTTTTGTAGTCATCTCATACAAAATCTCTTCTATCTGTCAGTCCTGTCATTGCCTCAATTAATCTGGGAAAAGCTCCCCATATTGGGTTGCTAGAAAGTGATTTATCATTTCTGGATTTTAAAAGGGGGCAGGATGAGGGTAAGTTCTGATATTATTTCATAGATCATCATGTTACAGAAGCAGAATTTACCTTCATAGGTGGTGTAAGAGTTTTACTGGTCTCCAAGAAATACTAAAAATATTAATGGAAGACAAGCAATGTTTGGGGCATATAATTGAGGACATGGGCAACAGTCCAAGAGGAGAGGGCATGGATCTCTTATAATCAATACTGGTAGAATGACCACCCACACCAATGAGATCACAAATCAATTAAAGTAAATTCTGCATCACAAGGTTTTTGAAAACTTTCGTGATTTTCCTGTAGAGACATTATTTGTTTCAGTAGACTTAGAGCTTAGGTGGGAGAGAATTTAAAATGGAGAAGAAAAAACAAAACAAAGACGTTTTAGGATCTAGGTAAGAATTTGCACTAGATGGCCAACTCTTAAGACTTTGTGGTCACTTTTATGTCTTAAAATTCTATGATTCTTAATTAGAGGTACATCAAGTGGGGGTTTGAGAATTTCACAGAATGTAGGTTTTCTACCATTAGTCTGCCATTAGTTTAAAACATACCTATAATCTGGGGTTTCTTTGGAAGCATTATCACAGAGCTTCTTGAGGTACTTAGAGTGTTAGTGACTTGCCAGTGACACAGCTACTGAGTTTCAGGTGGGATCTGAACCTAGACCTTCTGGAAGCCAAGTCCAACACTTTATAATTCCATGCTTCTTTATTGTCCATTTTTTATAATTTTAAAAATTGATGGTTTACAATGTCTTCATTTTTATGCGATTACCATAAATATGGTTTATAGGTTATAAAATAGCTAGTTCAAAAGATTAAAATGTATTCAATAAAACTAGTCTCGGGACAGTACTGCATAGATTGAACAGAGAAACAGATTGATCTTGAGGCAGAGATTTATTTATTAAAGACAAAATAATCTTCTTTAGAATATCTTTCAAATAACTTTTTGACCAAATTCTATCACTTAAAACTAGAGAGAAGTTGTTATTTCTTATTCCAGCATTAAACAGGTGACCAAAGTAGAATGTACTTCTTACAAATAAAACCTAACCTTCTGTGCCCTCTTTGGCAATCTCAGTTACTTCACAAGCATATTGGGTTTTTATTTTTTTTAAAGAACTGATTTCCATAACATCTGTGGGAGAGTATTTGTCCTCAGTTGAACTCAAGGTGCTTACTATGACCAACCCAGCAATAGTCCAAGACCAGCCCTGGGATCCCAGTAGCCAGGAGTTGTACAAAGAGATAGTGTGTGATAGTGACAAGAGTTACAGATTTGTAGTCAGAGAACCTAGGTTTCACTTTTAACTGTTATTATTACTTAAGTGGGCTTGAGCAAGTAATTTCACCCTTTGTTTTCCAAATAATTGGGAGATTCTATGTTCTCAGATCTTTTCCCAACTCTACAGGCTATAACTTTTTTTTTTTTTTAAAGCTTCTTGGTACAGAAGAAAAGGTACTGGCATAGGAGTCACATCCTGCATTCTCTAGCCCAGGGGCTTCTTAAATTTTTTCCACTTGTGACCCCTTTTCACCTGAGAAATTTTTACATGACCTCAGATATATAGGTATATAAAATAGGTATACTTAACCTTTTACTATTGCTAAATTTTTCAGAACCCCCACAGTGTAAGTAGCTTTGGTCTAGCCCATCTGTGCCATTAACTTCAAGTGTCTTAACATTTATGGACTTGTTTTCCCAGTAACTCAAACCTGCTTAGTAAAATCAGGGGATTATACTAGATAATCTCAAAGGTCCCTTCTTAATAATTTGTGGTTCTATGACTCCTTCAGTTTGCACATTGTATAGTATGTAGGTTAAAATTGTCTTCTGCACACCCAGGATTGTTACAAAACATCTGGGTCATGATGAAGTTAACTGCATTTGAAATTGCAGAGCCCCCAACAGATGTTTTGCGTGCTTTGACAATCATAAATACTGTCACCTTCAGAACTGGCCCTAACCAGCTTCATGCAATTGGGCTTGGTCACTCTGTCCCCTTCTAATTCCCCCACACTTACCAAACACCCCCATCCACGTATAGTTTACATATCTCAAGCAGCCACTGACCTTCCCATTAAAACTGTATGTGGGTATTCAAGCTGTAATTTGAAAATGTTTCCTTTGAGGTAGATTAGGTTTTGCTTTTTCATATTAAGTAGTTCACTTTATTCTTATTTCCTGACAATAAGAAAAGGCTAAGAGAATCACATGGGCCTTAAAATAAGAGAAATTCCTTGTTTACATTTATTAATTTCCAGTAGCATGACACATTTAGGGCTTTATTATTTTGCCTCATTTTTGTTTGTTTTCTAAGCTCTGTTAGCTAGCAGAGTGATAGAAGTTTACATATACTCTATTCCTTTAAAAGTTAAGGAAAGTAGTTTGAAACTTGATTTCTCTCCTGCTTTTTTCCTGCTCTCCTCACTCTGTTTTTGCCAGGAAGGAAGCAGTCCTGCATAAAGCCAGAGCTGGACCAGCTCTAATGTTCTTGTTTCTTTTTAAGAAATTAATGGTCCAAATGAACGCCAAAAACAAAGAGGAAGAAGCTGAAGATGTAACAATGGAGGCTGATGTGTCTGATGAAGAAATGGCCAGAAGGTAAGTAACCATTGCTTTATGAAAGCCTTAAAAGAGGGTGCCAGCTTACCCTGATATTTCTGCTATGAGTTCTCCCCTGGGGTTGAGGGCACAGAATGGGACAACACTGAGGATACATGATTTGAATCATCATTCTTTTCTTTTTTTTTTTTTCTTTCTTTTTTTTTTTTTTTTAGTGAGGCAATTGGGGTTAAGTGACTTGCCCAGGGTCACACAGCTAGTAAGTGTTAAGTGTCTGAGACCATATTTGAACTCAGGTCCTCCTGACTCCAGGGCCGGTGCTTTATCCACTGCGCCATCTAGCTGCCCCCATCATTCTTTTCTAATCCCAGACTTAAGTTGTTGTTCACCCTGGGTAGCCAGTCTTAGTGCTTCTGGATACCTTGATGACTAATACATAACTCATTCCTTTAATTTAGTAGGAAAATGTTAAAATATAATGATTTCCTAACCATGAATTGAAGTATTTTGCCCTTGGTCTGCACAGTTCTGCTGACTCCAAGTCTCCACTGCACATTCTATTCTAGGCTTCCCCTAGTAGTGGTTTTGATTGTGCATCAATAATTCCATATTACAAATACTACTTGGGATTATTGACAAACTTTAATTCACACTGCTTATAATGGAAACTGAATTTCCTATTATAATTTCTTTATAGATATGAAAGTTTGGTGGGCACAATTGGAAAGAAGTTTGCTAAAAAGAGAGATCGAGCACAGTATGATGAAGATGAAAATGGGAACATAAAACCAGTTAAAGCTAAGAAGACGTTTTTAAAGCCTCAGGAGTAGACTAAGCAAAATATGCAAGAAATTCTCTGGCATATTTTGAGACTTTCTAATTAGAATTGGTTGTGTAATTAGTAATGTTATTATACTTATTTGTAAAGAAATTTGTAACTTTTGAAACATATGCTGTTCCAGAAACAGATGTGTGATGGATGTTATACATCCTTGGCTGAGGAGTTGTCATTGACCATGGGGTCTTTGCCATGATCTGTTAAACATAACAAAGATAGGCAATTGTTCCCTAAAGCATTTGAGTTGAAAGAATGGTTGTTTCTTCTGCCTGATCATTTATTTCAAAATCTTGGATATAAAATGACAATACTGTTTAAATTGCCCTTGGTATGTTTACATTTTATTTTAAAATATTAATGAAAGCAAACCAATAATTTCATTTGGAAATAAGGAAATTTTATAGCACAGGTCTTTTATAGGGAACTCATTTATGTGTACATATGGACAGGGTGGAAATGTTATCATGAATCGTGTTAACTCCCATTCTGCAAAATATTTACTTGCTATCATATTTGTCCTGATGAATGTTTGCCACTCCTAAAGTTGGAAGAATGTATCCTGAAATAAATGTTTTTTTCTTTCATGTGCTTATTGTTTTTTTCAGTCAGCAAACTAGACCCTACGTACAGACTGCTGTACTAAACCAAGGGGAAGACAAAACTGCATAAGAGCAGGTCCTTGTCCTCAACTTGTTTACAGTTTAGCAGGGAACATAAGATATGAACACAGATAAATACAGTACAGTTTAGAATATAATAAAGTATATAAGTTATATGTAATACAATGAGATCTGATTGGGGAGAAGCACTTCTAGTTGGGTAAGTATACATTTAGGCAATTATATTTCAATTCTGTAATTTCATTAATAGCAAATAAGGAATTTTTTTTAATTCCTTGTAACTCCTTCCCTCAGTGCTATTATGACAAACAAATGAGGTAATGTATATAACGGTACTACAATGGAAAGTATAGTAATAATACCATAGTAGGATATAAGGTAGTAATACAAGTTTATATTGTGGTTGCAAAATATTTTTCATCACAACAGCCTTATGAGTGTTATCCTCATTTTACAAAGGAAATTTAAGGTTTAAAGGAGGCAAGTGACTTGCCTCTGGTTACATTGCTCCTGTCAGGAGCTGGAATTCCAAATTTTGTTCTCTTGCCACTAACAGTGTGATTACAGAGAGGTAAATGCTTGATGAATTTAAAGGTAATACCACAAATGCTTAATTGAAGCAGCCTAATGTGGTGGCAAATCAGTCCAACATAGATTAGGCATCTACTATGCTAACAAGAGCACTAGATTTGCAGCCAGGAAAAAGACCTGGGTTGAAATGCCACCTCCAACACTGTGTGACTGTGGGGAAGTCCCATAATCCCTTGGAGCCTTACATTCCTCATCCGGGATCTGGGATTCCTCACAGATGGCTGGTTCTCTGAGCATCTGCAAAATGAAAATAATTCTACCTGTAGTAGCTACCTCACAGAATTGTTGTGATTATTAAATGAGATAACCAAGCATTCATTAAGCACCTACTAAGCATTATAGATACAAAGACCAAAATAAAAGAATCTCTGTTCTCAAGAAATTGATATCCTGTTGGGAGACAAGATGGATATATGCAGACATATTCAAAATGGAAGTAAGGTGACTCTGCATGGGAGAGTACTAGCATCTGGGGTAATCTAGAAAAGATTCAAATAGGAAGTAGTACTTTAACCGAGTCATAGAACTGAGTCTTAGGAATTCTAAGAGGCAAAGGTGAAGAGGGGAGTGCATTCCAGGATTAGAGGATACTCAAAGGGAAGGCGTGAAGAATGGGGACAGGATCCTCCATGAGCACCTAAGTGGCTACTATGTATCAAGCGCTGTGCTAAGTGCTGGGGATACAAAGAAAGGCAAAGAAATGCTCCCTGCTCTCAGGGAGCTCACATTCTAATGGGAAAGACAACATGTTACTGACTATGTAAAAACAAGTAAATACAGAATAAATTTAAAATAATCCAGAGAAGGAAGGCACTAGCATTAAAGAAGATTAGGAAAGGCTTCTCCTAGAATATAGAGTTTTATCTTGAACGTGAAAGAAACAAAGGAGGCAAGGAGATGGAGGTGAGGAGGAAGAGAATTCCAGGCATGGGAACAGCCAGTGAAAATGCCCAGAATCGAGAGGCCCGTTTGACTAGGCTGTAGAGTACATGAAAGGGAGTAGTATGTAATAAACATGGAAAGGGTGGGTCAGCAGGGTTTGAGACACATTCCAGAGGGCTTTAAATGCCAAACAGAAGTTTACATTTTGTCCCAGAGGTAATAAAGGACCCCACCCCGAGTTATCTCTTTGGCAGCTGTGTGAAGGATTGACTGGAGTGGTGGTGACACCCTTGAGGAAGGAAAAGCATTTAGAAAACCTTAGAAAAGTCCAGCTAAGAGGTGATGAGGGCCTAAATTAGAGTAGCGGCAGTGTGGGCAGAGAGAAGGGGAGTAATATGAGAGATGTGTGTGGGTAGATACGAGGATTTGGCAAATAAATGGATTGTGAATTGAAGAATGGTGAGCTGAGGTTGTCAACAAATACTGCAAAGTGCTTTAAGGTTTGCAAACTGCTTTACATAGATTCTCATTTGATTTTCAAAACAACCCTGTGATAGAGGTGCTAATATTTTCCCCATGTTACAGATTAGGAAACCGAGACCAAGAAGTTAAGTAATAACAAGATATAACTGGTAAGTGTCTGAGGTAGGTTTCAAACTCATGTCTTCTGACTCCAAGTCCAACACTACAGTATCATATGCTGACTCCCAGCTAAAAGTCTGATACAAGTCAGCTACTGACAGAAGTGATGGGAGAGATTGTAGGCTAATTAAATACAACTTGGCCTCTCTGAAATTCTTCACAGGATTAGTTATCAGATAATATGTAGCTATGGAAAAAGAGCCCTAGGGTGCCTAACACATCCCCAACACACCTTCCACTAATTTATAAATCCTTGGATTAAAAAGGTTCTATAAATAACCACTCCCTCAAGTATGTGAATTATTCACAACTCAGTATCTGTTGCTCTAGTCAGGTCAATTTGACCTACTTGAACTGGTTAATCCAGGAAGGGAGGGAGCAATTTTCAAGCCCAGGGTAATTTTTTACATGTTGAAATGGCAGGTGAGATGAGGTGAGTAAATATGATCTAACAGGATAGCATAAAGGTCCTGTGCTAAAATGGAGCAAATGGTTCACTGGGACTTGGAATGGCCGGGTTTGTACCCTGACTTTACTATCCACTCAATGTATAAACTATGACAATTTCCTCATCTTAGATTGAGGCCAAAGTTCTGTCTGTAGAAGAGTTGCTTGTGTTTTCTTCAGTGTTACCGATGGCCTTTCAATAGCCAAATGTCAAGAGCATTAGATTTGTAATCGGTTCAAATCCCAGCTCTCCTACTTTTCTCCCTTTTCCCAACTGCCTTATGAACATCTCTACTTGAATGTCTGACAGGCACTCCCCTCTCCTGACTGGACTGTGACCTCATCCCTTCAGGGAGGAAGCCCGGAATCCCCATTTGGATCCTCAGGCCCACTTCCCCTTCTCAATTATGGCGATCAGGGCTCATCCAGGCCCTGAACCCTGCAGAGCAAAAATACCTGCAGCACTTGCCATCTGTTGCCCTGCTGCTGTGATCTAAGCTCCCATGAACCCTATCATCAAGCCCTCTATGACATTCCCCAGACTCACAGGCACCACAATCTCACCAGCTGATGCACCCTAAGGATCCCATGGATTTGTGCTCCACTCTGCTGTTCACTGTTAGTATTATTTCAGTACCTTTCCACCCACCCTGCAGCTGAACTGGAACCCCAACTAGAATATGAGTTCCTTGGGGGCAAGGACTATCTCACTTTGCTATTTGAATTCCCAACACTCAGGACAGTGCTTGGCACATCATTCATCATATCCAAAACTGAAACAATCTCTAAAACAATCAAAAAGTCTTATTGATATGTTCAACTTCTCTATTTCTATGGATGTCACCATTCTTGCAGTTTTTTATAATCATCACCTTGGCAATCTAACTCTTCCCTCTCCTGGTACATCTATCTGGTTCTGTTTTCCAGTGTCTACCATCTACCTCAGCTATATCTTCCCTATTTGTTTCCTCCTCTCTCCTCCCCTTTCAAATTTATCCCTTTTTTAGCTACCTTAGGAACAGCTGGGTGATATAGTAGAAGATCTGTGGGGCTAGATGTTGTTAGGAAGATGTTGAATTCAAATCCAGCCTCAGAAACTTATTAGCAGTGTGACTGACCAAGTTACTCAACCTCTATCTGCTTCAGTTACCTCACTTGTAAAATGGGGCTCATAAGAGCATATACCTCCCAGGTTTATAATGAGGACAAATAAGAGAATCTCTGTAAATCTCTTATCATGTACCTGGCACACAGTAGGTACTTAATAAGTGCTTATTCCCTTCTGTTACACCTTATATTACTATAAAATCCTCCTAAATGGACTGCCTGCTTCTAGCTCTATTATCTCCTCAATCTATGCTTAACATCATTGTGAAAGTTGTCTTCCTAACAGAAGTTCAGGCATGTCACTCTACTCAGAAATCATGAATAACTCTATATTGCCTATATTATAAAATAAAAACTCATCCTGTCATTCTAAGCCCTTCAGGTTTGGACCCAACTCACTTTCTGACCATGGACAAGTGAGTTAACATCTCAGCCTCAATTTCCTTATGTGTAAAATGAGAAGACAATCATTGAATATGATTTCTCACATCCTTTCCAGTTCTAATATTCTATAATTCTACCTTTCTGACCTTATCTTTTTTTTCAAATAAAATTTTAATTGCTATGTTTTGTTTTTACATCATCTTTCTCAATGTATCCTTTCTCCCTTCAGAGAGCCATCGCTTGTAATAATATAAAAAGGGGACAGGGTGTATCCTAGAAAAACTAATGGATAATTCAAAACAGTCTGATGTTATATGCAGTGTTCCCTATCCATAGTCTCTCCCCCCTCTCCATCTTCAATGGTGAGATGCTTCTCCACACCTCTTCTTTGTGCCCAAGTTTGTCACTATCATGTATTCATTTTTAATCGTTTTCTAGTCTTCACATGGTTGTAATCATTCTATATATTGTTTTATTGGTTTTGCTTATTTCATTTTCCAGCTTTATCTTTATGTTCACTGTTACATATTCTGTGTTCTAGACAAACTACTACCCTGCCATTCTTGTCCTAGCCTGATCAGTTTCCATGCCTTTGTTGTTCCACATGACTGAAATGGGCTCCTACCCTCCCATCTCCAACTTCCCCTCATGTTCCAATCTATGTACCATCCCTTTCATTAAGCTTCCTTAATTTCCAACGCCACCCCAACTGAAAGCAATTTGTTCCACTGCAAGTTTCTGATAGCACTTCACTCATTTTTAAATCATTCTTATTTGCACACACATCTTTTCCCTCAACTCTAAATTCTTTAAGAACAGCAGGGTATTTCATAACTCTTTGTTTTTTTAGCGCCAAGCACAGTACCTCCCTTAGGTGTCTAATAAACATTATTTGACATGTTTGTTGAAATGAAACCCTTATCTTGGACCTCAACCTTCAACTCCAGCCTTATGTTTCCAACTTCCTACCGTAAGTTACCACCTAGATATCATCCTATAATCTAAAATAACATGCTCAAAACTGAATTAATCATTTTCCTAAACTGCCCCTCTTTTAAACTCCTTTCTCTCTCTTTTTTTTTTTTTGATGTTATAAGAACCTTCCCAATAACTTATGTCATCCCACAAGTTCACCACAAGAATTCACGAGTCATGTTGGGATATTGCTAGAATTTTCTTGATATTGAGCTAATACCAATGGAACACATGGTCTAACTGGTGGTTATCTACTGCTTCTTAATGTGACTGATCAATCTTTTTCAATCATACATTTCTTTGATGACATTCCTTATTCTACTTCATAATTTCTTATCTGCTCACTATCACTATGCTCCTCTTTTTCATTACCTTTGGGAAATGACTCAATTACCTATTTCTATACATATTAATAGTATTATGTGGTAAAACAATAGAATTTGGCAGACTGCCCAGGGGTTGGACTTGATTGACTTAGTAGTGTTGGAATTGGGTGTGAATGAGAAATTACTAAGTACCCACTTAAAGATGATTAGATTTGAGTCACACCTCCGCCCTGTTAAACCTGGTCTAACTTGGCCAACCCTGAGAAGGAGTGTCCTCTGAGACTGTGGACTGTGTCATCAACAGGGAACTAGTCTCAGTCATACAACTTGAAAGACCTCCCCTTTGGGGGAGGGAGAAAAAAAGTAGAAAAGGGGACCCCCAACAGGAAGTAGCTCCCTGCTCGCATGTGCGCGTGCTCTCTCTCTCTCTCTCTCTCTCTCTCTCTCTCTCTCTCTCTCTCTCTCTCTCTCTCTCTCTCTCTCTCAGGCTGAAAGCTGACTCCCATAGAAATTACAGACCCTGTGGTGAGTTAATAAAATCCAGCTCTTTGAATTAGCTGAGCTAAAAGTGAGTTTAGGTTTTGAGACAGCCTTTGCTAGAGCCAGGGAATTATCCATTTTCCTCTTTCCCTATTCCCTTGTCCTTTTAATAAAAACCTGATTTGTTTGTGGAAAAGAGGCTGTTAAGCTCCTTTCTTATTGGCCTGGGAAAAAATAAATTTAAAAAGACAGTTCAGAAGGGAAGAAGCTTTGGACCTAGAGGTCCCTCATTATTTTCTGAACCCCAATATTACAGCGAGCCACCCAATTAATTCTCCCCATTTTAAATTTGGCCCCTACAATCATTAATACCTAAAGAATCTATGATATTAATGTACCTCTGCCAATGTAAACTGCAGTCCCTCTATAACTGGGTAGTTGGTCTTCCAGAGTTGCTATGGCTTTTCATATTAGTTAGGACAGTCAATTAATTGATCAATAAATAAGTTTTAAGCATCAAATAGGTGTCAGGCATTATGCAAGGTGCTAGAGATACAAGTACAAAGAATGGAAATTTCCTACTCACAAGGAGCTTACGTTCTGATGGGAGAGACAAGTATACATATAAACAAATGAAACAAATATAAAGTTAATGAATAAACGTGTACAAAGTAGTTAAATGTAACAGTTTGGGAGAAAAGGCATTAGAATGGGGAGGGGGAGGAGGGAAAATCAAGAAGAGCTTCATGCTGAAGATGATGCTTGAGCTGCAACTTAAAGAGGGAACTTGATGAATCAAAGGTAAGGGAAGAATGCTATCCAGGATTGTACCATGGCCATTGTAAAGAGAGAAGCCAGGAGATGGAATATTAAGTATGAGAAAGAGAGAAGGTAAGTTTTACTGTTGCAGAGTGCAGGAATGTGAGTAATGCTTGATAAATCTGGAAAGATACATTAGAGCCAGGTTGTATAGGGCATTAAGAGCTAAACCCAAGAATTTGTAATTGATCCTAGAAGCAGTAGGAAGCCACTAGATTTGATTACATAGTGGAGTCACATGGTCAGATCTGCTCTTAGGGAAAATTTCTTTGGCAGGATAGGAGTGCTAAGAGACAAGTTAGGGAGATTAATTAAGAGGCTGTTGCTATAATCCAAGTAAAAGGTGAAAGGGGCCTGAATGAAAATGGTAGCAGTATGAACAAAGAAGAGACAGTAAGATACAAGACATGTTGTAAAGGTAAAAAACAGCAAGATTTGGCAACTGATTTGATATGTGGGATGAGGTAAGGCATTGAAGATAATTTTGTGGTTATGAAACTTGGGAGACTGGAAGGATGGTTGTTACTTTTGACAGAAATAGGGAAGTTTGGAAGAAAGCAGGATTTGGGGGGAAACCATTGAGTTCAGTCTTGGTATATTGAGTTTAAGATATATCCAGGTTAGCCAGTTTGAAACATCCAATTGGTGATGCACGACTAAAGCTCAGGGGACAGACCAGGGATGGATGTATCAATATAGGAGTTATCTCCCTATGTTAGTTCCCAAGGAAGCTGATAAGTTTCCCAATGCATAGACAAAAAAAAAAAAAAAGAGGGCCTAGGACAGAATCTTGGAGAATACCCAAAGTTTTATGTGGATGATGAACTAGAAAAACAAAAAACAGCCCATCATACAAGTAGAAGGACTGGGACAATAGTGTCATGAAAACCGAGAGAAGAGAAGGTATTCAGTAGGAGAAGGTGGTCAACAGGGTCAAATAGTAAATATGTCAACAAAAACTGAGAAAAAGACCAACATATTTCACAATTAGGAAACAGTTGGTAACTTTGTAGAGAGCAGTTTCAGTTAATCGATGAGGTGTACAGCCAGATTCCAAAGAGCAGAGAAATAAGTTAGAGGAAAAGAAATAGATTTTGTCATTCAGTCATTTTCAACTCTTCATGACTGCATTTAGGGTTTTCTTGGCAAAAATACTGGATCGGTTTGCCATTTCCTTCTCCAGCTCACTTTACAGATGAGGAAACAGGCAAACAGGGTTAAGTGACTTGCCCAGGGTCAAACAGCTGGTCAGTGTCTAAGGTAGGATTTGAACTCAGGTCCTCCTGACTCTAGGCCCACACTTTATCTACTGTGCCCCTGACTGCCCAAAGAAATATAAGCAAGCAGTAAGTATAAACATCTTTTTTGGAAGGAGTTTGGTTGAGAGTGGGAAGAGAAATATAGGATGTATTTTGAGGGAATAACTCGGTATAGTGAATATTTTTAAGGATAGGGGAGATAGGCATGTTTGAAAGCAATAGGGCCAGAACCAGAAGCCAGAGAGTGGTTGAAGATTCCAGAGAAAGAATAATTTAGGATGCAGTCTCCAAGAAAGGAAAGAAGGTAATGGAATCAAGTGTACAAGTAAAAGGAGTTACCTTTTATTCAGCTCTTCTACCCATTTTCCTGTTCTTCATCAGTAAGACTGTTGTTCCTTACTGCTTGTTGGCTTGGATGTACTGAGTTCTTCCTGTCTGCTTGGACTTCCTGTGGGCTTCTCTCCCTACCATCATCAACTGATCACTGGCCATAATATCTGTTCAGATGTATGATTTCCTCAGTGCAGTAAAACTCCTTGCCTGGAAACTCATTTCATCTGTGCAAATCAGCAACTTTCCTGTAACTTAAAGTCTGATAAACAGTTACCTCCAAGTACCTGGCCCATGATGGCATAGTTTATATGTGTCAAAGGCAGGCCTTAAACATGGATCTTCCTGATTCTCATGGTCAGTCCTTCTGTCCACTAAACCATGTTGCTTCACAGTTCAACTACAGCAACTAATTATAGTCATTAAAGCAGCACTGACTTCAATTTACTATAGCTAAACTACAGTTATAGCTAGTATAAGACTAAACTATATGCTATAAAACTAAAAACTACAACTAGCTTTGCTGTAACTACATTGCTTATATAACTTTATAAACAAGATGGGAGAAATATGGAAAGAGAGTAGTTCTGGAGAGAAAAAATGATCTGGGGGTCTCAGTAAGCTGCAATATGAGTCAACATTGTGATGTGGCAGCCAAAAAGTCTAATTCATCTTGGACTGCATCAATAAAGGAAGAGTATCCTAGAAGAAAAGTGATAGTCCCATTGTACTGTGCTCTCATCAAACTTCATCTAAAATATTGTCTTCACTTCTGGGCACCATGGTCTATAGAGGACACAGATAAGCCAAAGAATGTCCAGAAATGGCAACCAGGATATGAGTTCATGATATATAAGGGTCAGTTGAAGGAAATGTGTATGTTTACCTGGAGGAGAAATTTATGGGGTCATGACAGCTGCCTTCAAGTATTTGAAGGCCTGGCATACAAACTTGTTCTATTTGATACCAGAAGGAAGAGTCCATGAGTAATATGTTAAAGTTGGAAAAAGGAAAATTCAGGCTTCATGTCAGAAGAAAAAAAAACTTTCTCAATGATCCAATTTGTCCAAAAGTAGAATGGGCCACCTCGAAAGGTGACAGTTACCCCATCCTTGGAAGTGTTCAAGCTGAACTACTGTCATATATCATAGCAGAGATTATTTTCACATATGAGTTAGACTAGATGGCCACTGAAGTTCCTTCTGACTCACAAAATACATGATTTGACTGTCCATCTAAATTTCAGGAATTAATCATTAAAGGCTTTGACAATCCAGGGAATAAAAAGTTTTCCAATACACTTTTGGTAAGGAGGTTTCTGAAACCTCAGTGCCATTCTTAGTAGGCAGTTTTGCTTAACTGTTTTGAGGAAATTGTTTGTGGAAGTCAAGTTGGGGAAGGGTTTTGTAGAGCCTAAAATTCTAACTGTGATATCTAAAATATATAATGTGTGGTCACATTAAATTAGAAGCTTTAGCACCAGTCTTTGGGCATCAAGCATTTATTAAAGTATATTGGGGGTCAGCAAAGAGAGAGAGAGAGGAAAAACAGTCTTCCTCTAGCTATCTAAAAGAGAGAAAGTGTCCCTGCAGCCAATAGCCGGTTCCTCAACGAAAAAACCTAGATCCTTAGCCGCTTCTCCCAGAAGCCCGCTGTGAAACAGGAAGAAGGGCCATCCTCACACACAGCTCCAAGCTAATTGGCTGGTAGCACTGATTGACAACCCACAGGTGGGAGACACGACTTCCAGATGCCAATCCGACCTTCAAAACCCCAGAAAGGTCACCTCATGCTTTCTCCTCAGGGTGGAGCTTCCTTGCAATGTCTTTCTCAGCAGGGTGGTGGCACTCCAATTCTCACAGTTTTTAGTTTGTTGTTGTAAAGTATTTTTTTACCTTAAAATAAAATATTCAAAATTTATCAATAAAAAAAGTTTTGAAAACTTCACTGTCATGATGCATCTATTTCCTCACCCTAATTGATACTTTACAGATTTTCTCTTACTAAATGTTAAAAAATTTGTCACCATGCTTTGGGACAAACTTCTTCTCTAGGGAGATATTGAATATGTCCTTCAGGATCTTCTCAATATCTTCATCCTTCAGAATCTTAAACTCCACCAAATCTGTGTTTTCCTTGTAATTGAATCTTCTGTGAGTAAGAGTCCAGCCAACTAAACAGTGAACTCCATCTACTGTCTGCAGAGAACAGAAAGACTTGCTTGTAAACACAGACTCAGGAGAAGTCTGAAGGTGGATATTTACAGACTCAAATTCTTCTATTGTTCGTGGCTGGAGAGTAAAAGAGTAGATATGACGGAATTCATTGTTTTCCAAGAGATCAGAGTTATGAAATTCTGTGTTTGGAATGAATTGCTTCCGTCTTATTTGGTCCAAGTACCAGATTCCATTGTCTTCCTTCAAGCGGAAGATGCAAGGAGTCTGAGGTTGATCCTTTCCAGAAACCAGTTCCACTGGCTGCCATATTTGGTAAGAACGGCCAAATGCACCATCCACTATATAGGCTTTCTCACCTATTGTAACCTTTAGGAGCAGGTGAATCATAGTACTATACTGCCTCTTTAAGGTATTGTAAACATATCCCCCTAAAAGTGTAGTCTCATAGCCCATTGTGGTCAAGACCCAAAAGAGAAGGTGATTGACTTCTAGACACCATCCACCCCTCTTCCTCCTCACAATCTTGTCATACACAGCCTCTAAGCTCAGTTCTATGGGTATTCCACAGTGAATGTCCAAGTTCTCAAAGGGCACAGCTTGGACATGATGCTGCATCATTTCATTTAGAGTCTTCAAACCCAGCTTCTCACTGGAATGATTATAGCCAATCCTTGCAAAGTATTCTCTGATGTCCATGTTCCCTGTAACAAAGCAGTATAGCTTCACTGGATGATAGAATACTGGGGGAAATACACACACACACACACACACACACACACACACACACACACACACACACACACACACTACTGTGTGTATGAAACAAGACAGGATAGCACCAGGTGGTAGAGACTTTGATAGCCAGTCTAAGAAATATAAGCTTTACTCAGGAGACAATAGGTATCCACTGTTAGGCTTTAAGCAGAGGAGTGAGAGGATCAGATTTATGCATGGAAAATATTAGCTTGGCATCACTGTGAAAGATAGATTAAAGAGAGGGACACACCTATAGCTAGTGTATTAACCTAAATGGGTGGTAGTAGAAATCAATGTTAATATGGTAGTAATAGAGATAAGGGCATTCATAATCGACCTTCATGCCAAAACTTTCACTCTGTAATTATGTACAATCTATACTGAATATTTCTAATCTATACATAGTTGTTTACATGTTATCTCTTCCATTAGACTGCTCTCCTTAAGAGCAGGGACAGCATTTTTTTCTTGTTTTGGTTTCCTTTCTTTATGTCCCCAAGGGCTTAGGACATTGACTGGCACAGGAAAGGCGCTTATTAATAAATACCAGTTCACTTCATTTGACATGGTGGATGAAAGAGATATTGAAAAGGTAGAATTGCCAGGAGTTAGAAACTGACTAGACATGAGAGGTCAAAAAGAGAGAGAATAGTCAAACATAGGAGATGGGAAAGTGCTGCTGCCATTAACAAGAGGTGAAGCACAAAGGAAGAGGTGGCTTGGCTTTGGACATTTTGACTTTGAAGTATCATTGAGATCCAAATGTAGAGGTTCAGAAGACAGTTGGCAATGCTGGTCTAATGCCAGAGAGAGAGAGAGAGAGAGAGAGAGCGAGAGCGAGAGAGAGACAGACAGACAGACAGAGACAGAGACAGTGAGATAGAGAGAGAGAGAGAGAACAGGGCCAGAGGATGTAGATTTGGTAGATATTTACAAATTTGAGAAATGAGTAAAGGAGATTTTTTTTTTTAAAGAAGCAAATATAAAAGAAAGAGGAGACCCAAGAGGTCAGTCTCTAAAACAAGAGTTCTTAATTTATGGGTCCATGCAACCCCAAGAGGTCCATGGAAACATTTCAGAGGGGCCCTTGAACCTGGATAGGGAAAATATTTTGATAACTGCATTTCAATATAATTGGTTTCCTTTGTGACTATATGGATTTTATTTTATGCATTTAAAATATTACATAGAGAAGGGGTCCATAGGCTCCATCAGATTTCCAAAGGGAAAATCAAAATTCTAAATGTGTGGTCACCTTAAATTAGAAGCTTTAGCACCAGTCTTTGGGCATTAAGCATTTATTAAAGCATACTAGGTATTAGAAGAAAAAAAAAGTACACGTGGAGTTAAGAAAAGGCCTATCTAGCTTAGAGTTCCAACCTGGTCTAGTGCTTCCTCAAGTCCTTCAACCATGAACTGCCCTCAAACTGAGTGTGGAAGCTTTTTATAGGTCTGAAGCAGAGGCAGTCCTTACACACTGCTTCAAGTTGATTGGTTAGCATCATCCAAATACACTGGTTCACTGGACTTGAAGGTGGTCTCCAGTTGAGGTCAAAGTCCTTAGCTTCTAAGAACAATACTTTCTTAAGGGCTAGTCAGGTGAGGTTACAATCTAATTAAAGTCAATCACTCTCACTTAATTAAATCAGTTTAGATTAATCTGCAGGTGGGCTTTTGAGTATCTGCTAAATCCCATTATTATCTCAAAGGATCCATGACACAAAAAAAGTTAAGAACCCCAGCTCTAAGCAAAAGGATGAAAGAATATCCCATAGGATGTGGGGGGTATTTAACAGTGTCAAATACTGCAGAATTCAGGAAGGATGATGGCTGAAACAAAGGACACTGGGTTGGCAAACAGGTTGTTGGCAATCATTGGCAAAGGAGTCTCAACGGAATTGGAGGGGGGGGGGGCGAAGCTAGATTTCAAGGGGAGTAAGTTGGGGAAAAAGAGGCATTGGGCTTTAACAGTTATGGATATAGACGGCTTTTTCGAGAATTTTAATCACAAAAGGTAGAAAAAATTATCCAGCAAGGGAAAAAGACTCAATGTAAATCGCAACCCCCAAAGGCCGGCAATGAGTCAGCATTTTATTTTTGCCATAGCAACTCCTAAATAATAGTTATGAAAGCATGGAAGGACTTCAATCTGCTTTAGCAAAGGGCACACCCACAGTGATAAACTCAAATCCACTGTTAAATCCTGAAGTAATTACAATGCTTTTTATACAACTAAATCATTTTCTTTTTGTTATGGATAAGTTCTAATTGAGTGGAACATCCTATGATCATAGATTTGTTCAGTTGTTTTTCAGTCATATCCGACTCTTTGTGACCCCATTTGGGGTTTTCTTAGCCAAGATATTGGAGTGATTTGCCATTTCCTTCTCCAGTTATTTTACAGGTGAAGAAACTGAGGCAAAATATTAAGTGACTTGCCCAGGGTTACATAATTATTTAAGTGTCTGAGGCCAAATTTGAACTCAGGAAGATGAATCTTTCTGATTTCAGGACCAACACTCTATTCACTGTGCCACCAATCACAGACCTAGAACAAGCCTAGTGTTCCCTCATGTTACCAATAATTGAGTTCCAGTTTTTGCTCCAGGACACACTGTGGCAAGGTCAAGATTAAAACCCAGGTCCAGGTATGGTATTCAAACCAGGCACTAACCTAAATCCAGCACTCTCTACTCTTCCATACTGCATATTTGATAGATTTCAAAGGATCTGTGTCCTTAGATGGCCTGGCAGGGGGAAATTACATACTTATATTCACTAAATTATTATTTTTTTTTTGCAGGGCAATGAGGGTTAAGTGACTTGCCCAAGGTCACACAGCTAGTAAATGTCAAGTGTCTGAGGCTGGATTTGAACTCAGGTCCTCCTGAATCCAGGGCCAGTGCTTTATCCAGTGCACCACCTAGCTGCCCCCACATTCCCTAAATTCTAACTGAAATTTAGAAGTTTCTTCAATTATTAATATAGGCAACAAAACATGCTTCTAAAAAGGGGTCCATAAACTTCACCAGACTACCAAAAGGACCTGACAATAAAAGTTAAGAATGCCTGGACTAGGGGTAATATGGGTTAGACCATTTGAGAACACAATCCTAGTACTACCTATTCAAAGGTTCTTAATCTAGAGTCTATAAACATTTTTTAAAATATATTTTGATAACTATATTTCAATATAATTGGTTTATTTTGTGACCCTATGTGTTTTGTTTTATGTACTTAAAATATTACTCTTAATCTTCTTATACAAAATGACCAATACAGAAATGTTTTACATAATTGCAAATGTAAAACTTCTATCTGTATACTGACTTAGGGGGAGGGGAGGAGAGGGGAGGGAGGGATAGAATTTGGAATTCAAAACTTTAAAAGTTCTTCAGAAACTGGTGGGAGGGCCGGACAACAAAACATTTTTCTATGAAAGGGGATCATAGGCCTTACCAGACTGCTAAAGAAGTCCAAGTCATAAAAAAGGGTAAGAATTCCTGATCTATATGTTGGGTACCCTCTGAGTAGCAAACAAGTTGGGCAAGTTATAAGGTGGGTGCTAAATAGAGATAGCCTAATGCAGCCAGCCTTGTAAACTAAATAACTAAAGCTGGTATGGATGAAATTGCCCAAAGGATTCTTGGGTGACACGATCTTACCTGTATCCCAAGACTACAGTCAGGCTAATGGAGTAGCAAAATCCGTCCTGAGTGTTTCTCTACGAAAGGGAAAGAGAAAGTAACAGCAATGTTAGAGACAGGTCGGTGAAAAGAACACTCCTACCAGCAATGAGGAACTTCCCATGAGCAGGAGCTGGGGGATAGGGCAGCCTGCAGTTCCTAACCTAAAAGCAAATCTTCAGGAACTTACAGCCTTCCAGACATAGATTTAGACCCAGGAAACGTTGAGCCCCACACTCCTTCCCTGATCTCCCACCCAAGGCTTTCTTTCTCTTGGCTTTCATTGGCTATGGGGCTGTCCTATTTTTAGTTAGTTTCCTTCCACACCCTAAGGTTTCTGGGACATGTAGTTGGGCAGAGAATATGATCTCAGCCCTCCCCTTCCCCCAAGAAGTAACCAGTCTTGTGGAACAGGTGAGACTTACACACACAGAGCAATTGGGGATTACAAAATACCATAAAATCAAGAAACCAAATTTTGATGATGATCATGAAATCATTAATTTAAAGCCATCTTGCTAGGAGATGGCAGGGAAATAAAAAGAAAACTGCCCTACCCTCTACCCCCAACAGTAATATGACCCAAATTTTCTCTGAGATGCTCCCTTTTCCAAACGTGTGTTAAGGGCTAAAATTCTAGCTAAACTGTCTAAAATATCTAATGAGTGGTCGCCAATAAATTATAAGCTTTAGCAAGAGTTAGACTTTTAAGCATTTATTAAGGAGAATAAGAATTTGGTAAAGAGAGAGAGAAAGGCCTAGATTCCTATCTATTAAAGGGAGAGCACATTTCTAGCTCCCTTCTCCGCCAGCGTACTCAGGAAAAAGCCCCAGAGTCAGCGCCAGTCTCTTCCTTCCTCCTCCCACTAGTCCGCGTCATTTCCTCCCGCCAAAGAAAAGACTCCTGGTCTTGCCCTCAAAGACCTTCGCTTCATGGGCAGAACTCTTCTATAGTAAGTATCCAGCAGGTGGCGTTATTCCAATCGTTACAGTCCCCCCTGTTGTTCCTCAAGAAACAAAATGTTTCCTTGACGGAACAGTAAAAACAATATAATAACTATTGCTAACTAATAATATGTGAACAACAATATAGAAAAGGAAGAGAGGAAAGTTTTGTCCAGAGGGGCGATTTTTTTTTTTGTCCTCATGAACCGACGCTTTGACATTAGTCTTGCAAAGGGAGGGCCTCTGCAGAGAATACATGTAACAGATGGTGTATATTATAACAGAAAGAGAAAAAAAACAACAAAAACAACAAATCAAAACTGTTCATTTAAAGTCTCTGAAAGTCTTTTCTCAGATGTCCTCTAGGTGTAGTCGTGGAATGGAAGTCTTTTCAGGGGTTGATGTGTGGATGCTGGTAATCAGCCAGGAAAATTTCCTACAAAATTGAGCTTAACACAACTTTAAAATAGCTTTGTCAATAATCAAATCAAACAATGAAAGTTCTCAAAAACATGTCTAAGGGAATTCAGAATCTTAGTTGTTACACATGAAACATATAATAAAACAAAAATTGAACCATTCTTTAAAATTATAATATTACTATAGTCCCCCCCTTATGGAGGGTAATTGAGAAGACAATTGCTGCGATATTAATTATTAAAAATAATTTTTTATCTTTGTTTCATCACTTTTTGCATCATCTGCCTAATTATCCTCATGCCATTATGAGAAATTAAAAAATCTAATATAATTGGTAACAGGTGTCAAGGCCAAATTCAACACTGTATTTATCATGACACCTGAGATAATTTTGGGGGTTACCATAAAAGAACAGAGAAATGATGGGATGTGAGCATTCCCACACTTGAGCAGTATGTACTGTCCATGCAGTATGCCAGGCTTAAAATAGGTGGATGGAATATATGTCCATGCCACCGAACATATTGGAGGAAACTGAGTCAGACTTAATCAGATGCATGGGATTGAGATGTTCCATGGCATCAGGCATATAGGAGGGAGCATAGAAGCCAGGTGTAGAAGTGAGATGGGTGGGATGAATACTTCCAGCCATCTGTACAATATTGTGGGGAAAAATAAAATAAAATATTAAACCAAGAGAATCCAACCTCAACATTTGTCAAAAGCCGTTCCCTTGGCCATACCTTGACTTCATGCATGTCTCCCCTCATGTGACAGTTCAGTGTCTGCTCTTGCATGTATTCCTCTTGTGATTGGATGGCATCTTGGCCAACTGGCATCTGATAACTCAGAATAAAGGCAATTAATGTCTTAAATGATAAGTTCCCATAATCCAAGTCTCATATGGATTTAAAATTGAGGATAATAAATGATTGCAAAAAATGTGAATACATCTTGACTCAAAATATAATATATAATTATGCAACAATTTCAAATAATACCCCTTTTTTTTACTTAGTATACAATTACTTTTGTGAAAAATCAGAACATACTTAAATACAAGTTAAAGCACAACAGAAACTCAAAGAACTTTTTTTTTTTGAAAAAAGAAAACTTTTACAAATGTTCCCCTCTTTTTTTTTTTTTTTGGAATATGCTTATTAAAAATAATACTTCTAGAATCAATTTACACTTGCCATGGCAACCAACCAGGGAAATGCTTTGAAGAGTTTGATCAAATAATCAGTTGAGAAAAAATAACAAAAACAAACAACTCAGAACATGGGAGCACAATACTCCTAGAATTAACATTGTATTATGAAATCAAAACCATCTTGCAACTTTTTCAAAATTAGATAAATGAATAGAAGAAAATACACATGGAACAATAAAAGACAATGAAATTCAAACTAGGGAAATCTAAATGAATATGAACTTAATATTAATGAGTCTTATAAAATATAAACTTGATCACAACTATAAAAAGCTTTTACAAATATTCTCCTTGTTTTAAAAACTAAGTATAAGACACAATCTCAAAAGCCTGAAAATCTCTATGAAAATAAACCCATACCATTAATTTCAAAATGTATATATAATAGCATAGAAATCCTATGTAACCTCTGAACTGACATTAATACTCTGAGTGAATTCAGAACACTTTTGATTCCGATATCTAAAATCCCCAATACTCATATCAATACCTTGCTGTTTACTTCCTTGCTGCTTACTTCTACATTTCTGTAAAATATATACCCTTCCATGGCAAAAGAAGCAGAGTCTTGAACTATGTTGATGATTGTCATTCTTATTCGGCTTAAGTTTTTCTTCTTTAACCCCTCTATATTGTCTGTCAGTCTTTTCACCATACAAATGCTTTATAAGATTACTAATTAAAGACAAAAGCAGGTTAGCAAAATTATGAACAAATCGAGCATATCTGGAATTTAAAGGGTTTTCTAAGGTTGTCTCAGAAGCACAGCCAGGCCGGGGAAGGGCTGAGCCTGAAGCTGCAAATGCAGGTAGAAAAAGTTGAGCATGCGTACCAGATCTCTGGACTTCCCAGGCAGGGGAAGCTATGGGCTTGGCCATAGGAGGAGTAGAGGGTGGGGTCTGGAGAGGAGGGGAGGGACCAGAGCAATTTGAATCAGACTTGATTTTGAACTCAGGCCTGGATTCCTCTTCCCCCACTTTGCCTCCAGGTGCTAGGGGATTAAAAGCTTCTAGAGGGTGGGTCATTGCCTCCAGGCATGCAAAATTAGAGCAACAATTAGTGTTAGAACTGGGAAAAGCTGCAGGAATCTCTTCAGGTTTCTCTGAAAAAGCATGGTTGGGAGAGGGAGAGATATTTCCTTGTGTGAGTAAGTTGCTGGCTCTTTTAACAAAAATAAAAAGAAAAATAGAAAATCCACAAAAACAAAGTATTAACATGATCTTATCTCCCATTTGTCTGGTTAAACAGACTAAAATCAAAAATAGGATAATTAGGGAGTTTAAAAGGTCCATTCGAAAAAATTTAAAGGAAAACACAGCCAGTACACCAGTACTTAGCAGTTTAAAGGGTAGGGGAAATTTCTTACCCAACCGGAAGATCAGAAGTGAGGTTCAGCTTTCCTCTTCGTGGTCAGCCATCTGTTAAGGGCTAAAATTCTAGCTAAACTGTCTAAAATATCTAATGAGTGGTCGCCAATAAATTATAAGCTTTAGCAAGAGTTAGACTTTTAAGCATTTATTAAGGAGAATAAGAATTTGGTAAAGAGAGAGAGAAAGGCCTAGATTCCTATCTATTAAAGGGAGAGCACATTTCTAGCTCCCTTCTCCGCCAGCGTCCTCAGGAAAAAGCCCCAGAGTCAGCGCCAGTCTCTTCCTTCCTCCTCCCACTAGTCCGCGTCATTTCCTCCCGCCAAAGAAAAGACTCCTGGTCTTGCCCTCAAAGACCTTCGCTTCATGGGCAGAACTCTTCTATAGTAAGTATCCAGCAGGTGGCGTTATTCCAATCGTTACACGTGGCCTTCTTTTCTAGACAAATTTCAGATCCTGGAGAGTGGTAGATGTTAGCGAAGTATGGGAAAGACACTGGACAGGAAATGTGTTCCAGTAGCCAAGAGTGTAGTCCAGTATTTTTTGAGTTAACTACACCAGTAGTTAATGACACCCATGTTAGGGAGGGGCAGGGTTCATGGAAGGAAGAGTCTGTGCAGGGAAGGCAGTATTTGTTATTCAGTTGTATCCAACTCTGTGACCCCATTTGGGGTTTTCTTGGCAAAGATACTGGAGTGGTTTGCCATTTCCTTCTCCAGATCTTTTTACATATGAGAAAACTTAGGCAAACAAGGTAATGTGACTTGCCCAGAATCAGACAGCTATTAAGAGTCTAAAATCAGATTTGAACTCGGGAAAATGTCTTCCTGACTCTAGGTCTGGCGCTCTATCCTCTCTACCACCTAGCTGCTCCATAGACAGTATAGCCAACAACTAACCTGCTTCTGTGAGTGGGTTTAGGGTTCTGGAAGATACCATTGAGATGTAATCACCTATATTAATAAGAGGTTTGCTTCCTAATTCCATTTTGGGGCATTCCTTTGGTGGCTAGTTCCTTTGGGGGGACATTTTGTGGTCAGAGAGGCAAAGTATCTGGATCTCTGGATTTGGGGTCAAAAGAACCTAGATTTGAATCCAGGCCCTTGGGTTCCGCTACTTTCCCTTTGTAGGTCTCAAGTTTTCTCCTCTGGTTAAAAAAAAAAAAAAGGTTGAACTTGACCTGTAAGGTCCCTTCCAGTTCTAAATTCTAAGATCCATCCCTATGATACCTTGTGAGTAAGTATGTTTGTGTGTTTTCTGGGCACACCTCAAGGCATTAACAATAGTAAAATAAGAAGAATAGAAAGGTTGATGATAGCAATTCACGATTACGTCATTTCCACCAGAAGTTATAGAAGGTTATTTTGGGGGGCAGGGGGTACAATGTGGCTTAAGTGACTTGCCCAGGGTCACACAGCTAGTAAGTGTCAAGTGTCCAAGGTCACATTTGAACTCAGGTCCTCCTGAATCCAGGGCTGGTGCTTTATCCACTGAGCCACATAGCTGCCCCTCACTCCCAGGACTATTTTAAGAGACCTGAATTTACAGATATCCAAGGAAAAGTAGATACTCTATAATACAATCCTATTCACTGCAAAAATTTAGTACCCAGAAAATACCTAGCAAAATCCAACATGGTGGCAACCAGAGAGCGAACTGTTGTACTACAAATATAAAACTTCAAATATCCTTGAGGAGCCAACAAAAAACAGTACTGAAATAGCACCATCATCACAGACAGAACTATTTCCCACAATCACCTAGATAAAACATTCATCCATAAAAATTTAAGAATAACATTTTTTTATAATATTTTTCATAATACCAAAAATTCATCATCTCTAAAATACAATGAAATGAAATCCTTTCAAAATACAAAGACCTAGTGAAAGAAATAAAAACTATTATGGTAGCTGGGTAAGGCATGTGTTGGTTGTTTTTGTTGTTATTTTGTTATTTTTCCATCGTGTTTGACTTTTTGTGGCTCCATGTAGGGTTTTCTTGCCCAGGGTCACACAGCCAGTAAGTTTCTGAGGACAGATTTGAGCTCACTAAGATGAGTCTTCCTGACTCCAGGCCCAGGCACTCTGTCTCCTGTGCTACCTAGCTGCCCCCTAAGGTATATACCAATCAAAAATCAAAAGCATGTATTGCCTACTATGTGCAAGGCAACCAAAGACTCAATAAGCATTTAGTAAGCACTTACTATATAGCAGTCACTGCTAAGCACTGACAAAGTACAAAAATAAAAAGTCCTGTCTTCAAGGAGCTTATGTTCTCCTGGAAGAGATAATATGCCTGCCTGAGCATTTTCACTGGATGTCTCCCTCCTTATCTACCTCCTGGCATCCCTGGCTTCTTTCAAGACCCAGATAATATCCTACTTTCTAAGGAAGCCTTCCCAGCTCTTCCTTCATTCTGGTACTTGCTTTGTGTTGATTATTTCCAATTTATCCTATCCAAAGCTTGTTTATACATAGTTGTTTGCATGTTGTCTTCTCCATTAGACTGAGCTTTTGGAGAACAATGACTGGTTTTTTGCCTTTCTTTGTATCCCTAGCATGTAGTATGGTGCCTGGCATATAGTAGGCACTTCATAAATGCTTACTGACTGCCTGACAATTAATGAACAGATTGGGATCACACCTGAGAGATAAAACTAGAACAGATTCGAGACTAGAGATAATCTAACCCAATTTCTTCATTTTTTTTAAGAGAAAGAAACAGGATGAAAGAGAAATGGACTTAATCAAAATAACACTGAGAATATGTAGCAGGGCTTTCTCCTGATTTTCCCTGTTGTGGAACAGGTACTATTAAGTTTAAAGACTTCTATTACCACTTCCTCAATCAACTCTTACTCCCCAACTTCCAGCTGTGACTTCACCACCTAATCATGGCACCCTTGTTGCCAATTTCAACTGTCTTCCTACTTCAAGTTGGCCTGATCTTTTCTTGTTATGTCCACTTTGACACCTCCCTCCACCCCCCCCCCCCAATTCCATGGCCTGACTTCTTGATACCAAATTCAACTCTACTGAAATGGCATCCTATATCACTTATCTATGCTAAATACTCACTAGAAATCTAGTCATATCCTAACTGGTACCATATGTATAACCTGAGCCTCAAAGCCCCATGCCTGCATGAGGAGCAGGGTAGAATTGGTAAAAGTGAGAAAGAGAGAAATCTTGCTTTCTTCTGGCCTCCAATTCAAAGAGAGAAGATCCACAATGCCACCCTTTCTCCAGGTTGCTGAAGGAAGAGAAAGACTATGGGAAGAAGCTAAGATGACATGAACCAGCAATCTCTATCATGTCATTATCCACATCTTGCTATACTGAGACTTTAGGGAATATTCCCTTCAGGTGAGCTCTCATTGAGCTGAGATATCTCATTCCCAATAGGAGAGCTCCTTCAGTTTGTACTGTCTGATATGTGTGTGTGTGTGTTTATATATATACATATACACATGCATATACATACATACATATATTCTCCTATGTGCCTTCCTTGATTTCTGTTTTGATATCTACTTAGATAAATCGTTTATTTGCTATTTGCTATATGTGTTCATAATGGAACTATTTGGTACAAAGAAAGTCAAGCCTTGGATATTAACCTTGGAGCCTCTCTACACCAATGAATAGCAATCAGCAGTGCAGCTTGAAATCTTATAATTATTTTCCCTAGACTAACAACATTTAAGGGTACAGGTAGATATAATTCTTTTTTTTAATAAAAATATTTTATTATTTTCCAGTTATATGTAGAGATAGTTTTCAACATTTGTTTTTATAAGATTTCAAATTTCAAATTTTTCTCCCTCCCTCCCCTCTCCCCTAGATAGCAGGTAATCTGATATAGGAGATAGATAGATAGATAGATAGATAGATAGATAGATAGATAGATAGATAGATAGATAGATAGATATAATAACATTAAACATATTTTTGCATTAGTCATGTTATAAGAGAAGAATCAGAGCAAAAAGGAAAAACCTCAAAGAAGAAAAACAACAGCACCAAAAACAAAAGAAATAGTATGGTTCAATCAGCATCCATATTCCACAGTTCTTTTTTTTTCTTGTATTTGGAGAGCCTTTTCCATCATGAGTCCTTTGGGACTTTCTTGTACCATTGTATTGGTAAGAAGAATCTAGTTTATCACAGTTGATCAGCACATAATGTTGATGATACTGTGTATAATGTTCTTCTGGTTCTGCTCATCTCATTCATCATCAATTCATGCAAGTCCTTCCAGGTGTCTTTGAACTCCTCCTGCTCATCATTTCTTACAGGACAATAGAATTCCATCACATTCATATACCACAACTTGTTCAGCCATTCCCCAATTGATGGGCAACCCCTCAATTTCTAATTCCTTGCCACCACAAAAAGAGCAGCTATAAATATTTTGTACATGTGGGTCCTTTTCCCTATTCTATGATCTCTTTGGGGAAAAGACCCAAAAGTGGTATTGCTGGGCCAAAGGGTATGCACAGCTTTATAGCCCTTTGGGCATAATTCCAAATTGATCTCCAGAATGGTTGGATCAGTTCACAGCTCCACCAACAATGCATTAGTGTTCCAGGTAGATATAATTCTAACATAGTTAGCCCTCTCTCTAAGGGGAGCAGAGTGGCCAGCCTCTGGCCCAAACCTCTTGCTTCCTGTCCTGACAGGAATTAAAGTTTCCAGTGGAGAAATCTAGGGAAATCTATTCTTGCCCCTCTACAAGCCACTTGGAGACAACCATGTTATTTGTGGGTATTTTGTCACAGATTAAACTGTAACCTCCTGAAAGGCAAGATTGGTGTCTAACAATTCTTGTGTTCTTCACAGAACCTGCTGTAGGACTATGTATACAGTGGATGATCAGCAAATAAATATTGAATGAATGAAACAATCAATGAGTTTATATTATGGATGGATTCTTCATTTTGCCAAAGGAGTCCTTCACGCAGCCTGGGGAAATTTTAATTGGATTTAGTATACATTTGCCTAAGGTAAGATTCACCTGCCTTGTAATAGTGGTATCAAATTAAAAGTGTGATAATACCTCCAAAAACCAGTGCTCTGAGAGTGAACTTCTATCACAATTATGCAAACCTCTGCCCCACTGATGATGGAGAGATATCCCTATGGAATGGGCTTTTACGACATTACTTTCAGAAATATTTCTTTCTTTGTCCTGCTTATCTTGATAAAGGCAAAACTTAGATATTTTTTTCTGAAGTCTTTGGAGTGTTCCCACCCCATGTGCAAGGATAATTGTACCTCTCATAATAAAGATTATTGTGCTTCCTATAATAAAGTTTACCACATGCTGGTATAGTTATCTACTTTGTTGCTCAAATTGCTACTCTATAGGTGTTTCCTTAAATGAAATTTTTTTAAATTGTAATATTTTGGAATAAGTTTCTTCAATGAGACATTGAATTTATCCTTCAGGGCTTTTCTCTATATTTTCATCCTTTACAATCTTAAATTCCACTAAGCTGTGTTTTGGTTGTATAAACCTTATGTCTGGGGCTTGATCCTAACATGAAAGACCCAAGTCATTTTGGTGTGCCTATACATTTTCTGGCACTAAGAAGGAAAGCATATAGAAAGCTGGTTCATTTGCACCCCCTAGATGGCACTTGTAAATGTTAATGTATGGCACAACCCTAAGGGTGGCCATCTGCTCTCCTGACAAACATGCAGGCTCTCAAGGCATCAAACATATAAGTGAGTTTATTTTCACAAGAAATAATATAAAAAGGGCCCACATATAAGCCGATCAAAAGATACCTATTTTCCATTCTAGGGACATACTTCCTCCCTACCCAAGCCCAGTGGAGAACTGCACTACCCCTGTAAATCACAGTACTTGTCCTGGCTAACATCTGCTCCCCAAAAGATGGTGCTAGCTCTTCAGCAGCTGAACCAAGGAAGAAGCTAATAGTGTGGCAGCCTCTCACGCTCAGGGCCAGAATATTGCTAGGCTATTTTCCTTTGTGTTCTATAACGCCAAATCTCATACCCTCCACCTTAAAAACAAAAGGCTTCTTAAGGTGCTAAGCACTTGCCTGTTCAAAAGGAGTGTCCCCTCTTTCCTACCTCTGGATCAAAGTTCTTCTGCCTTGTTTAGCATCTCTTCCTAAGACTTGAAGATCTCCTCTATGCCTTCTTTTTGTTTTTTTATTCATCATTTTCCCCTGGGGCCACTGAACTGGGCCATTCATTATCATGACCGCCACTCTCATCATAGCTAAGATTTATATAGTGCCTACTATGTGCCAGGAACTATACTGCACTTTACAAATATTAACCATTTGATTCTCACACTAATCCTGGGAAGTATTATTATTCACCCTCTTTATAGATAATAAAAATAATCAATATACATTTATTAATTGCCTACTATATTCCAGAAACTGTGCTAAGCATTCAGGATTTTTCTAAAAAGGCAAAAGTCAGTTCCTGCCCTTGAGAAGCTTACAGTCTAAGAGAGGGAGACAACATACAAACAAGTATATACAAAGTAAACTATTTAAAGAATAAACAGTAAATAGTTAAAGGAGGTAAAACAGTGGAATTAAGAGAGATCAGGGAATACTTCCTGTAGAAGGTGGGATTTTAGTTGGGACATAAAGGAAGCCAGGGAGGTCAGTAGTCGGAGTGAAGAAGAAAGAGTGTTCCAGGCATAGGGGGCAACCAGAGAACATGCTCAGAGCTGATAGATGCAGTGTCTTGTTTGTGGAACAGCCTGGAGATGAGTGTCATTGAATCAAAGAGTTTATGTCAGGGAGTAAAGTCTAAGAAAACTGGAAAGGTAGGAAGGGGCTAGTTTATAAAGGGCTTTGAATGTCAAAAGTTCATTTTGTATTTGCCCCTGGTGGCAATAGGAAGCCACTGGAGCCTATATTAAGTAAGAGGGTAACATATTTGGATTCGAGTTTTAGGGAGATCATTTTAGTGTCTGAATGGAGGATAGTTTGGAGGGAGGAGAGACTTGGGGCAGGAAGACCCACCAGCGGGCTATTGCAATAATCAAGGTGTGAGGTGATGAGGGCCTGCACTAGAGTGGGGCATATTTGAGAGATGTTGCAAAGGTGAAATCCACAGGTCTTGACATTAGCTTAGATGTTGAGGAAGGAGGATGAGGTATAGTGAGGAATCCAGGGACTCAGAGGATGGTATAGTCCTCTACAGCAGGGCTTCTTAAACTTTTTCCACTCCCGACCCTTTTTTTCCAGAGAAATTTTTACATGACCCCATGTATATAGGTACATAAAATAGGTATACATGACCTTTTACTGTTGCCAAATTTTTCACAACTTCCACATTGACTCCATGTGGGGTTGCAACCCACAGTTTAAGAAGCTTTGCTCCAGAGTAAGAGGGCAGGTAGGAGTGGGGGTAGGTTTAAAGGGAAAGACACTGTGCTCTCTTTTATGTGTATTGAGTTTAAGATATCTATCAAGGTATCTGAAAAAACATTTGGATAGAGGAGATCAGGTGAGAGACTGGGGCAGCAAAGACAGATTTAGGAATTATCAGCATAGAGATGATAATTAAATCCAAGGGAGATGATAAGATTTATAAATGAAGTAGTATAGAGGGAAAATTTAAAATGGGCCCAGGACAGAACCCTGAGGGATACCTACAGTTAGAGGGTGTGATCTGAAGGAAGATTCAGCAAAAGAGACCTAGAAGGAGTGGTCAGATAAGTAAGAGGAAAACAAGGAGAGAGTGGTGTCAGGAACACCCAGATAGAAGAGAGTATCCAGGAGGAGAGAGTAATCAATAGTATCAGAGACTGCAGAGAGGTGAGGGAGAGTGAAGACTGAGAAAAAGACATTGATCTGGCAACTAAGAGATCATTAGTAACTTTGGAGAGAGCAGTTTCTGAGGAATGATCAGCTCAGAAGCCAAAATGTAATAGGTTAAAAAGAGAGTGAGAGGAGAGAAAGTAGAGGCACCTATTGTAGATGGCTAGCAGGTTTGGAAGGATCAAATAAGGTTTTTTTTCAGGATGTGGGAGACGGGCATATTTGTAGATGGAAGGAAATGAGACAGTAAAGAGGGAGAGACTGAAAAAAAGTGAGAGAATGGGGGTGAAAGAGGGGGCAATCTGTTGGAGAAGATGAAATGGAATTGATGAGAAAACTGAGGCATACAGAGGTTAAGTAACTTGCCTAGGGTCATACAACTAGTAAATATCTGAGGTCACATTTGAACTCAGGTCTTTCTGACTCTGGGCTCAGAACTCTACCCACTGTGCCACCTAGCTTCAAATTATAGCTTCAAGAAAATGCTAGAAAACAATAGTTGAAGAAAGAAGACCTAGTGGCTTCTCACAATACAAGCACTGGTGACACAAGAAGGGAGAGAGGGAATGAAACAACTCTTACTACCCTTGTAATTGAGTCCTCTAAGTGAGGATATAGCCAACTAAACAGAGAACCCTATCAACTATCTGCAAGGACACTCATGAGAAATCTGAATGTTAGTATTTGAACCCAGGTCTCTCAACTCCAGTGAAAGTACTCTTTCCATACTTCATTTCAGGAGGTAGAGATCGGGGGATAGATGCTAGGCTTATACACAGTGCAGGACAGTCAAACAGGAAATGCCTTCCATTTTTCATGGCTAGAGGCAGAAAAAGTAGCTATGTCAGAAATCAATCTTTTACTCTGCCAAAGTGATATTGCTTAAGCATATTCACTCCCCTACTCAATAAACTCTAGTTGCTCCTTATTTTCCCTGAAATCAAAGGCAGATTCCTCTGTTTAACATTTAAAGACCTTCACCAGCCAACCAGACCCCGATCTGCTCTTCTAGCCTACTAACATAATATTTCCCCTTCACTCACTCTTCTCTAGCAAAACCAGCCCTTTTTTTTTTTTTTTTTTTTTGCTGTTTCTCAAGTATTAAATTCCATCTCCTGATTCCATGCATTTACAAAGGCAGGGAGTCTCTCTTGCCTGGAATATGCTCCATCCTCATTTCCACCTTAGAATCCCTTTCAGGTCAGTCATTTCAGTCATGTTGGACTCTTTGTAACCCCATTTGGGGTTTCCTTGGCAAATACTGGAGTGGCTTGCCATTTCCTTCTCCAGCACATTTTACAGATGAGGAACTGAGTCAAAAAGGGTTAAGTGCCTTGCACAGGGATACACAGCTAGTAAGTGTCTGAGGCCAGATTCAAACTCAAGAAGATGAGTCTTCCTGAAGACATGCTTGGTATTCTATCCATTGTGCCACCTGTCTTAGAATCCCTCATTTCCTTCAAAGTTTAGCTTAAAAAATCTACCTCCTCTTTCTCCCAATAGTTCTCCCTTCCTGTTCCCCCTCCTCTCTGACCCCTACTATCTTATCTTTATTTTGTACACATGCAATTATATATATGTGTGTGTATATATACATATATGTGTATATATGGGGGTGTGTATATATGTGTATGTGTGTATGTATGTGTATATATATGTATGTATATACACACACACACACACACACATAATCTCCTCCACACCTGTTTGAGCCACATACAATGTAGGTAAGCCTGCAAATTGTGAGAAAATAATGGGTTTTGGGGGCCCCCCACTTGAGGGAGCCTTGCCTGATCTGTTTCAGAGCCAGCTCAGAGTCAGTAAAGTTGGACTTTGGACACTTAATAGAGACAATAGAGATTAAAACCACACCTACCTGAAAGCCTTTCCTCTGAGAGGGTCTGTACTGTACTGCTCATTTTAATATGGACCACCCTTAAGTCCAGTAAACCAATTCATTTGAATGATGCTAGCCAATTAGCTTTGAGCAGTGTGTAAGGGCCACCTCTCCTCCAGACCCCAGGGAGTTTACACTCTCTCACTTGCTCTCTTGGTCTGGGACATGGAGGAGGCAGACACTCGGCCCTCACTTTCTCGCTCTCTTGCTCTCTCCTTTTTATCTAGGTATGTAGGGCTTCTGAATTCTAATTCTAAGCAATGTGCTCTTTACTAATATTTAATATGTTTTAATAAATGCCTAATGAGGGGCAGCAAGGTGGTGCAGTGGATAGAGCACCAGCCCTGGATTCAAGAGGACCTGAGTTCAAATCCAGCCTCAGACACTTAACACTTACTAGCTGTGTGACCCTGGGCAAGTCACTTAACCCCAATTGCCCCGCAAAAAAACAAAACAAAACAAAACAAAATAAATGCTTAATGCCAAAGACTGGTGCTATAGCCTCTATTTTATAAGTAGCAATATATTAGAAACCCCAGGTACATTCCCTAAAACTTGGGGCAGAGAGAGGCACCCCATATAATTTCAAATGACACAAAACCAATGCAATACATATGCAATGTTATTTTACCTTCAGGATTTATGCTCTCCTCTTGTTATTATTTTCATTACCTCATTTTTTTTTTGCATGATTTGTCTGTTGTTGCTGTTGTGTGTCCTACCTTCCAATGAGCACTTGTTGGGGAATCTCACCATCTTTCCCTGGATACCTTTATTTCTGTGCCTAAAGACTGGACACTGGAATATCTGAAGAGGAACTGGCCTTGTTGTTTGGAGAGGAACTAGAGGTTGCTTTCTCATTAGAAGCATGGATCCTTTGATCTTAACAGCTGCCCTGGGCCCACACAGCTGACACAAATAGTTTGGTCAAGTAACAAATGACAAGAGGATACAGGTGTGATCACACACACAGACACACCCATCTATAAGTAATAAATTAGGCAAATAGTGAAGTATTCCCTCAAGGGTTTCTTCACCTGGGATTTATTTGTTTGTTTGTTTTTACTATTTTGATCATTATATTTCAATATAACATGTTTCCATTGTAATTCCATGTATTTCATTTTATGAATTTAAAAACATTATTCTGACAATTCCATAGGATTCACTAGATTGCCAAAGGGGTCCACAATGCCCTCACATACACACGCACACACCCCAACAACAACAACGAGGACGATGACAAAAAGAGGTTAAAAACCTTTGCTGAGTTCTTACAATTAAAGCCTGGTTTGTTGGTTTTTTCTTTTCTTTTTATAGTGTTGCTTCATTGTGTCTAAATTCATACAAGAACTGGAACTGTACTAATAAAGTTCTACCAAGGAGAGACACTTTAAGACTGGCTTTAATGAAAGGATTAGAATTACTGATAATTAGATCACCCACTGTTTGTTTGAAAGTTCTTGAAAACAATACGGTCCCTTAAATAGAGTAAGAATTCCCTCTGCCACCCTGCTTATATTGTTACTTTTCCTAGGACATCTTTTTTCCTTCTAAAATTGAGTGAACTTCCTGACTCTGACAAGCCTACCCAGAACCCCCAAAAGTTATTTAGAAAAGAGGGTATTTAGAGATTAGTGACTGAACTCTCTCCCTCTTCCTAAGACTTGCTAATCAATCTGAATCAATCTGAGAAAGGAAAGGATGGGATGTGGAAGGTGCATGGATATAGCTAGGAAATAGGATACCCTCCCCTCAACCAATGACTTAGTGCCCAAAGAACCATAGATTTGGCCCGTGGACACAGAAAATAATTCGGTAAAGCAAGAGAGGAGCCACTACGGACAATTTATATTTAATTTTGGGTTGGGAAGATGTTTACTTATCTAGGGAATTGTCCTTTGGCCCTAGCAAGAACATATCATCAAGTTCTCTAGGAATAGCAAGTGGCTGATTCAGAGAAATGTGGGCAGTTACTATAGCACAGCATGGGAGCTTGCCTTTGATGGCCTATGCCCCTTGAAGATGGAAAGCCCTGAGCATACAGTGCTCAAATGTTTGTGAACACTAGACAGCTCATTTCTTGGTGGTGAGAACATAGAGAACATCAATGTGAAGTCCTGAATTACTTCCCAAGCAAAGGGAAAAAAAGTCTCCATTTTAGTGAAAAGTTTGGAGTTTCTTCTATAGAGAGCCATTAAAGGAACAATGGCTGTAGAATGTGACCCATACAAAGATGACCTAAAATACAGTGAGATTCTACATGATGACCTGCTATTGTTGTTCCCTTTTGGTGAATATATGAAGGCTTTATTACATTCTTGCAAGAATGAGCACACACTATAGAAGAGTGCTGCACTTTGCCACAGAAAACTTCCCCCTTTATCCCTAAATCTAATGTAAAGTCCCCCGTTTGGTTGAGGACTAAGAGGCAAACAATCTTCCTGAAATGCCTCTACTTATTTCCCCTTAACATGGCCCCCCTCCTGTTACATACATCTCATATTTGAAAATGGTAGCAGTCTCTACCTTTGGGGTGTTGACAGTTAATATGCATTAGCTAATTAAGCAGGCACAGTACAAACTAGCTTTAACCTTTGGCATACTTGGACTAGCTAAACTACTGGCCTTGAAGCTCTCTTCTACATCTACTTTTAGTCACCTACAAGACTCTCTCTCAGCCTTGAGATCTCCTTTCTGTAATGCTCCTTCCTTACCCAGATTCCTTCCCTAGATCATTTTTCTGAGATAACAGCATTTTTCTGGTGTGACATTATTTCACTTCTCTCATACCCATGGCTAAATAAGCAGCACAAGTAATTGCCCCAGCTACTCAGAACAGAACAGGGTAGGACAAACATAGAGCATGAACAGAGTACTTGGAGGTAACCAAAATTGGCCCCATGTGGCCTGAGGTGATGCCCATATTTATGAGCCACCACAAATAAAATAGAGGCTACTCTAGGCCAGACTGACCTCACAAACCAGACTTGATGTTTGTTAAATGTTCTGGAAGGACAGGAAGGTTTTGGTTCAGAGGTCAAAGCTGCTCATTTTGGGGAAAATACTGAATGAGCCTATCCACAAAGGCCAAGAGATATTTTGCTGTAGTGAGATATTATAGGGCAATGGCATCATCCTGGGTACATTTACTCAACATCTGGATCTAGCATTGATTTTCCAGAATACCATGCCTATTGAATTAGTATCAAGAAATAGGCTCTAAGAAATTAGTTCCTACCCCACCAACCTTTCCTGGGTCTTTTCTACCAAGACTCACGGGACCCCAATCATCAGTGACCTTAGGTATTAAAAATATAATGTATTCTTATATGCTGGATAGTAGATCTCAAGTTAACATTATACTTATATAGTTTTTTATGTTGTTGTCTGTCCTTATTCTTGAAGAAGAGCATGACATTGGGAGATGATGTCATGATTTACATTCAACTGGATAAAGTCACCAGCCTTACTGTCTCCTCCAGAGTCATCTGGATCCAGTGGCAAGATATACATCAGGATGACTAGAGATAGCCCCAGATGTTTGAGGCAATTGGGGTTAACTGACTTGCTCAGAGTCTCACAGCTAGTAAGTATCAAGTGTCTGGGGCTGCATTTGATCCTCCCTACTCAAGGACAAGTGCTCTATTCACTGTACCACATAGCTTTCCCTAGTTGTTTTATGAAGAATACTTCAAGCATATAATAGCCTATGAATGGTCTGGGCCTCTCTGGACTGTGTAAGAAGGGCTACCCACATTTGGGTTATATCTTTAACCACCAGAGATGCTTCTGGCCAGTTGCCTGATTTTGACTGATAATAAGGTCCAAGCTCTCTTAGTCACACATTCATTCCCAGAAGCTATCTATTCCACCCAATACAAGAGGGTCCTCTGGGGTTAACCCTGAGTCTCTCTAGGTTGCAGAGAGCTAGATACTTCTTTTCCCTTCCTCTGCCTCTTTTGTGAGTTACAACACTCCCCTTATTAGTTTAAGAATTTAATACATATGAATGTATCCAATTAGATGTCTTATGGTTTTTTCCCCATCCTAATAGAAAAAAATATACCTCTATTTTAGTCCCTCCTGAATTTCAGTGGAGTTTGCTCACAAAAGCATGGTGTAACTCAAGACAGTAAATCATAATAGTAAACAAAGGAATTAAACTATATACATTAATGCCCTCAACAGTGGTATTACATTTGGAAAGCCCCTAGTACAGGGACTGTGGTGGGACTGAAAGGCTCAGACTGTATTTCCAGGCTTGGAAAATAAGGTAGAGGTAGGGGTGACATAGCCCCTATATTTAGAGGAAAAAAACCCTCCCCAGTCTACATTAGAAGGATCTATAATACCAAATGCAGAGGACCTAAACATTCTCAATTTGCCATAATGATAATGCAAAATCACAGCACAGTCTTGTAAGAAGTATCGGGATAACTAAAGCTTAGAATGAGGTTTTTGGAAAGGAGGGTCAAAGGATGACCAAAAGGCAGTTTTAAACTATATTGGGTAAGAGAGGAGGATCAAAGAAGAAATAGGCTCTTTGCTTAGGGTGGATAAGTTGGTGATGACAGACTACAGAAATGTTCAACTAGTTTGGCCGTACATATATGAGATGGAGGAGCCATGACTACCTACCAGTTCTTCTGGGTTTTTTAATGGCTCACATACTCATGATTAGCATTGTGATTATTATTATTATCATCATTAATTATTATTATTAATCTTTTCTTGATGCCAGTATCCTTATCTGTAAATTGAAGGGGTTGGATTATGTGGACCCCATAGTCCTTTCTAGCTTTAGCAGTCTATAATTCTATGAAATGTCAGCTATTGTGGTTAATCTTATTGGAAACACTAGGCCCAGTACAAGTAGTTAGTATCAAGATATGACAACCTTGATGAAAGGCAATTCAATCTTGGGCTGAATTAAATGAAGCGGTATCCTGGACAGAGGAGTACTAGTTCCCAGTAAGGCCACATTCTAGAGAGTTGTATTTAGTTCTGGGTACCATGTTTTTTGGTTTTTTTTTTTGCAGGCAATGGGGGTTAAGTGACTTGCCCAGGGTCACACAGCTAGTAAGTGTCAAGTGTCTGAGGCTGGATTTGAACTCAGGTACTCCTGAATCCAGGGCAGGTGCTTTAACCACTGTGCCATCTAGCCGCCCCCTGGGTACCATATTTTAAGAGGAATATTGATTATTTGGTGGATGTTCCAGGCAAGGTGGAAAGGACAGTGAAAGGCCTCAAGTTTTTGCCTTATAAAGATGGGTAGAAGAAACCCAGGAAGTTTAGTGTAGAGAAGAGAAGATTTAACTGTTTTTGAGTGTGACCGGTTAGATGAGGACAAGTCTCTACTCCCCAGTGTTTAATGCAGCAAGCATTACATTTGGATAGGAGTGACACTTTCCATGAGTTGTAATCTGACTGATAGCAGCCAGGCTATGACTTCATATCCCTGTGAGACTCTCATGCCAGAGGCATGGGAGATGTCACAGTCAGGCTGTGGGAAAGGAAGAAGTGGAAGCTGAGCAATGTGAAAAAGATGGGGTTGTGGAAGGGCAAGAGAAAGCATGATGGGCACACAGGACGGCAGGCTCCTAGCCAAGCTTCAAGAAGAAACTGAGTCAATAGTTGTGAAAGATCTACCAGTGATGTATAGAGGCAACATGGGAGCTATAGCTGAAAGAATAATAACCAGATGCTATGTGTGTCTAGTGGCCAAAAGAGTAAATAGAAGCAGACAATTAGCCAGATCATAACCATGTATCATGAGGTAGACTGCCCAACTCTGTGCAGGAGGACCCAAGGCTACAGAATCTTTGCCTTGTTTTCCTCAGTTTGCAAAAAAGGAAACTGAAGGTTTTCTAGACTTTGCATGTCAAGCTTGAGGGGAATCACAGGGTTCTTATTTGAGGAATGGACGTGTAATAATGCTTCTATTGTTTTGAATTCACATTTCTGTTCCAAATAAACAGGGTTTTATTTGTTATTGTTTTTCCTGAGCATATGCTGTTGTTTGCTTGGGTTTCTTGTAACATGGTAATAACTGGATTGTTGGATCTGAGTTAACTTCGTACTAACAAGTTCTTACTCACTGATGAAGAAAGAGCACATTAAGCCAAAACAAGTGATTCACCAAAGCATTCCCCTATCAGTGTGAATCCAAGTCCTTGCAGTGCTATGGGGGAGGGAGGAGGGACCATGTATGATAGACTGAAGGAGGATAAGACTTGTTTTGCTTGGCCTGGGAGGCAAAGAGAATAACATGTATATGGACACAGGCAGATTCTATCTCCCCTAAAATTAGCATTATACACCTAATTTTCAAAGTAAAGTTTAGTGTTTAGTTTTTTAAATTATTCCATTAAATTCAAGTTTAGTTTGATGAATTAAAGCTCTTTTGATTCTGTATTCAATAAATGTTCACCTTTTAAAAAATGAAATAAATCAAGTTGTGTGTACCTATTGATTGTCAGCTATTACTATTGCTCTGTGAAATGTCTTTTTATTATTTGTTGTTGTTATTCTTGTTGTTGATGTTATCCTTTCTGGATCCCAGTATCTCCATCTGTAAAAGTGTTGGACAATATGGATTCTACAATTTACTAGCTTTAGCGGTCTATAACTGTATGAAATTTCAGTTTTTTGTGGATAATTTTATTGGAAACGCTAGTCAAGGTGCAATAGCTGCAGTCCCTGAAACCTGTTCCAAGCCAAAGTTATTAAGAATGTTGCCATCTCAAAACCCTTCAGGCAGGACATTCATAATTGATTATTAGTGTCTTAGAGTCAACTGTGATGAACCTGTGGTCAATAAATCTAAGCAAAGCCAACCCTGACCAACATGACTTCTAAGCCTGTGGTTAAAGAAACTGCCCCAGCTATATATTAAGTGTGCTACAAATGACCTCTAAGAAAATCAACTCTCTATAGCCTCTGTATACTTCTAGAGTCAAGGAGAGCAAAATTGAGAATACACTATAATTATGTTTACTCTCTTGCTTTCCCATGGAATAGATTAACAGTTTCAATAATGTATAATGTTTTACCTTTACTAAAGGTAAAATGACCTTACTGATTCTGTGTATGACCTTAGCCAAATCACATCTTCCCTGTGAGTTTCTTCATCTATAAAACGAGGGTGTTAGATTTTCCATTAAATAGCAATGCCTACTCTGGGCCACGTACAGTGCTAGGTGCTGAGGAGACAAACACAAAAAATAAAACCATCCACATTTACAAGGATTTTACATTCTAATGGGGAAAATGACAAGCATGTATGTGAGCATATATGAATAAATAAATAGTAAGAAAATATGTACTAATATGCCAATACTAGATGATTTCCAAGGTCCTTCCCATCTTTGACATTACATTCTGTTCTATGTTCTTAGGTCCCTGGCGTCAATACAACAAACATGAAGATAAGTAAACATAATGTGATTTGGGGAGGGAAACATTCCTACTGACTGGGTGGCTCAGAAAGAAGCTTCACCTAACTTGGCGCCACTTGAGCCAGTCTTTGAAAAAAGCTAAAGATTCTAAAAGGAAGTGGTGACAAGAAAGTATGTTTAAGATATGGAGCCTGTAAGGAGGCACAGTGATGGGTGATAGCTACCAAGTTCATAGAATAAATAGCTAGTTTACAAATTTCCTTAGACCAGAGGGTGAGTGAAGGGCAGTGTGGTCCAAGAAGTTTCAAAAGGCAAATTGCAGTCAGATCATGATGATGGAGAACTTTCAATTTCAAGATTAGGGGTTAGAATTTTATCCTAAAGGCAATCTAGATCTACTCAAGATCTTTGAGCAGAGAAGTGGCAAGGTTACACCTGTGCCTCAGGAAGATTACTTTTTTTAGTTATATGAAGGAAGGTTAGATTGGAGAGGAGAGAGACAGGAGGTAGACCAATTTGGAAGCTGGTGTCATATTTCAGGAAATAAGTGATGAATGCCTGAACAATGGTTATAGCCACGTGAGGGGAGAGGTAGTTTCCTTGGAAATCATTGACTGATTGAATGCAAGGAAGGAGAGAAAGAAGTAAAGTATTGGCCTGAAGTTATAAACCCAGGGGACTGGGTGGTGGTAGTAACATTAAAAAACATAGGGAAGAGGCAAGTATAGAGAAGTTAATGAGTTCCATTTTATACATATTGAGTCTATGATGCCTACATGACATACAAGCAGATGAGTCCAACAAGTAGCTCCTAATACAGAACCAGAGCTCAGGAGAGAAATGCAGGCCATTTATGGAGAGATTTGAGACTCATCTCTTCGAGATGACACCTGGACCCATGAAAACAGATGAGATCAAAAGAGAAAGGATATAGTGAGGAAAAAACACCCAGGATAGAGTCCTAGGGGACATTCTTATTAAATGATAGATATGCCTTTCCTGATTTCCCCCAATTAGTGCTTTCCTCCTTAAAATCAAACTGTATAATCTAGAAAAGGAGGCTGCAGAGAAGTTAAGAGGGTAGGAGGAGAATCAGGAGGGAGCAGTGTTACAGAAACCAAATGAGGACAGAATATACAAGAGAATACTCTATATTATAGGTTTTTTCAGTTGTGACATCATGTGGTTCTAAATATAGGAGCTACTAAAATGTATTTCAGCTTCAAAGACAGGTCAAATGGAAAAGAGAAGAGTTAGGAAGACAAAGTCGGAAAAAAAGAGATGTGGCATGATGCACCATCTTTCCCTTTAATTTGATAATTAGTTATCTACTTAGTATTGCTGTTACCTGGGCATCTAGGGGGCACAGTGGATGGAGCACTGGCCCTGAAGTTGGGAGTATCTGAGTTCAAATATCACCTCAGAGACACTTAATAGCTGTTTTACCCAGGACCCTGATTGCCTTAAGCATGGGGAGGGGTGCCACCTCCAGTCGTCCTGATGTATATCTTGCCACTGGTCCCAGATAGCTCTGGAGGAGACACCTTACACATCCCTCCCTGACTTAAATCCAGTTCACTCCAAGTCATGACATCACCCCCAATGTCATGATCCTCTTTGAGATCGAAGAAGAAACAACAACTGTTATTTACTTCCTTCAAACTGCATAGCATGAGGGAATGTCATGTGGTTTAGATGCCACAGGTTCTTGGCTCGAATTACAGTTCTGATGTTAATTTTTTTTTTTGAGGTCTTCTTTGCAAAAGCCAATTTAGTCTATGCAAGTGCTCTCAGGTTTATTGTTGTTCTTGTTGTTTCATCTTTGTTTCCATCTTGCAGAAGTCTGATGACCACTAGATGTCAGTGTGATTGAGTTTGGGCTTCAGGATTTAAGACCATCCTGTGATGGAATAGTTATCTGCCAATTTTCTGTTTGCAGGAAAATCAGCAAAGGTAGTTATAATGATACACAGATTCCACAACAGTCCTTTACATTGGGACATTCAGGGAAATCTGTTCATGGATAACAAAGTGGCAGCTGCACTTCTCCATTTTCAGGATTTATTTGGCATATATTATTTATTTAGGGTTGTCTCTTATAACAATAATAGTCACTTATAAAAGACAGCTTCCTTTAGCATTTGCAAATCACAGAATGTCCAACTGGTCTACCTTTAAAATTAGGAACCTTATTTAAAACGTAGCAGAAAACCCAATATAATAGTTGGCTTCTGTGTGAAGCATTACATACATTTTCTCATTTGAGCCTCATTGTGAACATCTCCATTTTACAGGTTAAGAAAATAAGATTTAGAATTATTAAGTAACTTTGGTCACATGGTTAGAAACTCCTAGAAGGAGGATTTGAACCCAGCTTTTCCTTCCTCTAGACACAATACCAGGTTGCCTCAGCAGACTTAGTCGAATAGCCTAGTGTTTTGTTTTGTTTTGTTTTCTAGTCCTGAATTTGCCACTGACTTGCTTGTATTATCCTGAACAAATCACTTCACTTGATCAGGCCACACACACACACACACACACACACACACACACACACACACACACACATATTCCTGTATTATCATAAACAGTCAGTCAATTCTCTAGCACTTCTTCTGATCTTCTCTCTCCTCCCTTGCCTCCTAAATTCCCCTATTCCAATGTAATGGGGGAGAGGGAAAGAAGTATTAAATAGGAGGGAGGAAGGAGACATGAAATAAGCAACACCCTTTCTCTGAAAAAGCTCTTCTAAACTTTCCTCCACTTCATTTCTGTTTCACAAAGAAACAGAAAAATTGTTGCATAGAGGACTAGATTGGAGTCAAAAGATCTGTATTCAAATTCTGGCTCTACTACTTATTAGATATGACTTTGGGCAAGTTGCTTAACTTCTGTGTAGCAATTGAAGAACCTCTTCATTCATGTCAAGACCGCAAAGAGCTACTGTAGGTTTGAAATATTCTATGGACTATTCACTATAAACCATAGCTAATAAGCCTTTACCAATATGTTTGCTAGTCTGCATGAAGACAAAAATAGTCCAAAGCAAAGACATTTATAAATTAGGTTAGTAAGAAAAATAGCAATAGGCCATTTCTCTGCTTATAACCATATCTGTACCTACCCTTCACCAAATCCAGGGCACCCCCCCAATATATCTATATCTATATCGATATCGATATCGATATACCATCAATGGGAAAAATAAATTCACATAGAAATCACATGTGAAGAGTAACATATGGAACATTTAGCCAGGCCACATGTATAAAGAGGCGTACATATCAGAACTCCATGTGTCTAGGGCACACAGGTGGAAGAATGACTCTTTTTAATGTCATAGAGTCACAATGCCTTTTGGTGATGTATTTATACTGTTATCTTTGCATAAGTAATTGCATCTATCAGCTCCTCCTATCCTCCAAAGGCCAAGCTATTTTTGGAACATTCAATAGTTGGCCAGCTACTTAAGAGTCAGAAAGCTGTTGTTTAACTCATTTCATCCTCCTTACAGGATCAACATCTCTGTTGATATCAGTTCTATGTTTAACTTAAGGTTAGAAAGTCCCCTTTAGCTCCCATAAGTTTGTCGTTGTTGTTGTTGTTGTTGTTTTGGCTGGGCAATGAGGGTTAAATGACTTGCCCAAGGTCACACAGATAGTGTCAAATGTCTGAGGTCAGATTTGAACTCAGGTCCTCCTGACTCCAGGACCAGTGCTTTATCTACTGTACCAACTAGCTGCCCCCTCCCATAAGTTCTTTTTTGTTTGTTTATTTTTTTGGTAGAGCAATGAGGTTTGAGTGACTTGCCCAGGGTCACACAGCTAGAATGTGTCATGTCTGAGGCTGCATTTGAACTCAGGTCCTCCTGAATCCAGGGCCAGTGTTTTATCCACTACGCCACCTAGCTGCCCCCCATAAGTTCTTGATTGCCAAACTGTATATATACCTCTCAAACATTTTAGGAACTACCTTCTAGCCAACTAACAAGGACTGTCTGAATCTGAAGCAAAATAGTTTTCTTCCTCACTACCCCACCTTCCCCAAATCCTTCGGGTCTTGCTATGCAAATGAACAAGAGCTAGCATGAAAGCTAAACTGAGAGGGCAAAATTACTATCTTCTTCCTAGCCCACATTCTTGCCTTTGTTATTTATCTATGTCCAGCAACAAGCCTCCTAGGCCTTGAGACACAAAACAAATCAGACTCTCATTTCCTCATGTATAAAATGTTGTAGGGAAAGTGTTCTATAAATCCTTAAGCTCTAAAGAAATCTGGCTTGTTATTTTTATAATAGAGTTTTAAGCATTCTATCTTCCTCCAGCTGATAGGAAGTTGTACTAGCGAGGATAGTTAAGACCCTAGAGCATTTTCCTAACACAGTGCTCTAGCTCCCAGGTTTCTATGCATGGCTCTGAGCCCAATAGCTCTGTTGCCAGATTTTCAAAGACCTTTAAATCCAGAAGCCCGGAGGAGTCAGGGTGGGGAAGGGGTCTCAGAGCAGATTGAACAGTCCCTTTCAGATTCAGGCAATTTTCAAGAATGTTTAAGCAGACCATAATGAGGTTTTTAGAAACTCATTTACTAGGAGTGTAAGACCAGGCACTAACTTCTTTATGTAACACCCAGGGAGGGCCTGGTTGAGCCTCTGTCAGGAAGACCAGAGTAGCTTTTCCGCTTCAGATGGGTTTGGACCATATGCTCTCTGAGATCCCTTCCAAGTCTGACACTGTAATTCAGAAGCAGCAAAGGGGAATTGACAGTCACATTTCTTTCTTAGACCCTCACAGGAGGGGAAAAAAAGTTTTAATGATGCATTTTTTTACTTTAAAAATTTTATTTTCACATCTTGTATGTTTGTAGTAAACCTGATCCCAAGAGTCCTTTCAGGTCTCGCCTTCAAAGAGATTGCTTAACTACTATAGTATCCTTTGGTTAAAATTTATCCTAACCAGAAGAAAGGATAATATTCTCCATTTTCTTATTATTGACTTCTAGGTTTGTATCCAAATCCTGAGAATCGAATCTCTAAAATTGAATGTATTTTCTTTTCTGCTATCAAACAGGATTGATTTAACAAAATCATTAATCATTAAACACCTACTGTATACAAAGCAGTAGGCTCAGCCAAAGGGAAAAAACAAAATTTAGATAAGAGTTGGTTTCTGCCCTCATGGAGTATATGGTGTAGTAGAGGGATGATGTCCAAATACAGATAGATAGTATAGTTATTACATATGTAAAAGTCAGCAGGACTATGGAACAAAGGTGCCCTCTTTCAATAAGGGGATCTAGTTCTAATCTCATTTAGCTAGGTAGCACAGAAGATACAGTTCTGGGCCTGGATTCAGGAAGACCTAAGTTCAAATACAGCTTCAGACATGTAGCTGTCTGACCCTAGGCAAATCACTTAACTTCTGTCTACCTCTGTTTCCCTCAATGTTAAAACAGAAGTAGTAATACCATCTACCTCTCAAGGCTGTTGTGAGGATAAAATGAGTTAATGCTTGTAAATCATTTGGCACAGTGTCTGGCATAGAATAGGCCTTATATGCTTATTTCCTTCCTTCATGATGACCTGGTTCAATCTTGCCTGTGTTGTTGCTCAGTTGTGTTTGACTCTGCATAACCTCATTTGGGGTTTTCTTGCTCCTATTGATACTTTTAAAATATTACTAAAACTGGGGCAGCTAGGTGGCGCAGTGGCTAGAGCACAGGCCCTGGAGTCAGGAGGACCTGAGTTCAAATCCAGCCTCAAAAACTTGACACTTACTAGCTGTGTGACCCTGGGCAAGTCACTTAACCCTCATTGCCCTCCCCCCCAAAAAAGGTATCAATAAACATTTAAAAAATAATAAAAAGTCATTATAAAAGCCTTGATAACAGGCTTTTACAGTAGTAATAATGATGAATCAAAAATACTGTCAACGCTGGGTAATGAAGCTTGGTCTCCATGTGGTGTGCCAACTGGGTCACTCATCCAACTACTCCTCAGTATCTTTTTCTGGCTCAACATCCTTCTCTTCTCCCTCTATGCTAATTCTCCCTTGGTAACTTCATCCTGCCAATATGCAGAAAAGAGAATGGGACTGAAAATATTGATCTAGAAATCATGCTTCAGTCCCAGGCTCTTCTCTGTGCTTTATTCTCTCCTTAAAACCTGCCTATTGGACATTTTGAACTGGATGGCCTAGAGGTATCTCAAACTCAACTCATCCAAAATCTAATTCATTATCTCATATACCCTCCTTTCTTCCAAGCTTCCTTATTTAAATAATCCTTCTAGTCTCCCAGGTTCATAACTTCAGTATTATACTTGACTCCTCACTCTTCCTCACCCCATATAGCCAACCAATTGCTAAGTCGTTCCATTTTTACCTTCAAAACATCTCCTGCATCCAACTCCCCTCTCCTTTGACACAGGTATCACGTTAGTTCAGACCTTCATCGCCTCTCACTCAAATTTTTGCAAAGGCTTTCTATGCCTTCTTTCTTCTGGTCTCACTCTACTCCAATCCATCCTCCAGGCTGCTGCCAGTATGTTTTCCCTTAAGCACAGATCGTGTGACTCCCCTATTCAATCAATTCTAGGGATTTCCAAATGACTCTAGGAGCAAATAAAAAGTCCTCCATTTAAAAAAAAAAAAGAAAGAAAGGAAAAGGGAGCAGCTAGGTGGTGCAGTGGATAGAGCACCGGCCCTGGAGTCAGGAGGACCTGAGTTCAAATCCGACCTCAGACACTTAACACTTACTAGCTGTGTGACCCTGGGCAAGTCACTTAACCCCAATTGCCTCACCAAAAAAAAAAAAAAGTCCTCCATTTAGCTTTTAAAGCCCTGTATATCCTGGCCCCCATCTATCTTTTTAAGCACATTGGATAGCTCTCTCAAATTGGGCAATCCTATTCCTCACACCCAACACTTACTTCATTTCTCATCTCCCTCCCTTTGCATTTTCTTCCTTACCTCCCCTTCATAAAATCCCTCTTTTCCTTTAAGTAGAGTTCAAGCATCATATTCTTCATGAAACCTTTCCTGACTCCCCCAACCTCTACAACCCTCCCCCAACTATCTTGTATTTAATTACTTTGTATATATTTGTATTTATTCACTTTGCTTGTGCTATATCTTTATATAAACATACAGTTTGTTGTTCTTCAATCGTTTGTGACCCCATCTGAGCTTTTCTTAGCAAAGATACCAAAGTGGTTTGCTGTTTCCATCTCCAGCTCATTTTACAGATGAGGAAACTGAGGCAAACAGATTTAAGTGACTAGCCATGGGTCACATAGCTTATTAAGTGTCTGAGGCCAGATTTGATCTCAGATCTTCCTGACTCCAGGCCTCTCACTCTATTCAATGTACCATCTTGCTCCCCTAAATGTACATACACATACATAATATGTACCAGTTATAAGAACATAGGATCCTTTTTGGTAGATATTATTTCTTTATTTGTACTTGCATCTTCAGTACTTAGCTCATACTTGGCATTTAGTATGTGCTTGTTGATTGATTGATTAATTGATTGATGGATTCATTCATTCATTCATTAATATTTTCATCTTGCCACTGGATAGTGCCCAGGGTCATGGCCTGATGGATTGTAAGGGTGCTCACATTGATTGTCACAATAGTTGAAAGGCATGGCCATTCCCCTTCTATTTCTGATGTGCAGAGACACAGAACTGAGCCTGTTAAGCAAGAAGAGGGTAGGACTGGTCTTGCAGAAATTCCTTCTCTTTCACTAAGGATAGGATAGGTAGTCAGTGGTCTTGGATGGATATAATATAGCTTTGCTCAGAGGCACTGAACAAGACTAGCTGATCTCCTGTGATTTTTCTAAGATCCAGCTTTGTTTACTTTTATTGAAAACCATTCTTTAAAACACTCTTGACTGCTTAATGTACTGTCTGACTGCTGTCCTGCGTGAGGCTGGAATCTCATAGTGAATTAAGGTTTTGTCTATCCTTTGGGTACAACAGAACCAAAGAGAACAGTTGAGATTAATATGGGATCAGAGTGGGAAAGGGGATTTGTTGCTTTCTGAGCTGCATTCAGGATTCACTCCTCAAACTGCTCTATGGCTTCCAGACAGAGGAAAAAAGTGTCAAAATTGGTTTTTTTGTAGCAACTAAGTTTTCCATGTGTTTATCTGTGAGATGAAGTAGTAACTGCCTTAGGAGAAAGAATTCTCAGAACTGGAGTTTTTTCTTGAAGACAATTAGAGATGAAGGGATGCTTTTTAACTTGATAAAGAGGATCTTTATCAGCTACCTGAGCCAGCTGTCAAAGACAAGGGGTACCTTTCTGTTCATTTACTGAGAAAACAGGGAAGGCCTCTAAGATTGCTTTTCTTACAGAGGAGGAGGTGGCCACCCACTGGAAACAGATTATTAAGTCACTGGAAATGACTTTTCTTCATCTGTTATTTTATATTACTTAATACTCATCACATTCACCTGCCATATCTTTTAATTTGTATTATATTTAAATATTTATGTTTTATCTAAGAGGCAGCTAGGTGACTCAATGGACAGAGTACCGGACCTAAAGTCAGGAAGATCTAAATTCAAATCCAGCCTCAAGACACTTAGCTGTGTGACCCTAGACAAATCACTTCACCTCTGTTTGCCTTACTCCATTGGAGAAGTAATAGCAAACCATTCCAGTATCTTTGTCCTCATGGACAGTATTGGCTTGATATGATCTACAGGGTCATAAAGAGTAAGAAATTACTGAATGACTGAAAAACAACATGTTCTATCTGTACAGCTAGGTGGCATGATGAATAGAGTGATGGGCCTGAAGTCAAGAAGACATCTTCTTGAGTTCAAACCTGTCCTCAAATACTTACTAGCTATGTGATCCAGGGCAAGTCGCTTCACCTTGTTTGCCTCCATTCCTTATCTGTAAAATGAGCTGGAGAAGGAAGTGGCAAACCAGTTCAGTGTCTTTACCAAGAACACCCTACATGGGGTTACAAAGAGTCAGACATGACACCTGCACCACCAGCACCACTACTACCACCACTACTACCACCGCTACCACTTTTATCTCCCTAATAAACTAGAAACTCCATGACAAGTAGAGACTGTGTCTTAATTATACTTAGATCTTTTCCAGTGCTCTGACATAGTGATCTCTACCCTACAGACACATTAAAAGTATACAGGACACTTCATAAATGTTTATTAAATGTTGAACACTGAGGCTCAAGTGAGTCCCACTATTTGAGTTCCCACTAAGTCTTCTTTTCTCCAAGGCAAAAAAAAACAAACAAACCACAGTTCCTTTGAATGGCCCTCATATGATATAATCTGAAGGCCCTTTACCATTGTATTTGCCTAACCTAGGACAATCTCTGGATTATCAATGTCCTTCATAACATGAAATACCGAGAACATAACATAGTAACCTAGAGGTGGCCCAAAGAAGATAATCACAGGATTATCACCACCCCCCCATCCTGGACACTGTGACTCCTTTAATGAAACCCTGGGGCTCCTCAGTTGTTTTGGTACCATATCACACTGTTAACTCATATTGAGATACTGTGTTAAAGAACTCTGAACTTGCCCTTTCTGAACATAATCTTGCATCATGCAATTTCTCCTTATGCCTTATAACTACTAAACATATTCTTCATCCCCACTTCAACTCTCCACTCTTCAGTTCCTTCCCAGGTCTTCACCCTTGCTCTCCTCCCTTGCTAATCTTGACTCCTTAGAGAACCATTTCATCTCTACACTATTTTTCCATGATAAGCACAAGATTGGTAGTCAAAACACTTAGGTTCAAATCTTTACTCTGGCAATTACTGTGTTTGTTTCAGGCATGGAAAGGGAAGGAGTCAAACTGACTTCTTGGTTAATGATTGACCAGGGGAAAGCTCTTTGGCTTTGAAGTAACCCATCTATAAATAAGGATATAGATCATTTAACTACCACCCTTTCCACCACTCAGGTTTAAAGCTAAGAGGTGGACAGACAACTGCTTTACACAATTTGCAATTCTGACTCCTGTTAACATTAAGGAACGTTAAGGAACACAGAGAAAGGACAAAGGGATTTTGTTCCAGGACTTTTGCTCTGAGTTTTATGTCTATGAATATTTGGAAACTTTTATTCATTGTGATAGAAAGAATCTCTTTGAGGGGAAGGTCCTTAGTTTAGTTTCTTAGTCTAAGGCAGTGGTTCCAATATACACATAAGGCAATATCTATTTCCACAAATATATTGAACCACTTATTGATTTTCCAGTTTATTCAGATGGAGGCAGTAGATGGAGTAGAGAGAGCTGTGGCTATGGAAATATGATCCTTGGGCAATTTGCTTTACTTCCCCAGCCCTCTGTTGGTTCATCTGGTGGTGATGGTGGTCCTTCATTTTCGAAGATGAAAGTAGGAGTTAGAAAAGAAGACTTCTGAGGTCCAATGAACTCTAATTCTAGATTTCATAAAATAATCAGGCCCTACTTGAAGTCACCAATTGATAGAGTATCCAGTTCAATCAGTATTACCAACTTGATGGGTACCAGGCAGTCAAAATGAACTTCAATGGATCACTGATTAAGAGAGTTGGAAAGGTGTCCAGGGGACTTCTCATTGAACCTATTCAGAGGTAGAAATCCTCTCTGCAACAGCCCTAAGAAATAGTCATTCATTTTTAACGTGAGAGTTCACTACCTACTAAGGGATACCATACAATTGCTTCCAAGCTCCAATCACCACTGTCTAAGTGTATAAGTCCTTTAACAAGTATCACAGAGATGAGTGCCAAACAGACTAGTTTTTGAACTGAACCCCTGTACAGCCTACGAAGAAGACAAAGTCTGTCTTCAGCATTTATCTCAATACTGGAGATCACACATCCCACAGCTGATGTCCCTCCTCCAATAATATAAGCAAAGCCTTCATTTGAATACAAATGTAGTAATCTGTAGCTTTAATCAGGAGCTATATTCCACAAGGGATGATTTCAATTATACCGCATCTTCCTCTTGGTTAGAAACCATGACTGATACTGGTACCATTTCATACAGGCTCCAAATAACCAAATAAATTAATGAAATAACAGAAAGAAGAAGCTAAAAGTAACCAGGCATCTCCCTCACATCTGTCAGCTTTACCTACGACTCTTTTCAATTCAATTAATCAAAATTCATTGAGCAACAAGTCTTTGAAGAGTCTTGTTTCATGGATATTTAATTTTTTGGCTTAATTACTTATGAACACAAACTTTGCAAAATCAAATTCTTTCTCCTTTGACCCAGCCATCACCATAGTCGGCTTGTGCAACAAGGATAAAGACAGAAAGAAAAAGTTCCACATATAATAAAGTATTAGCAGGACTCTTTGTGCTGGCAAAAAAGGGGAGGGGGGACAAAATGGATGATCATTGATTATGAAGTGGCTAAATAAATTGTGGAATTCCACTGTTCTCAAAGGTACAAATGGATCTGTTAACATAGTGTGCTTTCCTTTAAAAGACTATTTGTTTTAATCAGCCAATAAGCACTTATTAAACAATAGTTGAGACTTTTTTTCCAGAGCAATGAAGGTTAAGTGACTTGCTTAGGGTCACACAGCTAGTAAGGCTCAAGTGTCTGAGGCCCGATTTGAACTCATATCCTTCTGAATCCAGGGCCGGCGCTTTATCCACTGTACCACCTAGCTGCCCCACACTTACTAAACAATAAAAATGTGCCAGGCACTGTGCTAATCACTAAAGATACAAAAAAAAAGGGAAAGGAAAAGAAATAGTCCCTTCTCTTAAAGACCTCACAGTCAAATGAGAGAGACAAAATAAAAACTTGATATAAACAAGATATATACAGGATAAATTTAAAATAATTAACAGAAAGAAGGCCCTAGCATTAATGGAGATGGGGAAAGGCTTCTTGAAGAATGCAGGATTTAACTGGGATTTGAAGGAAGCCAGGGAATTGAGGAAAACTAATAGGTAGAGATGAGGAGGGAAAGAATTCCATGTATGGGAGATAGACAGTGTAAATTTTCAGAGTTAGGAGATAAGAGTGTCATGTTCAAAGAAGAGAGCAAGGAGGCCAGTGTCACTGAAGTGCAGAGTACATGGTTGGAGTGAGGTATAATAAGACTGGACAAGTAGGAGAGGGCCAAGTTATGAAGGGCTTTAAATGCCAAACAGAGGATTTTATATTTGATCCTGAAGATAATAGGGAGTCACTGGAGTTGATTGAATAGGGGGGTGACATAGTTGAACTTGCATTTTAGGAAGATCAATTGACAGCTGAGTGTAGAATGGATTGGAGGAGGAAGACATTTGAGGCAGGGAAACTAACCAATGGGCTATTGCAATAATCCAAGGGTGAGGTGATGAGGGTTTGTACTAGGATTGTGTCAGAGGAAATAAGGAGGGATAACAAGAAATTTTATGAAGGCAAAATTGACAGGTCTTGGCAATAGCTGGGATATAGGGGTGAGAAAGTAAAAGGTTGAGGACATCATGGGGTGTGTCTGAATGACTAAGAGAATTCTGGTGTCCTCAATAGTAATAGGGAAGTTAGGAAGAGGAGCAGGTTTGGGGAAAAGACTGTCTTCCGAAAGGGTGTCTCCCATCCATACATCAACATTAATCAGGATTCCTTGAATGATATGACATATAACTTTGTTGCTCTGATTATTAAAATTAGATGAGGCATAAAATGGAGTGATATATGCTTGTCAAAGATGTCTACCACTGTCATGAAGAAGACCCATGTGATCTTGGGCAAGTCACTTAATTTTTATGGGCCTCAGCGTCCTCTTCTGTAAAATGGGTCCCTAGGCATCCAGAGGCAAAAAAAGTATGGCCACTCCATAGTTCATCTACTTACCAATTGTTTTTTTAACCATAAACAAATGGATAATTTCCATTGTTATTATTTCTTCTTTCTGGGCTATACTTAATGTTGTCCATAGCATCCAGATTTACTTTCTCCTTCTCCCTCCATTTTCAGTTTACAGCTCTCTTGATTAGTTAGCTTGGCAAATATCCAACCAAATATGTCATTTGTAATTCTCATGAGATATCAAGATCTCATAAATTTTATATCAAGCTGCAGTCTAAAGAGTTGAATCCTGTTTTCCCATCCCACACCATAGGCAGGAGTTCACTTCCCAAACCTTCTCATCTCTTCTAAAGACTGACCTTTAAGCTGGAAGAAATAATTTTTTAAAACCCTACCATACACAACCCCAATCCTTTTGCTTCCTACCCAGGATTTCATTATCACTGTAGATATTATTCATCCCTCCATAAAGTGGTGTAGGGAGAAGCTAGGAATATCCAAGGATGATGGGATAACAGATGGATGGTTGAAAGGGACATTAGAGGCCGTCTAGTCTGACCCCCTCATTTTACAGGTGAAGAAGCTGAGGTCCAGGGAGATCAAATGCCCAAGGTTGCACAGGTAAATGTCATATATAGGAAATAAACCTAAGTAGTGAATCTCCTGGGAAGATAAGATTGTAGAGGTGGGAGAGATTCCCCTTCTGCTATGCTCTCTCTTCCTGACTCTTCCCTTCATGACCCTTGTTACAATTTTTTAAAAAATGTAAAGATCACAAGTTTTTAACCTGTGGTCCATAGACCCCCAAGTTATTTGTGGGTACCTTTTAGGGGGTCCATTATCTTGGATGGGAAAAAATTCCTTTTTTTTTGATCACTGAATTCTAAGGGGATTTAGCATTTTCTTCAATTATTAAAAAACATTATCTTTAAAAGGGATCTGTCAGCTTCTCCAGACTTCCTAAGGGGCCCATGATACATGCCCAAAAAAGGAGGTTAAGAACTATTGGCATAGATGATTGAAGCAAGAGAAGGTAACAGAGGCTGAATTTCAAAGAATGGCACAGTGCTATAAGAATACTGTCAGGAGTCCTAAAGCCCAGAATAAGCTGAGGCTGCTGGTGAATTCCAAGACAACAAAAAGGTCTTATATAACTACTTTGGAAAAAAAGAAGAGGCTAACTGGACTGGGACACTTCTCTGGATAGATTGGATGATGATAACAGGAGACAGAGAGAAAATCTAAATATTCGATTCTTTATTTGCTTCTTTTCTCTGTATATAAGAATGATCTTTGGACTGGAATAGACAGAATAATAATGGTTAATGTAGGAGGTTGAAACCCACGTTAAGTAAAAAACAGTAGGAGAGCCCTTAGCTGCCTTTGATGAATTCAAGTCACCAGGACCAACCTCTACTCTCTTCTGTTACCTATCCAGTGCCCTTAGAGACCCAGCTCAACTCTGCACTGTCCTCTCTTCTTGAATCTCAAACCTGCAAATATGATCAAATCAAATCAAATGAGATAATATTTGTAGAGCACTTAGCACAGTTCATGTAACATACCAGGTCCTACATAAATGCTTATTTGATTTCCCCTTTCTATTTCCACTTGCCCTGTGGTCTAGCTTGCCTGGCCAAGCCTCAGCCCTAGATTACTCTCACCATCTTCTATATTTGTTCCTTATCACATACTGCAGAATAAAGCTGGAGAAAATAATGAAATTGTGCTGACTGGAACCACTACGGATGTGAAATCTCAACTGGGCCCTCACTGCAGTAAGGCAATCCTTTTACCTCTCCCTAATTAACTTGCTATTCCAGTCACTAGGGCTACTTTTCCAAATCTTTTCATCTCTCCTTAAATCTTCCATAGCTCCCCTCCCCATACCATTTCAGCTGAAAACATTGCCTCCTATTTCACAGAAATAATTGAGGCAATTTATCAAGAGCTTCCTCTCATCCCCCCCTTTTTCATCTCACAGCTCCCACGTGCCTCCTGAAACTGTTTCCATCTTCACCCCATCTCACATAATGAGGTGGTCCTTGTCTTTGTCAAGGCAAAGTGCTCTACATGCACATCATTCCATTCCTTCCTGTCTTTTCCAGAAGATTGTCACCATCATAATCCTTAGTCTCTCAATTATCTTCAATCCATCTTTGTCTACTGGCTGCTTTCCTGCTGCCTATGGTCATACTCACATGTCTACGGTCTCTCTCATTCTCAAAAATCCTCTCTTTATCCATCCATTCCTTTTAGCTATCAGACCATATCTTTCCTCTGTTCCATGGCCAAACTTCTTGAGAAGTCACTCTACAATCAGCCCCCCTCTTTTCTTCTCACTTCCTCCTGAACACTCTACAATCTGGCTTATGACTTAAACATTCAACCCAAACTATTCTCTCCAAATTTACTAATGTTACATTAACTGCCAAACCTGACGACCTTTTCTAATTTCTCACCTTTATTAACCTCTACGCAGCCTTTGACACTATCAATCATCCTCTTCTCCTTGACACTGTCTTCTGTCTAGGCTTTCTCCTGGTTCTTATTTCATCTCTCTGGCCACTCTTCAATCTCCTTTGCTGAATCTTCAACCACATCATACCTGCTAACCACCAATATCCCACAGGGATCTATGCTGGTGCCTCTTCTCTTCTCCCCCTATACTATTCTACTTGTTGATATTTTGAGCTCCTGTAAGTTGAATTATCTTTTTTGCTAATGATTCTACTTGCCCAGTTCTAACCTCTCTGCTGACCTCCAGTCTTGCAACTTCCCCTGCTTATTGGACATCTTGAATTGGGTATCCCATAGACACCTTAAACTTAAAATGTCCAAATTTGAACTCATATTTTTTCCCAAAACTTTCCCCTCTTCCTAACTTCCCTATTACTGTTGAGGGTACTACCATATTCCCAGAGACCTAGACTTGCAACTGCAGTGTCATCCTAGACTCCTCTCTTCCTCTTCGTCTTCCTCTCTCTCTCTTTCTCTCTCTCTCTCTCTCTCTCTCTCTCTCTCTCTCTCTCTCTCTCTCTCTCTCTCTCTCTCTCTCTCTCTCTCTCTCTCTCTCTTTCCCATCTCCAATCTGTTGTCACGGCCTTTCAGTTTTTCCTTTGTAACATCCCTTGTGAATATGTATTCCCTTCTGTTCTCTGACACTGCCACTACTCACTATCAGCTCACACCTGAACTATTACAAGAGCCTGTTGGTTGATCTCCCTGCCACAAGGATCTCTTTAGTCTATCTTCTACTCTCCTGCCAAAGCAATCTTCCAAAGGTACAGGCTCAATCTGTCCTTTCAAACTTCAGTGGCTCCCTATCACTTCCAGGACCAAATAGAAAATCTTCTGTTTGGTGTTCAAATTTCTTCCTAACTTGCCTCTCCACCTTTCCAATTTTCTGATACCTTGTACCCCTCCCTGTACTCCCTGGCTTCTTTGCTGTTTCTTACACAAGACACTCTGACTACCAACTCAGAGCATTTTTACTGAATATCACCCATGTTTTGAGATGCTCTTCTTCCTCTGCCTCCTGCCTTTCCTGGCTTCCTTCAGATTCTGCTTAAATATAATCTTCTACAGGAAGCCTTTTCCAATTGCCATTAATTCTCATGCTTTCCACTCTTTTAATTATCTCCAATTTATCCTATATATAGAGTGTTTATATAGAGTTGCTTGCATGTTATCTCCCCATTAAACTAAATTCCTTGAGATCAGGGCCTTTATTTGTATCCCCAGTCATTAGCATCATGCCTAGCACATAGTATATACTCAATAAGTATTTGCTGAGTGACTCTCTTTGCAGACAAGATGAAGAAATATAGGATATATAACTGCATAATTAGAGCAATTAAGAAGTGGTTAAATGATTGGACTCATAAAATTTTTTCTGATTTTTATGTTTGTGGGGCAATGAGGGTTAAGTGACTTGCCCAGAGTCACACAGCTAGTAACCATCAAGTGTCTGGGGCTGGATTTGAACTCAGATCCTCCTGAATCCAAGGCCAGTGCTTTATCCACTGTGCCACCTAGCTGCCTCCAGGACTCAGAAAATTAATGACCTGACTTCAGCTTAAAAGGAGCTCTCTATGGAAGTGATTTGTCCTTGGTATTTATGCTCCTTAATATTTTTCTCAATTTCTCAGATAAATATGTTGTTCAATTGTAACCAACTCTTTATGACCCCATGGATGGTAGGTAGCACACCAGACACTTCTATGCTCCACCATCTCCTGAATCTGTCCAAGCTCATGTTCATTGCTTCCATGATACTTGCTATCCATCTCATCCTCTGCCAGCCCTTTCTCCTTTTGCTTTCAATCTTTCCCAACATCAGGATCTTTTTCAATGAGTCCTGTCTTCTCAATATGTGGCCAAAGTATATACCCTTCAGCTTCAGTATTTAACTTTCTAGTGAACAGTCTGAGTTAATTTCTTAAAGTATTAACTAATTTGATCTCTTTGCTGTCCAGGGGATTTTTCCAAAGTCTTCTCGAGCACAACTTAAAAGCATCAGTTCTGCAGTGGGTTAGCTTTCCTTATAGTCCAAATCTCACAGCCATACATTGTTACTGGAAAACCTATAACTTGGCTATATGGACCTTTGTTGGCAAGACAATGCCTCTGTTTTGTTTTGTTTTGTTTTTTTAGTATACTGTCCATATTTGTCATAGCTTTCATTCTGAGAAGCAAATGTCTTTTAATTTCATAGCTGTAGTTACTGTCTGCAGTGATCTTTGAACCCAAGAATATAAAATCTGACACTGCTTCTCTTTCTTCTTTCTCTACTTGCCAAGAAGTGATGGGACCAGTTTCCAAGATCTTGCGGTTATTTTGTTCTATTTTGAGCTTCGAGACATCTTTTACACTCTCTTCTTTCACCTTCATCAAGAGATTCCTTAATGCTTCTTCACTTTCTGCCATTGGAGTTGTATCAACTGCATTACTGATATTTTTCCCAGAAAAATTAATTCTGTTGATTCATCCAGCCTTTTGCATTTTGCATGATTTATTCTGCATATAAGTTGAACTAATCAGGTGTCAATATATAGCCTTGTCATGCTCTCTTCCCAGTCTTTTTTTTTTTTTTTTTTTGCAGGGCAATGAGGGTTAAGTGACTTGCCCAGGGTCACACAGCTAGTAAGTGTCAGGTGTCTGAGGCCAGATTTGAACTCAGGTCCTCCTGAATCCAGGGCCAGTGCTTTATCCACTGCTCCAACTACCTACCCCTTCCCTTCCCAGTCTTAAACCAATCAGTTGTTCCATGTTTGGTTCTAATATTGCTTCTTGGCCTACATATAGGTTCTTTAGGAGACAAGTAAGATGACACTCCCATCTCTTTAAGGACTTGCCATATTTTGTTCTGATCCACACAGTCAAAGGCTTTAGTGTAATCAATGAAGCAGAAGGAGATGTTTTTTCAGGAACTCTCTTGCTTTCTCCATAATCCAGTGAATTTTGGTAATTTGGTCTCTAATTCCTCTGCCTCTTTGAAAACCAACCTGCTTTTCTGTTAATTCTTGGTTCATATATTGCTGAAAACTAGCTTGCAGGATGTAAAGCAAAACCTTGCTGGATGCAAAATGAAAACAATAGTTTCATAATTTTAACATTCTTTAGCATTGCCCTTCTTTAGGGTTGGGACACAGACTGATCTTTTTCAATCCAGTGACCACTGTTAAGTTTCCCAAATTTGCTGCCATCTTCAGTGCAGCACTTTAACAACATCATCCTTTAGGATTTTAAACACCTCAGCTGGAGATCTGTTATCTCCACTAGCCTTATTGTCAGCAATGCTTCCTAAGGCCCAGTTGACTTCATTCTCCAGGATATGTGGCTCTGGGTCAGTAATCACACTATCATGGTTATATGTGATATTAAGATCTTTCTTGTATACTCCTGTATATTCTTGCCATTTCTTCTAAATCTCTTCTACTTCTCCTCTGTCCCTATCAGGTTTTGTTTTTTTTATCATATCCACTTCTGCATGAAACATTCCTTTGATAGCCCCAATTTTCTTGAAGATATCTGTCTGCCACTGTATTGTTTTCTTCTCTTTCTTTGCATTGCTTACTTAAGAAAACCTGGGCAGCTAGATGGCACAGTGGTTAAAGTACCGGCCCTGGATTCAGGAGGACCTGAGTTCAAATCTGGCCTCAGACACCTGACACTTACTAGCTGTGTGACCCTGGGCAAGTCACTTAACCCTCATTGCCTGCAAAAAAATAGTTACAAAAAAAGAAAACCTTATCTTTCCTTGTTATTCTCTGTAATTCTGCATTTGGTTAGGTATATCTTTCCTTTTCTCCTTTCCCTTTCCCTTTCCTTCCTTTATTCATGTTGCTTTCTTTCTCTTCTTTTTCTTTTGAATGTTTTTTGTTGCTGCCTCCTGTATACTATTATGAACCTCTGTCCATAGGTTTTCAGGAAGTCTATCTACCAGATCTAATCCCTTGAATCTATTAACTATTTCCACTTCATATTCATATGAGATGTTATTTATGTTATACCTGTCTAGTCTCATGATTTTCCCTACTTTCTTCAACTTAAGTATTCATTTTACAATAAGAAGCTCATGATCTGAGCCATAGTCACCTCCAGGTCATGTCTTAGGTGACTGTATAGAGCTTCTCCACCTTTGGCTACAAAGTATATACTCAATCTGATTCCAGCATTGACCATCGGTAATGTCTATGCATAGCATTGCCTTTCGGATTGCTGAAAAAGAGTGTTTGCTATGACCAGTAAGTTATCTGGACAAAACTCTATTAGTCTCTGCACTGCTTCATTTTGTACTCCAAGGCCAAACTTGCCTGTTACTCCAATTATGTTTTTATTTCCTTCTTTAGCATTGTAATCTTCTATCATGAACGTGACATCTTTTTTTGGAGGGGGCGTTATTTCTAGAAAATGTTATAGGCTTTCATAGAACTAAACACATCTGGCTTCTTCAGCATCAGTGGTTAGAGCATAAACATATTATTGTGATATTGAATGGTTTGTCTTGGATTTGAATAGATATCATTCAAGCACTTTTGAGATTATACCCCAATACTGTTTTTCTCACCCTTTCTGTTGACTGAGGGCTACTCCATTTCTTCTAAGGAATTCTTGCCCACAGTAGTATATATAATGATCACTTGAATTAAATTCACACATTTTGATCCATTTGAGTTCACTGACACCCAAGATGTTGATGTTCAATTTTTCCATCTTGTGTTTGATCACATCCGAGTTACCTTAATTCATAGGACTTGCATTTCAGGTTCAAATAACGGTATTTATAGCATACTCATGCAATGTGCAGATGACGCAAAGCTGAAAGGGATGTCTAACACTGGACAACAGAGTCAGGATCCAAAAATATCTCAATAGGCTAGGAGGTTAGGCAGACTAAAATGAGATGAAATTTAATAAAGATTAATTGTCCTGTGAAATAATTTTTTTAAAAGATAAAGTTCTCCACTTGTGTAGTAGGAGCTTGGGTCGGCTCCTGAGGCTATTGCTGCTATTGAGAGTACAACATCTTTGATTCATACATACCTGGTGCTTTGCCAGCCTAATGGTTTGAATAATAGAAAGACTGGCCTAGGCCAAAGAAGGCTATCAGAAATATTTTCCTTAGCTGGAAATGCCCTAGAGCACTTCTTTCCGTTCCTGACCATAGGCAGGGAACAGTATTTTAAGTCTTGTTCATTCCCATATCTTTATACTTTGTATTTTTTCTCTTAAATTAATATTTATCATTTATTTATTTATTTATAACATTCTTTTCTTTTGAAATTTTGAGTTCCAGATTTTCTCCCTCCTAGGCTTCCCTACCCATTGAGAAGGCAAACACTATGATATTAATTATACATGTGAAATCATGCAAAACATATTTCCATATTAGCCATATTGTAAAAGAAAGAAAGGAAAGAAAGAAGGTAGGAAGGAAAGAAGGAGGAAGAGAGGGAGGGAAGGAAATAAAAATTAAGACTGGAAAATTATCAATAGAAGGAAGTTCCCATGAAAAAAATCTAGAAATTTTAGTGTCCAACATGAGTGAACAGTGTGACTATGGCAGACAAAAAATTCTAACTTAAGTTGTATTAAGAGTCTTAATGTGTAGAGTGAAGGAGATCATAATATCACTGCACTAAGACTGGGTTAGACCACAACTGGAAGTACTGTGTTCTTTGCTGGGTACCACATTTCAGGAGGGACATGCCCAGCTGGGCATGTTGTAGAGGATTCTCATTCAAATATGGTGCCTGAGGTTCCCTTCATCTGAGTATCTTTGACGCTATGAATTTATTATTGTTCTAGACTAGCCTGAACCTTTTGTAATGAACATTCTCCTGCCTTATAGTTTGGCAGACCCAGTGCTTGTGGATTTCTGCCATGAGTTCACATCATTGTGTTTATTTATGGAGACTCAATTTCAGACTAGACAAAATGGTGCATATTTTGACCAAGGCATGATGAGCTACCTAACAAATGTCTCAAAAGTATCCAGGCAGGTCTGGGAGGGCAGATAATGAAAGATAATAGAAATTACTGATTAATTTATTGGCCAGACTGACTTCTTCCCAGTCTAACTTGCTCCTGATTTACCTCCTAGGACAGAGGTGAGGGTATTATGTAAACAAGCTAATTTCCTGATTCCGGACTTGACTTGGTAACTGCTCTGTGTCTTGGTACAGTCATAAGTGGGGTAAAGGTCTGAAATATTGTTTGCCCTCAAAGCAAGTAGCATTCTCTGTGTAGCACTCCTTCAGGGCTAACTTCCCCAATTTATACATTAGCATATTGGATACTCAGAGAATTACCCACCACTCTTCTCCTTATGGTTCAAGGAGTAATCCTGAGGGTTTGAGGCTGATTTCTAAACTATTGCTCTTAAACCCCATCAAGTGAACTGCGCCATCTCTTGTTATTGATAATCAATTTGTTAGAGTTAATTAGCTTTTAGAAAGAAATCTTAACTCATTGTAGTAAGTACAGTTAATATGAAAACATCCCCCTCCCACAAATGCTTGGGACCCATTTTTCCCTTGTACATGTAAAGTTTCTGGGGAGAACAGACTCAAACTTAGAGTGCACGTGTAGCTCCTGATTTCATATTTATGTCCCATATGCCAATTAGAGGATATTCTTATTCTTAAAAATTTGAATCAAGGGGGGCAGCTAGGTGGCACAGTGGATAAAGCACTGGCCTTGGATTCTGGAGGACCTGAGTTCAAATCCAGCCTCAGACCCTTGACACTTACTAGCTGTGTGACCCTGGGCAAGTCACTTAACCCTCATTGCCCCACAAAAAAGAAAAAAAATTAATCAGCTTCTCCTGTTTATTTATTTATATATTATTTATTTGTTCATTCATTCATTTATTTCTTCATTTATTTTAATTTGTTTTTTTAATCAAAAAAGCATTTTATTATTTTCTAGTTACACATAGAGATAGTTTTCAGCATTTGTTTTTTTTTTTAAATAAGGTTTCTAGTTCTAAATTTTTCTCCCTTCCTCCCTCCAAGCAATCTGATATAGGTTATAGATATACAATCACATTAAACATATTTCTGCATTGGTCATATTATTAAAGAAGAACCAGAATAAAAGGAGAAAAAAAACACAAAAAATGAAAAAAAATGAAAAAAGTAGAAGCAGTATGGTTCAATCTGCATCCAGATTCCACAGTTCTTTTTTTCTGGATGTGGAAAGCATTTTCCATCATGAGTCCTTCAGAATTATCTTAGATCATTGTACTGCTGAGAAGAACTAAGTCTATCACAGCTGATCATCACACAATGTTGTTTATACTATGTACAATGTTCTCCGGGTTTTGCTCATTTCACTCAGCATCAGTTCATGTAAGTCTTTCTAGGTTTTTCTGAAATCTGCCTATTTATCATTTCTTACAGCATAATAGTATTCCATTGAATCAGTTTCTTACATATCACATGTTCTTAACAAGATTAGTAGTGTTTATTTGATTACTTTTCCCCAAGGTCGAGGTGGAAAGTCAGAAGCAGTAGGGAGGAAGTCTTATATGAGTTCAGTGGCATGTCATGAAGATGTCCAGGAAGTAGGGTTGGAGGTATGACTCAGGCTAGATATGGTGAAACTTCACCATTCAGAAGTGCAAGGCCTCAAGGCAGGGAGTCAGAGTACTTGATTGAAGGTAAAGGTTGGAGTGCCGGAGAGTGGAAAGAAGACAGAGGAGCAGTATGGCCTTGTTGAAGAAGGAAGCACTTAGACTAAGCCTTTAAGAGAAATGGAGTTTCAACCAAACCTAGGTGAGAAGGGAGAGCACTCCAACAATGGTGGAGAGGTCATGGAGTCTCGAGATGGTATGTAATAAACAAGAAATAGCAAGCTGACCAGTTTGGCTGAACATGGTATGTGAGATGAATGAGTCACAATCATCTGAATCATTTTAATCCGGCCCCAGAGAACCTCACCAGCCTAGATTCAGCTATTGTCTAGGACCTCCTCATCCATGGAGCTCTGTCCTTGTGTCAACCAGCACTACCAAGGATCCTTTATGAGTGTAAGGTGTGAGCTGACCATGTAACGTGCCTATATCTGCATAGTTCACCTAAACATATGGACAGGTGACTCAAGGAAAGGCATGGATTGATACCTCTGGAATCCTCTCCCCATGGAAATATGTTATTATTGCCTTGAGGGGAAGAGAAGAAACTAACTTGGCCCTCTGTTCTCCTTTGAGAGATAGGGTTAAATATTTCTGGTCTAAGAGCATAATTGGGTTCAAATACCACTTATTCCTGTGGTCACTATCCCTTAAAAGGTAAGAGGAAAACAGACTTATACTCAATAGTTTGGCCCTTTCCCACCTAATGCTACTTACACATAAGATCACTGAAGATAGTAAATAGTGAATAAACTCACCCAAGCAAATGGTGAATAGAAATCAGAGAAGTTATATAGATTAGAATATACCAGAAAATAGATGAGTGAATGAGCTCTTTAGATGGGAGTGAAATGAAATCTTGGTTTAATTGAGATGCCCCAATATTAGCCAAAGAGAAGTTCATTGAAGTTTATAGAAAAGTGAACTGGAAATTAGGGACATGTTAAAGATCCAAGTTTGCCTATATATCTTCAAAAGTGTACCTCTCCCTTTCTCTTCCATTTTGTCTCACAGAAGTCCCTAAGAAAATCTGAAACACTTGTGTCCTCTCTCAAAGCAGCAATGAAAAATGTCACTCCTCTCCAAAATGCTGCACCAGCTCTACCCCTTACACAGTCACAGGGATATGTTCCCATTTTCACCACCAATCCAAAATCATGTTCCACAGGCAGTTTGTAGCACGGGGTTCTCTGTCCCCCACTCAACTTGATTGGCAAATAAGTTACCTTAATTCTTGTTCTTAAAACCTAGATGTGAATAAGCTCCTAGCCTCCCTGGAGGTTTGCTTCAATCTCAAAGACCCCACGTTCTTCCCTGACCATAAAAACTCCCATTTCTGTGGCACTTAAAAGTGCTTTCCTTGTAACAACCCCATAAGTAAGATATGCAAGGATTAGCCTCATTTTACAGATGAAGGAAAAGAAACTGAGAGATTAAGCTAATTGCTCCTGGTCTAGTAAGTGTTTACACCAAAATTTGAACTCAAGTCTTTTCTGACTCTATAACCAGAACTCTTTTTTTTTTTTTTTTTTGGTGAGGCAATTGGGGTTATGTGATTTGCCCAAGGTCACACAGCTAGTAAGTGTTGTAACAATTGGAATGACACCACCTGCTGGAGACTTACTGTAGAAAAGTTCTGCCATGAAAGGAAGGTCTTTGAGGGCAAGAACATGTGTCTTTTCTTTGGCGTCAGGAAGTGACATTTGTTAGTGGGAGGAAGAAGGAAGAGCTGGGTGCTCTGACTGGGGTTCTTTCCTGGGGACTCTGGTGGAAAGTGGAGCTAGAAATGTGCTCTCCCTTTAATAGATAGGAATCTAGGCCTTTTCTCTCTCTCTTTACCAAATTCTTATTCTCCTTAATAAATGCTTAAAAGTCTAACTCTTGCTAAAGCTTATAATTTATTGGTGACCACTCAGATATTTTAGACAGACTAGCTAGAATTTTAGCCCTTAACAGTGTCAAGTTTCTGAGGCTAGATTTGAACTCAGGTCCTCCTGACTCCAGGGCCATTGCTCTATCCACTATGCCACCTAGCTGCCCCCAGAACTCTTTATAACACTGATGTGGAATCTTTAAAGACAGTTTCTCTTGCCTATACTTTATCTACCATCCCCTCTTTGGCACTATAAATCAGCTAATAAATGTCCCTTGAAGAAGGTAGCATTAAGACAGTGGAAAATGAAAAGCTCTAGCTTTGAATCATGGCTCTGCTACTTCTACCTGTGTGATTTAGGCAAGCCATTTAATTTCTCTGGGCCCCAGTTTACTCATCTACAAAATTAAGGTATGGGACTACATGATCTCAAAGGTCTGTTATATGATCCGTATCTCACTCCCACTTTAAAAAGTCTATTTCTTCATCATTTTATCTGTCACTTAATGCAATCAAACCATTCTTTTTAATTATAATTACTACTCTCCATGATCCAGTAGGCAAAGGTGCTTTAATGGTGCTAGGAGAGGCCATGGGTACAGTTCCATAGGTCCTAATACATCACCAGAGAAGTCTTACCCATGCCATACTCTCTTCTATGGGTCAAGTCTTCATATAACTCAGTCTCATTAAGGCCTTATTATATTTGAAGAGTAAGTTGATGTCCCCAAAAAAGACTATAAATTTGCCAAAGGCTTAGATAATCGGCAGACATCCCTTTGATTCTTTGTCCTTGTTCCCTGGGTGGCAACTTCTTGTTAAAATAAACTTAGGCCATATCCCTACCTTCTCTCTCCTATATCATAAGCATTTCAAGACCTTGCTCTGAGACCTCAAGGACTATATACAACCCTTCTTAAATCATAAACAGGGGAAATCTGGATTTTGTCTCCTACCAAGTTGGTTCTCAATTTATTCAAATAAACAAATTAGTTCCTGCTCAGAGAAGGGCTCGCTTGTGCTGACAAAGAGTCTGTTCTTACAAGAGATTGCCTACGTTCCTCAGATGTTTGCCTGCTTTTTAAAGATTCACTACTCCCCAGGGGCCATACTCACAGCAACCTCTGTCCAAGCCCAAGTGCCCCATATTCCAGGTCTCTTCTCTAACTGGTAACCCCTAGAGCTTTATGTGCCCCTAAATCTTCTTAGGCATTGTGAGAGGAATCAGTTCTAATGGAATGGCTTTAAAATAAGTTGTGTAACTTAGAGGCTCAAATTCTAAGACTTTTTGGCCTCTATATGTGAGGAGTACTTTAGAAGTCATCTTTGTACAGATGAGTAAAATGAGACCCCCCCGTGGGAAAGGGACTTAACCAAAGTCACACAATGAATGGAGAACAGCAATGAAGAAAGAGATTTACTGAACTGTTTTTCTTCTATCAAAAATAAAGCTATATAGAGGGGTAGCTAGGTGATGCAGTGGATAAATTACTGGCCCTGGATTCAGAAGGACCTGAGTTCAAATCTGGCCTTAGACACTTTATACTTACTAGCTGTGTGACCCTGGGCAAGTCACAATCTTCATTGCCCTGCAAAATAAACAAACAAATAAATAAGCAAATAAATGAATGAATAGATAAATAGATGAATGAATGAATGGAGAGATAAATAAACAAATAAACAATAAATTAATGAATGAATGAATGAATGAATGAATAAGTAAATAAATGAAGCTATACAAAATTCTGTTTGTCAAAATCCCTGATCAATGACTTGGAACTCAAAATAACCACATAGACTATCTCAGGTGCTTAGGCAGTAAGGACAGTATAACTGGTAGTCAAGCTTGCTTCGTTCATCTTAGCTTCTCTCTGTGCCTTGGCAATTTCACATATGTGTGTGTGTGTGTGTGTGTGTGTATGTGTGTGTATGTATATATACATATATGCAATAAATAAGCTTTTTTTCCCTCTTCCTCCCACCTTCTCCCTTTTAACAAATATCCATAATCAAGAAAAACAAATCTCTACTTTGACAATGTCCAAACATATATGTCTTATTCCATTGTTTCTCTGCCAGTAGTTGGGTACTTCATCATTAGTCCTCTGGAGTCATGATTGCTCATTACATTGATCAGAATTCTTATGTCTTTCAAAGTTCACTTTATTCCTTTCCATAGTTTAAGAGTCTAAAATTAGCCTCAGGTGCTCCGCACCTCCAACTGCAAGCCTCACACGCCACATCCACGCCATGCTCAGGTGGGGGATATACACAGGTTTCCAGAGCTCCAGGTGTGTGCCTAGCACAGCCTTAGGCATGGCCCTGGGAGTGCCAGCAAATTAGCTTGGGGGGTATGGGCGGCTCAGTCCAAGTTTCATTTGAGAGATGAAAAAAAGAGAGGCAGGGAGACATAGGGGACAGACAGTGTAAAGGAAGATGGAGAAAGGAGGCATAAGCGGTGGCTACAGAGCAAGCAATGAGAGAGGGGGGGCAGTAGCAGGAGAGAAAGTTAAAAGAGAAGTAGAGAGTCCATTGGGGTCAAGTTCACAGGTCATATATTTCTTGCTTTTCTTTGTAGTTACCTCTAAGTTTATTCTTATCAATAAACCCTGTTTTGCTTTAATTGAAAGAGGCTTTTTCTGTATAAGTCTGGGAGAAGCAGTTGGGAAGAGGAGCAGGCCCTTACAAGTTGCACCCCCCCATAGGGCTTAATGAACCTGGGGGATTTTTTTTAAACCCCCAGGCAGATAGGCCCTTACAGACTGGCTTAGGCAGCTAAAAGCCTACAGGCAGACAGCTAGCAGCTGTCAGATAGCCAGCCAGCTAATTTGAGCTATATAAAAAGTTACAATAAGGGGCAGCTAGATGGCGCAGTGTATAGAGCACTGGCCCTGGAGTCAGGAGGACCTGAGTTCAAATTTGGCCTCAGACGCTTAACACTTACTAGCTGTGTGACCCTGGGCAAGTCACTTAACCCCAACTGCCTCACTAAAAAACAAAACAAAAAACAAAAGTTACAATAGTCTGTAATGTAGCTACACTAGCCTACCCGTAAGTCATCAACACAATACTCCATTTCTGTCTTGATGCCTTTGCACTAGTTTTCCTCCATGCCTGGAATGCTCTACCCCTCCACCTTACCTTTTACCTCTCAGTTTTTCTACATTCTCTCAAGATTCCCTTCTACAAGGGGCCTTATCTTCAGTTCAAGCAGCTGCTATTATCTTCCACTTTCATATTACCCTCATCTACTCTGTATATACCCTGAATATATCTAGCAATTTACATGTTATGCCCCCCATTACCATATAAGCTCCTTAAGGTCAGGGACTTTTTTGTCATTTTAGTGCTTAGTACATTGCCTGGCACATAGCAAATCCTTAATAAATGCTTGGCAGCTAGGCAATGGACAGAGTACTGGGCCTGGGAACAGGAAGATCTGAGTTCAAATCCAGCTTCAGACTCTTATTGGCTGTGAGACTGGCAAAGTCACTTAACCTCTGTCTACCTCTGTTTCCTCAACTATAAATTGGGGGTAATCATAGCACCTACCTTCCAGGGTTGTTGTGAAGATCCAATGAAATATTTGCAAAACTCTTAAGGTAGTGCCTAAACAGAATAGGTACTTAGTGAATATTTGTTTCCTTCCTTTTTTTTTCTTCTAAAAAAATAATGCCTGGCATTTATGTATGGATACATAAATATGGGTGTGCTTATGCCCACACACAGAAGATAGACATGTCCTGCATATTACTATGCATAGGAGAATATGATGGAAAGAGGGAGGGAGAGAAGATAGTGGGAAGAGGAAAAAGGGAAGGAATGTGGTTCCCAAACATATGTAGCTAGTTATATATGTGTATACACACACTCTTTGGAGATCTCAAAGCACTGTGGGGGACAAATTTTAATTGGGGAGTGTTTGTTAGGCAGCTTGCCACAATATTGCAGCAAGGAAGGAGATTAAACAGGCTCTTTCAAAAACAGAATAGGGTTTATTAACAAGAACCAACTTAAAAACACAAGATTAGTAGAATTAAGGGGAAGGATAAAAAGGAATGGGGTAAGGAAAACATTAAAATGTGAATCACACCACTGCCCGGGGCTCAGCAGAACACACGGCTGCATCCTATCTCTTTCCAGATCCAATGCCAGAATGGCGAATCTTCTCCCTTCTCCTTACCAGCAACCCCTGGCTCCCAGGAAATAGGGCGGAGAAACACACAGCCCCAAGCTAATTGGCCAGCAGCCCTGATTGACAGAATTAACAAGCCGCTGTTCAACTGCCAGCCCCCCCTTCAGCTTCGGGATGCCGGAGGTCACCTGACTGCACTCACCCGACTTCCAGTCATGGCGGGGCTGCCCTCATTATAATTTGGCCAGACCCATGAAGGCAAGCGGGTGCAAGCCAGAGAGAGGTCAGGGTGCACGAACACACCAGGGTCAGGGCACATGGGGTTTCTAATTTTAGGCAAAGATGGGGTCATAGAAACCTCAAATCACAATTAATTCTTTACAGCACTATCATTTCATTATACTTCTGTATTTTAAGGGTCGATGATTTTGTCATTGTTGGTATTCCTCAAGGATGCAGATCACGGTACCTTCAAATGTAGTTGATGTGGCAGAAAAATGCATCATCCTAGGATGCTGAAGCACTAGTGGGACATCTTGTATAACCCCCAGCTGAAGAAGGAATCCTGCGCTTTTTTTCCATGACCTCCCTGAGAAGGGGTCACTCAGGTCTTGAGGTAGATAGTGAGTCAATCATTCACTAAATATTTATTAAGCACCTCTTATTTCATAATAACTGTGCTAAGCAGTGGGAATACAAAGAAAAGCAAAATATAGTCCCTGACTTCAAAGAGCTCATAATCTAATGTGGAGATGGTAGGAAGAAGCCCTTGAGCCAGATGGGAAATTATGATATGGATGCCCTGAACCCACTCCTTAAATGATGGATCTGGGGAGAGCTCTCTGATGCCTATTCTCTACTTTCTCCAATTTGGTAGGCTGTGATGTACTGAAAATTTCTTAATAGTCAGCACTCCGAGAAAAAAAAAACTAATAATAAAGTAACAATAAACTAATAAATAATAATAATAAACTAATAATAAAAACTAATAATAAAGTAAAAAACTAATAATAAACTGTATTATCACCATTTTCCATTTCTTTCTTAAGTTTAAACAACCTAGAAAACAATAAATCAATCCTGATTTGTAGCATTGGAAAATTTTAGAGGCATAAATTGTCATACTGGACATTTTTAGAGGTTTAATAAATGTTTAATGTATTATATGTTGAGATTTTATAGAAATATACCATCTTTGTGACTTCAGGATATTTGCTAAATACACTGCAAAATATCAGATGTGACTGGTTTCTGAGTTCTTCCCCTCGGTTAAAATGATTTACTTCTTTAAAAAAGATCAATGGAATAAAACAAGGATTTCCTAGTGGCTCTCAAGCTGATTGTTAAATTGCCAATGAAAAGAAATTCACACTGGAAATTTAAGAATCAGTTTGAGAGCTAGTAGGAGCTGGCTCTTGTGTCAGAAATTTTGTATCATTACTGGAAGTAATTTTGCTTCCCTGGTTATGGGGAGGTGATAAGGAAGAAGACCAAGAAACATCTTAGCAAATCTCCCTTAAGGAAGAAAATTGCCCCTTCAAGGAGGGGATCCTTGCAGAGGGACTGAGAAAGGATTGGCTCATCCTCTCAGCATCTTCCACCAAATCCTATCAGTCCCACATCTTTACTCTCCTCTTAAACATAGCATTAGAATTGGAAGGAATCTTCACAGCCTTTTAATCCAACTTCCTCATTTTACAGATGAAAAAATTATGATGTGATGTTAAATGACTTGTCCAACATTCCACAAGTAATAAGAGGAAAAGCTGGGGTTCAAGCTCAGGTGCTCCAACTCTCAATGAAGGGCTTTTACTACTATGCCAAATTCCTTCCCCTTCTCTTTCTCCCACCACCCCTTTTCCATTCCTCTATTCATCATCCACTTCTTCCTCCTCTCCCTTTCTCTTCTTCTCTAAGCACCATCATCACCATCCTCATCATTATCTCCCTATATCTACTCTTCACTCTCCTTTTCCTTCTTCCTCCTTCTCTCCCCCCTCTCTCTCTCTCTCTCTCTCTCATATATACATATATATATATACACACATATATAATCTTCCTTCCTCTACTCATTTCTGCGTCATCCTTATCTTAACATGATTCCCTCCTTTTCCTTTTTTAACTCATCCCCTCCTCTTTTTTGCCACCTGATGTCACCTTCCACCACTGAGCTGCACTTTCCCAACTACATTCACAAAGACAAACAGCCAGCTTATATAGAAGTCACTTTAATGGGAAGGCAAAAGCTTTACTTCCAAAAGACAATTTCTAGGAGTGTCTCGTAACCTTCTGAACAAAGGTCACCTTTTATGGATCATGTTAAAGCCTTGGGCAAAGTGTTGGAGTGGAAAATTTTATTGCAAACATAATCAAAGACTGAAACAGGAAAATAGGAAATTAAGCACATTGACAGGTAGGAAAATAGTCCTGCTGTGTACAAGGCAGATGGGTTCTTGCACAGGATGCCATGCAGTACATCAGTGAATAAGGGGGATAAGTCAGTGCTGCTCTGCTTAAAGGAGTGGAGGAACGGCCAACTTGAAGCCCTGAGGTAGTCTCGGCCATAAGCTTCTAGTACTTCAGGGGACATATTTTCCAGGATGTCTTTCTCTTTCTCCACCCACATTTCCTTTGTGCCTTGTATGTCTGTGGCAACAGAAAGGAGAAATGTCTGGATTAGGGATGAATAGTGAATGGCCTGGCAGCCAGAAAAATGGCTGAGTAAATGTGTCAGTTCAGGTTCCTGCATAATTCTATTGGGAGGGCTAGTAAAACCTCCAAGAAAAGTTAGATCCCTATTGTGATATCTGGACAACCTTTTACAAATGTAGAGATGTAATTTGCTTATTAGATCATAAATTTAGAACTAAAAGAGATTTTTAAAGATAACTTGACTGGGGGCAGCTAGGTGGCACAGTGAATAAAGCACTGGCCCTGGATTCAGGAGGACCTGAATTCAAATCTGGCCTCAGACACTTGACACTTACTAGCCATGTGAATCTGGGCAAGTCACTTAACCCTTATTGTCCCACAAAAAAAATATATAACTTGGCCAATCCCTTCATTTTGCAGATGAGGAAATTGAGGCCCAGTTTGATTAAATGACTTCCCAAGGTCATGCAACTAATAAGTAGCAGAACAGGAATTTGAAACTTCAAATCCAAATCTAGCTATTTTTCTTTTTTATTTCTTTTTCTAATTCAATTTTTTTCAGTTCTAAATTTTTCCCTCCCACTCCCGCCCCCATTGAAAAAGTAAAAACAAAAAACTCGAGACAAAGATACAGTCAACTGACACAAATTAGCCATGTCTACCCACTATGTTGTGGGTATGTATGTATGTATATATATATACATATGTATATATGTGTATATGTATGTATGTATATATATACATATGTGTATATGTATGTATGTATATATATACATATGTATATATGTGTATACACCAATGCATAAGGATACCCTTGTACTGCATATTGACTTACCTTTAAATGTGATATTATCTTATTGCATTTTATTTATTTTATTAAACATTTCCCAATTATATTTTAATGTGGTTTGGGCCATACTCAGGCGTATTGTGGGCTCCATGTTTTATGTCTCTGATATAAACCATTCTCCTTGTTCTGTTCATTTCACTTTTCATAATTCATTCAAATCTTCCTTGGTTTTTCAAAAACCATCCTCTTCATTATTTCTTATAGAACAATAACCTTTCATCACATATGAATACCATAACCTGTTCAGTCCTTCACCAATTGATGGGTACTCCTTCAGTTTCCAATTCTTTGCCACCAGAAAAAGAGCTGCTATAAATGTTTTTATATATATGAGTCCATTCCCTCTTTCTTTAATCTATTTTAGATATAGACCTAGTAGTAGTACTATTGGGTGAAAGGGTATGCACAATGTAATATCTCAAAGTTATAATACAGAAAGACTGGAGCAGTTTACAGCTCTAACAACAGTACATTAATACAATTGTTTTCCCATAGCCCCTCTAGCATTTGTCATTTTCTCATTTTGTCCTCTTTGCCAACATGTAAGAGGTGGTATCTCGGAATTGTTTTAATTTGCATTTCTCTAATTATTAGGGATTTAGAATATTTTTTTCATTGTGATTAATAGTTTGGATTTTTTTTTTCCTCTAGAAACTGCCTTTCCATATGTTTTGACCACTTATTAATTGGGGAGTAGCCTTTATATATCTGAAGCAATTTGTCATATATCTTAGAAATGAGACCTTTATCAAATAAACTTGTTGCAAAGATTCTTTTCCCAATTTCCTGGTTTTTTTCCCTTATTTTAGCTATACTGGTTTTATTTCATACAAAACCTTTTTATTTTATGTTATCAAAATCATCCATTTTACCTCCTATGAACAACTCTTTCTCTTGTTTGGTCATCTATCCATAAATCTAACAAATAATTTCTTCATTGCTCTTCTAATTTGTTTATGATATTCCTTTGTAACTGAATCATGTACACAGTTGGAGCTTGTCTTAGTATACAGTGGGAGATGTTTGTCTATATCTAGTTTCTGTCAGACTGCTTCCCAGTTTTCCCAAAATTTTTGTCAGTGAGCTCTTCCCCCAATAGTTGGGATCTTTGGGTTTATCAAACACCAGGCTACTGTGCTAGTTTGCTTCTATATATTGTGTACCTAATCTTTTACATTGATTAGCCTTTTTATTTTTTACTCAAGATGGCAGAGAAAAGGCAGGGACTTGCCTAAACCATACCCCAAATCCCTCAGGACATCTTTAAATAATGACTCAAAACAAATTATGGAGAAGTAGAATTCACAAAAGGATATGGTGAAATAATTTTCCAGCCAAAGACAACTTAGAAGATCAGAAGGAAAGGTCTGTCTCACTGGGGTGAGAGTGGAACACAGTCCAGTCAAGTCTATGGCAGAACAAATTTGACCCCAGCAAACCAGGAGTAGCTCATGGGAGCAACCAAATCAACAGCCATATCAGCTCTCAATCCACAGATGTAAGGGTGTTGAACAAATGGTCAAAAGAAGATTACAGGTGTCTCTTCTCTGGCACTGCATCAGGACCCTGTTTCTTTCCCCATGCTTGGATCTGGGTTGCAGTCCTGGATGGTAATCCCAGGGTAGGAGGAACACACCAGAGCTTGTGTTAGCAGTGGAGCATGGACCCTCCTCATAGTTCCAGTGCAGAAAAGAGTGCTTGTAGTTGTTCACAGGCCAGAGTACTAGCCAGGAGAGTAATTTTAAAAACTCTTCTTAGATCATACCACTTTGGAGGAACTGAAAATTTACAGATCCCTAGAAGTATCTAAAAACAACTGTACCAACTCCTTGAAACTTGGGACAGTGTGCCCTCCATTCTGGAAGCAGAGCTTCACATTAACAAAAAAAAATCAAGAAATAGGCTCTGGAAATGAGCAAACAACAGAAAAAAACTGACTATAGAAAGTTACTATGGTGACAAGGAAGATCAAAACATACACTCAGGAGAAAACAAAGTCAAAGCTCATACATCCAAAGCCTCAAAAAAAAAAATGACAACAACAAAAAAACCCAAAGATACTAAAGTGGTTTGCCATTTCTTTCTCTGACTCATTTGATATATGAGGAAACTGAGGGAAACATGGTTATATGACTTGCCCAAGGTCACATAGCTAGTAAGTGTCTGAAGCCATTTTTTAAAAATAACAAGCAATTTTTTTTTGGTGAGGCAATTGGGGTTAAGTGACTTGCCCAGGGTCACACAGCTAGTAAGTGTCAAGGGTCTGAGACTGGATTTGAACTGAGTACCTGAGGTACTCCTGAATCCAGGACTGGTGTTCTATCCACTGTGTCACCTAGCTGCCCCCAATAACAACCATTTTTATTTAAAATTTTGAGTTCCAAATTCCATCCCTCCTTCCCTCCCTTCCCCACCCCCCATAAGGCAGTAAACAATCAGTGACAGGTTATATGTGTGCAATTATGTAAAACATTACCATATTAACTGAGGCCAGTTTTGAACTCATGAAGATTAGTCTTCCTAATACCAGGCCCTGAACCCTATCCACTGTACCACTTAGCTAGCTGCCCTTCTTATCTAGTACAAAGTTGGGTTTGTTTTTTGTTGTTGTTGTTGTTGTTGTTTTGGTTTTTTTTTTTGTTTGTTTTGTTTTTTAGCAATTATTGCTTTGTAATATAGTTTGATATCTGGTATGACTAGGCCTCTTTCATTGCCTTTTTTTCAGTAATTCCCTGATATTCTTTTTTGTTTTTAGGGCAATGGGCGGTTAAGTGACTTTCCCATGGTCACACAGCTAGTAAGTGTCAAGTGTCTGAGGTCGGATTTGAACTCAGGTACTCCTGAATCCACTGCACCACCTAGCTGCCCCTCTCTGATATTCTTGACCTTTTATTCCTCTAAATGATTTTTGTTATTATATTTTCAAGCAGTCTAAAATAATCATTCAGTGTTTTGATTGATAAATCATTAAATAAGTTAATTTAGGTAGTGTTTTTGTTTGTTTTTTCAAAACAATGAGGGTGAAGTGACTTGCCTAGGGTCACACAGCTAGTAAGTGTCAAGTGTCTGAGGCCAGATTTGAACTCAGGTCCTCCTGAATCCAGGGTCACTGCTTTATCCACTGCGATACCTAGCTGTCTCTAAGTAGTATTTTAATGTTAATTATATTGATCCAGTCTAACCATGATCTATTAGTATTCAGCCAATTGGTTAGCTCTATCTTTATTTGAGAGGGTGGGAGTATTTTGGTTTATTTATTTCTTATATATGTTGTGGAAGGTAGATACCCAAGAAATTTATACTCTCTCTAGTAAACTTGAAATTTTCTATCTCTCCCTACTAGATATTTTGGATAAGATTCAGAAATGCTAATGATTTGTATGGGTTTGTTTCATATCCTGTTGATTTCACCTTTGTAATGAGTGTAAAATTAATTTACTGCCTTGTTCCTCCCCCATTGCTCTCAAATATACCTCCTTTTCTCTTCTCACACTGCCACTACTCAACTGCAGGCTCACATCACCTCATGCCTGGACTATATTGCAATAGCCTGCCAGTGGGGCTGTCTGCCCCAAGTCCATCCTTTATTCAAGCACTGAAGAAATTATCCTAAAGTTAAGGTCCAACAATATTATTATTATGTTCAGTAAATTCTAGTGACTTCCCATCACTTCCAGGATCAAATACAAAATTGCTATTTTCCATTCAAAGCTTTTCATAATCTAGTCCCTCTCCTACCTTTCTAGTCTCTGACACCTTGTTTCCCATCACATACTCTTTGATCCAGTGACATTGGCCTCCTAACTGTTCCACAAATGAGACACTCCATCTTTCAGCTCTGATCATTATCTCTGGTTGTACTCCATCCCTGGAATGTTCTTTCTCCTCAACCTACTGACTCCACTGACTTTAAGTTCCAACCAAAACCCCATCTTTTATAGGAAGCCTTTCTGAATCCCTCTTAATTATAGTGTCTTCACTCTGTTAATCATTTCCTACTTATCTTGTATATATCTTGCTTTTTATATTTTTTCATTGCATCTTGTCTCCCCTCCTCCCCCCATTACTTTGTAAGCTTCTTGAGAACAGAGAATGTCTTTTGCCTTTTTTATCCCCAGTGCTTAGCACATTGCCTGGTACATAGTAGGTGCTTAACAAATGTTTATTGTGTTATTTAAAATATTGGGGAGTAGGCTATTTCTGTCTAAGTTATTGGGGAACTAGGCAGGGATTTCCAAAATATTGCTACTTATAATTTTTTTTTTTTTTTTTTTAGTGAGGCAACTGGGGTTAAGTGACTTGCCAGGGTCACACAGCTAGTAAGTGTTAAGTGTCTGAGGCCGGATTTGAACTCAGGTACTCCTGAATCCAGGGCCGGTGCTTTACCACTACGCCATCTAGCTGCCCCACTACTTAAAATTAATGGTTATTGCACCCATTTTTGACAGTAAGCATTTAACTTAACCCCTGTGTTTGCATATCAAATTTTCCATTCAACTCTGTTATTTCATGAGTGCTTAGAAGTATTCTATTTCATTAACGTTCCACTTTTCCCAGTAGGACTACAGTTAGGATCTCTGGATAAGTTATAGATGACTATGTCTATAACTTTTTTCTTTTGTTATATTATGTTCCATTCTCTTTGATTCTTTACTATGGTAGCTGTTAAATCTTATGTGATCCTAACTATGGTGCTTGTTATTTGAATGCTTTCTGTCTGTCTGATTGAAGTATTTATTAATTTGATCTGGGAGCCTTGGATTTTGCCTATAATATTTGTAGGAGCTTTCATTTGGGGGTTTCCATTAGGAGGTGAGATTTTTTCTCTTTCTATTTTGATATCTGTTAATAATGGATCTGGGTAGTTTTCTTTCATTATTTCTTGAAACATGATGACTAAAAAACTTCAAATATGGACTTAGTCCTACCTAGGATTGATAGATTTTACCTGTAGCTAATGTCTTTTTTTAAGATCTTTGAGCCTTTTCTGATGAGTGTAAAATTCATTTACTGCCTTGTTCCTCCCCCATCTCTTCCCCTATTCCATAAGGCCTTTCCTTGTTTCTTTAATGTAGGATTTCACCTCATGCTACCTCTGCCTTTCTCCCTCCCCCAGTGCATTCCCCTCACCCCTCAATTCAACCCTAAAGATGTCATCATAGGGCAGCTAGGTGACACAGTGAACAAAGCATCCAACCTGGAGCCAGGGGCATCCCAGGCAAAACCCAGCCTCAAACATAAGACAGTCACCCACTGCATTACCCCAGGTATGTCCCCCAACTCCAATTTTTTATGGTTCTCTAGGGTCTTGTATTTGAAAGTCAAATTTGCCATTCAGTTCAGGTCTTTTCATCACTAATACTTGAAAGTCCTCTTTTTCATTAAAGTCCCATTTTTTCCTCTAAAAGATTATGATCACTTTTGCTGGGCAGGTGATTCTTGGTTGTAATCCTAATTCCTTTGCCCTCTGGAATATCATATTCCATGTCCTCTGGTCTTTTAATGTAGAAGCTGCTAGGTCTTTTCAATCCTAATTCTTAGGCAATTATTTTCATCAGCGAGCTTTTGTACCTCCTTTTCCATTTGGCCAATTTGGCTTTTCAAGCTGTTGACTTTTTTCTCATGTCTTTCCTGCATCACCCTCATTTCTCTTTCCATTTTTTCCTCTACCTCTCTAACTTTATCTTCAAAGTCCTTTTTGAGCACGTCTACGGCCTGAGACCAATTCATATTTTTCTTGGAAGCTTTAGATATAGGGGCCCTGATGCCGACATCTTCCTCTGAGGGTGCACCTTGATCTTCCTTGTCACTTAAAAAACTTTCTATGATCCTCAGTTTTCTCTGTCTGTTCATCTTGCCTTTCTTTTACTTGACTTTTAGCTCCTTAAAGTGGGGCACTATTTCCAGGCTACACTATCCCAAGCTTCAGAAGTCCCAGGTGGTATGATTTAAAGAGGATCAGGTTCTTCACTTGCCTGGCTGTTACCTGGTCCATAGATGACCCCAGACCAACTTGTTAATCAACCAGTTTTGTGTGTTGTGGTTATCTGCTCTGATGAGCCTGTGCCCCTCCCCCACCTGGGCCACTGCTACTCAAGCCTACCTCCTGATTCCAAGCAGGGGTGAAAAACCCAAGTTCTGCCTCAGCACCAGCATAGACCCCTTTAGTGTTCCCCCTGCCAAGGGCTCAGCCCTCTCACCAGACTGTGAGCTTAGTTCTAGACCACATTGGCACTGCAGCTGATTCAGAGACTCTGGGGGTTTCCTTCTCTGGTGAGGCCTTCCTGGGACTGAATCTGTGTCAGGGTGACTGTGGGGTTGGGTTCCACTCCTGTCTCAGCAAAGCAGCTCCCTCCTTCTGACTTTCCAAGCCATTCTTGCTTAGAAGATGATTTCAGCACATTCTTCTGTGGGTTTTGCTGCTCCAGTCATTGTCCTATGGCATTATTTGGATGTTTTTTGGAGGGATCTTATCATGAGTTTGAGAGCTCACTGTCTTTCCTCTTCCATCTTGGCTCCGCCCCAGAAGTCCTTGTAACTAATGTCTTTTAAGAAACACTCAATTGAGGGTTTAGTTCCATTATAAGAAATAGCCAGTGGATTTCCATTGTATGAAATTACAAGACTTGGGTTGTGGCAGTGTGCCAGAATGTTTTAATTTGTTTGTTGTTGTTATTTCAAGTTAAAACTCAGTACAATTTTTTTTGCTTTACAATTTTATTTCATACAACTGAAATTTTTTTAGTACAAGTTAATCAAAATACTGATTCATGTAGATATTGAAATATTGTATAATACTACTTTGGGGGTAACTAATCTTTGGTTAAATGTATGTGTTGCTTCATTATGAAGGTCATGGATTTCTGTCCCAGTGAAATAACTATTCAAAATTAGCTACCAGTGTTCCATGTGCATTTTTTAAATAACCAAGCAAGTGAAGATTGGAGTGTTTTGGATTTTTTTTTGGTTTGTTTTTGTACTCCAAAATTTGCCCCAAACACAACCCCCTTCTTTTCTCTCCCCCCTTCATTTTAATGACAGTGTTAAGAGAAAAATGTTAAGCTCTTTATATCCTAGGAATCATCTTCATTAGAAAGTATATTTAAGGAAGTTTTTTCCTTTTCATTCTAGGGAAGAAATTGAGAAATTAAATATTCCTTCCTTGGTTTGCTAGTATTAAGACCATTCATATGTTGATTATAACACCTCAGGACAACAAACATTTTTTTAAATATTAGATTTTCAAAAAATATACAGGAAGATCCTTGGTATCCATTAGCTGCCTTACCCTTAACTTCCTTCTTCAGTAGATAAGGAAACAAAAAGCAATTGCATTAAATATTCTCAACTTATGTGTTTCCATTTAAAGAATAAAAATGTTCCTTCAGTATGGTAATTCACTAGTACAGAGATTTGGTATATAACAAGACATCACTAAAAATTCCTATTCATGAGAGCTATATCATCATATTATTGTATGTAGAAATACTATATGTAGGAATGTGGAATTTACATTCTGAGAACAGTACAATTTTCTTGCTTTGATTAAATTTTTTAAAAATGTGCACATAAGCACGAAGCTTTGGGTCAACTATGTGATATCTGTAGTGGCCATTAAAATGCTGAATTATCTGAGAATGTACTGCATATACAGGTATGCCACAGTTTTTGACATGAAAATGCATTGATTCCGTATTCACTTACCTTTCTAAAGTCATCAAAAATGAACACTACCAATTTTGAAAATGTTTGTTGTGTCTGTAATTTTTTTTTCTTTAGCAACATTAAGATTTCTCTGATGATGAAAAAAAGTAAGCCTGGTATCAGAAATTTATTTTCTATATTTCTCACTGTGATAATAGCACAACAAAATGTGCTCCAAATTATTTTTAAACATTTTTTCCACATATAAATTTAAAATAATGAGATTAAGACAGTTATAATCAGAAATGAAAGGTGTTAAATAATAAAACGGCTTTGTTATGCTATAGCAATAAAATGGCCAAGTGCAATTACTTGATTTAATAAAATTAACTTTCAAAAAATAAATGATGACTAGGCTCTTTTTTGGTCCTGGCTTTCATGTCATTCAATGATTCCCAAATTATTTCTCCTTGATCTGTTTTCTATTATTTTAAATTGAGAGATACTTCAAATTTTCTTCCATTTTTTTAGACTTTTGATTTTCTTTTATTATTTATGTCTCATGGAGTCATTAGCTTCTATTTGGTTACTTCTAATTTTCATAGAGTTACTTTCTTGAGTAAGGTTTTATACCTCTACTTCCAAGCTGTTAATTTTATCTTTATATCTTTCTTCCATGTCTCTCATTTTATTTTTAAAGTAATTTTGACTCTATATTAACTCTTGCTTTAACTCTTCCAGGAATTTTGGTTGAACTTATGTCAGAGCTCCATTTTTCTTTAAGGTGTTGCTTGCAGACATTTTTCAAGACATTCTTCTTCTGGGTTTAATCTTGAGCTTCCCTCTTGCCATAATGACTCTTTATGTAGGATTCTTGCAGCTTATTTCTTAACTTTGAACTTTATGTTGGTGCTGGCCTTTGTGCCACTGAGGAGAGTGTCTGACCCAAACTTCCCTACTTTTATGTCCTTCTGCTGCTTTCAAGATATTGTATTGGAGTCTGTAAGCTTTCAATGCCCCCAAAATGATGGAATCCTAGGTAAAGTCTGTATACTGTCCTATTGATAAGAGATCTACAAGTTCTATACCTATATTTGGGTCTGTTGCATTATCCCTGTTTGGGAGTTTCAGTAGACTATTGCTGAACCTGAATCAATCACTATTAGTCTTTTGGGAAGTTCTGTATTTCTGAGTGACTGAACTTTAGGTTCCCCTTTGATCTGGGACTTCTACTCTGGCTATTCTACTCTAGGCTTTCACCCTGGGCTATAGGCTCAAAATGAGTTCCTGCTTTGCTTCAGGGATCAGAGCCAAATACATATTGTTTGCTTCCAGATCTTTTCCTTTCTCAGTATACAGTTAGGTTCTAGTAGCTACAGATGCTCTAAGACTATTCCTCTTTGCACTGAATCTATGAGCTGGTACTGGCTAGTGAGCAACATGATGCCTTGCAGCACCTAATCTTGTGCCCTACACCTGTATAGGAATCTCCTAAAATCACTTCCTACCCCAGTGATCAGTTTCAGGTCAATTTCAGTCCACGGGCACTGGAATATGCCATATGGTATGTTCCTGACCAGACCCTATTCCTAGGATCTGAAAACCTGTCTCCCTAAGTCTCTCTTGGCTGGAAAAATGACTCACTTTTTCTTTGATTCTCCAATTAAAATTTAGTCTGGTGCATTTTCTAGATCTTTGCTGAAGAGATTTGGTGGGTGAGCTATACTTTTTCCTCTTATTCCATCATCTCAAATTTACCTTGTTTCAGCCATTCATTTTTTATGCTGTATGTATGTATTTATGTATGTTCATGTATATGTATTCATGTGTGCACACATATACATGAACATGCCTGTACACTAGATGTGTATTATATGTCTATATATACATAATATACTTAAATGTACATGTGTATATGTGTGTGTACACATGCATATACATATATGCAGATGTATATGTGTATATACATATACATCACTATAGCAAATTGCCTCAGTTCAAACCTGGTCCTGAAAAGAGGCAACCACTTCCATTTGTCAAAGCTGGGGAAGAGCATAGTACTAAGAAAATGAAATAGTGACCTCTAAATTCAGGCTAATTAGTTTAGATAATGAAAAAAAAGGTATTCCAATAGGATTAGAAGTAGTGAGAAAGGCATAGGGAAAATAATATGAGGCTCAAACTCTCCCTTTCATGCTCTTTTCTTAGCTCTTTTCTAGCAGGTAGACCAACAGCTAGTTTTTGCTCTTCCCCTTTCTCTGCTTTTTTGAGGAGAATCAGTTACTTCCTGAAATATCTGCCCAAATCAGTGCTGGTTACAATTCTCTCATTATCTCAGGCTTAAAATTTTTGAATTATGGCATCACAGATTTAGCTGGAAGGGTACTTAGGGATCATCTGATCCAACCCCTTCATTTTACAAATTGGTAACTGAGGTCCAAAGTAGTGCAGGGAGTTATTTGTCCAAGGTCACACAAATAATAATTAACTGACCTGGGATTGAAATCCAGGTCCTTGGACCCCAATCCAGAATCTCAATGATTCACTTTGACTCTCTTACTCAGTAAACTCCAAGGGCTCCCTATTATTTCTATGGTCAAATACAAACTTCTCTGTTTTCCATAACAATAATAGCTAATATTTATAAAGTACTTTTAGGTTTGCAGAGCACTTTGTAAAGTTTGTTAATAATATTTCTAAATAATATCTCATTTGACCCTTGGAATAACCTTGTCCAATCTTCCATCCACTGAGCCTTCACACCCTAGCCACCTTTCCAGTCTACTTTTTTTCAGTCTTTTTATACATTATTTAGCCTTATGTATTTTTATACTTCAGCAAAATTAGACTTCTCATTGTTTCTCATATAGGATACTCCATTTCCTTTCTCACTCCCTCCTTCTTTATCCCTTACTTCTTAGAATCCTTAATTTCCTTCAGAACTCAGCTTGAGTATCATGTAAAAAAGGTAGTGTTTGAGCTGATACAGAAACATGGATATGGGAATTAGGATGTAATCAATGAAAAACAATAAAAAGGCCAGTTTGACTGAATTATCAATTATCTTAAGGGGAGTAGCATTTAATAATGCTGAAAATAATATGAAGCCACTCTAGTTTACTGAGTATTGGAAGTTCATGCTCAATCACTTTAGCAGCTAAATAAGGATGGATTGGAGAGGGAAGAGACTTAAGACAGGGAAACCCATTAGTAGATTATGGCAATAGTGATTCCAGTAAGAAGTGATGAGAGCCTGAACTAGGGCAGTGGCTATGTGAAAATAGAGAAGGGGGCAGATGTGAGCAGTATGCTAGAAATGGAAACAAGATTTAGCAAGTGAATAGATATGATGTGAGGGAGAGGGAAGCTAAGATAGACACTGAAGCTGCTAAACTAGAAAATTTGAATGGTGGTAGTGCCCTTGACAAAAATAGGGATGTTGGAAGATATTTGAAACTGGTCGAAAAAATAAATATGATTAGTTCTGTTTTAGATATGTTGAGTTTCAGATGCCTATGGGACATACAGTTTAGAATGTCCAAGGGGCAATTGCTGACGTGAGACTAGAATTCAGGAGAGTCCAGAGCTGCATGTAGATACATAGATGCAGGAGCCATTAGCACAATGTTGATTATTAAACCTGTGGGAACTGTTCAGTTCATCAAGTGAGAGAGTGTAAGGAGATAAGTGGAGGGGCCCTAGGATATAGCCTTGGGAATATACATGCAGTGAGCAGGATATGGAGGGAAATTCACATTAGAGAAAGGACATATTCTCCATGTTGCTGATTTGTTGTTGTTGATGATGATGATGACGCTTAAACTGATCTAATAAATGTGACCCTTGGTGACTGGTAAAATCTCAAATCAAAATGAAGGAAATAGTTATCCTAGCTATCTTTGACTAGTAAAATTTTCTCTTCTGCTTCCATTCCACAGACCACTCAATGCCAAAAGACAATAAGGTACAGTGGGAATGATAAGAGTCTGGGAGGAAATGCCACTAACTAGCCATAGGGCAACATAAAGTCTCTCTCTGAGCTTCATTTGTGCATCCTATAAAATGAGGCAATGGTACAAGAGGACTTTGTCTTTATTCTAATATATTAGAATTCTGATAGGGATGGAGACTTTGATTTCATTGATTATAAAGAGATCTTGAATAAGGAAAATGCCTTTACCAATTCAGATTGCCACCCTCCTTGCCTTAGAGAGCTATCTAGTACACTGAGAGATTTAATGACTTGCCTAGGGTCACCCTTCCCCAACATATGTCAAAAACCTACTTGTTCTGAAGCCTGCAGGATGAATTACTGCCACTTTAATGCCCCATTTTTTAAGTTCCAGTCTCATGACTCCAGAAAACATGGTCAGAGCTGCCTTCGATGAACAATATGCAGCCAACTGTTTCATGGGAACAGCTCCTGTAAAGAAATAAGAGAAAGAGATCATAGGATTCTAATTAGAACATAGTAGGTACCAAACAGATTATCTAATCCAATAATTACCTAATAATAATTATCTAATCAAATCCCTGTCATTTTATAGATGAGGTAACTAAAGCCAAAATGGTAACATAACTTATTCAACATCTCACAAATAGTCACAAATCTAGGATTTGAACCCAAATCCATTTTGTACATCCAGCACTTTTTTCTACTTCATGATTTTGTAGAAGTTAAGAAATAGAGGTAGAATATCCTGGTAAATGTTTAACAATCAGAACCAGAGAAGGGGAAAACTTGTATGCCTGACACACTTTTTTAAAAAGATAACTATACTTAATTTTAACATTCATTTAAAAAAATTTAACTACCCAATTCTTTTCCTCCTTCCAACCTCTCTCTTACCCATTGAGAAGATAAGTGATATGGTATCAATTACACATGTTAAGTCATACAAAACATACTTCCTTGCTAGCCACATTGCAAAAAAAAAATAAGTAAAAAATATGCTTCAATATCCACTCAGAATTCATCAGTTCTTTCTCTGAAGGTAAGAGAGTCTTTTTCATCATGAGTACTTTGGAACTGGCTTGGATTATTGTAGTGATTAGAGTATCTAAGTCTTTATCAACCTCACTCCAACAGATTGGCTGGCAGAACCAGAACACAGTAAGAGCAATGTAGTATGTGTTCTGGTCCTGCTCATTTTACTTTTCATCAGTTCATACAATCTTCCCAGGTTTTTCTGAAACCATCTCCCTCATCATTTCTTATAGCACAATAGTATTCCATCACAATCATATACTACAACCTGTTCAGCCATTCCCCGATTGATGGGTATCTCCTCAATTTCCAATTCTTTAGTACCACTAAAAGAACTAGGTACATATAGGTCCATTTCCTTTTCCTTTAATCTCTTTGGGATACAAACCTAATAGTAGTACTGCTGAGTGATAGGATATACACAATTTTATAGCTCTTTGGGCATAGTTCCAAATTATTCTCCAGAATGATTGGACTATTTCACAATTCCACCAATGTACAACAGTGTATCTATTTTACTACATTCCTTCCAGCATTTGTCATTTCCTTTTTCTGTCATGTCAACCAATCTGATAGGCATGAGATTGTACCTCAGAGTTATTTTAATTTTCATTTCTCTAATTAAGATTTAGAGTATATTTATATACTTATTGATAGCTTTGATTTCTTCTTCTGAAAACTGCCTATTCAAATCATTTGACCATTTATCAATTGAGGAATTGCTCTTATTTTTATAAATTTAGCTCCACTCCCTATATATTTGAGAAATGAAGCCTATATCACAGAAACTGGCTCTAAAATTTTCCCCTAGTTTTCTTCTTACCTTCTAATTTTGCCTACCTTGTTTTTGTCAATTCAAAAATGTTTTAATTTCATGTAATCAAAATTATCCATTTTATTTCCCATGATCCTCTCTTACTCTTGTTTGGTTATAAATTCTTCCCTTATCCATAGATCTGACAGGTAAATGTTTGCATGCTCCCCTAATTTGCTTATGATACCATTCTGTATGTCTAAATCTTGTACCTATTTTGACCTTTTCTTGGTTTATGATGTGAGATCTGGGTCTATACCTAGTTTTTGCTGAATCACTTTTCTGTTTTCCCAGAAATTTTTTGTCAAATATTGAGTTCTTGCCCCCAAATCTTGCATCTTTGAGTTTATCAAACTCTAAATTACCATGATAATTTACTAGTGGTTTGTGTACCTACTTTATTCTACAGATTCAACAATTTATTTCTTAACCAATACTAGATTGTTTTGATGATTACTACTTTGTAATATGGTTTGAAGTAAGGTATTGGTAGGCTTCCTTCCTTCACATTCATTTTTCCTTGATTCCCTTGATGCTGTACACCTTTTGTTTTTCTAGATGAATTTTGTTATTATATTTTTTCTAGTGCTATAAAAATAATTCTTTGATCATTTGATTGGTATTGTACTGAATAAATAAATTAATTTAAGTGGAATTGTCATTTATATTATATTATCTTCTACCCATGAGCAATTTGTATTTTTCTAATTATTTAGACCTATATTTGTGTGAAAAGTGTTTTATAATTATATTCATATAGTTCTTGGGTTTGTCTAGCAGATAGACTCCTAAGTGTTACATATTGCCTGAGATTATTTTAAATAGAATTTCTCTTTCTATCTCTTCCTGCAGGGTTTTGTGGTAACAAATTGAAATGCTGATGACTTATGTGGGTTTATTTTATATCTTACAATTTCGCCAAATATGTTAACTGTTTCAAATAGTTTTTAGTTGATTCTCTAGGGTTCTGTAAATATACAATTAAATCATCAGCAAAGAATGATAAATTTATTTCCTCATCACCTATCCTTATTTTTTCAATTTCTTTTTCTTATTGCTACAGGTAGCATTTCTAGTACAATATTAAATAATAGTGGTGATAATGCTTGCTTCACCTCTGCTTTTATTGAGAAGATTCCTAATTTATCCCCATTATTGATCGTGCTTGCTCATTGTTTTAGATAGATACTACTTATCATTTTAAGGAAAGATCCTTTTATTCCTATGCTCTTTTTTGGTCAAAAGCTTTTTCTGAATCTATTGAGATAATCATATGATTTTTTTGTTTTGTTTTGTTACTGATACATTCAATTGCGCTGATAGTTTTCCTAATATTGAAACAGTCCTGCATTCCTGGTATAAATTCTACCTTCTCATAGCATATGATCTTTGTGATATATTGCTGTAATCTCACTGCTAGAAGCTTATTTTAAATTTTGCATCAATATTCATTGGGAAAGGGGGCAGCTAGGTGGCACAGTGGATAAAGCACCAGCCCTGGATTCAAGAGGACCTGATTTCAAATCCAACCTCAGACACTTGACACTTACTAGCTGTGTGACCCTGCGTAAGCCACTTAACCGTCATTGCCCCACAAAAAAATATTCATTAAGAAAATTGGCCTACAACTTTTTTTCCCGTTTTTTCTCTCCCTGGTTCAGGTATCTTTGTTTTTCTTTCCTTTTTATTTTAATTTTCTTTTTTTCACTATGAACTTATCACCAAACACAAACATTTCAATATCGAAAGAACAAAATCTTTTCACACAAATTGTTGTCTAATCACATTTCTCTCATATTGATTATTACCATTAAATTTTTAATCCCCAATGTTGGATTTTTAACACTTATCCCTATTAAATTTTATTACTAATATCACCGACTAGAAGTGTTGTGGCATAGCAGCTGGGTGACACAGTGGATAAAGCACTAGGCCTGGACTCAGGAAGACCTAAATTCAAATCTAGTCTTAGACACTTAACAGCTGTGGTACCATGGGCAAGCCATTCAATCTGTTTGCCTTAGTTTCCTCATCTGTAACAAAATCATAATACCTACCTCCCTGGTTGTGAAGATAAATGAGATAATCTTTGTAAAAGTGCCTAGAATATTGACATTGAAAAAAATAGGCCTTTGTTTACAGGATCATATGAGATAATATTTGTAAAATACTTAGCACATAGTGGGTACAAATGCTAGTTGTAATAATACAGAATCCTAGGCTTAGGGTCAGAAAGAACTGGGATCAACTGCCACCTCTGACACTTGCCAGCTAAGTGGTCACTTAGAAAATCACTCACTCAATTTCTGTGTTCTTCAGGTAATTCTCTAGGACTTATTTACTGAGTCATAGAGAGTTACAACCTACAATAATGGAAGGAGTTCTTATAGGACAAGATACTCATATTGAAGCAATCATAGATCCTTTGCATAGTTATGTAAATTTAATCTCATTAGCATAAGATGATTGTTTTGTTGTCCAGTGTGTTAGCTATCCTAGATATGTTATTTGCAAATTTAATAGATATACTATTCATGTCCTCATCTAACTCACTGATTAAAATGTGGAGAAACACAGAAGCTAAAGACTAAGACATTTTACTAAAGACCTCTTTCAGGCTTACAAAAATTGATTAATGACTACTTCTTCTTCTTCTTTTTTTTTTTTTGGTGAGGCAATTGCCATTAAGTGACTTGCCCAGGGTCACACAGATAGTAAGTGTCAAGTGTCTGAGGTCGGATTTGAACTCAGGTCCTCCTGAATCCAGGGCCAGTGCTTTATCCACTGTGCCACCTAGCTGCCCCTTAATGACTACTTCTTGTACCTGGTCATTAACCAGTTATGAATCCATCTGACTATTGTCTAACCCACATTTCTCTATCTTGTCCTCAAGTGGCTCAAATCCAACAAAGCCCAGCAGCAAGAGAAATTCCATTTAAAATAACTATAGATAATATAAAATATTTGGGAATCTACTTGCCAAAACAATATCAGGAACTACATGAACACAATAACCAAACACTTTTCACACAAATAAAATCAGATCTAAATAATTGGAAAAATATTAATTGCTCATGGATAGGCCGAGCTAACATAATAAAAATGACAAGTCTACCTAAATTAATTTACTTATTCAGTGCCATACCAATCAGACTACCTAAAAAGTATTTTATAGAGCTAGAAAAAATAATAACAAAATTCATCTAGAAGAACAAAAGGTCAAGAATATCAAGGGAACTAATGAAAAAAAATACACAGGAAGATGGGCTAGCCATACCTAATCTAAAGCTACACTATAAAGCGGCAGTCATCAAAACTATTTTGTACTGTTTAAGAAACAGAGTGGTATGGCACAGTGGATAAAGCAATGGCCCTGGATTCAGGAGGACCTGAGTTCAAATCCAGACTCAGACACTTGATACTTACTAGCTAGCTATGTGACCCTGGGCAAGTCACTTAATCCTCATTGCCCCACAAAAAAAAGAAAGAAAAGAAACAGACTGGTAAATCACCAGGGAATAAGTTAGGCACAGGAGACACAGTAGTAAATGACTATAGTGATCTACTGTTTGATAAACCCAGAGACTCCAACTTCTGGGATAAAAACTAAATATTTGACAAAAACTGCTGGGAAAACTGGAAGATAGTATGGCAGAAACTAGGCATAGACCAACATATTATACCATATACCAAAATAAGGTCAAAATGGGTACATGATTTAGACATAAAGTATGGTACCATAGGCAAATTAGGAGAGGAAGGAATACTGTACCTTTATGGGGAGGAGAAGAATTTAATGACCAAACAAGAGATAGAGAGAATATTATGAAATGCAAAATGGATCATTACATTTTAAAATGTTTTGAATAAACAGAAGCAATTATAACCAAGATTATAAGAAAAGTACAAAGCTGAGAAGCAATTTTAACAGCCAGGGGTTCTAATAAAGGCCCCACTTCTAAAACATATAGAGAACTATATTAAATTTATAAGAATACAAGTCATTCTCCAATTGAGAAATGGTCAACAGATATAAACAGGCAGTTTTCAGATGAAGAAATCAAAGCTATCTATTGCCATATGAAAAAATGCTCTAAATTGCTATTGATTAGAGAAATGCAAAGTAAAAAAACTCTGAGGTATCACCTTACATCTAGCACATTGACTAATATGATAAAAAAAGAAAAATAATAAATGTTGGAGAGGATGTGGAAAAATTTGAACTAACATATTGTTGGTGGAGTTGTGAACAGATCCAACCAGTCTGGAGAGCAATTTGGAACCAAGTCCAAAGGGCTATGGGGCTGTACATACTGTTTGACCCATTAATACCACTACTAGGTCTGTATTCCAAAGAGATGATGAAAAAGGGAAAAGGACCCACATGTACAAAAATATTTATAGTGGCTCTCTTTGTAGTTGCAAAGAATTGGAAATCAGGGGATACCCATCAATTGGGGAATAGCTGAATAAGCTGTGGTATATGAGTGTAATGGAATGATATTGTGCTATAAGAAATGATGAACTGGCAGATTTCAGAAAAACCTGAAAAGACTTAAGTGGACTGATGCTGAGTGAAGTGTACAGAACCAGGAGAACATTGTACACAGTAACAGCAACACTGTGTAATGACCAATTGTGATAGACCTAGCTCTTCTCTGCAATACAGTGATCCAAGACAATTCCAAAGGACTCATGATGGAAAATGTTCTCAACATCCAGAAAAAAAAAAGAACTGTGGAATCTGAATGCAGATTGAACCATACTATTTCTAATTTTTTTTCTTTTTTGAGGTTTCCCCCTTTTGTTCTGATTTTTCTTTCACAATATGACAAATGTGGGAATATGTTTAATGTGATTATACATATATAACCTGTATCAGATTGTTTTCTGTCTTTGGGAGGGAGGGGGGAAGGGAGGGAGGGTGAAAACTTTGGAACTCAAAATCTTATAATAATGAATGTTTAAAACTATCTTTACATGTAACTGGAAAAAATAAAATAACTATTAAGATTTTTTTAAAAGGAGTCATATGTAAAAGAGTTGCTTAGACAAAAAAAGAGGCTCAATTGCTTTTCTGAAACCCAGATATACTGTATATAGCATAGTACTGGTCTAGAAAACCTGATATTAAAGAAATGAGGCTAGCATTATCAGTTTTTGATGAATCTGTGATTAGCACTTCCCTTTCTTAATGTTCATGAATTATCACCTTCATTGGAATCAAAATCACCAGCCAATCATTTGAATATCATTTTCCAATTTCTAGTCACATTCACTTTTTTGTTCTCCATGATTTTTTAGAGGTTGTCTGTAAGATCTAGACTATCATATCCATCACTTCTTTGTTTTTTCCCCCTTGTACCTCATCCTTTCCATTACTGTACCAAAAAAAATAATAAAGTGAGAAAAAGACTGAAGCTTAGGGTTCAAATTAGTTCTTCCATCTTGAAGCATATATTCTGTAAACTTGGAACTCACAGCATTGAACCTTAAGACTGATGGTAATGATTGTGGGGCCAAGATATTTGGTGGCTACTTTGGGGTCAGTGCATTTGGTGATGGTCTTGAGTCTGGTATATCCTGATACAGCTTTATGCAATTTTTATCATTTTGTATCTAAGGATCTAAGTTCTGAGAAGTTTTGTGTTGAGGGTTTTGATGGCCTCTTCCTGGATGCTGATGGCTTTGGTGTTATTGCCCAGCATTTTCTTAAGCTCTTTACTGGTATTCTTAGTACAACTTTGTGTCTTCCTCAGGAATTTGAGGTTAATTCATTTCAGAGACTTCTGTTTCTGTCACTGAGTTTCTTGATACCATTTATGTGTAATTTGCAGGACTAGCTAGAGGTGGTATGGTACTTATATTTAGCCATCTTTACACAGCTATCTCTGGCATCTAGGAGAGCTAGGTGGCTTAATGGATAGAGTGCCAGGTCTGAAGCTAGGAAAACTCATCTTCTTGAATTCAAATCTGGCCTCAGACACTTTACTAGCTATGTGACCTTGAGCAAGTCACTTAACACTATTTGTCTCAGTATTCCCATCTGTAAATTGAACTGAAGAAGGAAATGGCAAGACATTCCAGTATCTCTGCCAACAAAACCCCAAATGGGGTCACAGAGTCAGATACAACTGCAAAACAATTGAACAAATATGCCACCAGAGATTTCAAGGCATAGAAAAGACCCATAAACTCAATATTCTGAAATATAGCTTATTTGAGCCTGCTAAAATGAAATCATGAAGGGTATATTATTTTCTTAAACCAATCATCTTTTCACTTTTATAATTTAGCTTCCTGGTAGCCATTTTTGGTCTGCCTTTCCCTACATCAACTGAGAAAGAAACCCAGGAATTCCTGAGACATTGAGGTTGCCACTGCAAGCAGGTCCATCTCAGGATTGCTGTTCAGTCACCTAGGATGGACATGTGCTTTAAACTAGTATTTGCTCCATAGTTCACAATTTCTGCTAAGGAGCAGTCTTTCCTCCATCTTTCTTCCCTTTCCCTAGTTGCATGATGATACCTGGAAGCTCAAAGGAAGAAAGCTGATTTAGGTATCAACGCCATATTTGTGTCAAATAATTTGGTAGGATCCCTTCTTTACCTATTTTTCAAAATGTTTATATGGTATTTATTCCAATAAATTCGTATTTTCAATGTTTGGTAGAATTTACTTGTAAATCCATCTGGTCCTAAGGATTTTTTCCTTAGGCAGCTTATTTATGGCTTGTTCAATTTATTTTTCTGAGATAGAGTTATTTAAGTATTCTATTTCCTCTTCTGTTAATGTGGGCAGTTTATATTTTTATAAATATTTATCAATTTCACTTAGATTATCAGTTTTATTGCCTTATAATTGGGCAAAATAGGTCCTAATAATTGTTTTTTATTTCATCTTGTTTGGTGGTACATCTACCCTTTTTATTTTTGATTCTGGTAATTTGGTTTTCTTCTTTCTTTTTCTTACTTTTTTAAAAATCAAATTAACCAATGGTTTATCTATGTTATTGGCTTGCTGTTTTCCCCCAACAAAACCAGCTCCTAGTTTTATTTATTAGTTCAATGGATTTTTAATTTCAATTTTATTAATCTTTCCTTTGATTTTCATGATTTCTATTTTAGTATTTAAATATAAATTTTTTATTTATTCTTTTTCTAGTTTTTTTTTGTTTCATGCCCAGTTCATTGATCTACCATTTCTCTTTTTTATTGATGTAAACACTTTAAGATACAAATTTTCCCCCAAGTACTGCTTTGGCTGTATCTCATAAATTTTGGTATGCTGTCTCATAGTTGTCATTACTTTTGATGGAATTATTGATTGTTTCTATGATTTTTCTTTGATCCACTCATTATTTAAGATTAGAATATTTAGTTTCTAATTATCTTTTGTTTTTTGTTTTGTTTTGGTGAGGCAATTGGGGCTAAGTGACTTGTCCAGGGTCACACAGCCAGTAAGTGTGCCAGGGCCCGTGCTCTATCCACTGCACCACCTAGCTGCCCCTTCTAAATACCTTTTAATCTATTCTTTGACAACCCTTTATTGAATATAATTTTTATTGCACTGTGATCTGAAAAGATGCATTTAATATTTCTGTTTTTCTGTATTTGGGTGTGAGATTTTTATGCATGGTAAATTTTTATGAAAGTGCCGTATACAGAGAAAAAAGGTATAGTCCTTTCTGTTCTCATTCACTTTTCTCCAGAAGTCTAATATAGCTAACTTTTCTAAAATTGTATTCATCTCCTTAACTTCCTTCTTATTTATTTTATGGTTAGATTTATCTAGTTGTAATAGGGGAAAGATGAGGTCCCCCACTAATATAATTTTTCTATTTTCTCCTGTAATTCATTTAGCTTTTTTTAAAAAAGAATTTGGATGCTATGCCACTTGGTGCACATATGTTTAGTATTCATATTACTTCATTATCTATGGTTTTTTAGCCACACATCTCTTTCAATTAGGTCAATTTTTGGTTTTGCTTTGTCTGTGATCACGATTGCTACAGCTGCCTTTTTTCAGGTAAAACATAATAGATTCTGCTCCAGCCCTTTATTTTAATTCTCTGTGTATGCCTTTTCTGTTTCAAGTATGTTTCTTGTAAACAACATATTGTTGGATTCCGATTTCTAATCCATCCCGCTATCTACTTGCATTTTATAGATGAGTCCATTCCATTCACACTCATAGTTATGAATAGTAACTGCATTTCTCTCCATCCTATTTTCTTGTTTCTCTTTTTAATCTGTCCCTACTCAAATGTCTGTTTGGCTTTTAACCATTGCTTCCCTTAATCTTCCCTACTTCTTATCACTGTACCCTTTTCTCTTATCCATTGCCCCATCCTACTTCACTGCTGGGCAAGATAGATTTCTATACCCAATTGAATGTGTATATATGTTCTTTCCTTTTTGGACCAGTTCAGATGAGAATGAGGTTCAAGTGTTGCCCACTCTATCATTTTCTCCTCCACTGTAAAATTTCTTCCTTTTGTGCCACTTTTATATGACATAATTTTTCCATTCTTCTTCTCCATTTCCCCTTTTCCCCATGCATCCCTCTTTCTCACCTCTCCATTTTTTTTAAATCATTGCAACAATAATTGAACTGTATCTCTGCCATCCTTCTAACTACCCTCAAAATAATAAAGTTTTAAACTACATTTCTGTATGGGAAGTTGATACCTGTAACTCTGAATAACTTTATTATTTTAAAAAAAAATTTTAGCTTATTTAGTTCTTTATAAAGTCTCTTTCATGTCTACTTTTTTGTGCTTCTCTTGAGTCTTATGTTTCAATGTAGAATTTTCTATTCAGCTCTAGTCTTTTCTTCACCAATGCTTAAATGCCCTCTATTTCATTAAATATCCACCCCCATCCCTGAAAGATTGTATTCACTTTTCCTGGGTAGGTTATTCTTAATTGTAATACTAGCTCCTTTGCCTTCTGTAATATCATATTCTAAGCCCTCTGTTCCTTCAACATGGTAGCTGCTAAATTTTGTGTGATCCTGATGGTGCTCTGGGCCAGCTCCCACACTGGTGTCACAGACCACTCCTACTGACCTCCTAAATTGTTTTGGTCTGGAGAAATGTTTCACCTTAATCTTTTGTTGGCTTTGATGCTCTAGAATTCAGCTTGATGCATTATTTTTTAATTGTTCAGAGAGAAATGTTAGAAAGCTGGGCTAAGTGCTTCCTCTACTCTGACATCTAGACTTTGCCTTATTAACATTTTTCCATCACTTTCATTAGGATAGACAATCAACCAAACAATAAATTGAAACCTGATTTGTAGCATTTGCCAATTTCCAAGGTATAAATACTAACACTGAAATTTTAACCAATGACTCCCACTTGTAGGAGGCAGATCTAGCACACTTGTGGATGGGAAGTGACCTCAAAGAAGACAGGATCATAGATCTATAGCAATTCACACCATTATAGTTAAATACCCTTATTTACAGATGAGAAAAATGAAAGCTAGGGAGGCTAGGTGATTTGTCTGATCTCACACAGGAAGCAAGCATTAGAGGTAAGATTTGAACCTAGGGCCTCTGACTCATCAGTATACTACTTTTCCACATGACCATACTGCCCCCCAATAAGCTAATCCTCTCATTTTATAAGTGTGGAAACTGAGGCCCAGTGAAATGCCACTGTCACTAATTATTCCTATAACATTGAATCAATCATTTACTTCTTCATATGTGGTTCTGTTGGCAGTCATTAACACATATGCTTTGTGCCATATGCTCAGGTCTGTGAGCTAAGAATGCCAGAGTTTTCTTTGGGTTCTCTTTTAGATTTCCTTAAGTCTTTGGCAACACCATTACCTCAGTGCTATGCTTTCCACAGTGATGGAATAGGAGTGAGGAGTAGTCATTATAAAGGGTTGCCAAAAATATTTTGAAAATAAGAAAATAAGGCTGATTTCTAACTGGAGACAAATTGGTACAGTAGGTAGAGTGCTGGACTTGTAGTCAAGATGACTTCCAATCCCACTTCTGATCCTTCCTAGCTATGTGACAAAGGTCTGAGACTTTCCCTGAGTCTCATTTTTCCCATCTATAAAGTGGGAATAATAATCTCCAGTGCCTCCCAGAGTTGTTGTGCAGCTTAAATAACCTCATGTGTATTAACTGTTTTGCAAAATTTAATGAGTTATTTATGTTATTTATTTTAGAGGCTGTAATTTAGTTTAGATTTAACTCTAAGTTTAGATTTTGTGGTAATGGAAAGAGTAATGGGCTTGGAATAAAGAAGACCTGGGTTCATGTTCTCTGACACTTACTAGCTATGTGACTAGCAGTAAGTCAAGTAACCTCTCTAAGCCTTAGTTTTACTCATCTATAAATTGGGAATAAAAGTACCTATCCTACAGGATTGTTGTGAAGATCAAATAAGGTAATGCATAAAAAGAGCTTTGCAAATCTTAAAATGCTACATAAAAGTTAACTATTTGTAGCTAAACACAGCTAGTTTATACCAAGAAAATACAGATTGGCAAATACTTTATCTTTTTATTGAATTATGAGATGATAATCGTACAATTAAAGAAGTCTAAAGTTGAAAAAAAAGCCTCAAAGGTCATATTGTGAAACCTCTTCCAGAACAGGAATTCCCCTTACAGAAGCCATGACGTGGCCATTGCCCTCCCTCCACTTTTAACAATTCACAGACAAGGCATTCAGGAAGTCTAGTCCTGTTGGACAGACAGTTCTTATACTTAAGTAGTTCTTCCTTAGATTGGTCCAAATCTGTATCCCTGTAACTTCTACGCATTACCTCTAGTTCTCTCCTCTTGAACCAAACAGAACAAGTCTAATACCTCTTCTACCTTAAAAGCCCTTAAAATGCTTAGACAGCTGTCATTCCCCAACCCACCCCAAACTCCCACTTTAAGTCTACTCTTTTCTAGGATAAACTTCCCCAATTGTTTCAACCATTTTTTAAATGATAGAGTCCCTTTATTCTTTGAATTGCTCTCCTCTGAATGCTCTTTAGATAAGTAATGTCTTTCCTAAAATGTGGCACCCTGAACAATTTTCCAGATGCGGTCCAACCAGGGCTGGGTACTTTCCTTGCTCTTGACATTGTGCATATCTTAATGTAGTTTAAGATGGTCTTGGTTTTTTGGTTGGCCACATCACACTGCTGATCCTGCACTAAACTAAAATCCCAATGTCTTTTTCCTCCTATGAACTGATTTTTACCTATGTTTCTTCCATCTTGTGTTTAAGGAGTTCTTTTTTTTTTTTTTAAACTGAAGGTTAGAACTTCAGCTTTATTGAATTTTGTCTGTAATGCATTGAACCACAGATGTCAGTGCCAGAGTCAACTACAAATATTGTATCAAAGCAATCAAACCATAATCTGGAAAAAATCCATGGATTTATCTCAAGAGTTTGTTTGTCTAGAGACATTTTTCCTGATGGTTGATACAAATAAGTATATTTATTGTGCTAGTAAGTTTGGGAGAGACTTTTAGGGTCTCTTATAGTTCCAAAACTCATGATATAATAATCAGTGCCTTGTGTCTGCTACCTGTAGAGAACAATTATTCTAAATGGGCTAATCCATAGATCCTATTTCTTCTTAGGATCAGACAGAAAAGCAAAGCAGTCATTTAATACCTGCCCTGAATTCAGAAAGTGTAAAGGAGGGATTAATTGCCAAGGACAACCAAGTTTATTGATAAATAACAGGGGTTTCTCTTCAGATGAATACAACTGGCATTTCCTGGTATAATGTAACTAGATCAGCAGGACGTAAGGAACCAACTCCCATCTGTCCTCTACACAAATGTTAAATTGATATTCTTAAATCACAAAAAATGCCATGTCATTCAGAACCTAAAGTAGCATCAGTGATTTTGTATTGCCTTTAGAATAAGATATGAACTTTTCTGTTTGGTGTTTAAAGTCCTCAGTCTAGCTCCAACTTATCTTTTCAGACAGATAACACTTTGCTTCCCTACATGTACTCTATGGTCTAACCAACTAACCAACTCAGTGTTTTCCAAGGGCAATATTCCAAATTCCATCTCTGTGTTTTTTCACAGATTGCACTCCCTTTTCCTGGAATGCTCTCCTTCCTCAACTCTGCCTCATACAATACAATTCAAACTACAGCTCATATACTGTCCCTCATATGAAAATTTTTCCTGCTACCTCCAACAGTATTTTCCTTCCCCCTGAAATTATGTTGTGTTTACTCTGTAAATATTTTATATCTATTTATTTATATACACATGATCCCCACCTTTACACACACACACACACACACACACACACACACACACACACCAGTAGAATATAAACTCATTGGCAGCTGGGCATGTTTCACTTTTGTCTTGGCATAGTGGCTGGCATATGTGTATTCAATAAATGTTTATTGAATTGAAGGTACAGCCCATAATAATTATCCTATGAGTATAAGAAGTTGAGTTTTAACTAGAGGCAAAGTTCAAAACAGGATGTTTTATGAAAGTATGTGGGGTTGTGAAAGACATCAATTGAATTATTACTTTGAAGATTACAGATAAACAGAAGTCCCTAAGAGCTGGGGCCATGGCATTTCTGCCCTTGAAGGATCAATAAATTTATTAAGTGGTACAAGTCCAACTTCTCTGGTATGGAAAAAAGCACATTTATTTATTTATTTGACATTTAAAAGTACTTGTTATGACCTTGTACTGAGGATATACAAGTTTTGACAGATACAGAAGGAACAAGGAGCTGCCCCCTGACCTTGATGACTTAAGAGTCTACCAATCTACTCAGGCAAACCTTCGTGTCCCCTGAATAAGCATGAGCAGCACCTGCCCTATGTGGGGGTGGGTGTAGAGTGAGCTCTAAATGGTAATTAATTGAGATACTCTCTAGTTTAACCCAACCCACAACATGACTCTCTGGGTAGATTGGTGTTTAATTTGGAAAAGAACTTGATTCAAATCCTGACTAACACTAGCTCTGGGGCCATGAACAAATCTCTTTACCTCTGAATCTCAGTTTCCTCTTCTGTAAAATGGGATAATATTACCTGCACAACCTATCTCGGTGAGTTGTTGTAAGGAAAGCATTTATTCGAATTCAAGCCCTATAAAATTGTGAATCATTATTATTAGCTCCATAAGGGCAAAAGACATATCTTATTCTTCCTATCTACTACTACTACAGAGCTTTGCAAAAGTTAGGCATTGATGAAATACTGATTGATCTATATGAGGCATCTGGAAGACTAACGAAAATTTGCATTTCAATAGTGCTTCAACACAGTAGTCTCCACAATGGGAGCCAGGGATCCCTAGTCTGACATCAATGGATGTGATTAGTAATGAGAAAAATTAATTTTTTAACCCCAATTTCTCTCTGGGAATCCATTCATTTCTTCAGATGATACTTTTCAAGCAAAGACAGTTTCTGAAGGGGGTAAGGAAATAAGACAATCACTCTCAACCCTGAAGGCATATTCTCTTTAACTAGGTGGGGGGATGAAAAGGGAGGCTTCTGTTTATCCCTTAAACAGAAGCCAGTTTGAGCTAAGGCCCTCCCCAGGGGATGACTCTTGTGTCCTTACTTTTACTTTACCAAAGGTTGGGGTGACCTGGTCTACAGATGAGAGACCAAATGAGTGAAAACCTGATTTAGCTGGAGGCAGGTATCTCTCTTGGAGAAACTGACATTCCTTGAGTGTCAGAGAAGGGTGTAATCAGTCACACCTGAAAGCCAACCCATCAACCAATCAGGGTTGCCTTACATTGTCAGGGGTGGTCCCAATGATGTAGAGTCAGGTCAGTCAGAAGGAAGACTGACTTTAAAGGCCCTATGACTCTTAGATGGGGTCTTGGGTAACTAAGAGAGACAAATGACCTCAATTTATTGGTTATTGCTAGCCTAACTAATAAATTTATTTATCTCTAGGAATTTCATTCAACAGTAAAAAAAAAAAAAGTATTTTTATAGTGCCTACTATGTGTCAGGGTCAGTGACCCAATAGGACCACTTGAGGCAACTTAGTGTTTCAATGGATAGATCACTGGATCTGGCTGGAGTCAAGCCTCAGACACTTACTAGCTATCTATCTACCTCTGTTTCCTCATCTGTAAAATGAATTTGATAATAGCACCTACCTCCCAGAGTTGTAGTGTAGATCAAATCAGGTAAAAAATATAAAGTATTTAGCATGGTGCATGGTACATAGTAAGCATTATGTTAGCTATTGTTATTATTGTATTAGGAAATGAGCAACATTGGAATTTGTGCTCCATTTTCCTGACTCTCTCTAATAAAAGAAAATGGAAAAAATCAAATTAATACAGTCTTAAAAAAAGACATACAATATGTGCAGTGCTGGAAATCATAAACATATGGATGGGGGTGGTCATTTTTCCACACAATTAACAACAACAACAAAAAACAGCTCTAAGTTCAGTTCATAGAAGATGAAAATCTGTGGACAACTAGAAGGAAGTGTCTTTCAGCCTTCAGAATTACTGGTCTTCCTACAAGGCTGGCACTTGGATAAAGGGCAGTTCGCACTGGCCTGGGCCAAGCACTAAAGATTAGGTAGGGTGTAACTTGAGTGACACTATAGGAAGGCAAACAGATGTTTGGCAAGGTAACAAAGCTGAAGGAAGTGGTTGGCAATGCACCAGAGCACAACTGGGTTCCACCCTTTTTTCCCCTTTGTTCCCAATTTTCTTTACAAACATGTGAGGACCCACCTTCTGTAAGGGGAATTTTCCATTTGAATGCTCTTGATCAGCAGTCAGTGAGTCACAGATTAAAGCTTCCTAATTGTCATCTCCCACCTCATTATCCATGACCAAAGTCTCAGTCATAGCCAGATTTGAGGGATTAATAGATGCAGAGGATCTGCAACAAGGAAGGTAACAGTTTTTTCATCCTCTGCCCTGCCCAGGCCATTTCTAGGGTATTTAATTCATCTCTGGCTATCCAGCACTTGGCATGGTGCCTGGCACAGATCAGGAGCTTGATAAATGTTTATTGATTGATTGATTGATTACTGCATTTGAAAAAAGGACATTAATAAGATGGAGGACAACCAAGATGAGGAAGAGATTGGTGACTATGGCACCCAACAATCAGCTGAAAGAACCAGGATTGTTTAATAGAGAGCAGAGAATACTACTACTACTACTACTACTACTAATAATAATAATAATAATAATAATAATAATAATAATAATACTGTAAAGTACAAACACACCCAAAGCAGGACTCCTCTTCCACAACATCCCTGTAGTGATCTACCTTCAGCTCAAAGGCCAGCCCAGCCCACTTAATAGCTTTAAATGTTGAACAGCCTTTCCTTACACCAAGCCAAAATCTACTTCTCTGATACTTGTGCTCAGGATTGATAATTCTGCCTCTGCCCCCTACCCCAAAATAACTCAACTTCTCTTCTGTGTGAAAATCCTAAGGGCATCTCTCATAGATCCTCTGAATCTTCTTTCCTTCAAACTAAAAAGCCACAGGGTTTTTTGTTTTTTTTTTTAACTAATCCTCATATGGCATGGTCACCCCCAAAATCTTTCACCACCTGGGTCCTCCCTGTCCATATACACCCCAATTTGGCAATGTCCTTCATTGAATATGTTCTAAAAATGGTACTCCTGAAGCAGTCTGGCCTGGGCAGACAACTTTCCCTCCGTCATTCTGGATATCATGCCACTCTTAATACAGCCTCTAATCCCAACAGCCTTGTCACATGTTGCACTGATGCATATTAACATTGCAATCCACTAAAAGCCCCAGACCTTTGTAATGATGATAATGGCTAGCTTTTATATAAAATTGGAGCTTTGCAAAGCATTTTATATATGTTATCTCCATTGAGCTGGACAACAGCCCTGTGCTGCCATCATCTGTATTTTACAAATGAGGAAACTGAGGCTGAGAGAAGTTAAGTGACTCATCCAGGTTCACACATAGTTAATATGAGGCAGGATTTAAACTCCATTCCTCCTAACTCCAATTAACAGGAACTATTACCTGGACATACCTCATCCAGTCCATGCTTAGCTGACTTTTATTTTTTTAACACAAGTGTAGGAAATTACATTTTCTGGCAGCTAAGTGGTGAAATGGACAGAGCCTGGAGGCAGGACAAACTGAGTTCAAATCCAGCTTCAGACATTTACTACTTGTGTGACCCTAAACAAGTCTTTTCCTTAGTTTCCTCATCTGTAATATGGTGATAGCAATAGCACTTGCTTCCTAGGTTTGTTCTGAGGATCAAATGAGATAATAATTGTAAAGCACTTAGCACAGTGTTTGGCACATAGTCAGCACCATATAAATGTTTGCTATTATTGTTATTCTGTTATTCAATATGATCTTATTAGATTCAGGGCATCATTTTAGGTTGTCAAGGAATTTTTGGATACTAATTCTATTATCCAGTACATTAGCTATGTCTCCCAGATTTATTTTATTTGAAAATTTGATAAGTATGTCAGCCAAGCTTCATTAAAGCAATTGAATAAAAATGTTGAACAAATTCTTTGCCAGACTTTGATGGCATGCCTCAACTGCCTTCTCTCCGTAGCCCTGTGGCTCCTTTCTCTCAACAATGAGTTTCTCCTCAAGCTTTCATTTTGAGGAAGGACCCAGACCATGAATCTTTCATTCTCCTAACTTCACCACCCTGTCCTTTGCACAGATATCTCCTCCTTCCCCACCCTTTTCAGTTCCCTTTTGTGTTTTGTCTTCCTTCACTGTAATGTAAGCTCCTTGTAAGTAGGGACTGTCTTTTTTTTTTTTCTTTAATTTGTATACTCTAGGGGCAGCTAGGTGGCTCAGTGGATAAAAGCACTGTGGTATTCAGGAGGACCCGAGTTCAAATCAGGACTCAGACACTTGACGCTTACTAGCCGTGTGACCCTGGGCAAGTCACTTAACCCTCATTGCCCCAAGCAATAATAATAATCATAATAATCACAATAATAATAATAATAAGCAAACTTGTATCCTCTGTTCTTAATACAATGCCTAGCACATGATAAGTTCTCAATCAGTGATTACTGACTTGACTTTACAAAACCAAGGACAGGTTTCTTGTATATTCCTCCAAGTTAAAATTGAACTATTAATGATTTTATGTCATTAATTATAGATCCACCTAACAGTGTCATCTAGCCCATGTCTATCATGGCCATAAAAGTAGCATGACAAATTTTTGTCAGATTTGTTGTTGATATCCAGGTGTTCTAGATGTATATCATTCTCCTCATCTACTCCTGTCAAAACACAGGGAGAAGGGAAAGTGAAGTTACCTGGCACAACCTGTTCAAATGTACTTGGAAAAATGACCCTCTTCCTTTGTTAAGAATTATGGTTGCCTCTCTGCAACTATAACTTTTGTGCCTGTTTTTGTGGTCTCTCAAATCATCTCATTTCAGACCAAGTAGTGCATATTTTGTAATTATCCACTGTTTGGAATTATCTGCACTACCATTTCCCTTTATCAACATAGCCAAGTGGATAGTCATCACCAACACTCAGCATTCACTTATAAGAATAATTTCACTGCTGCTCAAAGCATAGGGCATGATAACAGCATTTCCTTTTTCCCCCTGCTCACTGTGCCTGGCACACCCAGAGCTGAATGGCTCCAATCAAATGTTCCTGGGACTGGGAGTCAAAAAGACTCAGGTTGGATCTTGAGCTGTACTCAAAAAAAATGTCCATCTTTATGGAACTTGCCAGGGAAATTGCTGTATTTGTTTAGTCACAAGAAGGAGAAAGTTAGAAAGAATATGAGAGCTGTCTCCGAGTATCTGGACTATCATGAAAAAGATTTGTTCTCCTTGACCCCAAAGGGCAGTTGCAGAGGGGCAGATTTTTAGCTTACTATGAAAACAAATTACAATTACAAGTGTTCTAAGAAACTATTTGAAGAAGTGGTAGAAAGCTCCTCATCAGTGGAAACTGTAGAGTAGAAACTGGATGAGGAAATGTGGAAGGGAAGCAAGATCTCAGGTATTGGTTCTGCTAGAAGTCCCTTCATGAGTTCAAATCCAGCTTCAGACAGTTCTTAGCTGTGTGACCCTAGACAAGTCGCTTATCCCTGTTTGTCTCAGTTCTTCATCTATAAAATGAGCTGGAGAAGGAAACGGCAAGCTACTAAAGCATCTTTGCCAAGAAAACCCCAAAATGAGGTCACAAAGAGTTGGAAACAACTGATACAACTGTGTTCTATGACTTCCTGATACATAGTATTCTATGACTTCCTGCCTCCCTCCATATGGCTACCTATATGGTTAGTACGCCTGCTTTTCTTTTCCCACTTAAAATGTTCTTTCTCATTCTGGATTACACTACCCATCCACATTACAACCAACCTGGACTTTTTCAATTAAAGGAATACAATGTGGGTACAGTGGGAAAATACCAGATCTGGGTTGAAATACTGACTTTGGAACTTACTACTTGTGTGACCTTAGTGACTTGCCTCTCTGGGTCTCCATTTCCTCATCTATAAAATGAAGGGGTTAGATCTGATGACCTCTAAGGTCTCTTCCTGCTCTAAATGTATGATCCACAGAATCCTAGAAAATCAGTGATAGAAGAAAGCATAGAAATTATCTAGTATATGCTAATGCAAATAAAGTGAATGAAGCAATTCCTACTCACAAGAAGTGAAAATCAAGGAAAGTAGTTGATTTTATTTCTGAACCCTTATTCAATTGATAAAGTGCATTTTCTTGATAACTTCTTGGGGGAAAAAAATCACACAGATGTCTATCTTGTACAGTTTATCTTTTTATTGACTAGTTGTATTTTCAAATAGGATAGCTTTTTTACCATATCTGAGGCAATATGGTCAAATTGATCAAGTGGAGTGCTTTCAAAGCCCAACTCTGACACTTACTAGCTGAGCAACCAGGGACAAGTCATTTAACATCTATAAGCCTCAGTTTCCTCATCAATAAAATGGGGATGATACTTGAATTAGCTTCTTCATAGGGTTGTAAAAGTTAGCATTGCTATTCCTAGGGAAGGACCATCCATTACTGGGCTGATGTCCATTAATTGTATGTATGATTGAGCCAAGTGTGTGTTGAGAGGATGAGGTGCCCTGGGAAGTCCCATGCATTCACATCCCACTTTATAGCACATTACTGATTGGAGGTAGTGAGAGACCATTCCATCCCAAATGGCTGACACCTCTTTATAAGATGCTTCTGGGCCTATCAGTTCTCTGTATCCTGGAGGTAGTCTGAAATTACTTAAGGATTGGCAAAAGAGGAATTTGGCCTAAAGGACACTCAGAAAATTGATTCTTGATGATCTTTACTGCTCAGGTTGAGCAGAAAAGGATACGCCAGGCCAGGTGTGTGAGAACCAGGGGCCCTGCCCCCTGCCAAGAAAGACATGAGCTGAGCTTTCTGAGGTTTCAAAGGTCAGATTGGCATCCCAGAAGTTGCCTCTATTCATAGACTGCCTTTAATTCATGTCAATCAATGGACTTGAATGCCACCAGCCAATTAGCTTGGAGCTGTGTGTGGGGATTGCCCCCCTACCTGTTTGACAGGAGGTTTCCAGGGGAATTGAGTGGGATTCTTTCTCTTTGGAAGTGTGAGTGGCTAGGTGAAGGAGCTGTTTCTCTCTCTCTCTCTCCAGGCACAGATGAGAGACAAGGTTTTTCCATTCTTTCAGAGATATGTGCACTCTCGCTTGTTCTCTCTCTCTGTCTCTCTGTCTCTCTGTCTCTCCTAACTTCTAATATATTTTAATAAATGCTTAAAAGCCTAAACTGTTGCTGAAGCTCCTAATTTATAAGTAATTCCTAACTAGTTTCCCCCACACACACTGGGGTGGGGGGGCAGATAAAGACACACATTAGATTTTAATCATCACAGGTGCAAGACTAGATCCCCAAACTCCAGATACCAGGGCCTAAGCTTCTAAAAATATCCGCAAATGTGAGGATCAGATTGAGAGGACTAGATGTCTGAGGGAGGTTGATTGGGCAGGGGGTAGTCAATCAGTCAACAAACATCTATTAAGTGCTTATTTTGGGCCAGGCACTATACTAAGCTGGGGATACAAAGAAAGGTAAAAATGTTCCTGCCCTCAAGGACCTTACATTCTGATATTGGGAAGACAATATGCAAACAATTATGCACATAGATACAATGTAAATAGAAGGTGATCTTAGGGAGAAAAGGGAGTATTAATGGGGTAGACCTGGAAAGACCCATTGTAGGAAGTGGGCTTTAAGCTAAATCTTGAAGGAAACCAGACAAGACAAGAGGTAGAGGCAAGGAAGGAGAGCATTCCTGGCATGGGGTTGGCCAATGGCAAATCTTATGCAAATTGCATAAAATGTCCCCTGTGGATATGTGTTAAGATAAATATTGATACATAGGCAGAACACACTCAGCTAATAAAAGTCCAGCAGAGTTCCTTCAGGCTAAGGTTAAGACTTTTCTTCTTAACCAGGTGCCATATCTTGACCCTTCCTAGTTAGATTAATCTCACCCATCAGGGTTTTCTTTGGTCTGCAGACCACAGCAGTTCCAGATCCTATATTCCAGGGTTATAGTTAGCTATGAGGCTCCAGAAAAGTCATTGGCTCTGGCACTACACTTGAAGAAGTGGTTAGGTTTATATACACTCATACACACAGAATTAAATTACAGCTGTTTGGTCTCCTAAACCAAGTTGAGCCTGGTAAATAATTTCTAAACATACCTCTGCTCTCTCCACATCCACTTTTAATATAAGAAAAAGTTCTTCAGAGAGGGTGCTATTTGGACCCAAGGCAAAAAGTGAAAGGGGATGTCAAGAAAATCATGAAAAAAAAATCAATATATTGGTAAAGGTGACACAAAAAAATACTAAAGAAAATAACACCTTAAAAAACAGACTGGGCCAAATAGCAAAAGAAATACAAAAAGCCAATGAGGAAATGAATGCCTTGAAGACCCGAATTGGCCAAATGGAAAAGGAGGTATAAAAGCTCTCTGAAGAAAATAATTCCTTAAAAATTAGGATTGAGGGGGCAGCTAGGTGGCACAGTGGATAAAGCACCAGCCCTGGATTCGGGAGTACCTGAGTTCAAATCCAGACTCAGACACTTGACACTTACTAACTGTGTGACCCTGGGCAAGTCACTTAACCCTCATTGCCCCCCCCCCAAATTAGGATTGAACAAATGGAAGCTAATGCTTTACGAGAAATCAAGAAACAATAAAGCAAAACCAAAAGAATGAAAAAATAGAAGGCAATATGAACTATCTCATTGGAGAAATAACTGACTTGGAAAATAGATCCACGAGAGATCATTTGAAAATTATTAGACTACCTGAAAGCTATGATCCAAAAAAGCACCTAGACATCATCTTCCAAGAAATTGTCAGAGTGCCCTGATATTCTAGAACCAGAAGGTAAAATGGAAATTAAAATAATCCAACGATCACCTCCTAAAAGAGATCCCAAAATGAAAAATTCCAGGAATATTATAGCCAAACTCCAGAGCTCTCAGGTCAAGGAGAAAATATTGCAAACAGCCAGAAAGAAACAATTCAAGTATTTTGGAGCCACAGTCAGGATAACACAAGATCTAGCAGCTTCTACATTAAAGGATCAGAAGGCTTGGAACATGGTATTCCAGGGTGCAAAGGAAGTGGGATTACAACCAAGAATCACCCACCCAACAAAACTGCATATAATCCTTCAGGGGGAAATATGGGAATGCAATGAAAGAGAGGACTTTCAGGCATTCATGATGAAAAGTCCTGAACTGAATAGAAAATTTAACTTTCAAACACAAGACCCTGGAGAAGCATAAAAAGGTAAACAGGAAAATGACCCAATGGCCATTTGTCTTGGGTCCGTAGAGGACATTCCCATTCAAATACTTGGACTAGATGGCTTTTGAAATAATTTTTATCTCACAGTCCATAATTTTGTGACTATGGAGAAATTATCTAACTAAAATGGGTTTTTTAGGACCAGACTAGTTCCTCCACTCAACCACACCTTCTGTACTTCCCAGAATGTGTGTTTCCCCTGTTAAAAGAAAGCTTTTGACAGAAAGTCTGACATTATATCAATCACCCTTCTGAGAAAAGGATTCTGACTATTCTTGGTGGCCCCAGGCTTACTACTTCATTCCTAATTTTGTCTGATGAACACATATTGGTCTGTTCCATCACACAACAACACTGTTTCCTACCTATACTGCCACCTATCCAGTTCAGGTAGTTTGCTTATTCTGTTGAAAACATCCTGTCTCCTTTCCCACATGAATGCTTGCTCTACATCCTCTTCAATTCTCATCTGTACTTTTAGTTATCATTTCCCCTGCTTCCTCCACACATACACAACAAGTGTGACCTCAACGGCTGTGCTCTAGACCCAGCCTCATTCCCCAAAATCTATTCACAATGTGGCCCAATTCTGGCCCAACCGGACCAACCTGGCCCAGCTCTGCTCCAGCTGAAAGAGCTCCCAGAAAACCTAACAGTTAATCCTGACTGTATCTGCCCATCCATACCAAGGGACAAAGACTCAATTTTTTAAAAAACTGTGCTGGGGCAGCTAGGTGGTTCAGTGGATAGAGCACCAGCCCTGGAGTCAGGAAGACCTGAGTTCAAATCCAGCCTCAGACCCTTGACTAGCTGTTTGACCCTAGGCAAGTCACCTAACCCCAATTGCCTCACCCCCCCCAAAAAAAAAACTGTGCTGTATTTGATCTAATAGAATAAGAATAAATTCATAAAACACCAGGTCTTCCCTTAAGCTTATGAAATTGAGGTGACTAAACCTTGGTAGAAATTGTATGTCAAAGTCCCTGTCAATTAAGGATGAGTCCCCAAACTGCAAATAAAAGTGAGAACAACATTATTATTTAGTGGGCAGAAGTCGACTGAATGACTAGATTACCTAACAAAATGGTGAGGCTGGACTTACTGTTCTAAAGTAGTCATCAGAGTTAGGCAAATGAATTTGATGCCTGTTTAGCCTGGCATGGTAAAGAGTTATATCAACATGTGCTGTTACTTTGTATTTGCTGTGATTTCATCAGCATAAGGTATTCTCAGTGGGCAAAATCCTCCTACCAAAGCAAATTGGTATCTATTGTATTATTTCTAGTCCCAGAGAGTTTCCTGAGTGTACATTGGTAACCAGAGCCTGGGAACATTACCTCAAGTCTCACAGTTAATATAAACTACCTTGAGTAAATATAAACAGCAAAAGAAGCTCCAACTATCTATGGGAACACTTGCAAATAACCCTGGGCCATCCCTGGCACTATGCCTTCTTTGTTCTGTTTCTATATAATACCTGACCTGGCCTGACCTGGGGTTGATCTGGGGATCCATTACACCATTGTGTCCTCCTGCTGCCAAAGATAGGCATGAGACCCAATAAGCTCTAATAAATCTATACTTATACAACCAGACTCACACGAGTCCCTCTTTCTTTGGTATCTCAGCATTGTCTCGAAAAATTTGCATCCCTACAAGTGGCATATCAGAGAAGAGATCAGCCCCCTTAAATTTGGCCTTCCAATTGGTGTAGCTGGCAGGATAGTCTGCCATCCAATAAATCTTGTGTCCTTACACTGAGACAAAAAGAAATGACTTGTCCAGTGGTGTAGAGCCAGTATATGTCCAAGGCAAGACTTTACATCCAGTTCTTTCTGCCTCCAAGGTCAGCTCTTTATCCATAACACTCAGCTGCCCCTCCAGGTCATTGTTGTTGTTGTTGTTATTGGTATTGTTATTATTTATTATTATTATTATTACCCAATATCATGTATGTGGTTATCATATTAACAACAGTGGGATTTAATTGATGACTATTGAATTATGCAGTCCTTTAAGGTTCTGGGTGGAGCCAGTCTCTCACTTTTGCCTGGAGAAGAAAGAATGTCAAATTCCTGCAATAGAGCTCATCTGGGCTTGTGGGAAGGGATTCAAGGGTATAAATTCAACTCACCTGCCATACTGCTCATATTGATAAACCTTCCCTTTGATTTCCGGAGGAGGGGTAAAAAGGCCTTGGTCACCTCCACAGCCCCAAAGAAGTTCACATCCATGCATTGTTTGTAGATATTCATGTGAAGAAGCTCACCATCTCCTACGGTGCCCAAGATCCCAGCATTGTTGATAACAGCCCACAATCCTGGGATAGAAAAGGGAATTTGGGAAAACATGAAACAGAATTCCTGGTCTGTTCAAGATAAAGGAACCTCCTTATTTTACACATTAGGAAATTTTGGCCAAGAGTAGCTGAGCTGGCTAACTTAAGGTTTGCAAAGCGCTTTACATATTAACTTGATCTGAAGGTAAGAAGTGACCTGTGCTAAATACTAGGGATACAAAAAAAAAGCAACAAACCAAACCAAAAAAATTCTCTCTCATGGAGGTTACATTATAATGAGGGAGACAACCTAATATATAAATAGGTACATACAAGATAAATACAATGTAGATAGAAGAATGGCAAGTAGACCTGTATGACTAGACTCTACAATGCTTGAAAGGGAGTAATGTGTTAAGATTGGAAAGGAAGGGGCCAAGTTGTGAACAGCTTTAAATATGAGATGTAAGACTTTTTATTTGGTCCTAGAGGTAATAGGGAGCCAGCTGATTTTACTAAATATGAATTTGGCCATGGCATGGTAGGTAGACTAAGTTAAGGAAAGACTTGAGGGAGACAGACCACTTAGAAGGCTATCGCTGATGTCCAGGTGAAGCAATGAGGGCCTGATCTGGAGAGGTGGCTGTGTAAATATTAAAAAGAAAATATGTGAGGGAAATTGAAGACAAAGAAATTGCAAGATTTAGAAAGTGTTCTGTATTGTGGAGTAAACAAAAGAGAGAGGATGACGATTATAGTAAGATCTCAAACCTGGGAAAGTAGGAGGATGGTGACAGCCTGAACAAGCAATAAAAAAGTTCAGAAGAGGGATAGGTTTGAACAGAGAGAAACTTAATGAGTTTTATTTTGAACACACTGAGTTTGAGAAGCCTGTGAGACATCCACTTTGAAATGCCTAAGAGGTAGCTTGGTAACATGAGAATGGAATTCAGAATAGAGACGAGGCCTGGATAAATAGACCTTTTATTTAGTACTAGTTAAAATAACAGGGCTCATAAAAAGGGGGAAAGGTGATAGCAATGAGTAATGTGAGTATATTGAGGAGGTGTTAATTTATGTTATTAACAGGATGGGGCCTCCTACCTTCAAAGTTGATCTGAGGAAGAAAAAGAGGAAGGTCTCCACAATGTCCCATGGATTTTGAATAGAGCCCTCTCTTTCTTGGTTTAGACAGAATGGCCTGTGTGGCCTCATGCCAGAATTAGCTCAACTTCATTGATAAGAGGTGGTCTATGACTATGCTACTTGTATCAATGGTATATTATGCTATTTCATGCCATCTTATATGATGTACTTTATTATAAGTCCAGATGAATTGTGTGAAAAATAAGAGCATATTGGGAAATAATATAAGCCACAAAAAGGAAGTGACACCAGTTTCTCAAAGGTTATATCAGCATTGTTAGTAAAGAAAATGCCACAGGACGGGAGACATCAGCTTCTAAAATAAGTGAAAGGGGAGTATTGGAAACTACAGATTAACAAGCTTGAAATTTCTGACAAAATCATAGAAGCAATTGTTAGTCAAATGGTTTATAAGAGCTGTGATAAGGAAATAGTGATCAATAGGGACAAACATGAGTTCACTAAGGACAAACTCATCTCTTTTCTTGACAAGCTTACAAGACTGATTTAGCAGAGAAATGCCACATACAAGGCATTTGAATTTCAGCAAGACATTTATAAAGGCCTTCAAGATAGCTTTGTGGACAAGCTTAAGAACTGTGCACTGGCTGAGTGTACTAGAAAGATTCACAGTTGGTTGAATGAGCATACCTCACTCCCTCCTCCCCCTATACCCCACAAAAGGGTTGATTAATGGTATGATGTTAACCTAGAGGGTGGTCTCTAGTGTTGTGTTAAAGATGCATTCTCAGTCATATCTTGTTACATGTTGTTTTTACCAATAGCTTGAATAAAGACACAGATGACAGCTTCTTGTTCTTAAGAGATTTTTAAAGGATATAAAATGAGAATGACATATGATGGATGACATAGAAAAAGTATTTCACCAGTCTGAAACAAAAGGCATCAATGAGTATGATGAAATTTAATAACAAAAAATATAAAATTCTACTTGGGGGGGGTAGCTAGGTGGCTCAGTGGATAGAGCACCGGCCCTGGAGTCAGGAGTACCTGAGTTCAAATCCGGCCTCAGACACTTAATACTTACTAGCTGTGTGACCCTAGGCAAGTCACTTAACCCCAATTGCTTCACCAAAAAAAAAAAAAATTTTTAATTCTACTTTCTTATTTTTTGTTGTTGTTCTTTCTCTCTTTATTTAAAGTTTTGAATTCCAAATTCTATCCCTCTCTCGTTCAGTCTCTCCCTCCCCTCCCCCTTCCCCAAGCTTGCAAGCAGTCAGTATAGGTTATACATGTGCAATTATGTAAAACATTACCATATTAGTCCTTTTTACATTTAGTTTCAAAAAAGTAAAAGACAAAATTATAGAATTGGACATGTACCATTAAAAGCATTTTGATTTGGAAAAAGTTACTGGTTCTGACTGTAACCTCAATATGAGTAATATAAATGAACAGTATATAATCTACTAAAAAGCAAATGCGATATTAGTTTTCATTAATATCAGTATATTGTACAGAACCAGAGGAAGTGCTCTTCTATGTTGGATACCATCAGTCCCCAATGGAGGATTTACAGAAAGACATGGATGAGATCACATAAATTGAGATAACATGTCTGAGTTGCAACCTATGCCAATGTATGAAGTAACCTTACTGATGAGGTCATAGATCCATTTGAAAGATCATGGGATCCTACATCAAAAGTAGGAAAAGTTCTTGGAGGCCAACTAAGCCAAATATTTAATTTTATCAATAAAAAATAACAAACAAAAAGAACAGAAGAGGCCCAGGAAAATGAAGTAGTATGCCCAAAACCACATAGGTATTAAATAACAGTGACATGATTTGAACTTAGGTCTTCTTGGTTCAGAGATAGTGCTCTTTATACAGAACATGAACTTAATGATGAAAGTGATAATCCTTTCTCTCTTGGTCAGACAATATCAGAAACATTGCTTTCAATTCTAAGCAACAATTATTAAGGACATTTTCAAACTATATATATATGTGTGTGTGTATGTATATATGTATATGTGGAGAAAGACTGGAAATATTGGAAAACATACATGTATAATATATATAGGGTGTATATATATATGTATGTGGATTATGTATATATTTATAATACTCATACAGCTATATACTATCTCTCCCAATAAAATGTAAGTTCCTTGAGGGACTTCTCATTCTTGTTATTGTATCCCCAGAACCTAGTACAGTATCTACAGTATGTAATATATGTTTGTTAAATGATTATTTTGTGTATGTGTCATCTCTCTCCACTCAAGAGGGCAGAACTAGAACCAATGGGTGGAAGTCATACCCACAGTAGAAGGAGAAAGGTTTCAACCCAGTATAAGAGGAAAATATGGGATGAGACATGATTTCATTAATATAGGGTAGTCCTAATAAGGAAATTCTCGCTACTAATGCAGGTCAGTAACTCCTCTGCATTTTATGGTTTGAGAGGGTAGCCTGGGCATTGAGAGGTGACCTAACTAGCTCAGGGTAACAGAGTAGGAGCCATATCACTTCTCTATATGCTACACCACACTGCATGTCAAGGAAGGGATATAATCCTAACATTTACAGTTGTCTGACAATAGAAGGGGTTGCTTGCTGAGCACCCCTTCACAAGGCGGTGCTGAAGCAGAGACTTAATGACCACTTAATAAAAATATTGTGGAGGGGATTATTATATTAGGTGGAAAATTCAAGTAGGTGACCTCCAACATCTCTTCCAATGCTAGGATTCTAATGATTCCATAACTACTTGTAAATTTACTTCCTGTTATCAGGAAAAGGGGCCTGCCTACCCAAACTGCAAAGTATTACAGTTCAAGTGATACAAGTTATTAAGTTGATGACTCAGTTTCCAGACAAACTGCTTCCCATTTTTTACCTATAAAATACTTGTGTCATTTATTAGCAGAAGGAGGACACACCCCTTCCCTATAATAATAGTAGGGTCCCAATACCTGTGTGCTGCACCTTTTCTGCAATTCGAGCTTGAACTTCTTTTATCTGGGCTGGGTTGGTAATATCCATTTGAAAAACAGAAATTCTCTTGGAGCAGCTCTTTTTCAATGCCTCTGCTCCAGGTCCTTTCTCATTCAGAACACCCACAAATACAGTGAATCCCAACTCATCCAGGTACTTTGACAGGGCATGGCCAATCCCAGAATCTCCACCTGAAAGCAACCAAGCAATTCCACCAGTGAGGACCACAACCAAAACAAGCCCAAGGGTATCTTAACAAGTTTTGGAGGATGATCACTCAGTATTGGATTGAATTATTATTGTGATGGTGATGATTCCAAGAGATGATCTCTAGGTCCTTTCTATCTCTAAATTCCATGGTCTTACTGTTAACTTTCCTTTCTCCCCTCTCCCTTTGATAGGGGAGGGAACAGTATATTATCTATCAATTACATGGAAAGGTGTAATTTTACTATTAAAATTCCATCAAGGTCTAGGACTCTTGGTCACTGGCTCATGGGAATCTGGAATTGAAGCATAGATGAATAAATTATATCCAGAGCACCTGGCTGACTAATCCTAAATTCACAAGAGATTTTCCTGAAAGAAAGAGGTCATTTTCATTTTGGGAACCTTTAGGGGAAGAGTTCATAACTAAACAAGTGATAGGATCACACAAGACTAAAATGGACAATTTTGAATATATAAAATTTAAAAGCTTTTGGGATGAATATAATATGGTAAAAATTAAAAGGAAAGATAAGGGAAGGGAGACCATCTTTGCAAGAGGTTTCTCTGATAAAAGTCCCAGTTACAATTTGGTTTTATGGATAAATTCATCCCATTCACATTCTAAGCTACAATTACTTGTCGTCTATTCTCCTCCTTCCTATTTTTCCCCACTATCCTTCTCCCTCCTCAATGCTCTGCTTTACTTCTACTTGCTACTTTGCCCTTCTATTCCTTACCCTACCCACCTCTCTGAGTCCCTCCATTATCTTCTCCCCCTCCCTATCCCCTGTTAACTCTTATGAAGATTAGTTTCCATCACTACCCATTCTCCCCTCTATTAGCTTCTTCTGTATAACTTTTTCCTTTTGTACCTCATTTGTATGATATAATTACTCCATTTTACCTCTCTCTTTGGAGTTTTAGTTTTTTAGAATCACCCCATCATACTCAGATCAGCCAAAGCCTTTATATCAAACAACCCCAAATAATAATGACCGTCATACAATTAATGCTAGTATTTTCACATATAAGAAGTAAATACTTTGTCCTTGTTGAGTACCTTATAATTGGTCTTTATGTTGAATTTTCCCTTAAATTTTGGGGGTTTTTTGTCATAAAAACCTGAAACTCTTTCAATTCATTAAATATTCTTTTTTTTATTCAGGATTATACTTAACTTTGCTTAGTAAGTTACCCTTGGTTGTAACCCCAGCTCTTTTGCTCTACAGAATATAGTATTCCAAGACCTATGGGTCTTTAACATAGTAGCTGCTAAGTCTTCTATAATCCTGATTTCCAATATTTTGTCCTTAACTTGGGAGCTTTGAAACTTGGTTATGATATTCCAGTAGGTTTTTCTCCTGGGATCTCTTTCATGTGGTGATCATTAGATTTTTTTTCTATTTCTGCTTTACCTTCTTGTTCTACAACTTTAAGGCAATTTCCCTTGATAATTTCTTATAATATTGTATCACAATTTTTAAAAAAATCATTATCTTCAGGTAGTCCAATTATTTTTATATTATTTCTCCTTGATCTGTTGTCCAGATCAGTTGTTTTTCTGTTGAGATGTTTCACTTTCTCTTCTATTTTTTCATTCTTTTGGTTTTGTTTTATGATTTCTTGTTTTGTTAAAATGTCATTATCTCCCCCTTCCCAAATTCTAGTTTTCAAGGAATTCTTTTCTTCCTTAAGTTTTGGTTTTCTATTTCAAGGTGATAGACTTTCTTTTCATGATTTTCTTGGATTGCTCTTATTTTTTTTTCTAATTTTTCCTCAATCTCTCTTATTTGGCTTTTAAAGTCCTTTTTAAGTTCTTCCAAGAACTCTCTCCGTGTTTTGAAGGTTCATCTAGTCAACTCCTTCACTTTACCCCTTCTTCACAAAGACTGTCCTCAAAAGACTTTCATTCCAAAGGTGCTGAATAAATTTATGATTTATTATCAGAAAATGTTTGATTTGTATGCCTAGTTTATATACCTGTATACCTAGGGTCATGTAAAAATTTTCTCAGGTGAAAAGGGGTCATGAGTGGAAAGAGTTTAAGAATTTCTGTTTTTAAAGGAAAGAATATCCCAGCCCACATGTCAGAATGATACTATTAGATATTTCTTCTACCATGCCTGGTTATCTATGAAACTTTCAATATTATCTTTTAACATAAGTAAGTAACATTTTTCCCTTGAAGTGACATGTTTAAGTCATTGAGTTTTTCAAAAATACCCAACAAATAACACAGCTTTGAAAGCCATAAATCATTATGAAAAAAATTTATAAAATTGGATTTCTGCTCAGTCAAAATCATAAAAACTTCATCTTTCAATTTCAATAATCTTTTTAAACTTTGCTCTCTTGAGAGCCACCTTACCTTTGCATGTAGTACTAAGTTTTTGTAAAAGGAGTCCATGTCTTTGCAAAGTTTGAAAACAAATGACTGTTAAGGGCATGGCTTTTAACGAAGTTAATGATTTTGATAGTATCACAAAGCACAACCTCTGACTCTGATGATATTTTTTTGGCTATGAGTGCTTCCCAGTGGATCATGCAGTAAGTAAAAGTGATATTTTCATTGCCACCAGCTTTAACTTTTGCTACAAATTCAACATTCTCACCCATCATTGCTCCAGTACCATCTGTACAGATTCCAATGCAATTTTCCACTGTAAACCTTCATTTGTGAAAAATTTATCAACTTTAAGATATATATTTTCCTCTCTTGTATGCCCTTCCAGAGGACACCAAAAAATATCCCCCATGTATGCTTCCTTCAGTAGCAAATTTCTCAAGACATTGTTTTTCTTTATTTGATGATTTTAAAAGTTGTCCAAAATATTTCTTTGGTTATTGAAGTACACTACATGCTTGGTATTAAGATGTCATTTTTGTTTCAATGGTTTCATGCTCTCCACAGCCAAATCTTCACTATAAATTTAGCAAAAAGTTTTTTCCACACCATCAGCATAATTAGAAGTAAATCCATATTGCAAAAATGATTTGACATATTTTCTTTATTTTTTTTTGTCCATTTAGGTGTACTACAACCTAGTAGCAAAGACCCTGACACGTTATCAGTATTTTTACCTCTTCTGTCAAAACATAGCCACTCATCCATAACCCAAAAATATTTTTATCCTAAAATAAAAATATTGCTAATAATTTCTCAAATAAATACTAGCTTTAGTTTATGAAATTACATTTGTTTGTGCTTAATTTATAAAATTGATGTTTACACATATACAGACAGTGGTGATGGTGAAGAAATATTATTAAAGGGCTTTTGTCTTTACTTGCTGCAATTAAACACTTATTTTTCTATAAAAGGATATAACAGCAATTTTAAAAAATCAAACATTCTAACACAATCCAATCCAAAGATATACTAATTTGATACTTAGAATGCTGAGGAAAGGGGCAGCTAGATGGTGAAGTGGATAGAGCACTGGCCCTGGATTCAGGAGTACCTGAGTTCAAATCCTGCCTCAGACATTTAACACTTACTAGCTGTGTGACCCTGGGCAAGTCACTTAACCCCAATTGCCTCACTAAAAAAAATAATAATAATAAATAGAATGCTGAGGAATGACGGTAGGAAAATATTTTTATTTTCCCATAACTATTATGTTTCTGTAAGAGCTGAAAACTTTTTATGTACAGTAAAAACATTGCAATTCATAACATACAGTAATCTTGAATCTAAACTGAGGTGTTTCTGGCAATGTTTGTTGGTATTACATGGTGTGATGGTATGCACAGTGCAAAGTGAGTATGTTGTGTGTTCGGAACCAAGGCTTCGGTGAAGTCGCATGACGCAACATGGGCAAGTGGATTCATTACAAGTTTGATTTTGAATTCATTTTTGGTCATTGCATACTCAGAAACTTTTTACGGTTGCCAAATTTTTGGCAAGCCCCACATTCAGCCACGTGACCCCAGATGGGGTCGTGACCCACAGTTTAAGAAGCTTTGCTTTAAAAAGTACTGAAACTGTTACTGAGATGTGGTTGGCTCAGAGGAGTAAGGCTATGGTTGTCCATGTGACTTCCTGGTCACCTGAAGGTGTGTGTGTGTGGGGGGGAGGTAACATGAGGAACTCCAGGAAGGACCTGAAGCTTGACCAGTGAACCACCATAGGCAACACAGAAGTAAAGAACATGTGTTCAATGGAATCAATACTATATCCCATAATATTCCTATATCAAGTATCCTCTCTGCATTCTGAATGCCTGTCTTTTGCTATGATTAGGCACGTCTCCTTTTATTCATTGTTAGATGAAGTACCAGCATCTCATTTTGTTTTAATCTGAAATGCCAGCCTGATATTGTCATCCCTGGTCTCTTATACTGGCTATCCTCAGGTCATTAATGCTGTCTAGGCTTAACATGGGTGGTGAGGAGAGGGTGTCTGTGAGAGGTTAGAAAGTGCTGACACAAGCCAAGGAGCCAGTGGGAAGTCTAACAAAGCTGGGAACAATGGCTGAGATTCTAAGTCATCCCTAGAGGTTGGTCAACCATCCAAATAGCAAGGAAAGGACTTTCACAATAACTCTGGTCCCTCACTCCCTTTTTTTGTAACAATCTCCTTTCCACCTCATTGAGTTTGATTGAGGATTAAGTATTGTTTACTGGGTGTCATTTCTTTTAATAGCATTTCTAGGCACTCAGCAATTTTCACCCACATGGATTCTTAAACAGAGGCCAAAATGGAGTTGTCACTTGCTCCTTTTGACTAGTTTCCAGAATGCCCATGGGAGCAATATACAATGAAGCACTGAGAACCAAGCTCTACCCATCCTGACTCAGAGATCTTTTAGCATCACCTGGGATGCTCTAATTAAGGAACTTAGCCTTCACCTTAAAAGCTGGCCCTGAAGACCAAGAAGAACCAAACTGAACTCAAATTTTAGTCAGCCTTCACTAGAAGTTCAAGGTATAAAAGGGGAAAAGGGAATAAGCATTTACCAAGTGCTTTTTATGTGACAAGCACTATGCTAAACATTTCTACACGTTTTATTTCATTTAATTATACGAGATCAGTGCTATCGGTCCTACTTTACAGTTGAGGAAACTGAGGCAGACAGAGGTTAAGTGATTTGCCCATGGTCACACAGCTAGTAAGTGTCTGAGGCTGAATTTGAATTTGGATCTTTCTGTTCTTTTTTTTCCAGGGCAATGAGAGTTAAGTGACTTGTCCAGGGTCACACAGCTAGTAAGTGTCAAGTATCTGAGGTCAGATTTAAACTCAGGTCCTCCTGAATCCAGGGCTGGTGCTTTATCCACTGCACCACCTAGCTGCCCCTAAACTTGGATCTTTATGAATCCAGATCCATTGCTCTATCCACTGCATCATCTTCCTTAAGATGAAATTGCAAGTGATAGGCAAAAGTATAAAATAAATTAATATTTGTAAAATGCTTTGAAAACCTTAAAGTACTACATAAATGCTTGTTGTTGTAACAAGTAGGAGTGGATAGAGTGTTGTATTTGGAGTAAGGAAGACCTGAGTTCAAATCTTGCCTCAGATACTTGCTAGTTGTATGATTCTGGACAAGTCACTTAACCTCAGCCTGTTTCCTCATTTACAAAATTGGGGGTGGGGGTGATAAAAGCACCTATAGGTGATATATCACAGGGTTGTTGTGAGGATCAAATGAGATAAGATTTGTAAAAGACTCTGAAAACCTTAACGTGTTATAGATGTGCTAGCTATTCTTAATAAAAAAGATACGGGGGGGGGGGGGGGAGATACAAGTTGAATTCCATTCTCCAGAAACAAAAGGCTTTCACCATGATTCAGCAACAACCCAGCAGGTTGAACCTGAGCATGGGATCAGCAGGTCTTTAGGGGAAAATTAGAATCATTGGGGTTTATTCACCAAAGGGGGTGGTCAGCACCCTTCCCTCCCTCTCCAACCCCCTATCTTATCTAGACAGGAGGAAAGAGTCCTTCCTAGCCTAGTGGCAAGCAATATCTGGGTAGATGATATGCTCTGGGTGAGAAAAGGAAACTGCTTATCCCTGCCCCTGCAATTTCCTTTTCGTCTCCTCCAACAGGAGTCTTAGGAAGTACACTCAAATTCAGCTAGGTGGCAGAGTGGATAAAGTGTCATTTACCTGAGTTCAAATCCGGCTTCAGACACTTGCTAGCTGTGTGTCACCCTGGGCAAGTCACTTGACCCTGTTTGCCTCCAAGAGAAAAGATTCAGTTACAAGTCTTTTTTCATGATGACCATGCCTCCTTTTGACTTATACAAATCCTGGTCATCTCGTGGAATCCAGATGAAGTTCTCCCTCTACCCTGAAGCCTTCATTCACTTACTGTTCTAGCATAACCTGACTTCTCCCACCTCTAGTTGTTGTATTTCAGTCATGTCTGACACTTTGTGACTCCATTTGGGGTTTTCTTGGCAGAGATATTGGAATGGTTTGCCATTTCCTTCTCCAGCTCATTTTATAGATGAGGAAACTGAGGTAAATAGGGTTATGTGACTTGTCCATGGTTACACACAGCTAGTAAGTGTCTGAAGCCAGATCTTAACTCAGGAAGACCCATCTTCCTGACTCCAGGCCCAGCACTCTATCCATCTAACTGTCCAAATATGTAACTTAGAACCTCCTTAACTCCAGAATCATACCACTACTTGCATTCAGTATGAAGGCTACTACTTATATTTAATATGAAGGCTTTATTTGGCCCAAACTCCCATCTGCTGCATTCTCTATTAACAGATCAGGTAGAGAGTCATGAATCAAGTAACAAATCATTTCGTTAAAACAGAATAGCAGGGGCAGCTAGATGGTGCAGGGGATGGAGCACCGGCCCTGGAGTCAGGAGTACCTGAGTTCAGATCCGGCCTTAGACACTTAACACTTACTAGCTGTGTGACCCTGGGCAAGTCACTTAACCCCAATTGCCTCACTAAAAAAAAAAAAAAAAAACAGAATAGCAAAGTAAATAGCAAAGCAAATCCAATCATAGAATAATTCCCAAATCGTCTTCCCTCCACCACTACCCAAATGAATGTAACCTCCCACAGATTCCTGCACTGAAACTCTAGGAAACACCTTGGAAACTCTAGGAAGTGTTTTATATGATGATCATAATACTTCTGGAAACTGAATTGTCATGACTCCGTCATTCAGGAACCAGTCCTATCCAACTACTTGTCTGCTCTCCTTCTCTTGGCCTCTTGGGATTAGTCTGGGAGTTTGTCTGCCACTACTACTCACCTGCCTCCTCAGCTATTGTCCACTGACACTTCCCTCTCCATTCTGTACCTATGGCCATCATTGTCTGCTTCTCCAATGATCAGCTGCTGTCACCTCCTGATGTATCATCTCCTCCTCTCCTCTAGCATTGCCACAAGCCTGGCACAGACCCTCATCACCCTATACTTGGAGTACTATGAGAGCCTTCTGGATGTTCTCCCTGCCTCAAGTCTCTCCATTCCACACCATCCTTGTCTCAACCATCAAAATGAAGCACTGGTCTGACTATGCCACTCCCTAACTCAATGTACTCCAGTTGTTAATAATTTGTCACACCCAGTCCCCTTAATTCTAGTTACTTCCCTCTATGATTATCTTTCATTTATCCTGTGCATGTCTTGTGTCAACTCTTTAATTAGTCATGCCTTCCCAGTCCTTAGCACATTGCCTGGCACATAGTAAGCTTTTATAAATACTAGTTAATTAATGAAAAAGAGTCACTCAAGAACCTCAAAGAGAAACTCAAGATTAATTTGCCTCCTTCACTAAAGGTTCTCTAACCCTCCCTGGTGACTAGATTAGAAAGAGTGAATTCCCTCCCTTCCTCCTCCACCCCAGGGTTCAGGCTGCATCCCTCCATGTCCACCACCACCACCACCCCCAGGGCCCCACACCTGCCATTGAATTTTTCTGAGGCTAGGGATAAATACACAGAGATCCTTTTTCATTTGTTCTTTCCACTACTGGCATGGCCCAGCAACTAGTATCAAGTCCAAAGTAACTGAACTTGAAGATTTGATAAGCCTTAAGGAGGCATTCAACTAGTATAGGTGATTGTGGAAGAACCAATGACCTTTGCCCTGCACTTTGGGCAGAGGATATTGTTAATCCTGTGCTTTAAAGAAAAGACTGGAGAGCAAGGCACTCCTTTAGCTCAATCCAAAAGATTTTATCTTACTGCTCAGGATGGGGAGTATGGGGTGTCCAGGGAAGACTAGCACCTCTGGCATGAGGGCTTGCTAAATCCTTTTCAGGGCTATTGTTTTCACATTAAGCTTTAATTAAGCAGTTGATTGCATCAAGAGCTACACAGGACTTTACCAGCCAGCTAGACCAAACTGCTCATTATACATAAGAGAAAATTGAGGCCAGAGCAAGGAAGTAACTTAGGTTAAGGTCACACAGGTAGCCAGTGGCAGAGGTGGGGATCAATCCTAGGTCCTCCCAATTTAAATCCAATAATCTGTACTCTCTGCCTTACTTAATTCATATTGTATAGTCAGGCAGATTTTTCCTCTTTATATGATCAACACATTATGTAATTAATTCCATTGTTAAAGTGTCCTTAGGAAAGAACATTCTGGAAAGTAGAAATTTTTCTTTTATATCCTCCAGATTTAAAAAAATCAAATAGTTCTTTCCACTATACTAACTGGTTCTTATCAGGAACTCCATTTCCTCACCTGTAAACCAATATCATAGTGACAACATCTGCCAACTCTAAATATCTTAAAGGGAGATCAGGAGGATGAATTAGGAAATTCATCCTCCTGAGCTGTTAAACCCTGAAGTTTTCAACAGTTTTATTAATGACTTTGATAAAGGCATCAACAGTATCCTTATCAAAACTGCAGATGACATGAAGCTAGGAGGGATAGCTAACATGGGGGATAACAGAGTCAGGATCCAAAAAGATCTTGACAGGCTAGAAAATTGTAATTAACCTAATACAATGAAATTAAATAGAGACAAATGTCACTTGTGTTAAATAAATTGACTTCAGAAGCATAATAAGTCAACAAGCATTTATTAAATAACTACTTTAAGACAGGCATTGTAATGAGCCTGAGAGAAACAAATACAAATGTATGTAGTTCTTATTCTTGAGGAGGTTACCTTCTGCTGGGCTATAAACAATGTGTTCACAGATTAATAAATACTAGATTTAGAGAAAATAAGGCCAAAGCGATAAGGATTTAGGGGAAAATATAATGAGTTCTTTTTTTGATATGTTGAGTTTGCAGTGTCCATGAGACATACGGGGAAAGATGTCTAGCAGGCAGCTGGAGATATAGGACAGAAGCTCAGGAGACAAATATGGGCTGGATATATAAATTCGGAAGCCATTTACATTAAAGTTGAAATCCTGGTAAGCTGATAGGATTGAGAAAATAGACAGGAAAAAAGAGAACCTAAAACAAGGTCTTAAGAAATACTCTTGTATAGAAGTTGTGACATAAATGGCACTTCTGCAAAGGAGTCAGGGAAAGATTTGGAGAGAGTACTTTTAGTTGAATGGTGTTATCAAAATTTGGTTGCAAGAAGCTGAGAAGTGAACAGGAATTGAGAGAGGAGACAAAAACTATAAATATTTGGCTATAAAAGTTTGGCTGTGAAAGGGGGAGAGAGGATACTTTACAATGATGATATTAGGGTCAAATGAAGGATTTTCTTAAGGATGGAGGAAATCTAGGCATATGTGAGCATGGTGGGGAAGGTGTCTGATGAGGCTGCCCATAACAAAGGCATGATTATTTAGCAATTTATATGAAAAATATGCTGGGGGTATTGTGGACCAGTGGTGTCAAACTCAAGCAAAAATGCATCTATGTGGCCACATATTGACTTACAAAACCTCAAGTTAACATTATCTGGGTTGTTTTATATTTTATTTATTTTGCTAACATTTTTCAGTTTCATTTTATTCTGGTCCTAGCCTCACTTGGGAGTTTTACTGGCTGGACCCTCTGGTGTGATTTTGACACTTTTGTCAGGACTTTCACCTTGATGTGAGTCAACAATATAATATGGTAGCCAAAAAACCCTAATGTGTTCTTGGGCTATATTAAGACAGAAAGAGTATCCAGGAATAAAATGGTGATAATCCGGCACTATTCAGAACACATTTGGAGGAGCATTATGTTCTGGGTAGCATGTCTCTGCTAGAGACATTGACAAGCTGCAGAACAACTAGAAGAGGTCAAATAAAATGGTGAAGAGCCTTGAGCCTATGACCTATGACAATCTGTTGAAGGAAATGGGAACATTTGACCCAGAAAAAAGAAGATGGAGGGGAAGAAGGGAGGGTGATTAATGACTTCAAATACTGAAAATATTTCAAAGGCTGTCACATCAAAGATAGATCAGAACCAGCAATAATGGATAGAAGTTGAAGGGCAGCTAGGTGGTGCAGTGGATAAAGCACTGGCCCTGGATTCAGGAGGACCTGAGTTCAAATCCAGCCTCAGACACTTGATACTTACTAGCTGTGTGACCCTGGGCAAGTCACTTAACCCTCACTGCCCTGCAAAAGAAAAAATATAAAATAATAATAGATATAAGTTGAAATTTAATTTAATATTTAGGAATATTTAATATTAAGGAAAAGTTTCTAACGATTAGACCTGGCCAAAAGCAGAATGGGCTGCTGTGTCACTCTTTACTAGAGATCTCCAGGCAAAGGCTCCATGACAATTTGTCAGGTATGTTCTAATGGATATTCTTTCATGCATAGGCCAGATTCCTTCATTCAATAAGCACTATGATTTTGTGAATTTCCACAAGGCTCCAGGGAAAGAAAGTTACGATCAAATTACAGACGATATTATTAGTGTATCTATTACTTATATTAACCTGGTGTCTGTTCAGTTGTTCAGTCATTTTTTGGTTGTATCCAACTCTTCATGACCCCATTTGGGGTTTTCTCGGCAAAGACACTGGAATAGTTTGCCATTTCCTTTTCTAGCTCATTTTATATATGAGGAAACTGAGACAAGCAGGGTTAAGTGACTTGCCCAGGGTCAACCTGGTATATATTATAGTTGGAGGACCAACTATATATGCTCCTAGCATGTAGTGCATCCTTAGAGATATGCAACTTTTCACTATGATGGAGAACCATCAGCCTGACTTCAGAAATGGCCCCTGACAAATCTGAGAGTCTTGGGTTTCCTTCTGTGATTGCTCTACCAGACCCACAAGCTTATTTGCATGTGTCTATTCCTTGACTATTTCTGCCTAAAGAGATCTCAGGAGGCTCCGCTCTTCTACTAAGTCTATCAGATAGAATATTAGATCAATCAATGTTGCCCCAAATCTGCCCCCAAGCAAGCCTTGATCTCATCCAGAGGAGAAAAACCAGAATGTGAGGGAACTGGAGATCCAACCCTTTCATCAGCTGAAGGATCCTCATTTTAAGGAAGAGAGGATAAGAATACTTTGGGGTGACACAATAGCTGTCTTTAAGTATATGAAGAACTGTATGGCTCCAGATTAAAACTTGGAGGAATGGTTCAAAATCACAGAGAATCAAATTTAGGATCAATGCAAAAAGAATTTCCTGACATTCATGCTACCCAAAAAGTAGAATGGGATGCCTCATGACATAACGAGTTCTGCATCAATGAAGATCTTCAATCAAACCTGAACAACAAATTGATTATGTTACAGAGGGCATTCCTATTCAAGGAGAGAGTTCATAGTATCATTGAGAACTAGAAAGGACCCATAGTGGTCACCCCACTCAACCAAACTCCTCATTTGACAGTTGTGAAAACTGAAACATAGAAAAGTTTAGTATCTGCTGAGGTCATACAGTTAAATTAGGGCCAAAGAATTCAAAGGAATGACTATCAATTGGGGATTAGCTAAACAAGCTGTGGTATATGGTTGGGGTTTTTTATTTTTTAAATTAAAAATATTTGGGTATATGATTGTGCTATAAAAAATGACAAGCAGGATGACTTCAGAAAGGCCTGGAAATACTCACATGAACTGATCTATAGTAAAGTGAACAGAACCAGGAGAACATTGTGCATAGTGACAGCAATATTGTTTGATGAAGAACTGTGAATGACTTAACTACTCTCAGCAATACAATAATCCAAGACAATCCCAAAGGACTAATGATGAAGCATACTATCTACCTCCAAAGAAAGAGCTGATACTGATTGAACACAGACTGAAGCATGCCATTTTTCACCCTTTTGAGTTTTCTTTTCTTTCTTTCTTTCTCTTTCTCTTTCTTTCTTTCTTTCTTTCTTTCAGGGGGGGCAGGGCAATGAGGGTTAAGTGACTTGCCCAGGGTCCCACAGCTAGTAAGTGTCAAGTATCTGAGGCCAGATTTGAACTCAGTTCCTCCTGAATCCAGGGCCAGTGCTTTATCCACTGTGCCACCTAGCTGCCCATGAGTTTTCTTATATAAAAATGACAAATATGGTAATGTTTTACATAATTGCACATGTATAACCTATATTGGAGGGAGAGAGGAAGGGAGGGAAGGAGGGAGGAAAGGATGGAATTTGGAACTCCAAACTTTAAGTAAAAAATGTTTATTATAAAAAAATAAAGGCACTAATATGAGTTTTTTAAAATTAGGGCCAAAGCCCAGTTCTTTATCCTCTAAATTCAGCACTCTTTCCACTGAACTATGCTTAGGCTTAATGAACAACCCCTGAAGCCCCTTCCAACTCCAAGTCACTATGACCTTTATCTGACACATTTTTGTATTTGTCCTTAACATGTAAACACCCTGGAAGGTGACTGCTAGTGTGTGACCTTCCTGACATGCGAGTTATCTTTTGGCATAATCCCCAGGAGTTCTGGGCAGGCCTCATACCATAATCTCCTGACTCATTCCTAGCCAGAAATTGCCACTATCTGCACCTCCCATTCCTTTGATGACTGTAGATACATAGTGTTGATTATTTTTTATCATTTCATAAATCACCCACAAACCTTCCAGTTTCACCTGAACTGTTTTATACACCTTCAAATGTGATATAAATGTGACTTGTTGTTGTTATTGTTATTATTATCATCATCATCCTACATCCCCTGTCCCATACCTCAGACCTAGTGATAGCCAGCACTGCCTGACCAGATTGGTACAAGTAGATAGCAACAAACAATACTTTAAACTGGACTACTGCCCTGTTCCTGACCAATTGCCTACTCTTGGAAAGTGCCTCCCCTTCACTGCTTTTAATGAGCTGTTTGACCCTCAGCAAATTACTTAATCTCTCTGTGACTTGCCCTTCTGCAATTATTAAAAGGAACAATGATACCTTTTTAGTATCCAAAAAAGAGGAAAAAAATCTTATTGAGCACCTGCAATTTATCAGAAAGTTGTTGGTGCTGGGTTAAAGTAAAACACTGGAAATGTAAAGCACTGTCATTGACCATAGTACTACTTTAGTGGTGTTCTGAGCAGAAGACTTTTATAGCATTCTATCCATTCGAGTGTGATCATTTCACAATCACATGAATTCAGGGTTTGGTACTTACTTCCTCTGGAATACTTGCCCCAACTCCAATTTCTTCAATTATTAGGTGCAGATCTCATTGCTATTCAACAGGGATGTAACTAAGGAGAGGTATCCAGAGCTTTCCCCAAGGATGCCAACATGGGAAGGGAATCCTTTTTCCCCTATCATATTGATTCTGGGTATACTAATCTATATGTGTATTTGTCTTCCCTATTGAATGCAAGCTCCTTCAGAGCCTCACATTTCATTCTTTGTATTTGTATCCTCAATGCCCAGCACAATGCACTTAATAAATGCTTTTTGATCGATTCGTCGGTCCAGAGACTGCTAAGTGTACCTTTCACCTCTATTTGGGGAAGGGTAGAAAGGGAAACAGATCCTGCAAGAGGGCATAGAACTAGGTTCATTGACACTAGGGAAGGGAATAGGTCATCCTTTCTTCTGAAGCAACTACACCTATGTTTGGAAACCATCCCCTGTGCTGCTGTCTCTGCCCAGAGTATCCCTGGTACCCCCTGCCATCTTCCTCCCACTAAAACCCCAGGTGAAAAAAATTCCCAGCTCTGCTTCTGCTACTATGACTACTGTGATTACAATGGCTATTGGTATTATTAGTACTATCGTCATCACCACCACCATCGTCGTCATCATATTCCTGAAACTTGACAAAATTTGCCTTTGCTGGTTTTGTCTCTCTCTTTTTCCTAATATAGCATGTCTAAACATTGATTCTTTCTATTATCATTTATCTTCACTAAGGCACTCAGTGCCAGAGGCTTCATTATCCAAGGACCTTTAGTCTGCTTTCCTGGCTGCTATTGAGTGAACCTCTAAAAATCTAAAAATCTTCCCTGAACGTATTGATTTTCCATTTCTCTGCACTTCCAGCCAGGCTGGCATCTCACCTGTTTCACTGGCCCATTGCTCTGCTGTGGGATGATCAGGAGTCCCATCATTCTTACTTTTGTGCTTGCAGCAAAGCTCTCGCCAATCTAAATCTGGGCTAGCTGAGGCCATGGAGGAGGGTATTCCTCCAAATCACCTTGTAACTTGAAACCACAGAGTTTAAGAATCCCTTAAAGATCCAAACTCTATCAACTGAAGAACTCCATCTTTTTCTATCCACAAAGCAAAAAATAGGGATAATAAGATGAAAATGTTATTTCAACATAAAATTATAATTTGTGCCTCAATTGCCATACCTTTAGTATTATCTTCCTTGGGTCTTAGTTTCCTTATCTGTAAAAGGTAGGGATGGAACTAGATGGTCCCAGAAGTTCCTCAATCCAATTTAATCTCATCTTTATAATAACAGTAACTTCTACAGTGATTTACATACACAATCATTTGAGTTTCATAACAATCTTGTGGGTTAGTATCTTTGGTTATCATTAATTTTATAGATGAGGAGGAAATAGGAGTTATATGAGGGCAGGGACTATTTTATTTCTGTCTTAGTATCCTTAGGACAGAGCCTGCCATGTGACAGGTACTTAATAAAGTATTTGTTGAATTTCCTTTTGTACACACTCCAATAATTCCATTGTTTCATCAATATAGATATTCCCTCCAATAATGCATTTTCCAGTCTATCTTGTGTAATCATTGTCTATGTCCTTCCATAAAGTTGCCATGGAAGTCTTCTGAATGTCATGGAGAATTTCATTACATTCTCTTGACATTGGATGGACAGAACTGAAGCACACTTAACTGGTTATCTATCAATTAGTACTGGTTCTCGCTCCAGGACTAGCCCATCTTTCTCTTCCCAACCACTGCTTACCTATTAACCTCTATATGACAATATCCTTCATACCACATAATTGATACAATTCCTCACCTGTAATCTATTACAGCCTGTTCGTAACTATTATGTTCCTCTTTAAGGCAGGTAAGCGAGACAATAGACAGAACATTGGGCCTATAATCAGGAAGATTTGAGTTCAAATCTAGATTGAGATACTTACTAGCTGTGTGACCCTGGGGAAGTAACTTAACCTCTGGAAATCTGCCTCAAATTTCCTCAACTGTAATATGGGGAAAATAATAGTACCTATCTCATAGAGTTATGTGGATCAAATGAGATAATATTTGTAAAGAGTTTAACACAGTGCCTGACATATAGTAGGCACTTGATAAATTAGTAGGCACTTATTCCCTTAACCTTCCCCTCTTTGGTTAGTCTCCCTTTTCCCTTTCTCGATTTCGGTTCTTTAAAGACTATAATTTTCTATGATTTGTAATTATAGAAAAATGTTATTAAAAAGATGGGCCTTGGGCAGCTAGGTGGTGCAGTGGATAAAGCACCGGCACTGGATTCAGGAGTACCTGAGTTCAAATCCAGCCTCAGACACTTGACACTTAGTAGCTGTGTGACCCTGGGCAAGTCACTTAACCCTCATTGCCCCTCAAAAAAAAAAAAAAAAGATGGGCCTTGGTTTCAGGAAGAGACTTGGAGTTGTTAAAAGAATTATGAATTTTCTCAAGGACAATCCAGTCTACTCTCCTCTTCCCATTCATTTCTGGGCCCAATTCAGTGTCCATATGCCATGTCCATCCAAGCCACGTAAAGCAGTTAATAAGCTCTATCCATCTACCTTCATTGTCTGAACAGTAGATATTCTTGATCTCTTTTGAGTGATTATGTATTTACAAAGGAAGAGTCTCAGCGATGTCTTGGGGCTTGACATAATCAACAAAGACATATGAAGACACATATAGCACTGTCATGCAAATCATAAGATCATAGGTTTCAGAGTTGGAAAGGACCATAGATATGCCTTATCCCCTTGGCCAATCCCACCATTTTATATAGGAGGCAGAGAGGGGGGTGATTTGCCCAAGATCATACAACAGTAAGTGGCGAAGGTGAAATTCATGTCCTTTGATTCCAGCTCCAGGATTGGTGTTTTCCTTGAGTTCTGTAGTATCCATGGAGACTCTCTTCAATTAAGCATAGTGATGAAGCTTCATCTTTGCTTCACGGTGACTGGACCAAGGTCAGACAGCTCAGAAATAGGATTCGAATTCAGGTCTTCATGACTCCAAGTTTAGGATTCTATCCACTTCACCCCCCAGCTTCCTCTTGTGGAATGGTTAGGCAGGACTTGGTATTGGGTTGTGTCACATTCTTTTGTTTTTGTATCCCTAGGACAGTGTAATGAAGGGACTGGCAAATGAGGGCCCAACCTTAGAAGTATGCACAAAGATTCCCAGCCTGCTTCCAGTCCAATCAACCATATGGAAACATGGAGGGGGTGGAGAGAAGGAATCACTTTTAGACACGTGGAGCCGAGGTGCTTGTACTGTCTATTAAAAAGACTTTGAGGGGGCGGCTGGGTGGCTCAGTGGGTAAAGCACCGGCCCTAGATACAGGAGGACCTGAGTTCAAATCCAGCCTCAGACACTTGACACTTACTCGCTGTGTGACTCTGGGTAAGTCACTTAACCCTCATTGTCCTGCACCAAAAAAAAAAAAAAAAAAGACTTTGAAGGACCAAGCCGTATCAATTGATGCAGTGCATTTTTTCTGATGGGGCAATTGGGATTAAGTGACTTGCCCAGGGTAACACAGCTAGTAAGTGTCAAGCGTCTGAGGTCAGATTTGAACTCAGGTCCTCCTGAATCCAGGGCAGGTGCTCTATCCACTGCATCACCTAGCTGACCCCCAGAGTTCTTAATAATGGCAAGAACTGAATGGCATCACCTGCCAAGTCCATCGAGGTCAAAAGATACCGTAATAGCACCCTCAAGATGGTCATACACAGTAAGCAACCATGTGAGCTTGAGAGATCTAGAGACTCCATCAAGAGTTCCACTGGCAACTGATGGTGGTGGCAATGGCAACTGGAACAGTGGTACCCGAGAGCAGCTGAAGCATCTACAGATGGATGCAAAAAGAAAGTCACCTAAATGTGAGAACAGCTTCTAGAATCATGACCCCTAATGAAAGAGTAATGAAAGAGAAAGAGTAAGAATAAGAACGACCTGGGGCAGCTAGATGGCACAGTGGATAGAGCACCAGGCCTGGAGTCAGGAGGACCTGAGTTCAAATCCGGCCTCAGACACTTAACACTTACTAGCTGTGTGACCCTGGGCAAGTCACTTAACCCCAATTGCCTCACTTAAAATAAAAAAAAATATTAAAAAAAAAACAATAAGACCAACCTGAAAACTCCATGAAGGAGAAAAGGACTTTAAAGGTCAAAAGTGGGGAGATATCCCTTTTGTTACATGTGTTCTCTTTATGTGTGCCTCCCTACCATTGGATTTCAAATCTGAGTTATTATCCTCAGCAAACTGTGGGTGTTCAAGGAGAGAGTGCCTCCAGTTTGTTATTTTTGTACTATTGTTCTGGCTAAACATTCTCAATGAACCCCTTTTCTAAAAGATATTTGAGTTTAATTGGTTGATAGATAATGGGGAGCACACAGGAAGGGGCTCATGGTATCCCCTTACCTGAAGAAAAAAACCCCTGAGAGGAGTAACAGTCAGCCATGCTCTAAGAGGGAATGAGCCTGTCAACTTGAGTGGGAGCTGGGAAAGTAGCCCCAGATGGAGTGTTCACTAGCACTGGTAAATTATGAATCTCCCCACACAATCCCTGCCTTTCCTGATGCTTCCTAAAAGTAGGCTGGTAATGCTCAGTAACTGCTGAGAACTTGGCTACCATTAGATACAGCATAGAAGAAAATCCCAACTGGCAGAGGATTTTGTTTTAACCTTAAATAGTCCATTTATACTCTGTAACATATGGTATTGATCTCAATGACTTCAAGAGCTAGGGAGAGACAATATCTTCTAGTCCCAACTATCAATGACCAGCTAAAAATAATAGATCACATAGAGAGAGAGAGAGAGCTTCAAAATTTGCAAAGTACTGCACACACATCTCATTTGAATCTCCAAATAACCCTGTACATTGCTGTTGTTGTCTTCATTTTAAAAGGGAGAAACCTAGACTAGAGAGGCTAGATGACTTATCCAGAGCGTCTGGGAAAGCACCTGAGGTGCGATGCAGATGTAGATTTTTCTGGCTCCAAGTCTGGCACTCTCCACTATGCCACGTTTCCCTGAAGGCTGATCTGTCCTCCCCCTTCACTTCCTCCTTCAAGAAACCTTCTTCTGCCTGCTCTTTTCTCCTGCCCTTTTATTTCTTCATTCTCCCTCTCTTCTTCTCTCTTTTCCTCCTGTTCTTGCTTCCCTTTTATCCCCCTACTTCTTCTCTAGAAAGGTGCCTTGCATCCCTTCCGTGCCACCCTTTTATCACACCTATGCTCAGCCTTCCCAAACAAGGTGCCTATTAGGAGTTCAATTCTCAGCTTTCTGAGGAATTCTACTAGCAGGTTCCTTATTTTTACCTTCCTCCCTCCTTTTATCTCCTCAGCAGAAATTTGTAAGCCCAGACCTGAGTCAGCTCTGGCTGGCTCCAAAGGAAGAGATGCTATTGTGAATGTCTTTCTTATAAATGGCAAAGTACAGAGAGAAGTGCTGAAAGCTGAAGACACTTGGTGCCATGGACAGAGCACTGAATTTAGAGTCAGAAGATCTTGGTTCAAATTCGGACTCTTACCACCTATGTTGCCTTGGGTAAGTCAGTCCCCTTCTCTAGGCCTCAGCACTGTCTTGTGTAAAATGAAATGGTGGAGACTCAATGGTTCTAAGATTACCTCCAGATCTAAACTGATGCTCTTGTGAGTCTGACTGACTATTACATTGCAAAGAGGATATGTTCTCCACATAGACAGACAGCCTTTGCACTGACTAACCAGCCCTCCACTACCCCGTGCCTGGCATGTACTCCCTTCTTACAGAAGCCTTATAGATTCTCTCTCTTCCTTTAAGAAACATCCCAGGCATCATTTTCTGGGTTAAACTTTTCCTTTAGCTCCTAATTCTAGTACCCTTCCTGCCAAACTACATTACATTTGCTATGTATATATTGTTTATTAACTTATATTTATATATATAATCATTATCTCCACCATTAAAATATAAACTCCTTGCATGTAGACATTGTTCCATTCTTTATACTTGTCTTTCTAGTGTCTAATATGGTAGCTGGCACATAGAAGGTGCCTAAAAATACTTATTGGTTGACTGATATTTATTCATTCAGCAACCATTTATTAAATCACTACTTGGCTGGTCTTGATGGATGTGAATCATTTGATGTTCAAAAACCTTCTTGAAGTAAATGCGATGTCTATTCCTATATTCTGCTAAAAACCTGCTCTACCTTTAAAAGGAGGTTTAGAGTGATCTGCCACTTGTCTGTTTAGGGTGAGCAACAGATATCAACCAATTGGCATCTCCTCCCACACACCATAGTTTAGTTCAGTTCAACAAACATTAATTAAATGCCTACCATGTATAAGATGGACATCCAAGGATGGCTTGGGAGAATGTCCCTACAGAAATAGGGAAGTTTTGAGAGGGTAGGACTTGAAGGAATACAGAGAAAACAATACATTCTAAATTGGACATGGTAGGTTTAAGATACCTATTAAGACATCCAGATGAAGATGTCCCAGGTTGGCATTTAGCAAAGCGGGACTGGAATTCAGAAGAAAGAATAGAGTTTGATATGCAGACTTAGGAATCAGATGCAGGAATCATTGAATCCATGGATATAGATAAGGTCGAAAAGGGTAAGAGTGTAGAGTTGAAAAGAGGGCCCAGATCAGAGTCTTGGAGGATACCTATGCTTAGGGTATGACAGATGGATGATGAATCAGGAAAGGAAACTAAGAATAAGCAGTCAGAAAGGTAGGAGGAGAATTAAGAGCAGCATCATAGAAACCAAGAAAGTAGAGATTATCTGAGCAGGACAAGGAAGACAACATCAAAGGCTATAGTGATCACCAAAGTTCATCACTGAGAAAAGACTATCAGAGTTTGCTGTTAAGATCATTTTTGAGAGGATAGTTTCTGTAGAATGGTGGAACCAAAAGTTATATTCAAGGTTTTAGGAAGTAAACAGGTAGTATGAAAATGGAAACAGCAAACATTGATTGCTCTTTCTAGGATTATGGGATATTTGGCAGGATGGCAAGTGCTTAAATGAATGAGAGGGTCAAGTAAAAAACTTGTTTGTTTTAAAAACTGGTATAACCTGAACATATTTATTGGCAGCAGTGAAGGAGCCAGTAGATACAGAGAAATTCATGATGGGACACTACACACAGAGACTACACACACACACACACACACACACACACACACACACACACACACACACACACACACACCTCTTCCCCGCCTTCCCCCCAGAAAAAAGATCAAATATTATCATGTGCTTGCAGGGTCCAAGCCAAATAAATAGGCTCTGGGTGGAGCCCTGCCATGATGCAGTCCAACTCTCGGTCTTACTTGGGAGGAGGAGGAGATACCAAAGGAAGGCTCCCATATTCTGGCTGAGCTCTCATCAGTGAAATTATGAGGTCTTGAAATAATTGTAGCAGAATAAATGGAAGCTTTAACCAACTGTTCCTCATTAAGAGGAAGGTTATTAACTGAGGTAAATGTCAACATGTCTAATTTTTCCTCACATAAATGAGAATTTAAACACGTCTGCACATGCACTCACCAGGGTCAGTCGCCTGTTCTACAGAGCCTGCAAGGGAGAAAATAATATGCAATGTCTTGAATATATATGTGTGTGGGTGTGTGTGTGTAGTCTCTGATGATGGACCTTGTGCAAATAGAGAAAATAACATTTCATCTTATTTATATGTCATGGGAATATTTATATTGGATAAACACATGTAAAAACCTCCATTGTAAAAAGATAGAAATATATTTTTCTCTCCTTTTCATCCTTTCTTTCTTAACTTCTCTGTCTTTCCACCTTGGCTTTATTCCTTCTTTCTTCCTTTTTTCTTAAGTTTTTTATTCTTTTATTCTTTCTTTCCTTTTTTTTTTTTTTTGCGAGGCAATGGGGGTTAAGTGACTTGCCCAGGGTCACACAGCTAGTAAGGGTCAAGTGTCAGAGGCTGGATTTGAACTCAGGTACTCCTGAATCCAGGGCCAGTGCTTTATCCACTGTGCCACCTAGCCGCCCCTTCCTTTTTTTTTTTTTAAACAGGAAAACTGTAGGTCTTAGGGAAAGCATTTTTGTTGCTGTTGTTTGATTTTGCAAAAGACAGTAATCTTTTTCTCAACCAAAGACCTGGAGAGAAGATTGTCCCCATTGAGGGCATTTGGAGGCTTTCATAGAAAAGGCAGACAGACTAACTGGTAGTGCTAAATATAATGAGCCTTTACTAGAAACACATTTTTAACTCACAAGGGAAAGTTCTAGGACTAACCTGAGACACAAAAGGAAAGGGAAAAGAAGAGCAATTCAGATCCATATCTGGATCTCAATAGCCAGAGAAATAAGGATAAAACCTGAATGTGGGTCATCAAAGGGGCATGGCCAGGCTTTGAGTAAAATCAACATTAGGTTATAGCAGCAGAAGGTGATAAGGTAAAAAGCCACCCTCTGAACCTGACCCTCTTAGATGATAGCATATTCATGTCATTCTTTCCAGTTTAGTATGGGTGTAAGGGCCCGATAATTATCCCTTAGATTAGTTCAATGATTAGGCAGTGATCAGGAACTTTATGAGGGATTCACTTGGATACATCTGACTGGTTCTCTACATAGTAGGATGGGCAGAGAGATGCCAGAGACTGGCTAGGAGACCTGTTTAAGTAGGACATAAGCCATGGAATTTTCCAGACTCTAAATTTCTAAGAAATTTGAGGAAAAGGAGAGGGTTAGTTACCAAGCTAGAGAAGGGTGCATAGCTAGAACAGAGGTGCCCTGTTACATATAAGCCTCAATGAAGCCTGAATTACCAGAGAGATATAGAAAACCTATTCCACAAAATATACTAAATAAAACTATTGCTAAAGGGCATAAGAATATCCTTAGAATAGATAGATAGATATAGATGGATTATCATGGAGAGTATCTTAACCTCCCTGAGACTTGATTTCATCATCTGCAAAATGAAAATGTTGGACCAGATAAGCTACAAGATCCCATCCAGGTCTAACTATTATGAACTCATTATATAACCAGCTCCAGATTCTTTTTCTAATTGAAGTTCCAAGGGATGGCTTTTCTCCTTGATACTACCCTCAAAAAATTAAGAATAGCCCTCAAATAACCTCATGTACTTATGTTACCCACTGTAATTCTAATACCTCTAAACTTATCTACTTTATTTTTAAATCTTTCTATTTTCATTCTCCTGGTAATAGATTTAATACATTTTCTATTGGCTGTGAGAAGTCTGACTTCCTTCTATTTATTTTATTACTCAAAGGGAGCCCCCTTCCTTCTAGCACTCCAGGAGTTCATGAGTAAGTCCTTGCTCATGTTATTGAGACTGCATGAATGGATATCTCTCAGCAGCCATCTTTACAGATTGACTTTTGTATTTTGTATTTATTGTTTTGTATTTATTGACATTGGATTTTTCTTTCTGGCTTCTTCTCATATGAATTCTCCCTGGCTACACTCTACCAGTTTTTCTCTGGACATTCCTCTTTCAGCACTTTAAAATATCAAAGATTTCATCACTACAGAAGCTCTCCACTGCTACAAATTATAAACCATCTAAATCTCAGGATATTAACAGTTTCATAAGTTTCTGTGGCCCAAAATAAATAAAATTAAATCATTACTCGGCAGTCAACCTTGTAGACCTTCCCTAGTTCTGTATATATTCCTCCTGAGGGAAAGTGATAAGATCTGCCCTCTGGATTTCCTAAACAGACACATGGTTGGGGAGGGAAACAGAAATTTCCCATTTGGTTTTCTTTCCCTTTCCTGAAGGTACCTGACATTTTAAAGAACTTTGTAGGCCAAAGCAGTATTAGCAGATTTCATTTGTTTTTGTAAAATTTAAATTTATAAATTTTAAATAAAATATTAGCAAGGAGATCACTGCAATATATCACAAAGGTCATATACTTTGACAAGGATGAATTTATACCAGGAATTCAGGACTGATTCAATATCAAGAAAACATAAGCAAAATTGACCATATTAATAATAAAACAACAAAAGTTTTATATTAATAAGTGCAGAAAAAGCTTTTGGAAAAAATAACAAATAAAACACCCATCCCTATTAAAACCAGAAAAAAGCATGAGAACAAATGGAATTTTTCTTAAAATAATAAGAGTATCTATCTAAAACCAAGAGCAAGCATTATCTGGAATGGGAATAAATTATAAAACTTTCCAATAAGATAAAGAGTGCCCGATGGAGCACTGGTAAGTGGAATGGATTCCAAGTCAGAGCACTTGGGGTCAAATTTCAGATTTGTTCTTCCTGCCTGTATGGTTTAGGACAAGTCACTTATCTCTGGGCTTTGGTTAATTATTTGCAAAGTGAGTGGGTTGGGCTAGATGATCTCTAAAGCCCTTCCCAGGTATAAATTGATGATCCATCCCAAACCTCAGTTATTTTGAGCTTCCATGCAGCTGACACTATTTTTACTGGACCATGTTACTTTTTTTTTTTACTTATTCTCTACTCATTCTCCACTACCTGCTCTTATATATGTGTCCTATACATGCATTTATGAGGATCCAAGTTGAATGAATGAATAAAAAAGCATTTATTAAGTGTTTGCTATGTGCTTGCCACTATGTTAAGTGCTGGGGATACAGAAAACAAGACAGACCTTCCTCTTGGTGAAAGACAAAAGATCTACTCAATGATTTCCTTACTTCTACTTACTTTGCTATAGAGAATATAATGATTGGAATGACACCACCTGCTGAAGAGTTACTGTAGGAAAGCTCCGCCATGAGGAGAAGGTGTCTAAGGGCAAGCCATGCAGTTTTCTTTGGCATCAGGAAGTGATATTTGCTCATGGGTACTGTCTATCAAAGCTACCAGCCAATTAGCTTGGAGCTGTGTGGGGGGGGATGTTCCCAGTTTCACAGGAGGCTTCTGGGAGGAAGGAGGAAGTGTTGGGTCCTTTTTGTTCCTCACCTCATCATGGCAGGTTAGATGATGGGATCTCTTAGAAATAGTTAGATTTTTACCTTTCTCTCTGATCCTAATGCTCTTTAATAAATAAACACTTAAATACTCTTGCTAAAGCTTATAATTTATTGGTGAACACTCATTAGATTTTAGATCATATAGCTAAAATTTTAGCCCCTTACAAGAGTTATCCTTAAATTGGGATCAGAGAAAGTAAAATGGTTTAAAAACACCCATCTTAAAAAAAGAGATGATTAGGACACTTTGATGCTCACAATGCATTCAAGTAATGCGACCTGGATGAGTTCCTTATATCTAAAGCCACTGGAAGAATGGGCAAATGAAAATGATTGCTAAGACTATGTCAGTACTTGGTAAAAGATCATGAAGAATGAGAAATGTGTCACTGGATTGTAAAAGGTTGAATTCCCTAGCATTCATTAACAGGTCAATAATCTGAAGAAAACAGAGCAATGGGCTTGAGTTCCATTTCTAGCAAAAATCCTAGAAAGACTGTTCTGTGAGCATTTAGAAAGGAAAACCATGAACCACTTGGATTTCACCAAGAATAGGTCAGGTCAGATTCACCCCATACCCCCTTTTAATAGGGTTACTGAAAATGGTAAAATCAAGGGAATATTGCCACCATACCTAGATTTTTAGCAAATTGATTTGTGGACAAAAAAAATGAGAATAGATGGTAGTTCAGTCATGTGTATTCAGAACTGGTTGAATTTTCAGACCTAAAGAATGGGGCCATGTCAACTTGGAGGTGGGCCTTTAGTGCAATTAGCAATCTGTCTTCGATGAGGGGAAAAAATTACATACTCGACAAACTTGAAAATCACATGAAGTAGGAAAAGACAACACAGCAGATAGTTAGGATCCAAAAAGATCACAAAAGACTAGAAAAATGGGGGCAACTAAGTGGCACAGTAGATGAAGCACCAACCCTAGACTCAGGAGGACCTGAGTTCAAATACAACCTCAGACACTTGACACTAGTTGTGTGATCCTGGGCAAGTCACTTAACCCCCATTGCCCTGCAAAAAAATACTAGAAAAATGGCCTGAATCTAAAAAGATAAAATTTAATATGAAGCCCTACACTTGGGTTCCAAATATGACCTTATCAAATACAAGTTGGGGGAAGGCATGGCTGGACAAAAATTAGTGTGAAAAATATCTATGTATGTTATCAGACCATAGGGTCAGTATGATTTGACAATGTGATTTGATAACCCAAATAAAGCTAATTTCATCTTAGATTTTGTTAAGTGAGGCATGCTGCTCCGAACAAGAGAGGTGATCACTCTGTTTTGTCCTTGTTAGACCATGTGAAGAGCACCATGTTCAATTCTAGCTGACACATTTAAGGAAGGACATTGACAAATAGAAAAGAGTGTAAGATTGAAGGTTATTTGAGAAAAGAATAAGTTGAGAATATTCAGAAAGTTTGCCCTGGAGAAAGAGAACTTGGGAGGGGTGAGGTGGAGAGCCATAATGCTTCACTTCGCTTCTCTCTCTCTCTCTCTCTCTCTCTCTCTCTCTCTCTCTCTCTCTCTCTCTCCATAGATAGACAGAGATAGATACACACACACACACACACACACACACACACACATATATACACAGATATATGCATGCACATATATCTATAGATAGATATACAAAGAGGAAAGAATGACTTCAATAACTTGTTCTGCTTGAACTCAGAGGAAAAACTAGGAACAATGGAGGGGGAAGTAGTTTAAAAGAGGCATATTTAGGATTGAAAAAGGGAAATTTCCTAACAATTAATAGTTGTACAAAAATGGGTTGAACCATGGGAGGTAGTGGGTTCACCTTCGCTTGGGGAATTCAGGCAGAGGCTTGATGTCAGGGGTGTCTTAAAGTGAATTTCTGTTCAAACACTGTTGGATCAAATATTTTTCTGAGGTCTCTTTCATCTCTATAATTTGATGAACCCATGATGTCAGCAGGACTGTACTCTAAGCAGTAATAAAAAGATATATGATATTCATTATTTGGCAAAAATCATTGGGAAAATTGGAGAGCAGTCTTAGAGAAATTGGATGTAGACTAATATCTTACAGCATTTACCAAGATAAGATCAAAATGGATACATGATATAGACAGAAACAGAGATATTATAAGAAAATGTAAAGACCATGGAATATATTACCTATCAGACATGGGCAGGCAAACAATTTATGAATAAATAATAGATAGAAAAATGTGAGGTGTAAAAGAATAATTCTGATTACATTAAATTTAGAAGGTTTTGGATAAATAAAGCAAATGTAGCCAACACCAGGAGAAAAGTAGAAAATTGGTGTGTGTTGGGGGTTGTTATAGACAGATTCTCAAATAAAGGCCTCATATCTCAAATACATAAAAAACTCCATCAAATTTATAAGACTATGAGTCATTTCCCAATTGATAAATGGTCAAAGGATATGAACAGGCAGTTTTCCAATGAAGAAATCAAGACAATTTATAGTCACATGAAAATATGCTCAATCATTATTGATTAGAGAAATGCCAATTAAAATAACCTTGGGATATCATTTTACATGTATCATATTGACTAAAATGATTGAAGGGAAAAGTGACAAATGTTGGAGGAGATGTGGAAAAATTGGGACACCAATTCACTGTTGGTGGAACTGTGACCAGATCCAACCATTTGGGAGAGCAATTTGGAATTATGCCCAAAGAGTTATTAAACTTCCTATAATCTTTGACCCAGCAATAACACAACTTGATCTATTTCCCAAGATGATTAGGGAAAAAGGAAAAGAACCCATATGTTCTAAAATATTTGTAGCAGTTCTCTTTGTGGTGGCAAAGAACTGGAAATTTCAGGCATGCCCATCAATTGGGGAATGGCTGAACAAGTTGTAGGATATGAAAGTGATGTAATACTATTGTGCTATGAGAAATGATGAGCTCTTTGATCTTGGAAAATATGGATAGGCTTGCACGAAGTAATGAAGAGTGAAATAAGCAGAAACAATAGAACATTGTATATAATAACAGCAATATTGTTTTAAGAATGACTTTGAGAGACTAAGCCATTTGAACTATTTATAAGTACCTAGATTAACTATAAAGGACATATGAAAGAAGACACTATCTGTATCCAGAGGAAGATCTGATACAAAGAAGTGTATATAGAATGGTTTTACATATATATAAAGAGATATATAGATCTATCTATCTATCTATACATATTCATGTCTAATGGTAGTCATCTCTGGGGGGGAGGAAGAGAAAAAGGGAAAAAAGTAAAGTTACATATTAACTTTATTATATATTTTAAAGGAATAGCATGTAGTATATAATTGATTTGCAATTTCATGTATAATCATCTTTTTTCTTTTCTGCTATGTTATGGAAATGCTTGTTTTATTTATTGAGTTCAGAATAAAATAAATAAAAAATTAAAGATAGATAGTGTGTGTGTTTATGTATGAAAGAGAAAGAAAGAAAAGGAGAGAGAGAGAGAGCACCAAGGAAATGAATGAAGCCATTGACCAGATCCCTGGCCCTACTGGGCACTGAAAGTAAGGATACCAGTTCTCTAAAACAGGCAGGTTCTAAGTAATTTCACTGTTGGCCTGAAAGGATCAAAGAGAGTTGAACTATAGCATTCCTTTGGGCTCTAATATTCTACTATAGTCTATTTTGCAGAGCAGTATGGTGGAAAGCTTGTTGTATTTTAAGTCAGAGCACTTCAGTTCAAATTCCAGTTGTAATACTTACTTTTTGTGTTACATTGAGCCAGTCACAGCCTCTATCCCTCAGTTTCCTCATTTGTAAAATGAGATGATTGTACTAAACTTCCATGGTCCTTTCTAGCTCTATATCTACAACTCTATGATTTGATTTAAGATTAATTTCCTGGAAAGTCTAATTGCTAAATTCACAACTATGCTATTATTTAATACTGGCACTTGTTAAGTTTAAAAGTACAGTCTTTAGGAATCAATTTGCCAGAACTGAGGTATGTCAGAGACCTAATTGCATTTGCTTGTCTCCAATACTTCTCTGTTATTATTAAGCATTTTGGCGAAGAACTGAAAAGTGTAGAGCAAAAGTTGAACTGTTGTACTTGGAGGGACAGCTTTAATTCTGTTTTTCACTCAAGATTGAGCCTTTGAAATAATTTTCCCCATTTTGCACAATAGATAAGCAACATTTGGCTTACTATGGACAACACACAGTGTCCAGATGAAAAATAAAGGATTACTAGCTCCATTGGAAGTCATATATTCATGGAGATTTTTTTTAAATCAGTTAAATTTTCCTCTTTGAGGAGACCATTGAATTTGATGTCAACCATTCAAATTCATTTTTTGATTGCTCCTGCTAAAGCTAATGTATTTTTACTGATCTTAGTGGCAAGGGTTTCATAATGGGATTAAAATAAAAGTAACTCCAGTGTAAACCAGTTAATTGTCAAAGGGCCCTACACTTCCTTTATCTTAATCCCATTCTTTCCTTGCCTGGCCTATTAATGACCCATAAGAAGAGAAACCTAAACTGTTGCTGATGTGGTTACCTCTCAGATCTTAGTCTTTTGCTAAGTAGGATGACGCTTGGTAATCCTAATTAAGGTACTATCCCAGCTCAAATTTACAACCAAACCAACCAGTTTTACAACTCAAAGGAATTTAATCTGGCCCCAGAATTGCAGCTGAAAAACACCAAAAAATGAAAAAGCTGGTAACCCCACTCTAGCTCTAATAAGCAATATATACAATTCTCATTCAAAACAATGAAAAAGTTTTTTAAAGGTGAAGGATGAAGTAAAATTAAAAATCCTGACAAAGGGTAAGAAGGAGTTAATTCACAGGAAATGAACAAATTTGAAAGTTTCCAGTGAAAGGAGGTCTCTTCAATAGTAACACAGCACAGCCCTCAAGTGGGACAGTAAATACTTACAAATATTCAGAAATTGCTCATATTTCAAACGTGATAAATAATCAGTTCCAACTTGCAGATATATATCACTAAAGGATTAATCATATCCATACCCAGAGGGACATCTGTACCTTTTGTGGGTGGAATAAAGGGGGTAAAGGACAACAAACATTGTCACAAATTCACAAAAGATAGTCAATGGATTCATATCACACACACTCACATGCACAAAACACCACGCGCACACACACGCACACGCGCACACACACACACACATCAATTTACAAAAAAAAATAGCAAGGGACAACTCCATGAGGAAAAACATTCTAAGCAGAATTTTAATTCATTTTATGTCAAGGTTGTTCTTTTTTCTGTAAGAAAACTCACTTAACTTCTGTGCCTCAGTTTCTTCACCTGTTAAATAAAGAGTTCAGACTAGACAGCCTCAAAGGTTTCATCTTAATCTCAATCTCAAACTATGATCTATGGTTAAGGCAATATATGGTTTTGTCCTTAGCCAGAACTACATCGTTCTTCCCTCACTTACCTGTGATCAACACAGCTCTCCCATCCACAGGTAACATTTCTTGACTGGTTGAGTAAGCCAAAGAGATACAACATGCCAAGGAGAACAGAGTCCAACCCCAGAAGAGCGATAAACTGGAAAAGCAATAGGCTCCCCATAGGCAGAGCAGAGTTGAGTGACAGAGCACCACTGGGGAGCTCAGAGTTTTGCACTGGCTCTTCTTGAATTTGTACAGAGCTGTTCCTCCTAATGCCATAGTAACACCCAAAGGGAGCAGCCCGGCTTCCCAAGAGAAAGGAGTCATCCTCAAAGCCTGAGGGTCATACGTGTCTGTGTGTGTACAGAAGCTTCACGCACCTAAAGCAGCCTGAGCAATGTGAACAGAGGTGAAGGCAGAGCAAAAAAAAAGCACACCTTGAATGGGCATGGCCTGAGCCAAATCACAAAGGGGCATGTTTCAAGTGGGTTATCTAAACTCCTGCCTACTGGGATACAAAGGCCAGGGTACTTCCTCTTCCCTTACTCTGTTTCTTCCAGCTCCACCTTTGGAGGGATAACCCTAGCTGGATAATGATTGACAGAATCAGCCCTAAACAGTAACAAGCCCTAACCCAGGAAGAAATAAGGCTATTGCTATTAGACTTTCCATCGCAGACTCATAGAACTATGGAACCACATCTGTAAGGTACCTTGGCAAGCCTCTACTCCAAACTCCCTCATTTTACAGATAAAGAAAAGGAGGCATAGAGAGGAGAAGCGGGTTATCCAAGGGGACATGATCAAAAGTTGGCAGAGCCAGGATTCAAATATATGTGTCTTACCACAAATAGGAAACAAAAATAATAATCTTACTAGCTGAAATTTAGATGACACTTTAAGGTCTATAAAGTCCTTTGCATAATATTATTTCCTTTGCATATTATTAATTATTATTATTATTTTAAGCCTCCCAACAGCTCTGTGAGATGGATACTGCACATCCCTTTTACAAGTAAGGAAACTGATTCCTAAAGCTGACTTGCTTACAGTCATGCAGATATTAAAGGTAAGATTTCAGTCTAAGTGTTCCTGAATCAAAGTCCAATATTCTTTCTATTACACTATGGTTTATCAAGATCCATGTCTGTATGAGACCATTTTGCTATATAACAGAGGTTCCCTCCTTAGCAACACTCCACTTTTGGACAACTAGTAGACAAACAAAGATAAATCTTAATAATAATAACAAACAACTTCTTACACTTGTAACTCATTTTAAAGTTTCTGAGTCACTTTCACAGATATTATCTTATTTAATCCTCACAACAAGTCTATGAAGTAGGTAACAAAAGCATTATTTCACCCATTTTACAGATAAGGAAACTAAGATTCAGGGTGAAGAAGCAATTTGCCTGCAGTCATACTGTTGGTAAGTGGCTGAGCGGGAACTAAAATCCAGATATTCTGGTTTCAACTCTAGTGTTTTTTTCCACTATCCCAAATTGCTTGTCTTTCAAAGCTTATGTATTCTTCTAATGACATCTGACACACAGGATGGAGAAAATCCTTTCTCAAGATTCTAGTAAATTAGGACTCCACAGTACCTTACATAGCACATCCTTCTGTTTTGTTTTTTTTTAGACATGCCATCATTTTATGTAGGTTTAAGAAGAAAGGTCAGAGAAAATCATCCATAGCCCTTTCCTGGCATAAACAAAATGGAATTAAGCTATATTTATTAATTAAATAGCTCTGCCCTTCATTAAACAAAAATAATTAAGATGGGACTTTCACGGGTGACAACTCGGTCACAGATTCTTCCATAACCCATTAAAAAGGAACATTCCAGGAAAAGAAGAGTCTACCTACACGGGAAACAAGTAACAGGTCTGGACTAGTTTAGATTGCTAAATGCTATTATTCCTTTTGTCTTCCAGTTTTTATAACACACAAAAATGAACTGGGTTTGGAGTTGGAGAACCTAGTTCTGCCACTTTACAGACTGTATCATGTCACACAAACAACAATGTCATCAGGTCTCAATTTTTCTTCTATAAAAGAAGGAGGTTGGATCCCATAATTTCTAAGCTCCCATCCAGCTCTCTGATCTTATAATATTCTTACCACTTGAAAAAAAAGCAAATCTCCTGTGCATCAAAAAACAGTTTAGGTTCTTTAGTGACTATATCAATTTAGAACTATAAATAAATGAATATATTCTTATGCCATGTGGTCAACAGACCAAGGGTAATCAAATATAAGTAGATGAAATATATTTAAGTCATAGTTTCCACATTATCTTTTAGTGTTTTGTTGCCATTCTATGCCTAGCAACTTCCTTCACAGACACCAAACTTCCCATGGACCCCAGAGAGACCTGGAGGAAGTCATTCTCCCAGCGCCCTCCTATCACTCATATCTTCCCAACTCTTCCTTGGGAGTGAAGATGTTCAAAAGCAAGGCTCCTTATTAAATAATTATGACCATATTTCCAGGTTTGAAGTACCATGATGCAGTATTTCATGAGGGGGACTTTCAGTAGAGAATCATGAAATCATAAATCCTGATCTTGACAGGACCTTCAAACCCAACCTTTTCATTTTATAGGTAAGGAAAATTGAGGGCCAGAGAGGTTTAAGTGTCTTGCCCAAAGTTGTACAGGTAATTGAAGAATCAGAATTTTGTTTTTTTTAACTCTTATTTTTATTGATATCTTTTATTTTATATCACATTTGTTTCTGAACACATCTCTTCTCCCTTTCCTACCCACAAGGCATCTCTTGTAACAATTCTTTTAAAGCAGAGGAAAAAAAGTTCAACAAAACTAACCAACACATCAATGCAATAGCCCATACACCTAGTCTTCTACCTCTGCTATGAAGTGAGGGGAGGCGCATTTTCCCTGGGACCAAGCTTAGTTATTTTATAGAAATCAATTTCATGGGATAGTTTTCATTCCTTTTATTTATGTTTTGTTGTCATTGTGCATATTATTTCCTCTGTTCTGCTTACTTCAGTCTGAATAAATTCATATAAGTTTTACCAAACATATCTGAATTATTTTTTTTTTATGGCAAGGCAGCATTCCAATTTTTTGTGTACCATTATTTGTTCAGCCATTTAACAAATGATAGGCATCTATTTTTTTCTAGTTTTTCCTATTACAAAAATCATTAGATTCAATATTTTTAGTGTATATGGGATCAACATTCTTATCTTTGCTTTTCTTGTGGTATATGCCTAGTAGTGTGACTTCTAGGCCAGAGCATAAAAATCTTAATCATTTTTATGTTGATTCCAATTTACTTTCAGAAGGGTTAAACCCAATTCATAGTTCCATAAATAGAATATTAGTGTTCCTGTCATCCCACAATTCCTCTGACACTGACTATTTCCATTTTATGTTCTTTGCCAGTTTCCAGGTTATAAAGTGAAACCAGAGACAGGATTTGAACATAGATCCTGTGACTTCAAATTCAGTACTTTTTCCTCTGCTATATGTTTCCTCAAAAGTAGAATCATATGTCACCAAAGAAATGCAAATTCAATTATAAGAAAACACAGCCAATCAAAAAAGCAATTTCTATTTGTAATATGGATGTGTTCTTCTACAAACAGTCAGGACCATGGACAGTGGTGGCTGTCAATCAACTCAAAAGCCTGCCCACTATTGCTATGTCACCCTCCCAGGTCCTTTCTTATGCATCTAATTATATGATTTGTTCAGTTTCATATCTCATGTCTCCACCTCCCTGGCCTATCTTTCCTCCCTTTCCTTTTATTTCCCTCATAGCAATATTCTGCCAATCAAAAGCCTGGCATGGTCGTTACTTTTTGCAAGCAGCTTAACTGGATTAAGTAAACTAACAATAAAATGCAAGTATCAGACACAGGTGTTACCAAACCAGCAGCCATCTTAGTTACCTTTCACCACCACCTAAGGCATAGAATGGGGAGTGGTATCCTAACAAGCAGAGCAGAAGAAAAAATATTTGTCCTAAATGAAAACCTTATGATTCCCATTGAGTGTGGAGAAAGGGATGATTTTAGTCAATCTTACAACTCTGTTTCAAGTATAAGTTGGACTTCTTATTCATTGTTTGAATGGCTATGAAAATCTTACCCATATTGACTTTCCATGGTGCTTATTCTTTGACTCAAGAAGATAGGAAGTCTTTTGCCCTGAAGCAACTATTACTTCTCCTGACAGCTGGCTTCTACTGAAATACTGAAATAGAAAGCCTTCCTGGCTGCCACAGAAAGAACTTTCCCATTGCCACCATGTCTCTAATTCATTCTCTCTCTCTCTCTCTCTCTCTCTCTCTCTCTCTCTCTCTCTCTCTCTCTCTCTCTCTCTCTCTTTCTCTCTCACCTCCATCATGAAAATCCACATAGATCATTTTTAAAATTCTTTGAGATGTTTTCACTTTTGTCTTTTCATCCCCAGTAGCTAGTGTCTGACACACAGTAGGTGCTTAATAAATGCTTGTTGATTGGTTGAGTGATCATATTCACTCCAGAAGTATATCAATCCAATCAAATTTCATTCCAAGGGTGTGTCAACAATTGCTTTTCTTCTGATGTCTCACTCTAAGTAGGAAATGTAGCCACACCCACTGTGCATACTCATTTTCCAAATATGTAAACATAGTCACTTTAAAGTATAAAATTTGATGTTTGTCAAGCACTGGCAAATACCAACTTAGGAAATCAACAATTTACCAACTAAACATATACTTCTGTGAAAATTAGTTCATATATGCCCACATGTATAAAAATATTTATAGCTGCATTTTCTGTGGTGGCAAAGAATTGGAAACTGAGGTGATGCCCATCAATTGGGGAATGGTTAAACAAGGTGTGGTATATGAATGTAATGGAATTCTATTGTACTGTAAGAAACAATGAGCAGGCAGATTTCAGAAAAACCTGGAAAGACTTACATGAACTGATGCTGAGTGAAATGAGCAGAACCAGGAGAACATTGTACATAGTATCAACAACAATGTGTGGTGATCAGCTGTGATAGACTTAACTCTTATCAGCAATATAATGATCCAAGATAATTCCAAAGGACTCATGATGGAAAATGATCTCTAAATCTAGAAAAAAGAACTGTGGAATCTAGATGCAAATTGAACAATACTGTTTCTACTTTTTTTGGTTTTCTTTTTTGAGGTCTTTCCCTTTTGTTCCAATTCCTCTTTCACATTGTGACTAATACAGAAGTATGTTTAATGTGATTGTATGTATATAACCTATATCAGATTGTTTGCTGTCTTGGAAACTGAGGGAGGAAGAAAAATTTGGAACTAGAAATCTTATAAATCTTATAAAAACAAATGTTGAAAATTATATCTACATGTAAATAGAAAATAAAATACTTTTATTATAAAAAACTGGTTCATATATTCCTTGAATAAGCATATATATAAGATATATGAAAGTTCATGCAAATTTTTTATTATTTGTAAACTTATTTAATGTTTCACTCATGACAAAAGTTTTCACTGCCCCCATTTTACTATGAATTTAACACTAAAGGATAGGAAAAGGGGACTCTAGTTGACTCTTCCAAGTAGAGGCAGTTTTGAAGAAGGCATTCCTAAGGCTGGGAAATCCATCTCTGGGAGGCTAGAGCACAGAAACCTATCATTTCTACTATTTCCTCCCAATTGTTAGCCTTACACAGTCACATAGAATATGTTCACAGAGCAATATAAGAACCTCATAGCCTAGCTCATTTGAGGGCTGTTTGAATTATAGGTTCATATATTTAAATCTGGAAGGGACTTTTGAAGTCATTGAGTCTAACCCTGTCATTTAACATATTAGGAAACTAAGCCCAGAGGGTGTAGTGACTTATCCAAGGTCACATAGGTACTAAATGTCTGAGGTAGGGTTTGTTTTTGGTTTTGTTTTTTAATTTTTTTTTTTTTTGGTGAGGCAGTTGGGGATAAGTGACTTGCCCAGGGTCACACAGCTAGTAAGTGTCAAGTGTCTGATACCAGATTTGAACTAGGTCCTCCTGAATCCAGGAGCAGTGCTCTATCTACTATGCCACCTAGCTGACCCAGAGGTAGGATTTGAACCAAGTTTTCCTAACTCCACATTCTGTGAACTTCTCTTTTCAGATTCTCTGGTCCTGAAATCACCACTGAATGCTTGAGAAATGAAAGGAAGTGTAAGTTTACTCGGTTTCCAGACCACCAAACCTAAGCTGGAAGAGTAAACCTATGGTTGGGATTGACTATTTAAACCCTAGAAGTCCATATTCTTATCTGTTTGTTTCCCTTGTTGACCATTATCTACTCACCCATGGACTGACAAACAAAGATCATTAGCTTCATTTTCCTTACCTATTTTAATGTTTATACCTTAGAGAGTTAGCTGATGCATGAATAGGCTAAGTAACTTGCCTGGATGTGTCAGAAGTAGGAGTTAAACACAAGTCTTCCTCTCTATCCACATCACCATGCTCTTTAAGAATATAAGTTGCGGGGGGCTAGGTGGCGCAGTGGATAAAGTACTGGCCCTGGATTCAGGAGTACCTGAGTTCAAATCTGGACTCAGACACTTGACACTTACTAGCTGTGTGACCCTAGGCAAGTCACTTAACCCCCATTGCCTGGCAAAAAAAAAAAAAAGAATATAAGTTGCAGAACAGGTATTAATCTTCATTGGTCCAGAAAATTCCTCACTAGGAGATCCCTATACCAATGAAATCACAAGTTTAAAATTACTTAAATAATGTTAATTTTGATGGCAACTCATATACTAGTTTTATATTAATATCTGGGCCAAATACTATTTCTACTTTTGGTGAATGAGAACATTTAAGCTATATTACAACTAATTGAACTTTAAAACAACAGTGTAACAGAAAAAGCACTGGCCTTAAAGACAGAAATTTAATTGATGGGGGCAGCTAGGTGGCACGGTGGATAAAGCACTGGCCCTGGATTCAGGAGGATCTGAGTTCAAATCCGGCCTCAGACACTTGACACTTACAAGCTGTGTGACCCTGGGCAAGTCACTTAACTCTCATTGCCCCACAGAAACAAAGAAAAAGCAAAACAAACATTCATATACTACAGCTTATTCAGTCATTCCCCAATTGATGGGCATCCCTTCATTTCCAATATTTTTCTACCATGAAAAGGGCTGTTATAAATATTTTTGCACATGTAGATCCTTTTCCCCTTCTTATGATCTCTTTGGGATACAGACCTAGTAGTGGTGTTGCTGGACCAAAGGGTATACACAGGGGCATATTCCCTCTGTGCATAGTTCCAAACTGCTGTCCAGAATAGTTGGATCAGTTCACAACTCCACCAATAATGCATTAATGTCCCAATTTTCCCACATCTTCTCTAACATTTATTATTTTCCTTTTTTTTGTCATGTTAGCCAATCTGATGGGTGTGAAGTGGTACCTCAAAGTTGTTTTAATTAGCATTTTTCTAATCAAAAGTGATTTAAAGCACTTCTTCATATGCCTATAGATAGTTTTGATTTCTTCATCTGAAAACTGCCTATTCATATCTTTTGACCATTTATCAATTAAGAAATGGCTTGTATTCTATTGTTCCTCCTATTTGTGTTCTCTATTTCACCCTTTCCCTCCTCAATAGTGTTTTTTGTTATTTTATACAGAATGACTAGAATATACTGGGTAGGAGAGTGGCCCAACAACTAGCTAAACATCAATCCAAGGTTTTGATCTTCTGTCCAATACAAGAGGACATTTCTACATTCGTTTCAAATATTTACTCAGTAACTGTTTTATACCCAGTCTTATGGTACGCAATTATGATGAATACAAAGAGCATAAGATCATAGATGCAGAGCCAGAAGGAAGAGTATAAGTTATCTAAAAGCAACCCCATCATTTTATAGATGAGGGAATTGAGACCCAGAGAGACAAAATAATTTTAAAATTAATCAACAAAAATTTATTAAGTGATTACTCTTTGCCAGTCACTGTGCTAGCCACTGAAGAGACAAATTAAAAAAAAAACATATGGTTCATACTCTCAAGAAGCTTTCATCCTACTCTATGATTTTCCCAAGGTCACAAATATGAAAGAGCTAGGAATTCTGGTTCTTTGATTCCAAGTCCAATGTATTTTCCACTGAAGTATTCTGCTTTTCATAAAAGACACGCAAACTCATAAAGCCATTTTTACCTTTTATGAAAACAAAGTGAAGATATTTAATTCATTCTCATACATCTTGCTTCTGAACTTAATCTTCCTTCCTCTTTCACCATGAAATTCCAAGTGGAAATAATATAGGATGGGCCAAAAGTCATCAATATTTAATAACCCCTTTTTTGTTTTTAAATTATAATAACATAACATCATATGTAGTATATACATACATATATAATAAATGAATTTACATTATGTGTAAAAAATAAAATCTCATAAATGGCAAAAATAAAGAAAAATAATTTTCAAAAATTAATTAAAAACATCTGACCCTTTTGTGATTTCTTTTGGGGAAAGGGGAGGCAGAAAGCTACAGAAGAAAGCTATGGGATTTATCACAACCTGAAATACTATGCAACCTTTTAGACAAACAGGAAAACTTTACCAATCATTGGAAATAGGAATGAGGCTCAAATATATTTCCCCATTTGAACAATCTCTCCATAATTGCCCAAATCAGCTTATAAGTAAATAGATTTCCTCTTTGTGGTTGCACTGTGAGAGGAAAGCATAAAACAGAGATCATTTGAGTCAATTAAATTAAATAAGCATTTATTAAGCACCTATAATAAAAGCAAAAACAAACAAACCAAAAAAATTAAACAATCCCAGATGAATAGTCTGGGACTAAGCAGTCACTGCGGGGTCGCCCCAGATGAACTCTACAAGATCTGCTCCTAAGAACTGACTCTTAAATGTGCCTCACATATACAGAGCTGGTTGCCTTTGTAAAGTCTACCAGGTAAAGACTGATCATTCAACTAATTGCTAATCACCCTGTAATTCCAGCATATTGAAGTAGTAACTTTTCCCCCACATAACTATTAATATTTTTTCTTAAGGCTTTAGTCTTCTTGGTTTTGTAGGCCATTGAATCAAATTTTCTTCTGTTTTGTAAAAAATATCCACCTTCAAAGTAATTTAAAAGTCCTTTCCCAGGAATGCAATGAACATTATATTCTTCAATGAATCAGGCACAATATTAAAATTCCTTTAGAAAATTAACTAGTATCAGTGCCTCAAACTTCTAACAACCAATATTTATTAAAAGAAGCTTCCCACCAAAATCTATTCCCTTCTTTGATTTTAAACAACAATTTTTAAAAGGCAATTATCTTTATTCAAAACCATACAGCTCCTCTGCTTTGCATACATATACTGTAGTTAAGAATACATTTTGAAGTTCACTCATATTATTTGTCTTCAGTGCTGTTACCATTTATTCATACTGACTCATTTAAAGAAATCAAAAAGGGATTTATATATTCAAATCCTTCACATCCTAGCAATTCTATTATTTAAAATCATATTTCTGATATCTGGCACTAGTTGCATTGGTATACTGGTAAGCCTGAAGGTGAAATGAAGGGAGCCTCCTCCTTCTCTAGGAGATTACAGAAGATCATGTGAGACTTGCTACCTAAAAATATCCCCTTTCTGGTTGGCAATCAAACCTATCTTTGCAATCCTTGTTTAAAATCCCTTTTAAATGAAGGAGGCTTTAACAGAGAGAAATCTGGTGATTTAAATTGACTTCTCAAGGATAGCTTGGAAGGGGAAATCTTCAGTGTTCATAACCAAATTTTCTGTAATTCTATAAAATGGATAAATGCCTTCATCTTAAACATGAGGATCCCAAGAGCCCACAAATATACAATGAACCTATATTCTTCTCCCTTTAGGATTTCTGATGTGATGCAATTTTGTGTCCCACAGAAAGTGTTTGTTGTGTCACAGGAATCCAAAACTTTTCTGAACATACTGTAATCTATTCTTCTGATATAACCTTTGGCAGCAAAGGATATATTATCTAGCTTTAAGTCCCAGGAGATAATCCTCATTTCATCAACATAAAACCTGATATGTTCTTCCAGAAGCTTTCTTTCCCTTTGCCTATGGAACATGAGATCCCTTTCATTCACACGCCCTACAACAAAGAACAATGGACTTGCTGTTTAGAAGCAGGAATATAGGCCAATGAGGAATGGGTTACTGGATCAAATACATGATTCAAATACATGCTGTTAGTCTGTACACAATCTATGTCTTCATCATTGTGGACCAATTTCTTTTTTATTATTTTCATGGCATAATCATTTTTTTTTTAATTTCACTAAGAAAAATTTAGTATAACGTTCCCATCTAATAACTCTGGTTAGGTCAAAGCCCTGTAGCCTAAGTCTCTGAGATATTTTAATTTCATCCATTTCATCAATAACTGACTTCATATCCTCAAAATATCCTAAATGTAGTCATATTTCTAGGTTGAGGGAATATAAGCACATCCATCACTTTGCTGTGAGGAAGTTGACTTTATTATTTTATCATCTATTTGTGGTTCATGGCTTTTTATTGTCTATTTGAGGTTAAAATTTACATGTTGTTCTCAGGGAGTATGTATACATAACAGCCTTTATAGACTAGTGGTTACACTTGATGTTTGTAGCCTTGTCTTCCAAGACTCCAAATACTTTCATTGTAGTAGCCATGGTTTGCTATTATGTTAAAGTATCTGGCTTAAAACAGATGCCCATTTACTTGGTAGAGGCTACGCCATTTTTCTGACTCCTTGGTGATAGATTTGGTTTTCCTAGGAAGGATATTCCCAGCTTCTCTAGAATTCTAGGAAAAACATGAGTGACAAGTCCTTCACCTCTATGTTCACAACACTGGCAAAAAGCTTCTTCTATATGAGTAGATACAGTACAAAAATCCATCTTAAGGTAAATGGTCACAAATTTCATTGTAGATTGTTGATGAATAGTACAGAATTGGGTGCGAAAGACCTAACATTCCCAAAAGAGACTTTGATGCCACCAAGAAGGGATATACAGAGATTCTGTTGGTGGGGTATCTTTATGTGGGGGTGATGCCCTCCTATCCTGAATCTATATGGTATAACTGGGTCTACTAGCAGTCTATATAGCATAATTTATTATTATATCATGAATATCATACTATAAAATAATTTTTAAATCCCCAATTAAACACTAAACTGGAAATCAAAAAAAAGGTAAAATTACTACAATTGAGAGTAAAAAAACCATTGTATTAATAAATAAAATTAGAATTTGGTTTTATGGTGGAAATAAATTAGACAATTGGTTAATTCTATTTTTTAAAAAGAGAGAAGAAAACCAAATAACTAGTACACAATGAAAAGGGTGAATATACCACTAACTAGGATAAAATTAAAGCAATTATAAGGAGTTATTTTGCCCAATTATATGCCAATAAATCTTAAATTTTTATTATTAAAATGAATAATAAATTCATTTTTAATAAAATATTTGAAAATATTGGTATAAATGGATTTTCATTAAATTGATAAAAAGTATTTATATAAAACCACCAGCAAGCATTATTTGTAATGGGGATAAACTAGAAGCCTCCCCAGTAAGATCAGGTTTGAAACAAGAATGTCCACTGTCACCAATATTATTCAATATTGTTTTAGACATCCTTGTAATTGCAACAGGAGAAGAAAAAGAAATAGAAGGAAAAAGAATAGAGAATGAGGTAATAAAACTACTCTTATTGCAGAAGATATGATGATATACTTGGAAAATCTCAAAGACAACTAAAAAGTTAGTTGAAACAATTAATAATTTTAGCAAAGTAGTAGGATATAAAGCAAATCCACATAAATCATCAGTATTTATATGTGACACAAACAAAATTCTGCAAGAAGAGATAGGAAAAATACCCCATTTAAAATAACTCTAAACAGTATAAAATTTCTGGGAATACACCTGCCAAAACAAACCCAGGAACTATATAAATAAAATTATTTTTCTTACCCCTTTTTCCCCCACTTGTGCCCTCCCTTCTAGCACTACCACCTTTTGTCCCCTTCCCCATCTGTTTCCTTAAAGTAGTTCCAGTTTCTTTATATAAATGGGAGGATATTTTATTCCCTCCCTGAACCAAATCTGATGAGAGTAAGGTTGCAACAATGCCGCCCCTCCCTTCTTTCCCTCTCTTGTAATGGTTCTTTTTGTGCCTGTTCATATGATGTAATTAACCCCATTCTACCTCCCCTTTCTTCTCCTCTCCCTAGTCTTTTTTTATTCTTACCCTTAAGTTTCTTTATATCATCACATAAAAGTTGATTTAATAGCAATACCTTAAGAGAGATATAGATCCCAAGAGTTAAAAGTAGTATCCTCCCTCATTGGGATGCAAGTAGTTTAACATCATTGAAAAACCTTCCCCGCTCCCCTTGCTTACCTCTTTATATTTCTCTGGAGTCTTGTATTTGGAGATCAAATTTTCTGTTCAGTTCTGGTCTTTTTCTCAGGAAGCCTTGTATGTCCCCTATTTCATTGAATGTCCATCTTTTCCTCTGAAAGAGAATGAACAGTTTTGCTGGGTAGTTGATCATGGATTGTAATCCAAGCTCCTTTGCCTTCCTGAATATCATATTCCAAGCCCTACAATCCTTTAATGTTGAAGCTGCCAGGTCCTGTGCAATCCTGACTGTGGTTCCATGATATTTAAATAGTTTCTTTCTGGCTGCTTAGAGTATTTTCTCCTTCACCTGATAATTCTGGAGTTTAGCTACAATATTCCTTGAAGTGTTCCTTTTGGGACCTCTTTCAGGAGGTAATGGGTGAATTCTTTCAGTGATGATTTTATCCTCTGATTCTACAATTTCAGGGCAGTTCTCCTTGATAATTTCCTGGAATATGGTGTCTAGACTCTTTTATTGATCATGGCTTTCAGGTAATCCAATAATTCTCCTGGATCTATTTTCTAGGTCAGTTGTTTTTCCAATGATGAATTTCACATTTTCTTCTATTTTTTTTCAGGTTTTATATTCTGCTTGGTAGATTCTTGGTGTCTCATGGAGTTATCAGCTTCCATCTGCTAAATTTTAATTTTTAAGGCCTTATTTTCTTTAGGAAGCTTTTGTACTTCTTTTTCCATTTGGCTAATTTTTTCTCCCATTTGGTCATTTTTCCCTCTCATTTGGCCAATTGTATTTTTTAAGGAATTGTTTTCCTCAGTCAATTTTTGTGCTTCTTTTTGCAGTGTGACTCTTATTTCTCTCATTTCTTTTTCCATTTTTTCTTCTACCTGTCTTATTTGGTGTTTAAAAGCCTTTTTTGAGCTCTTCAAAGAAGGCTTTTTGGTCTTGAGACAAGATCATCTTGCCACTTGAGTCTTTACTTGTAGGCATTTTGACCATCTCATCTGAGTTTGAATTTGGGTCTTCCCTTTCACCATAGAAGTTGTCAATGGTAAGGGTTCTTTTTTTGTTTCTTGCTCATGTTGTAGGCTATTTTTAAATTTATAAAGTTGAAGTATGCTCCTGGGGCACAGGGTTCACTGTTGCAAGCTTCTTACTGCTCTTAGCTGCCACACTCTCAGCTGTGTCAAGCTGCAGCAGTGAGAGCTGCCCACTGAGCTGAGCTTTGCTTAGATGAGCTGCCAGCTGAACTGAGTAGTGCTGAGCTGCCCTCCCCTTTCACCCAGGTGAGACAGACCATTCCTGAAACCTTCTAAATCATCTCAAGTAACAGGATTGCGTCTCTTCTTTTTGTAGGTTGTGTAGTTCCAGATTCTGTTTAGAGGCTTTATTTAATGTTGTTTTTGAGGGAAATATGGGAAAGCTCAAGCAAGTTCCTAGCTTCTCTCCACCATCTTAGCTCTACCCCCAGAACTCCAAAATTATTTTTTTAAAAAACTTTTTATACAAATAAAATCAGATTTAAATAATTGGAGCAATATTAATGGCTCATGGGTAGGCAGGGCAAATGCAATCAAAATAACAATTTTACCCAAACTAATTTATATATTTAACACCATTCCAATTAAATTATCAAAAAAAATTACATAATTAGAAAAAATAACAAAATTCATTTGGAAAAACAAAATCAAGAATATCAAAGGAAATGAAAAAATGTAGAGGAAAGAGGTTTAGCAGTATGAGATCTTAAACTGTATAATAAGGCAGTAACAATCAAAACTATCTGATACTGGCTAAGAAGTAGAAAGGTAGCTCAATGGAATAGACTGGACATACAATTTATAGCAAGAAATAAACATAATAACCTCATATTTGATAAGTGGAAAGACTTAAGATTTTGGAATAAGAATTCATTATTTAGTGAAAAAAAAATTGTTGGAAAAACTGGAAAGCAATGTGGCAGAAACTGGACATAGACCAATATCTTGCACCATTTACCAAAATAAGGTCAAAATGGATACATGAACTAGATATAAAGAGAGATTTTTCAAGAAAAATAGAAGACTATGAAACATCTTACTTATCACACTTATGATTAGGTGAGCAATTTTTTAATAAATAAAAAAGAGCAAAATTAGGTGTAAAATGGATAATTCCAATTACATTAGACATAAAAGATTTTGGAGAAATAAAACAAATGTAGCCAAAATCAGATGGAATGCTGAAAATTGGGGGAGATGGGGATTTTACAGTTTATCAGATCAAACTCTAATATCTAAAATATATAAAGAACTTTGTCAAATCTATAAGAATGCAAGTCATTTCCCAATTGATAAATGGTTAAAAGATATGAACAGGCAGTTGTCCAATTTAAAAAAATCAAAACATTTTATAGGTCTATGAAAAAGTGCTTTGAATCATTATTGATTAGAGAAATGCAAATTAAAACAACCTTAGGATATAATTTTATATTTACTATATTGGCTAAAATGATAGAAGGAGAAAGTGAAAAATGTTGGAAGGGATGTGAAAAAAATTGTTCATGGAATTGTGAACTGATCTAATCATTTTGGAGAGCAATCTGGTATTATGCCCGAAGTGTTGTTCAACTTCCTATATCCTTTGATCCAGTAATACCACTACTTGGTCTCTTTCCCAAGATGATTAAGGAAAAAGGTAAAGATCCTATATGTTCTAAAATGTTTATAGCAGCTCTCTTTGTAGTGATAAAGAAGTGGAAATTACAGGAATGCCCTTAAATTAGGGGGTTGCTGAATAAATTGTCATATATGATTGTGATGTAATACTGCTGTGCTGTTAGAAATAAATTATGTGCTCAGTGAATTTAGAAAAATATGGAGACTTGCACAAAATAATGAAGAGTTGAATGAACAGAACCAAGAAAAGATTTTATACGGTAACAGCGATATTATTCTAAGAACAAATTTGAGTGAATATGTTATTTTGACTATTACAAATATTCAAATTAACTATAAAGAACATATGAAGGAAGATGCTATCTGCATCCAGAAAAAGAACTGATAAATAGATGTATAGAATGATTTTACATGTGTATGTATTTATGTGTAATGTTAACCATCTCTAAGGCAGGGGATAGAGAAGAAAGAAAAAGAAATTTTCATGAAAATTTTGTTTTATATTTGAAAAAAATAGCAAGTTGTGTATAGTAGATTTGCAGTTCCATGTGCAATCATCTTTTTAACTGTACTGTTATGGAAATGCTTGTTTTATTCCATAAACTAAAAATATTTTTATTTATACTATATCACACAGTAATATTATACACTCCTACTCAGTTGAGTAAGGGTCTAACAATCCCTCTTTATCCTAATAACAATATAAAGAAGTTATGAAAGATTATAAATTGCAGATCATTGATAATCTGCAATAGTAAGGTGAATTTCTTTACCAGAAATACCATAAATACAATAAATAATGGTCTCAAAAATTTTGATCATGTACCCCATCAGCAAATATGTTAAACACAAAACCCCCTGTATGTGTATATTTATAAATTATATGTATTTACTACTTTCTAGTGTATTATAGGAATCATAACACATGCAAAATAATACAAAAAAGAAGAATGAAATGAAAAACAATAAATAATATTTTTAATGTTTTATTTATTAATATGCAAAATTATGCATTCACTAAAATGTCATTATTAATAGCACATTTAGTGACAGCAAAGATAGGAAATACTTCATTGTTTTTGAGAATCTTAGTTCAACACTTTTTGATAGAACAATTTGGAGATGTGGTTCAAAAGCTAGTTTATTTTGATACTATCTAATATTATTTTGATACTTAGCCTTCCCTCGCTTAAATCCAATTCAGTGAAAGTCATAACATCACCCTGATGTCATTGTCTTCTTCATGAATGAAGGACAAACGACAACAATATTTTGAAACTAGATGTGAGGAGAGTTTTACAGGTGACACATGTTTTTGGCAATAAAAGCCTACTTTGTGATGGTTTTAAGCTATTACTAGCTCATATCCCTAGGGAAAATACAAACATCATGAGGTTCATTATTGGTAATAGTGAATATATACTCATATTTCAAATAATCTTAATAATTTCACATGTTTTTGTCAGCTCTAATTAGATGCCGTTGTTTTTGTCCAACAAAGGGACTGACAAAGAACTTAGAAGTGTCAACTACAGCATTGTTGTATTGTTCACTCATGCTCATGATATTAGCATTATCTTCAAAATCTTCTTTGCCAGATTCCCTTGAAGTCATTTTGTTGTGAGAGTTAGTTTAATTAAAACTAGATAATATATTCTGTGGCCCTACTTAACAATACCACATAAGTTGTAATACACTGCAACATACTAAAAGGAAATGAAAAAAAAAAAGGAGCAGCTAGGTGGCGCAGCAGATAAAGCACCGGCCCTGGATTCAGGAGTACCTGAGTTCAAATTCGGCCTCAGACACTTGCCACATACTAGCTGTGTGACCCTGGGCAAGTCACTTAACCCCCATTGCCCCACAAAAAAAAAAGGAAATGAATGAAGGTCACCACTATCAATACAATCACATTGGATTCTCAGGACTCCCTACATAAGGATACCAAATTGACATGACCATCTGACCTGTGGACCTGATAAGGGTGCTAGTGTCAATCCATATACTAAATATTAGTAAAACATAGCTTATTCCTTTTTATTAGATAAAAATATATAGAATTGGAAATATTCATATTTTTCCTTCCATAACCTAGCAGATTTTCAAGTATACTACTTGAAATGCACACATTCCACTTTGGAGACCACAGGGCTACAAGAATGAATGATAAGTCCTGATCAAATACACCCACATGTACATTATACATTATACATATACACATATTGTGTATATACACATATTATTATGTATATATACATATATGTATGTATACATATATGTATATATAATGCATATATGGATGTTGAACAAGTGCATTTTGCTGTCATTATGGACAGTCGAGCACTAGGCTATACCTAAAAAAAAAATCTCAGGGATGTTGATCCTTATCAGAAGTCCTAGGTTTAAGCTCAGCCATCACGCTTACTAGCTGTGTAACCTTGGGCCAAGTAACTTCACTATAAAATACAGATAATAATAACTGCCCCCGTGGATAAGGTGTTTCAGGGTTTTCAAAATGCTCTTCTCACAATAGCCTTTGAGGTAGGTAGTAGAAGTATTATTACTCCATTTTGCAGATGAAGAAACTGAGATCTATGAGACCTAAGTGAATTTCCAGTGATTCCTAGGAAGTATCTGGGGGGAGTATTAAATCTAAGGTGTCCTGACTCCAAATCCATCTCTCTCTCCACTATATCATGCTGCTTCTTAGAAAAATATTTTGTTCAAAAGCATTCTGCAAGGTCTGTATCCTTAAGTCGTACAAAAACATGAGTCTTCTTATTAATGCCATTCAACAAGCACTTATGAAGTTCCTCCTGTGCACAGAACACTGTGCTCCCCATTAGGAGAGATACAAAGTTTAGCTAAGAGAAAGTCACTGCTCCCATGAAAATTATAGTCGAGTAATTTAGTAAATATTTAAGAATTTATTTTGTAAAGAGCACTATGATGGGTAGTAGGAAAGAAGCAAAGTTGGATAAAATGAGGTCCCTTTCTTCACAGAGTTCACAGGTTAGTAGAGGGGTTAAGGAGCAAAAATGTAACAAGGACACTGGTGTCAATCATCATTTCTTTAAAAATCTACTATATGGGGGGCATCTAGGTGGCGTAATGGATAGAGCACCGGCCCTGGAGTCAGGAGTACCTAAGTTCAAATCGGACCTCAGACACTTAACACTAACTAGCTGTGTGACCCTGGCCAAGTCACTTAACCCCAATTGCCTCACTAAAAAATAATAATAATAATAATCTACTATATGCTAGTGAGGGGAGATAAAAAGGCAAAAATGTAATTGTCTCTGCCCTCAAGGACACAATATTCTATCTATGGTGGGAATAATATGTACCCATATAAGTAAATACAAACTGTATGCCAAGTAAATACAAGGTCATTTCAAGGGTGGGAGGGATATTAGAAGCTGGGAGGTAGTAATGAGAAAAAAACTTCATGTATGAGGTGGAACCCAAACCAGGTCCGAAGGAAGAGAGAGAGACTCTAGGAACCAGAGGAGGGAGGGAGTAAATTCTGGGAATTGGGAACAGCCTGTACAAATACATGGAAAAGGGACATAGACTATCATGGATGAGGAAAAACAAATAGGTCAATTTGCCTGGGACATAGCAGGCATGAAGGGGAACAAAATACAGTGTCTGGAAAGGCATGCTAGGACCCAGAGTACAAAGGGTTTTACATTTCAAAGGAGCTTGTGTTTGATCCCACAGGTACTAGGGAGTCAGTGGAGTTTTCTGAGCAGGAGAGTGACTTGTATTGCTTGTTACCCTTAGAGAGGTGTAACTCAAGAGTTATGGAATGTCCTTGGAGGATGATCACTATGATGGGTACGGCAAAAGTGGCATCTGAATTGGACTTTAAAGAATGGATAGAGATACACTAGGTAGATGTATGAATAATATTGACCATGGACTAAAACCCTGGCTTTAGTTATTAGTTATTATTATTTAGTTATTAGGCTCACTCTTGAAGCACCTTACAAACATTCTCTTTAGCTCATGCCCCTGCTCAGGGTCTCCCCTGGCAACATAAAAATTTAGCTCATGTCTAGGTCTCCAAAAAAAGTTTCCTCAGTTCCCTTACAAACCCTCAAGCTAATGATACATCAAATTTAAGATGACTTCTTTCACCTTCATTTCACCTGAATGAAAATACAAAAGCCTCACAGCAAAAGCCATAAACAATCAAAACAATTCCTGTGGCAGACCTGCCGCCATTCCTCCCTGCCCCCACCATTTTAACTTGGGAATCACACTGTGGCCCGTTTACCTTTCCAGATTTCTTGCACTTTGTTCCCCTTCATGAACACTATGTCCCAGGCAAATTGGTTTATTTGCTTTTCCCTACCAATGACAACCTAACTTCTATTTCCATGCAATTTGTACAGAACATTCCTCATGCCTGCAATGTACTCCTTCCTTCCTTCCTTCCTTCCTTCCTTCCTTCCTTCTTTCCTTCCTTCCTTCCTTCCGACTCCCAGCAGCTCTCTTTTCCTGCAGAGCCTGGTTTAAGTTCCACTTTCTACATTTTGTTTTTCCTCATTACCACCCCCCAGCTTCTAGTATCCCTTCCACCTATGAAATGACCTTGTATTTCCTTGAAATACGGTTTATATTTACTTACATGGGTACATGTTATTCCCAAAATGTACCCAATGTAAGTTCCCATTTCCAAGCTGGGTTAAGTCATCCTCCTTTCTTCCCCCATAAGAGAAAAGCACTCTGGATAGAGAGGGTCAGCCTCTTTTCCATTGGCTTACAAAGTTCATATAATACATAGTACTTGTGAATTGAATGGGTAAAGATGAGGTTTGCCTTTCCTCTTACAGCTTCCCCTTAGTGTTCCTTTGTTTTACCTCCTACTTGATCCAGGAGTCCCTCTGCTTTTTCAAGGAGGTTTAATCAAGAAACTTTTCTATTACTCCAACCCTGCCCCTCCATTGCTGCTGAACTTTGTTCTTATTTCTCCCAAATTAGCCAAGGAACTCCTCACCATTTGTCACTGCTTCCAGCAGTACTAGAATTAGAGCCAGAAAAACCTGGGTTCGAATCGAAGTCAAAAAAAACTTGCTAGCTGTGTGACCCTACACAAATTACTTCATTTTCTGGGTGTCAGTTTCCTCATCTGTAAATGAAACAGTTGGATTTTACAATCCCTAAATATGTGAGCCTTTGATCTTGTGGTCCATTAGCTGCCATCTCTGGGTTATGTGATTGCCTCTTCACTTGAGACCATATAGCTTCCTGATGCCTATGCAGAACTGGGTAGGCTTCCCTACAGGAAACTTGAATGTAGGTGTATCCCTCTCCAGATTCTCTCTTTCAATTAGAGCTCTGGTTTTCTGCCCTGTCTAACCAGCTCATCTTTTTAGGACAAGTCTATGGGCATAGTTCAAGCAAATGAATTCTCCATGAAGCCATTATCCCTCGATGTAGTGATAAAGGGCAAATGATACACAAGGCAGAGTGAGATCAAATACTATAAAAGAGATCATTGGTTCAGTGCCATACCAATCAGACTACCTAACATTCTTTTAAAGAGTTAGAAAAAATAACAAATTTCATCTGGAAGAACAAAAGGTCAAGAATATCAAGGGAACTAATAAAAATGCACAGAAAGGTGGGCCAGCCATACCAAATCTGAAGCTATACTAATAAAGCGGCATTCATCAAAACTATTTGGTACTGGCTAAGAAATAGAGTGGTGGATCAATGGAACAGGTTAGGCACAGGAGACACAGTGGTAAATGATGATAGCAATCTACTGTTTGATAAACCCAAAGACTACAGCATGTGAGATAGGAACTCAGTATTTGACAAAAACTGCTGGGAAAACTGGAAGATAGTAAGGCAGAAACTAGGCACAGATCAACATCTTACCAGTATACCAAAATAAGGTCAAAATGGACATATGATTTAGACATAAAGAGTGATACCGTAGGTAAATTAGGAGAGGAAGGAGTAGTATAACTCTCAGCTATATGGAGAAGAAAACAAAAGATAGAGAATTTTATGAAGTGTGAAATAGATGATGTTGATTACATTAAATTAAAAAGATTTTGTACAAACAAAAGCAATGCAGCCAAAATTAGAAAAGAGGCAGAAAGCTGGGAAACAATTTTTAGACAGTATTTCTGATAAAATTTTCATTTCTAAAATATATAGGGAACTATATAAAATTTATAAGAATTTAAGTCATTCCCCCATTGAGAAATAGTCAAAGGATATGAACAGGCAGTTTTCAGATGAAGAAATCAAAGCTACCTATTGCCACATTTAAAAATTCTCTAAATCACTATTGATTAGAGAAATGCACATTAAAACAACTCTAAGGTACTACCTCACATCTATCAGGTTAGCTAATATGACAAAAAAGAAAAATAATAAACGCTGGAGAAGCTGTAGAAAAATTGGAACACTAATGCATTGTTGGTGGAGCTGTGAACTGATCCAGCCATTCTGGAGAGCAATTTGGAATCATGCCTAAAGGCCTATGGGACTGCGCATACTCTTTGACCCAGTAATACCACTACTAGGTCTGTATCCCAAAGAGATTATCGAAGAGGGAAAAGGACCCACATGTACAAAAATATTTATAGCAGCTCTGTTTGTGGTGGCAAAGAATTGGAAATTGAGGGAATACCCATCAATTGGGGAATGACTAAACAAGTTGTGGTATATGAATGTAATGGAATACTATTGTGCCGGAAGAAACAATGAGCAGGAGGATCTCAGAGAAACCTGGAAGGACTTACATGAACTGATACTGAGTGAGATGAGCAGAACAAGGAGAACATTATACACAGTAACAGTAACATTGTGTGATGAGCAACTGTGATAGGCTTGGCTCCTCTCAGCAGTGCAATGATCCAAAACAATTTCAAAGAACTCATGATAGAAAATGTTCTCAGCATCCAGAAAAAAGAACTGCAGGTTCTGAATACAGATTGAATCATACTGTTTCTACTTTTTGGTTGTTTTTTTTTCTTTTTTGAGGTTTTCCCCTTGTGTTCTGCTTCTTCTTTCACAATATGATTAATGCATAAACATGTTTAATGTGATTGTACATATATAACCTATATCATATTGCTTGCTGTCTTGGGGAGGGGGTAGGGAAGGGAAGATGGGAGAAGAACTGGGAACTAAAAATCCTATGAAAACAAATGTTGAGAACTATCTTTACATATAACTGGAAAATAATACTTTTATGATAAAAGACCTGAGAGTAGTGACACTGGAAAGAGATATCATTCCAGACTGGAAATAGGGAGTAAAAGAACTATGGGTTACCTCTAGTATTCTGAATAGGTCATGCTGACCAACACGAGAATAAAGGGCTGAGCTCTGAAAAAAAAAAAAAAAGAGAGCTCCTTGGTGCCAACCAGAAAAAAAAAAAAGATTTAAATTCAATTAAAGTCAACATTTATTACACACCTACCATATACGAGGCCCTGTGCCTCATCTATGTTCACTTTTTTAACCCGGAGTTGTTCAACTTCGTCAAAGAACTCTCATAGAAGAACCTTACTCATCCTCTATAGACCAGGCTATATAATTCCTGACCTTACGGGGAACTAGAGGCGGGGAAGATGTCAACCAGCTAGAGCTTCAAATACTCAGAGCTGTTCATATGCATATAATGGAGGCAACTGAGAAAATTGACCCTCCTTTGTGTATAAGAATAACAACTAGCATTTATAGAGTACCCTAAGGTTTACAAATGTTACATAATAACCCCTAGTCGTTGCTATTATTATACCCTTTTCAAATAAGGAAACTGAGGCTGAGAAAGACTAAGTGACTTTCCACAGTCACATAGGTAATAAGTAGCCTTGGCCGGATTGAATTTAGGACTGCCTAGCTCCGGGTCCAGCATTCTATCTATTGCACCACCTGGTTAATTGTTTTACAATCACTAATACACCTCAGACTATGACCTAGTGTTCTGTGACCTCAATGTTATTTATTCTTTTCAGGGCTTTCCCTAAGCAGATTTCACCAAATAAAGATGATTTGTTTGGGTCATGTTCCCTAAAAATAACCCTGCTCTCAGGCCTCCCCACAACCCAACCGGGTCAGTCCAATTCTGCAAAACGAACTTCATATCCATTCAAACCTCTAGTGTTTGTACCACCTGGGAAAGTCTTATTCTTCCCACCCTAGGTGTTGCACCTGGGCCAACAAATGCAGTCTAATGGGAGACATCCATACTTCTCTTTCACTTTCAAAAAGCAACATCAACCATGAGGAAAGGGACTAAATGCAATCCCTTTGTCTTCCTAGCCCTCGGTTTCCTCATTTTTAAAAAGATCTCTTCTATTCAGGGATATACTGGTCAAAGTTTGACATCTGAGAAAAAATAATGCATAACATACTTTCAAATTTAATCCATGGGGGCAGCTAGGTGGCATGGTGGATAAAGCACTGGCCCTGGATTCAGGAGGACCTGAGTTCAAACCCGTCCTCAGACATTTGACACTTACTAGCTGTGTGACCCTGGGCAAGTCACTTAACCCTCATTGCCCTGCAAAATAATAATAATAATCCATATAAGAATAAGTAAATAAATAAATGAAATTTTTAAAAAATTAATCCATATAAATAACATTTTTAAATCTAGATAGTTAATGAAACAATAAATGAAGCCCAGATTTATAGTATTTGCCATTTTAGTGGTATAAATACATTGAAACTCTAACAATCAGTTCTCAAGTCCAGAAATATTTAGCTCCAGCACATCTTTGCTTCCATCCCTAATATCCCATGATTTCAAACATTTAGGTGAGTTTCCCCAGATACTAAAAGTGTATCTTTAATTCAGATAAATACAATAAGCAGAGCTAAGAAGACAAGCTGTTTGGCTAATTGCTGGTTAAGGCTAACAAGATATAACCAAGGTCTCTAGTGGAGGCTCACATGCCAACAACAAAGAGTATTGGTCTGTACCTTAGGGTTACTGTCAGATGTATGGTAGCTAATTATACCTAGGAAGAACAACAGTTTATGGATTTATAGTCCCCATGAACCAATGGTTATATAACATTTAATTTTTATCCCTAATCCTTTACTGAGCATCTTAAAAAAAAAACAAAACTACCAAATCCTATTTGTTACTCTCATCAGGGACAGCAACAGGTCATAAGAGGACATATTCAAAGTTATGTTGCCATATGTACAAATGGTTGTTTTGAGTGAAGAATTCCTGGGTTCAAGTCTCACCTATGAGACATACTGGCTAAATGACCTAGGTCAAATGATCTAACCTCTCAGTGCTCCTAAATTGCCCTCAAGTACCTTACCTTGTAGAACAATTGTAGATCTATATTGGTAGAGATCATTTCCTGGCCAGAAACTCCCTATATCAAATGAGATCACAAATCCAGACACATTTTAGACTCTAGGGCAAGATGGGACCTTAGAGGTCATCTGGTCCAACTTTTGTATTTCCCACTTGAAGAATCTGAAGCCCAGAAAGAAATGTTTTCACAAACAGGATTCCAGTTGTTTCCTCAGTGGTTCCTACTCTAATTTAGAAGTAGGAAAGGCAAAAGGTTTATCCCCTGCTTGGGGAAGTGGTGAAGAGATACTGAATGGTCCTGAAAACAATTGGGATTGTTTTAGGGGAGGGGAGGCTCAGGCAGGAAGGAGGGAAAAAAAAAGATGCCTGGGATGTACAGATCAAAACTGAACAGCCAAAGTCAAACCAGACTTTGACCTTGAGAAGGTGATAAACTCAATATCATCAATCAGTGTAATCAGTGGAAACCACAGAGGCTGTCAGAATGAGGAAGAATCCAATCAATTTGTCAAGGACAACTGGTTGAGAACAATAGCAATAATATTTAATTAGGAAAGGAGGGCAGTGTCCTGCCCCTGGTGAGTTGGTATGCTGGAAGCCAGGGAACAGACTTCCCAACTACTGTGGTCTGTCATTCAGGGTATAGTTTCTAAAATCTTTCCCTTTTTAAAGGGACCTTTTTTCAGATTATTTTCCCACACATATGCTTCCTACCACAGTCGACACATATTTATTCATGCAACAAACACATTTATTCATGAAACAAACATTTATTAAGTGCCTGGATGAGCAGTAGCCCTGGAATTAGGAGGACATGAGTTCAAATCTGACCTCAGACACTTACTATCTGGACAAACCATTTAACCCCAATTGCCTCAAACAGCCAGGGCCATCTCCAGTCATTCTGATGTATATCTTGTCACTGGACCCAGATGGCTCTGGAAGAGAGAGTGAGGCTGGTGACTTTGCACAGCCCTCCCTCACTTCAATCCAATTCATTGCAAGTCATGACATCTGTCATGGTCCTCTTCGAGAATGAAGGACAAACAACAACAGCAATATCAATCATACATATATATATATATATATATATATATATATATAATGGATGGATGGATATATATATATATGGATGGATATACATACACACACAAATCTATGTACAAATCTATGCACATATTGTCTTCTCCATTAGCATTTGGGAGGCAAAGTTTTTTTTGTCTTTGTATCTCCCAAAGCTATACACAGTGTCTGACATAATTACTTAATGAATACTGATTGATTGGAGTTATGTTTATCATAATGCAAGGCTCCCATGAGACTCTGAAACCCCTCACTACTCTACGATCAGTGTAGGGTATTCTTCATAGTTTTACAACTATTGTTTGAGCCCACATCCAGTGGATTCTCTAACAAGGTACTAGGCAAGAATCATAAAATAGCAAAGCACTTAACTGGGGCAGAATGTCAAACATACTCATTCTAAGTCCCCCATAATGCAATCTCCCATAGACTCTTACCCTACTGATGAGGAAAGAAGCAATCCCTAAATAATTCACCAATTATAGTGAATGCATTATAGCTGAAATGTGTCTTGTGGTTTTGTCTTCCAGCAGTTCACTACCCTTCAGTGCTTCTTAGCTCTTCCACAAGACTAATAGCAACAACTAGAATTTAAATGGTGTGTACTACATACCTGGCACTGTGCTGAGTGCTTTACAATTGTCTCAGTTGATCCTCAAAACAACCCTGATAGGTTGGTGCTATTATGATTCTTAGAAACTGAGGTAAACAGAGGGCGAATGACTGGCCCAGGGTCATGTAGTTAGTAAGTGCCTGAAGCCAGTGGTCTTCCTGATTCCAGACCCAAAGATCTATTCATTGCACCACCACTTAGCTACCCATAACTCCCTTGAAATGGTCCCAAAGCTGCCTCACTCCATCTTCTCAACCATCATCACCCACTGGAGCTTCACCCTCTTCCATTGCCCTCTACCTCCAGTTACTATCTATGACTTCTCCAGTGAGCTGCTGCTGCCATCTGCTGGAGGTATTGTCTGTTACTGCATCTTTTTGTTCTGGGAGAAGCATTACTGCTCTTTTGTGAGGATGGCCTGGGCAGGGCTAACTAACATATTGTCTGTCAGTTCTGTTGTTTGAAAGGCCTCACCAGAACAGGCTGATACATAACAGACTTACTCTGGCAACTATCAAGACTTTTTCTTTTCTCTTGGCATTTACCAAATCCCCTTCTTTTTTTTTTCTTTTTCTTTTCTCCATTATGTTACTGTTAGTTTAATCTGGACCATTCAAATTACTTTTAAGCATTATTAGGCCTAAAGTAAGCATTTAGCAACATTAAGGAGAGTGAAAGATGAATCTGGTGACCTTTGCCATACATTCTAGCCCTTGATTCTACTATATCCATCATGTAACAGCTCTATCAATCAATGAAGCATTTGATTTTTCAAAATTTTATTTACCACCTACTTGTTAGGCTATAAATCCCAAATCAAAACTAGCTCTTACCCTCAAAGAGCTTACATTCTAATGGAAAGGGCAACATAGCCATGTATAGTTATATACAAAGCAGATAAAAGGTAACAGGAAGGCACCATTAGCTGGGGAAAACAAGAAAGGCCTTATGCTGAGTATTAAAAGAAATGGGGGAATCCAAGTGGAGGAAATAAAAAATGAATATATTCTATGCATGTAAGACAAAGACATGAAAAAGGGATGGTGTCACATGTGAGGAACAAAAAGAAGGCCAGTTTTTCTAAACCTAAAATGCATAAAGGGACAATAATGCACAATAAGACTAGAAAATTAAATGCTAAGTTTTGAAGTTTTGAATGCCAGAGGACTTTATGTAGTTGATGCTAAAGGTAATAGGGAATCACTGGAGTGTGTTGAGAAGAGGTCCGGTCACGTAGTCAAATAACATCTTTAAGTATATAGGTTTTTTTTTCACAAGTCATACAGTTTATTACACACATGCATACAAGCCCATGACTCCCTTGCCCTAGAGTCCACAAGGCAAGTATAAACACTGGATTAGTTTGAGCTTTATGGTAGAATTAATACCCTGATTAAGAGCTCAGATTTCTGGGTCTCTGCCCTTATATCTGATTGTGAATCTTGGGCCGAATCATATGGACTGAGTGCAAAGGCAAACTTAAGAGCAGTAAATTGGCTAGTGGTCTGCACTGTAGACCACTTCCCTTAAGTCATTCTGATTAGAAAAGATGATTAAACATGCATACATGGCTTAGATGAAGTTTGTGCCTCTCTTTGAATTTATTTTTAACAGTCATATTTTTTTTTAATTTTCAGCACCACAGTCTCTGCCTCCCTCTATTCCCTCTCCAGCCAATTGAGAAAGCAAGCAATATGATATCAATGATGTATGTAAAATCATGTTGCAAAAAAGTGAAAAAGTATGCCTCAATTTGCACTCAGTCAGTTCTCTCTGTCTCAGTCTCTCTGTCTCTCTCTCTGACTCTCACTCTCTGTCTCTCTCTGTCTCTCTCTCTTACTCTCACTCTCTCTCTCTGACTCTCACTCTCTCTCTCTGACTCTCACTCTCTCTCTCTGACTCTCACTCTCTGAAGGTAGATAATATTTTTCATCACAAGTCCTTTGGAATTGTCCTAGATCATTTTATTAATTAGACTGTTTTTTCAGTTGATCATTGTTAAAATATTGCTGTTACTGTATACAATGATCTCTTGGCTCTGCTCACTTTAGTCTGCATCAACTAAGATAGGTCTTCCCATGTTTTTTCTGAAATTATTCTCCTCATCAGTTCTCATAGCACAATGTTATTTCATGAATCATATACCATAACCTGTTCAGCCATTCCCCAATTGATGGACATTCCTTAAATTACCAATTCTTTGCCACCACAAAAAGAGCTACTAAAAATATTTTTGTACATATAGGTCCTTTCCCTTTTTCCTTAATCTCTTTTCCTTAAACCTAGTGATGGTATTGCTGGGTAAATGGGCTTGCACTGTTTTTCTAAAAAAAATCAATTTTAATAGTATTTTTTCCAGTTATAGATAAAAATAGCTTTAAACATTTGTTCTTATAAGATTTTGAGTTGCAAATGTTCCTACCTCCCTCCATTCCCTTCCCCCTCCCCAAGACAGCAAGCAATCTGACATAGATTATATATGTACAATAACATTAAACTTATTTCCACATTAGTCGTGTTTTGAAAGAAGAATCAGAACAAAAGGAGAAAACCTCAATAAAGAAAAAAAAGTTAAAACAGTATGGTTCAATATACATTCACATTCCACAATTCTTTTTCTGGATGTGGATAGCATTTTCCATCATGAGTCCTTTGGAATTGTCTCGGATCATCATATTGCAGAGAAGAGCATGTACAGTTTTATAGTCCTTTGGGTATAGTTCCAAATCGGTCTCAAGAATGGTTGGAGCAGTTCACAACTGCACCAATAGTGCATTAGTGTACCTATTTTTCCACATCCCCTCCAATATTTGTCATTTTCCTTTTCTGTCATGTTGTTAGCCAATCAGATAGGTGTGAGGTCATACCTCATAGTTGTTTTTAATTTGTATTTATCTAATCAATAGTGATTTAGAGCATTTTATGTGAATATTGATAGCTTTGATTTCTTCATCTGAAAACTGTTCATATCCTTTGACCATTTCTCATTTGGGGAATAGCACTTATTTTCATAAATTTGGCTTAGAAATAAGGCCTTTAGAAGAGAAATTGACTTTTAAAATTCTCCCAGTTTCTTGTTTTCCTTCTAATTTTGACTTCATTGGGGTTTTTTGCAAATACTTTTTATATTTCATATAATCAAAATTATTCATTTTGCTTCCTGACATCCTCTATCTCTTGTTTGATCATAAACTTTTCTCTTATCCATAGGTCTGACAGGCAAATTTTTCTATTCTCCTCTAATTTACTTATGTTATTACCCTTTATGTATAAATCATTAACCTATTTTGAGCTTAGGTGTGAGATGTTGGTCTATGACTAGTTTGTGCCAAACTGCTTTACAATTTTCCCAGAAATATTTGTCAATTGGTGAGTTTTTGCCCCTAAATCTTGGGTCTTTGGGTTTATCAAACACTAGATTACTATGATCATTTACTACTATATATTATGTACATAATCTATTCCACTGATCTTCTGCTTTATTTCTTATCCACTATCAAATTGTTTGATGATTACTGCTTTGTGATATAGTTTTAAATCTGGTACTACTAGATTGTCTTCCTTCACACTTTTTTCATTAATCCCCTTGTTACTCTTGACCTTTTTTCCTTCATACGAATTTTGTTATTTTTTTAGCTAAAATAACCCTTTTGTAACTTTATTGGAATGGCCCTGAATAAGTAAATTAATTTAGGTAGAATTGTCATTTTTATTAAATTGCCTTGGCCTACCCATGAGCAATTGATATTTCTCTACCTGTTTAGATCTGTCTTTATGTGGAAGATGTTTTGTCATTTTGTTTCTATAGTTCCCTGGGTTTGTTTTGGCAAGTATACTGCCAAGTATTTTATATTGTCTGCAGTTATTTTAAATAGAATTTCTTCCTATCTCTTCCTGTTGGGTTTTATTAGTAATCTATATATATGTTGATGACTTATGTGGATTTATTTCATATCCTACAACTTTGCTAAAGTTGTTAATTGTATCAATGAGTTTTTTTAGTTGATTCTCTAGAATTCTGCAAAGAGTGATATTCTGTTTCCTTGTTGTGTGTTCTTATTCCTTCTATTTCTTTTTCTTATCTTATTGCTAAAGCTAATGTTTCTGGTACAATGTAGAATATTAATGCTAATGGACAGTTTTGTTTCACTTCTAATATTAATGGGAAGGTTTATTGTGTATGCCCATTATAAGTAATGCTTACTCTTGGTTTTAGATAGGCTTTCTAAAGGCTTCATTTATTCCTATGCTTTTTATTGTTTTTAATAGGAATGGGTATTATATTTTGTCAAATACTTTTTCTGTATCTATTGGTATAATCATATGATTTTTGTTGTTTTTGTTATTGATGTGGTCAATTATGCTAATCATAAAAGTATTTTATTAATTTCCAATTGCATGTAAAGATAGTTTTCAACATTTGTTTTCATAGGATTTTGGTTCCAGATTTTTGTCCCCCCCCTCCCCAAAGACAGAAAGCAATCTGATATCAATTATGCTGATAGTTTTCCTTATATCGAACCAGCCTCACATTCCTAGTATAAATCCCACCTGGTCATACTGTATGATCTTTGTGATATAGTGTTGTAATTTCCTAGCTAGTGTTTTATTTAATTTTTTCACAGATATTCATTAAGGAAATTGACCTGTAGTTTTCTTCCTCTGTTTTGCTCTCCTTGGTTTAAGTATCAAAATCATATCTGAGTTATAGAAAAAAACTTGACTGCATTCCTTTTTTACCTATTTTTCCAAATAGTTAATATAGTTTTAGAATTAACTGTTCCATAAATGTTTGGTAGAATTCACTTGGTCCTGGGGATTTTTTCTTAGGGACTTTATTTATGACTCATTTAATTTCTTTTCCTAAGATAGTTATTTAAAGATTCTATTTCTGTTAATCTGGGCAATTTCTATTTTCATAAATATTTATCCATTTTACTTAGATTGTCAGTTTTATTAGCATATAATTGGGCAAAATAGGTCCTAATAATTGATTTGATTTCATCTTTAGTGGCAGTATATTAACCTATTTCATTTTTTATACTGGTAACTTGACTTTTTCTATTTTTAAACAAATAGACCAATGGTTTATCTATTTTATTAGGGTTTTTTTTTCATTTTCATTATTTTCAGGATCTTGGATTTTCAGGATTTCCATTTGGTGTTTAATTGGGGATTCTAAATTTATTCCAATTTATTTATCTATTATTTCTCTTTTTAGTGATATAAAGTTCAGAGATATACATTTTCCCCTAAATTTCTCCTTTCACTACATTCTAAAAATTTTGGCATGTTGTCTCATTGTTGTCATTCTCTTTAATAAAATTGTTGATTGCTTCTATGATTTGTTCTTTGACCCACTCATTCCTTAGGATTAGATTATGTAGTTTCAAATTAATTTTTAATCAATGCTTCCACAGCCCTTTATTGAATTTAATTTTTATTCATTATGGTCTGGAAAAGGTACATTTAATATTTCTGCTTTTCTATATTTGTTTGTGAGAATTTTTTATGCCCTAACATATGGTAAAACATTTTTAAGGTGACATGTACAGCTGAGAAAAAGGCATATTCCTTTCTCTTCCATTCAATTTTTTTCCAGATGTTTAATATATCCAACTTTTCTGAAATTGTATTCATCTTAACTTCTTTCTTATTTATTTGAATACTACATTTATCTAGTTCTGAGAAGTGAAAGTTGAGGTCCCTCACTAATATAGTTTGCCTGTTTCCCCCTGCAAACTCATTTTAACTTTTCCTTTAATAATCTAGAGGCTATCATTATTCAACCAATAAATGGTCAAAAGATATGAACAGGCAGTTTTCAGATGAAGTAATCAACATATATAGTCATATAAAAATTGTTCTAAATCACCATTGATTAAATAAATTCAAATTAAAACAACTCTGAGCTACCACCCCACATCTAGCAAATTGGCTAATATGATAATAAAGGACAATGACAAATGTTAGAGGGAATGTGGGAAAATTAAGGCACTAATGCACTGTTGGTGAAGTTGTATACTCATTCAAGAATTTAGATGTTATGCTATTTGATGCATATATGTTTAATATTGCAATTACTTCGTTGTCTGTGGTGCCTTTTAGGAAAAAATGTAGCTTTCCTGATTATCTTTTTAAATTAGGTATATTTTTGTTTTTCCTTTGTCTGAGATTATCATTGCTGATCCTTTTTTATTTCAGCCAAAGCATAACACATTTTTTCCAGCTCCTTATTTTAATTATATGTATGTCTTTCTGTTTCAGGTGTTTCTTGTAAAGAACATGTTGTCAGATTATGCTTCCTTTTTATGGGTGAGTTCACCCCCTTCATATTCACAATACTGATTCCTGTGTATTTCCCTCCATCCTATTTTTTTCTGTTTATCACTCTCTCTCTCTTTTTTACCCTATCCTTCCTCAAAAATGTGTTTTGCTTCTCACTAATGCCTCCCTCAATATTTCCTCACTACTCCCCCTTTCTCTTATGGCCCTCCCTTCTTACCTCCATATTGGGTAAGATAAAAATCTATACCCAATTTTGTGTGTGTGTGTGTGTGTGTGTGTGTGTGTGTGTGTGTGTGTTCTTCCCTCTTCGAACCTGTCCACATGAGAGCAAGATTCAATTGTGGCCCACTCTCCCCCAATCCTTTCCCTGTCTACTGCAAAATTTCTGACTTACATGCCTCGTTTATGTAAGATAATTTCCCCAATTCTTCCTTTCCTTTCTCTCTTCTCCCATTGCATCCCATTTCATCAGTCATTTGGGTTTTTTTTTAGACTATCCCAACATAATTGACTCATATCTGTGTCTTCTCTCTATGTAGATTCCTTCTAATTTCCCTAACTATGTAAGGGTTATATGTATCACATATATATTTTTATTTTTCTTGAGCCTTGTATTTGAATGTCAGATTTTCTATTCACCTATGGTCTTTTCATCAGAAATGCTTAAAAATCCTCTATTTCATTAAAATGTCCGTTTATTTCCCTGAAGGATTATACTCAGGTTTTCTGGGTGGGTAACTCTTAGTTGTAATCCTAATTCCTTTGCCTTTTAGAGTATCATATTCCAAGTCCTCTACTACTTTAATATAGTAGCTACAAAATCTTATATGAACCTGACTGTGGCTCCATGATATTTGAATTATTTCTTTGTACATGCTTGAAGTATTTCTTTGACCTGGGAGGGTCTGTTATTTGGCTATAATATTCCTAGGAGTTTTGATTTTGGGATCTCTTTTAGGAAATGATCAGTGGATTATTTTGATTTCTATTTTGCCCTCTGGTTCTATGCTATCAAGGCAGTTTCCCCTTATAATTTCTTGAAATATATTGTGTAGGCTCTTTTTTTAATCATGGCTTTCAGGTCGTCTAATAAGTCTTAAATTACCTTTCCTTGATTTATTTTCCAGGTTGTTTTTCCAATGAGATATTTCACATTTTCTTCTATTTCTTTTCATTCTTTGGACTTTGTTGTATTGTTTCCTGATTCCTCATGTCATTATTAGCTTCTTCTTGCCCAATTCTACTTTTTAGGGAATTCTTTTCTTCAGAGAGCTTTTGTAACTCTTTTTTCCATTTAGACAATTCTGTTTTCTAACGAGTTATTTTCATAAGTAAAATTTTGTACTTCTTTTGACATTTAGACGATTATGTTTTTTAAGGAATTCTTTTCTTCAGTGAGTTTTTGTACTCACTAGACAATTCTGTTTTAAGGGATCATTTTCATCAGTATTTTTGTTCCTCTTTTGCCAAGATGTGAATTGTCTTTTCATAATTTTCTCATTTATTTTTCCAATTTTCCTTTACCATTCTTTTTTTTTCAATTTGTGGGTTGTTTTTTTCAGTTCTTCAAGGAATTCTTATTGGTCTTGTGGTGAGTTATTATTTTCTTTGAGACTTTACTTAAAACTGCTTTCAAATTATTGTCTTCTTCTAAATCTGTGCCTTAATCTTCCCTGGAATCATAATGTTTTTATGGTCAGATTCTTTTTCTGTTATTTGCTCATTTTTCAGCCTACTTCATGACTTTGAACTTTATGCTAAAGTTTGGCTCTGCTATCTTGGGGTGGATGTTGGAGGGTGGAAGCACTATCTCAAACCTCAGTCTTTTCCATACTGCTGTTTTCAGAGCTAATTCTGAGGGTCTACAAGTTTTCAGTGCTTTCAGGGTTCTGTGATCTGGGTAGAGGTGTGATCATTGCTCACCTGATCTGCACTCTGGTCCTTACCCAGAAAGGTTCCCTGATTTCTTGAAGCTGCACTGCAATTGTTCCTAAGTGTCCCTGCTCCCTTGTGATTTCAATCAGTCCTTTCCTCCCCAGAACTATGACCCAGAAGTGGGTATGGACAATGGAGTTGCCACATAGTGCCTGATCCTATACCTAGGGTTAGCACACAGATTCCCTGTAGTCTCTTTCTAACCAGTTGTCCAATCCCCTTACCATCTCTGGGCTGAGTGCACCTAAAGGTGCTACTGCAATTGTCGCTGCCACCTCCAAGGCCCACCACTTATGTTGCTGTCACATTCCAGCCCTTAGCCCAGTGCCACAGAAGAGAATAAGAGGAGAGGAAGTAGAAGCAACAAGTGGCATTTTAAGCGGAGTTTGTCTAAGGGAGGAGAGATATAGGGCAATAACGTGAGGAGATGTTGAGATCTAATGACAGAATTCTTAAATATGGGGAAAGATGGGTGTCTAGGCAACAGAGAATGAATGAACAGATAGGGAAAGATTGAAGATTAGATAAGGGGATGATAGTTGAGTCAATCTGCTAGAAAAAGGATAAAGGGTACTTGTAGAGCTCTACCCTAAAAAATATTGAGTTCAAGGAAGAAATATTCTACCCCTGCTACCTATTACTTATGTCACTTTGGATACATCATTTAAACTCTCAGGATCTCAATTTCTTTTCCTTTTTTTTTAAAGGTTGTTGGAGTAAATGACCTCCAAAGTACCTTCCAGCTCTAAATTGATAGCCTGTCATTCACTAGGAGATGGCCCAGTAATACTACCCTCCCCACCAAAAAAAAAAAAAAACAACCCTTAATGTTAGTCATATGTAATGTAAGTCAAGTGACTGTTACTTCTCTTTACTTAAAATCAAAACAGCTAGGTGGTAAAATGGATAGAGCACTGGACCAAGAATCAGGAACATCAAAATTCATGTCTAGCCTCAGACACTAATTGTTTGACCCTGGACAAATCACTTAATCTCTGTCTGGCTCATCTTTTCCATCTGGAAAGTGGAGATAATAAAAGCACCTATCTCCTAGGGTTGTTTTGAGGATAGAATAAAATAATATTTGTAAAGTACTTTGAAAACTTTAAATACTAGCTATTATTATTATCTGTATATTGATAAGCCCAAAATGGGTTTCTTAATCGTATTCAAATCTGTCAGTATTCCTCAAATGTAACTATACCTCTACAAGACACCAGAAAAATAAATGATATTTTAATCATTGTTCCAATCGTTGGTCACATAGCCAGATCATTGCCCAGCCCTCTAGGCTCCAGGATCATCTGCTTAAGGTACTAAGTTCTTAGTATTTAAGTACTAAATTGATTTCCCCATGGCATGAGTTGCAGATGAATAAAAGGAACCTAGGGAAGGGACTGAGCTAATAGAAGGAATCTGCCAGGTATCAGATCTTGTGAAAAATTAGTTGAGTCAAGAGAGGTGAACAAAGCTAGAAGGTTCAGATGGATATCTGAGGTTGGGCAAGCAATAGGTCAAGTCCAAGGGATCAGATGAGAGAAAATGTTGGGGCAGGTAAGGCTGGAAACGATAGGGTTCTAAATATGTCATGATGAAAAGATGCTGTAGGTTCTGACAGTCTGTAAGAACTCATTCCAAATGTGGTATACCTAAGTATTATAGGATTATATTCTTTAGAGAAGAAAGAGATCTTATAGATACCTTATTCAATGCCCTCGTTTTAAAGATTAGCACACTGAGACCCAAAGCAGCTTTTGTTAGAATGTACATTTGTTAAAAGCAAAGATGGTTTCATTCTCTGTTCTGGTATTCTCAGAACTTACCAGAATACCTAGCACATATTATACACATAATAATTATTTGTTGATTGACTAATTGAAGTGATTTGTTTAAGATCTCTCAGGTAAGTAAATGACAACTGAGATTGGAACTCAAGTTTTGTGATTCCAAATGCAGAGCTCTCTCTAATAGGTACTCCCACTCCTCAAAATCAACCTTAATGAGTAAAATCTCTTTCTTTTTTGGGGGGAGGAGGGGCAATGAGGGTTAAGTGACTTGCCCAGGGTCACACAGCTATTAAGTGTCAAGTGTCTGAGGCCAGATTTGAACTCAAGTACTCCTGACTCCAGGGCTGGTGCTCTATTCACTGCGCCACCTAGCTGCCCCTGTAAAATCTCTTTTTCCCAAACATCTTCCTCCTTTTCTAAGACCTTTGTTTTGTTCTGTCATTTCAGTCATGTCTGACTCTTTGTGACCCCATGGATCATAACACACCTGCCCCTTCTATCCTCCACTATCACTCAAAGTCTGTTGAGAATAGATGGCATATAAGTATACAAATTCTAAGGTCTTCGGTGCTTGAACAGGTCCCTCCTGAGAGGTCTGCTCTCCAATCTCAATATCCCCAATTTTGTCAACCACTCCTCATATGACATGATCTCTAGGCCCTTTGCCATCTCAGTCACCATCCTCTAGGCATTATTTGGCTAATGGAGAAATTATACAGCCCATATTAAATATGAGAAGGAAGAGATTTCCACCCCCAACCCCCACCAAGTACCTCTAAACATCTCATAAAGAGCCATTAAGACCTCCAGGCGCAACTGAAGGTCAATTGTGTACAAAGAAAATATGGTTCTTCCAGCGTTGGAGGAATACTGAGAGAACAAGAATGTGTGAGAATGTATAGTAGCTCATTTTCTTTGGCTACAATATGAGGATTTTTATTTCCTTGAAGTGCTGGATTGTAGCAGGTTATGTCAGTCAAGTCCAGGTGAGATTGTTTGCATACCTGTGGCTGTAAAGAAATGAGCCATGCTGGGGCGTACCAGAGAGATGAAACCACAAGCAAAACAAATATGTCCTTTATCAGCCTTTTCCATCTACGAGCCATTAATGCTAAATCTTTCTCTGCAGGAAGTCTTAGCCACAATAAAGTCCAGTAAAACACCTATGATCCCACTGACAGATACTTGGCTACAGGTAACAAGACACCTGAGAGGAAGGAACTGGGTTACCCCTGGTGAGTTTTGAAACAAGGCCAACTTGTATTACCCAGATGCTAATCTTATCTGTTACTGCCTGCTTCAGGACCAGATCTGGGCCATTTTGTACCTCCAGTGGACAGGAACCAGAGAGACAAAAGAAAGTTGTGAATTTCCAGGGCCCGAGGATATCTGGAAGGGGGAAGCCAAAGGTTCTCTGGAGGCTTCTTCACGTCATTTGACATAGGATTTAGAGCTGGAAGAGAATTTATAGCCCATCTAGTCCAGCCACCTCATTTTTACAGCTGAGGAAGTAGGTTCTTTCCTAAGGTCACATAGCTAAGTGGCAGAGCAGGGATTAGAACTCAGGTCTCTGATTAAAAATCTGATGTTCTTTTTAGTTAACCAAGTGGACTACTTACATAAATGCCTGGATTCCCAGGCTTATTGTGGGAGGAAATAATGGAGCCCAAGGAACCAACTTAACCTCCATATGCTTCAGTTTCCTCAACTGCAAAATGGAGATGATAGGAGTATCCTGGAGGGTTGTCATAAGATAACATTTGTAGACAGCACTTAGTACAGTACCTGGTACATAGTTGGTACTAGAAATGCTCATTACTTAAGTTCAAGTCCTGCCAAGGCTACTTAGGACTTCCTAGCTCTGGGGCCAGCATTTCATTGCCTTATTCCTGCTTCAGCTAAAGTGCTACCGGAGGCCCTTCTTCATTCCTTCAGCTGCTAATGCCTTATTCAATTACTTTGTACTGATATTGTATATGTCCTCACTTATTTATCAGAGAACATGCTAAATTAGAGGTGGCTACATGCACCATGGAGAGAGCACTGAAGTCAGAAGGACTTGAGGTCAAACCTACCCTCAGAGACTTACTAAACTGGGCTAAGTGATTTAAGCTCAAATTCTTCAGTTGGAAAATGGAACTGATAATAGTACCTACCTCACAGGATTGTTGTGAGGATCAAATGAGAGGATATCTTTAAAGCTTTTAGCACAGTGCCTGGCATATAGTAGAAATTTAATAAATGCTTAATGACTCCCCCTCTCCCTCCCAGCCTGGATATCATAAGCTTTTTGAGAGCAAAGATGGTCTCACTTTCACATTTGTATCACTAGCACCTAATAGTGCCTAGAAAACTGTAGACCCTAAATAAATGCTTGTTGAAGGGGCAGCTAGATGGTACAGTGGATAAGGCACTGACCCTGGATTCAGGAGGACCTGAGTTCAAATCCAGAATCAGACACTTGACACTTACTAGCTGTGTGACCCTGGGCAAGTCACTTAACCTTCATTGCCCAACCAAAAAGAAAAAAGGAAAAAAAGAAAAAGCTTGTTGATTGACATGTCATGGAGTCAAAGCTTTTAACCATCCTGGCTCTCCTTCTCTGGGTATTCTCCAGTTTAATGGTATCTTTCCTCAACATGGCCTGATGAATACAGACCAGGACAGGAAGACTATTACCTCCTCATTCCTAAAAGCAGTGCCTATCTTAACATGGTTCATGATCATATTAGTTGGGGATTTTTTTGGCTGACCCATCAAACTGCTGACTCATACTGAGTTTACAGTGCACTAACATTCCATATCTTTTTTCAGAAAAACTACTGACTATTGTCTAATCATGTTTCTCCCTATCTTGTACTCATAAATTAATTTTCTTCTAATCTGAGTAAGGAATCATGTAAATATGCCTATTTAATTTCATCTTAGATTCAACCCAACTTTCTAATCTTTCAATATCTTTTTGGATCCTTACTCTGTCAACCAGTATATTTACTTACTCCCAGTTTGTTCTAACTCCAAATTTGATATGCATTCCATCTTTGTGTTTATTCAAGTCATCCAAGTCATTAAAAAACTTTTAAACTCAAGCCTAAACCCAGATTCTGGCATATATTCCATTATAAACTTCCTGCCAAGTTCATATCAAGCCATTAAGGACAATTTTTCAGTCAAGCTTTTCCACCAGTTCTGAAGTTGTCTGGTGGTTAATCCACATCAGAAGTATTCTGTTCAGTAACATGCTTAGATAAGGAACTTTGGATATTCAGCCTGGAGAAAGCTATGGTGGCAGGGTCTCAGCTGGAAAATGGGAGGAAGTAGTAGCAGGGATGATTACTGTCTTTGGGTTTTTGAAGAACTACCACATAGAGGACATATTAGGCTCATTCTAAGTAGCCTCAGGAGACAAAATGAGCAGCAATAGACAGTAGTTTTGTAGAAGCAGATTTATGCTCAATAAGGAAAAAAGTTCCTAATGACAGAAGTTGCCCAAAAATAGAATGAACTGTCAAGGATTTCTATTCAAGTCTAGTTTGAATCAGTTCAGCTTAGTGGCACAGTGAATAGAGTGATGGGCCTGAAATCAGGAAGACTCCTCTTCATGAGTTCAAATAAGGCCTCAGAAATGTACTAGCTGTCTGACCCTGGGCAAGTCACAACCCTGTTTGCTTCCGTTTTCTCACCTTCAAAATGAGCTGGAGAAGGAACTGACAAACCACTCCAGTGTCTTTGCCAAGAAAACCCCAGATGGGGTCACAAAAAGTCAGACATGACTGAAACGACTGAGCAACAACAAATAGCACAGATGAAGACACAAAGCCACTTGGCTCATTTCCCACTAATTTGTACAATGAGGTGTCCATAAAAAATAGTGTAGAAATGTTTAATTCCAGAGGGCTGCTAGCAATGATTTACACATCCAAATTCTGCAAAATGCAAAGGACACAAACTGTTGTTCACCCAGCGAGCAATTTAAAGAACTATGCTCGAAACTTATATGCAAGACCAGTGCCAAATGAATAACTCCACAAATAGTTGGGATATGTGCCAATATCATGGTGAAAAATACTGGAAAGGTCATATGGCAAAGATAACATACAATCGATAAACCACCTAACTAAAAGACCTTGAGGCAGTCGCAGTTTCCTTATCTGTAAAATGAAGGGATAGATTAACTGATCCCCAAGATCCTCCCTAACTCTAAATTCTGAGGCACAAGTCCTCACTAAGCATTCTAACCTATAACATCTTTATTTCTCTGTTGTGCCTTGAGCTCTATGTAGTCCATGCTCCCTCAGACCCACACTTCCTAATTTTGTATACTTTGAACTCTTTTGTGAACCTGATTTCTTGCTTGCCTGACCTGTCATAAAAACCTGATTCTTCCAGCCCTGTCATTGCTCCCTCCCCCATTGATATCTCCAGATTACTTTAGCTGAACCCTGGGCTCCATTTCCCTTATTGCAGCTTCCATGCCTAAAGCATTAAAACTGTTCTTACCACTTCAATTGGTCTTACCAACCGGGATCTAAAGAGAGCTGGTGCCAACAACTAGGATGGTCTGATGGGAAATGTTGCTGCTATCTGAGGAACAACCCCACACTATGCCTCCTCATGATGCATTTACTCACAGAATAGCTATAGCTAAGTGGGAAATTCTGTACCTGCCAATTTCAAATCAAAATCAATTAAAGCATGACGGGCAGGTTATACATTTGTTGGCATCATTTTGTCCTTGTGTTAATGTATTTAAATTAATTTAAATTATATTCTCCAATGGGAACATTTCAGGTGTGCTTTTGTCATTTTTGTTGAAATAAAATAATTTTATCTAGTTCAACAGCCATTTGTCAAACACCTATTATGTGACTGGCACTAGGCTGGACACTGAGGATGCAAAGACAAAAAAAATCTCTTTCCTCAAGAAACCTGCATTTTACTGAGGAGAAATAATATTTATACAAAGAAGTAAATACAGGATATAGACAAAATAAATACCAAGGAATTGAAGGGAAATACTAACAAGGAGAAAATTTAGGTGGTGGTACTTTGGGAATTATTGGAAAGAAAAATTGATCAGGTTTGCCTTTCTATTTTATTTCCTACATTGTTGTCTAAATGAATGGTCTTGTGCTAGGTCAGTTGCTACACAAGAGAAGAAAGAAATAGCTCATTTATAGAACTGTTATTTCCTAATCAAATTCTGTGGAAGGATATTCTTGATAATCAGCCAACAGAAGTCTTGGGAGGAGTGGAGATGGGGTGCTGTGGTTGCTCAGATATGTATCTCAAGTTGGGTCTCCACTAGCTATTTGAGCAGGATAGAGGACTATTGTCTCAGAACAGCTTGTGGTGGATAGAGGCTCCCCTTGATAATTAGGGGAGATGCCAAACACGAATAGGGTTTGTGGTGTTTTATTTAAAGTATTTGGTCACCAACCGTTTTTAGTGGCTAGGGAATTGTGTTTGCTAAACTATTGGGGAACTAGGCCAGATTTCCTAAAATATTGCTACTGATATATTAATTGCTATTTATATAATAATGGCTATTGCACCATTTTTGGCAGTAAGCATTTACTGTAACTTAACATTACATATTATTAAACTATTGACCATTTGGCATTTAACACAAGCCCCCAAAAAACCCAGCGTCAATTTCTTTTATTTTTTAATTTTTAATTTTTTTTTTCAGGGCCATATTTCTAAGAGAAATGTCCTACCCTGTCCTAAGAGGGGAGCGCTCACCAACTGATAGCAGGTCCAGACCAAGAGTTGTATTCCAAGATAGCAATGACAAGGAGCCTCCAGTGTTCTTTCCTTTTATTCTCTTTTGATAGAGGCCTGTCACTACACACTGATCAAAGCTAATTGACTATTATCATTCAATTCCACTGGTTGGCAGACTTGAGGATAGTCCATATTAAAATGAGCTGTACCTTAAAGACATCAGAGCCTAATAGGGGAGACCCCCTGAGGGGCAAAGGCAAATTCAGATAGGTGTGGCTTAATCCCATCAATTCACTGAGCTAAAATGAAAGCATCTAATTCTCCATTCTGATTGTATGCCCTGCACAGGATTAGAACTCCCTTCTAAAAATTGACCTCTCTGAAGGGGGTGGGGTGGAGGGGGGAGAAACCCAACTAAAACTGGGTCCCTGAGTCCCCCCAAGAAATCCCTGATCAATAACTGGCAGCACCATAGATGGGGTGACAGTAACCAAGGTGGCTCTTGAGCTTTCCCTTTTTATACAGATAGCACTCCCTCTTGGCTACCTCCCAAACCTGGCCCATAAAAATTAGCAGACTAGGTCACCAGAAGGTTAACTATTCCCAAGAATAAAAGGGGTACAGATCTAAACAAACTCCAGCTCACAAGAGCTTACAGCCAGTAGACATGATTAGCTCAAAGTCAAAGCAATATACTAAGAACGCATGGTGGGCAGCTAGGTGGCACAGTGGATAAAGCACTGGCCTTGGATTCAGGAGGACCCGAGTTCAAATCCAGCTTCAAACACTTGACACTTACTAGCTGTGTGACCCTGGGCAAGTCACTTAACCCTCATTGCCCCGTAAAACAAACAAAAACACACACACATATAGTAAGAATAGTAGCCATATAGCATTCACCTTACTCTCACTTAGACGTAGCACCTATGGGAAATGTGGGTTCATTGCTACTAAGGCCCACATGTTGGGAGTGTATATCTTCAAGGCAATTGATACTTCTGGGACTGCAGGACCCCGAGGTTCTTCCCTTCCCATGTGCTCATACTATTCTCCCTGAGTACAGTGTTTCCTCTAGGCAGGGCTTGCTCCTCTCCACCATTCAGCTTTCTCTCTTGAACGCATAGTCAGCTCTCATCTTTGCTGCCAGAGGTTCTATTCCTTGAAGCTGCTTCCTGCCTTAAATATTGCTGCTCTTTATTATCTGTGTCTGTCTAGAGAGTATGTCTCCCTGCCACAAAAGGCTTCACTCTTTAAACTGCTCCTTTCGGAATACAGTGTCTCCTCCCCAGCAAGGAGCTCCACGCTATGACAAAATGGCCAATTCTGGGGGTAAGAAGAGAGAAAATCTCCCTAGTAGAAAGATAACATTTGCAATTTTAAAAATCCTAAATAACAAACATATCACTATCTCCATATGTGTGTGTATATATGTATGTATATACACACATATACATATATATATATATATATATGATTTAAAGTGGGATATAATAACTTCAGACAAGACATTATAGGATATATTGTGTCTTTCACAATATAGCTGACCCTAATACAGAAAGAGGCCATTTTTTTTTACAAATAGTAAGACTAACTAGAAAAAAAAGCTAGGCTACAACTTATTATTGATTTTAAAATCAAAGCTTTTAAGATTAGGCATTTGGTTGGTTGTTGTCCTTCCTGCTTCAAAAGAACCAAAATGACATCACTATTTCAGGGTCAAGGTACAGTGTGTTTGACTGTGGCTGAGCAAACCAACATAAACTCAGAAGACTCTACCATGGGTCGGGTACAAACAATCCATATAAAGATTTGGAGTGGCAATGTTTAAATTTGCATATCTCACATTTCTTTTAAGCTACCCCAATTCTCCCTTACTCATAAAGCATAGTGCCTTCTTTGATGTGGGCACCTCATGGTTGGTGGCCCTGTGCCAATATCTCCCATATCTCACAACTGATTACAAAGTTCTTCAGAGAGACCCTAAGAGTGTCCTTGTATTGCTTCTTGTGTAACCTTTCTGTAAAGTAGTCATTTAGGCAAATGTATGTTTGGCATTTGAACACATTTGAGTTGCATTAACTGCAATAGAGTTTGAATGATTGGCAGTTCAGATTGATAAAGGACCCCAGTGTCCAGTACCTTATCTTGGCAGGGGATCTTCAAAATCTTCCTGAGAAAATTCAAATGAAAGTCATTCAGTTTCCTGGCCTGTTGCTGGTATGCTGTTCAGGTTTCACAGTCATACAAGAAAGAGGTCAGTATAATAACTCTATGGATCGGGGCAGCTAGGTGGCACAGTGGATAGAGCACCAGCCCTGGAATCAGGAGAACCTGAGTTCAAATTCAACTTTAGACGCTTAACACTTACTAGCTGTGTGATCCTGAGCAAGTCACTTAACCCCAATTGCCTCACCAAAAAAAATAAAAATAAATAAACTTTAAATAACTCTATGGATCTTCAATTTGGTAGGCAGCCTAATATTTCTTTTCTCCCAGACTTTCCTTCAGAGCTCCCCAAACACTGACCTAGTTCTGGCAATGTGTGCATCAACCTCATCAGCTATGTGTACATGCCTGGAAAGTACACTGCCAAGGTAAGTGAACTTTTCCACAGTATTCAAGATCTCTCCATTTACTGTAACCCATGGTTCCAGGTATGGGTGGTATGGTGTTGACTGATGGAGAACTTCTATTTTTTGGTGTTAATTGTCTAGCCAAAATTTGCACAAAGAGGAAAGAATACTCTGCTGCATCTCAGCCTTAGAGGCTGCATTGAGTGTATAATCATCTGCAAACAAAAAGTTGCCCACCAGCTCTCCTTCCACTTTAGTCTCCTTCCACCTGTAGCCTTTGCAAATCAAATAATTTACCGCCAGTGCAATAGCTGACCTTCATGTCATTCTCATCCCCATTGAAGGTTGCTGAAAACATGCTAAAAAATGTTGCCATAAAATTGGTTCTGAAAATATTCCTCTTTCAAAGAATTACTCATCCACACTATACAATCAAAATTTAAGCAAAAGTTTTTATTATTTGACAAACAGAGGTATGGCCCAGAGAAGAAGTCTAAACTTCAACTCCCAGGGAGGTACGGGTTTATAACATGTTCCTCAATCAGTCAGCACACAGAGATATGGCTGGGAGAAAAAGTCTAAACTTCAACTCCCTGAACAAAAGAGAAGAGGACAATTTTATAGAGGAGAGAAAGGGATAGGGAGACTTAGGACTGAAAAGTTACAGCCGTTTGGAAAATTATGATAACTATTTGGATACATAAATAATAAAAATTCCACATTTCCAACTTGATATTATTGTCACTACATGGTCCTAATCACATAGCAAACATGACTGGCTCCCAACTAAGCTCATGCTGTAAATTCAAGGCACCCAGCTTTCTGGGTGTCCCTGACATGTCTGCTTTATTATCTGTTTGACTAACCACCACCTGTTAATTAACTACTTTGCTTCTCCAAGAAAGAGTAATCTCTAACTGACCCCAGCAAGCTGATCAACTGTATTTCTCCATGGTCAGAGGGCCCCTCTTAGGGCCAGAGCATCCCTAACTGAACCCGGGCTTACCAGGCTGCTACTACAAAAGTATGGGAGCAAGCCCAGATCCCTGCTTCACTCCACTGATGACCGGGAAAGCACAAGAGCATCATCCATCACCAAGAACCCATACAAGCATACCAATCTGGAACTGGAGTACAATACTGATTAACTTCTCTGGGCAACCAATTTTTGCCATAGTCTTCCACAAGTCCTTATGACTAACAGTATCAAAGGCCTTGGTCAGATCAATGCATGTTGTGTACACCGTAAAAGCAACATTGCTCAATGATCAACTATGATAGACTTAGCTCTTCTTAGTAGTATAATGATCAAAGACAATTCTCAAAAATTCATTATGGAAAATGCTATCCACATCCAGAGAAAGAAGTATGGAGTCTGAAAGCAGATTGAAGCATACTGTTTCACCTTTTTCTCTTTCTTGTGGTTTTTCCCTTTTGTTCTGGTTCTTTCACAACATAACTAATGCGGAAATTTGTTTAACATGATTGTACATGTATAACCTATATCAGATTGTTTGCTGTCTTAGGGAGGGGAAAAGGAAGGAAGAAAAATTAAGAAATCAAAATCTTATAAAAATTAATGTTGAAAACTCTCTTTACATGTAATTGGAAGAAATAAATATTATTAAGGAAAAAAAATGAATGTTGTATACAGACCTCCATTCTGTTCCTGGCATTTCTCCTGAAGTTAATGGGTCTCAATCACATTATCAACTGTTCCTCAGTCCTTTGTGAAGTCACACTGGCTCTCAGGTAGATGACCATCCTCCAAGTGAAGGATCAGCCTATTTCTATTTCCTTTATAGAAATGAACAATGGAGACACCCTTGAACTCCTGGGGGATAATCTCCTTTGGTCATATTTGGTGAGAAGATTTAATTCAGTTTTTGTATGAGCAGTGAACCCTCCCCCACAACCCTCACATTATGAATCTCATCTGGAATAGAATCTGCAACAGGTGCTTTGCCACATAAGAGGAGCGTAATTGCCTTCAAAACCTCTTCTTTTGTTGAAATTTGAGCTAAAGAGGGATTGACTTCAACCTGAGGTATGAATGGCTTCATCATTGATTGATGAATGATGGTCTGTTGAGAATGTCATGGAAGTGTTCAGCCCATCATTCCAGGAACATGTCCTGATCACTAATCAATGTGGCTCCATCAACACTGAATAGTTGAAATGTGCCATAGGTCTTTGGCCTATAAATAGCCTTCAGCATATCATAAAATCACTTTGGATTATTACTATCAGCATAAAATTTAATTTCATCTGTCTTCTTACTGAGCCAAGAATCCTGCATCTCTCTAAGATTCACTTACATTTTACTTTTTAGTTTACTTTAGTTTGTTTGGGTTTTTTTGCGGGGGGGGGGGGGGGGGGGGGGGGGTAGGGAGGCAGGTTTGGTGTTTTGTTTTGTTTTTGTTTTTGCTGAGCAATTAGGGTTAAATGACTTGCCCAAGGTCATACAGCTAGTAAGTATCAAGTATCTGAGGCCAGATTTGAAATCAGGTCCCCCTGAATCCAGGGCTAGTGCTTTATCCACTGCACCACCTAGCTTCCCCCTACATTTTACTTTTGATGGAGTTAAATGCTATCTTCTCAGAGAAAGATGAACTATCCTGCTGGCAAACCCTGTGGAGTTCTCATTTCTTGTTTATCAGCTTCTGAGTTACCCCATCATTTTCATCAAACCAATCTTGGGGTTTGTGAGTGTTCTAGCCCAGATGAGTAAATGCAGGGCTATACACCAAATCCCTGAAAGTTGCCCACTCCTTTTCTGTTCCACCATAGCCAACCATGTTTTGGCTCTGCTTTCCCTGCAAGCTAGCAACAAACTTTTCACACTAGTAGAAGCACTCTAATCTGTTGACATTAAGTCTTCTGGTAGTCATCTTGCCTTGGGGCTATTGCTTTTGTTAAATGTGAATATTTAGCTTGAAGAGGATAAGTCTATGATTAGTCCAACACTCTGCACCACACATCATCTTCATCATTCTCACATTATCCTGTCTGTTTCTTCTTACAATGGCATAGTCTATTAAATGGCAAAGTTTACTGAGAGGGTACATGCACAAAATTTTCCTAAATACAATACAATTTTGTGTTGGTAATAAGAAGGTTGTCTTTAGAGGCAGCTAGGTGGTGCAGTGGATAGAGCACCGGCCCTGGATTCAGGAGGACCTGAGTTCAAATCCGGCCTCAGACACTTAACATTTACTAGCTGTGTGACCCTGGGCAAATCACTTAACCCCAATTGCCTCACCAAAAAAAAAAAAAAAAAAAAAGGTTATCTTTGGTACTAAGATACCATTACTGTTACCATTTCTAACTGCATTCCTCCCAAGGACTTTCTGCCATGTTGGGTAGTTTGTACCTACTCTGGAGTTGAAGTCACCCAGAATTACAAGCTTGTCCTCTTTCAGCATAAAATTTTTCTTTGACTTCATCAGGGTTTGTCATGGTGGGAGCATAAGCAATGAGGATGGTGGCATGGCACTTTCCTGCAAGTGGCAATTGCATTGTCATGAACCTGTCATTCATTCCTTTGGGGAGTCATACAAGCTTGTTAACTAGATTAGTTTTGATTGTAAAAACTTTGCCAGCTTCACGGTGCTCCCCATCACTGCAGCCACTCTACATGTATCCAACTCTGAATTGGAGAAGGTGGCCATCATTTGTCAACCTTGTTTCACTCAGGGCTGCTATTTGGATGTGATACCTGCTGAGTTATCTCACAACAAGAGCTGTTCATCTTTCAGATATACTGTATTTCTTATTGTCCATAAGCATGTGCATATTCCACGTACCAGTGATGAGTGTAATCATCTTCACAAAAGTTTTTGTACATTTTTTTGTGTTTAATGCAGGGTAGGATCCCTGCCTTCCATGGTAAGCAGGCCAGTCTTAGGTTAAGTGAAGCAGACAATTTTTAAGGCATCTTTTCTAGCCCCTTCCTCACACCAGGATGTGACTAGTGCAGTCCTTTAAAAAAGGCTTCTCAGACACCCAGGGGGCTGGCAAAGCACACTGCTGCTTCAGTCCAGTGAGAAGAGGACCCTATGGCCTGGGCCATTTGTGTGCAGAGTAGTGACTATGGCACCCAGCATATCCACACCTCATGCTTCATCACTGGTCTAGCCACAGGACTTTGAGGTAGGTAAAAATGGTATGGGTGGTTTCTTTCAACTCGTGCATAAATTGGATTTAAGTGAGGCAGAGTTGCACAGAGTCACTGGCCTCACTCTTCAAAAGTCATAAAAGTCAAGACAGCCAGCAGTGTCTCAAGATACATTAGATGACTTTACGTCTTCAATATCTAATGAGGCTCTAAGAGAGCCACAGTGCCTGCTTCACCCACCTTTGTGGCCATTGGAATAAATTGTTCTTATCTACCCAGTTTACTGGGAGAAGTCTTCGCATGCTTGGGATAGACACCCCACCCCCCAAATCACTGATGGGTTTGAGATCCCTCAGTTATCCTCAGCCTGGTTTAGCTCATCTGCCTAAACAGCTTATGGGGTACAGCCACTGTTCATGCCAAAGCTTCTTGGAGCCATAAGTGAGAGTTCAGTGACACCAGTGGTGGAAAGAAGCCCTCACACCAGAGGTAATAGTTTTCCCTGAACACAAGTACACCCCATTAGGCATTTTCCTCATACTACCCCAATCCTTCCCACCAAGCATAGCTTTGAGAGGATGTCTACATCTCCCAGAGTATATATCTTCTCTGGATCCCCAGATCAAGAAACTTCACCAGGAAGATCATTAGAACTAATCTGTGATAGAGTTTAATCCAGGATCCAGAAGAGAAATACATCTAGGCAGCTAGGAGGTAGGGTGGCTAGCTGGATAGGACACTGGACTTGGTGTCAAGAAACCCGAGTTCAAATTCTCCTTCAGATACTAGCTGCGTGATCCCTGGGCAAATCACTTAACCCTTCTCAGCCTCATTTTAAAATAATAGCACCTCCCTTCCAGGGTCATTGTGAAGATTAAAATGAAATAATATTTGTAAAAACACTTTGCAAATCTTAAAGTACAATATAAATGCTATTATGATGATGATTATTACTTCTGAAAGTTACAGGGAGGCAGATTTCATGCCAACATAAAGAAGTATTTAGATGCTGGCTAACTATTTTTAAGACTACCTGGAGGTTAATTGTTGCATTGGGTTGTTAGAGGATGCTAAGATTCCATGGTCCTAGGTTCATATTCAGCAGCTTCACTTGAGTAAGATGAGTAGCAAGACAGTTGAAAAAGTGAGATTTCTATTGAGCATAAAGAAAAATTTCCTAAAGATTTACCTCTTCAAAAGTGGAATGTATTGCTTTAGAAGATAAGCCTAGGGGGCAGCTAGATGGCGCAGTGGTTAAAGCATCGGCCCTGGATTCAGGAGTACCTGAGTTCAAATCTGACCTCAGACACTTGACACTTACTAGCTGTGTGACCCTGGGCAAGTCACTTAACCCCCATTGCCTGCAAAAAAAACAAACAAACAAAAAAAAAGAAGAAGAAGAAGAAGAAGAAGATAAGCCTAGTCGAATGAAAGCTCCCAAAGGCAGGGGCCATGACCCTTTTTGTATTTGTATCCACAGTGCCAAAAACAATGCCTTACACAGAATAGGCACTTAGTTCTCTGTTGAACTGAATGTTTGTTGAAGAGTAAGCTCCCCACCAATGAAGGTCTTCAAAAGGGGACTTGTCAGGCATGTTCTGGAGAAGATTGATACTGCCTGAGATAAAAGCTGGTGCTGGTAATCCCTTCCAATTCTATGATTCTGTGAATCTATGATGAAGGCAGTAACAGATGATGCCACTGGGAATGCATAGAAATATGGTACAATCAGGAACCAGGGGAAATAACCAAAGAGCCACATCAAGAGAGGGATTGCTATCAGGCCTCCCAATCCAGCTGAAGGTGGAAGTCTAAGTATAATAACATTGGGCCTACTCTTCTTCTCCAGGTTAGCTGGGAATGAGGAAAAGTTCACGAGGGCTAAGGGAATGGAAAAAGAGTGGTTGAGTTTTTTGTGTACAACTTGCCCAGACCAGTCTGTGGCCAAGTCTTAGTTAAGTTAGGACAAGCGCTCTGTGCTCTACAAGCTTATTCAGTTTCATACTCTGCTATTGCTTTCTTTCCCCTGCCTTTTCTATCAAAGTTTTGGGGGAGAAAAAAAATCTGTCTCATATTAACTAAACTGAAAAAAGACCTTTCTGAGCATTGATAGGTATAGAGGGGCAGAGAAGGAGACTCTGTGGGGCGTTAGCAGCTGTCCAATTACATTTTTAGGAAAGAGGTGGTAGAACTACAATCAATGGAGTGGAAGGATCACAGTCATAGGGTCAGATACTAATTAGTTGTGTGACCCTGAGCAAGTCATTTAACTCCAGTTTGCCTCAGTTTCTTTATATAAAATGGATCTAATGATAGTACCAATGTCCAAGAATTATTCTGAGGATCAAATGAGATAATAATTGTAAAGTGCTTAGCACAATGCCTAGAACATCATAAGTGCTTTATAAATATTAGCTATTATTATTACTATCCTCATTTTAAAGATGAGGAAACTGAGGGTCTAAGACATTAAGTGATGTACACAAAGCTGCACAGAAAGGACCCAAGACTTGAACTACTATATTTTGACTCTAACTTCTTTGTCCTTTCCATCCTGCCAGATTGTCTCTCTAGATGTCCTGTCTTTGTTTGGTTGAAAGGGATGAGGCAGTGGCACCTGTTTACATAGATTGCTTAGGGCACTATGATCAAAAATCTGGGCCATTAATTCAGTCATGATATGGATTAATTAAAAGAACCAGAGAAATGTGTCTAGTACATTGTCTAGGTTAGAGAACCTTAATCTGGGGTCTATGAACTTGTTTTTTAAAATATTTTTGTAACATTTTCATTATAATTGGTTTATTTTGCAATTAAAAACATGATTCTGAGGAAGCTCCACAGACTTCACCAGGCAAAAAAGGTGAAGAATCCCTAAGCTAAAGAATGATTTAAATGGGCTGCAGGATGGCTTGCTGTGAGACATTTAACCACACATCCAGCAACATTTGCTAAAAGCTTAGTATTGCATTGAGATACAGTATTTATGAGCTATTATAAGGAGATATGAGAGACAAACATTCCTTGCTTTAAGTCAACAAGTACTTTACTGAAAGGTTACAATTGTCTGAATCTATGATTTCATTAGTGTGGGGAACTCCCAGTGTAGAAACTGCTTCCACCCACATAGACTGTCAGTCTGTCCCTAATTTACCATCTTAGAGACCAGGCTGAGGTACTGAAAGGTTAATTAACTTGTCCATGATCATATATCACAAGCAGGACTTGAACCCAGATCTTCCTCACGATAAAGCTAAACTTTCATTAGCACAGAATATTTTCACAAAAATTCAGAATCTCAGAGTTGGAAGCAATCTCTGTGGCTACCTAATCCAACTCTACCTGAATAAGAATCTTCTCGAAAACACATTCCACAAAAGAAGTCATCTAATCTTTTCTTGGAAACCTATTGTAAAGAAGAAACTCCCTAGCTCCCTGGGCAGCCTATTCAAATGTTGGACAGTTCTAACTGTTAGGGAGTGTTTCCTTACATCAGATCTAAACTTGCCTCTCTGCTAATCCACCCCCCCCAACGCTCCCCCCCAGGACCAAACATGCCAAGCCTAATCCCTTTTCCACATGACTGCCCTCTAAGTAAGAACTGGGTCATGGCCAGTCATCTTAAGGCTTGTCCTGCCACTGGACTTTGATAAGAGAGAATTTCAGGAGAGAATGAAGCTGAGGACTCTGCCCAGCTATGCCTCACTTAAATCCAATTCACTTGCAAGTCAAGACATCACCCTTGTGATGTCATTGATCCTTTTCAAGAATGAGGGATGAACAACATTTAAATACAACAAGGAAGCTCACTTTTTAAAAGGATCTTCTATAAAAAGTCATTTTTGCAATGTGAATAATTAACAAGTAAATTGGGTTATTGTTTTTTCCCTAAATGTGGATCTCTACATATCTGCTTTTCTTAAAGACACAGTTCCTGTCTTCAAGAAGTTTATCAGTTCTTTGGGAATCAACAGAAGGAAGCTCCATCAGCCATCATTAGACATTGGATACCCCTGGTCTGTATGACAAGTTGAAGGACTCGGGCTGGACCTGAGTCAGTTCCCCAGTTCTGAAGTACCTGAAAACAGATTGGGAAGGAATGGAATAAGAATGTGAGGAATGGTTTTTAAGGCACTCACTCTCCTGACCTCTTCGCTCTAACCTCAAATTATAGACTCAACAATTATCTAGTTTGATCTTTGCCCGGATTGCGAACCTTGTCTACAGCATTGCTAAAAGGTGGCTATCTAGCTTCTGTTTAAACACTTCCAGTGACAGAGAACTCACTGCTTCTCCAGGCAGCCCACCAAACTTTTTAGATAGCTCTATTTTTAGGATTTTATTCCTTATGTTAAGTTGAAATCCCTCTTGCTACCACCTCCATGCTGGAAAGGATGCACAGAGTAATTTACAGAGTACTGAACTTCGAGTCAAAAGTCTTCGGTTTAAATTTTTTCTTCACCACCTACTTATTTTATGACAATTGGCACCTTTAGTTAATAATGCCCATAATACTTACTGTCCCAGAGTTGTTGTGAGACTCAGATGAGCTCATACATAAAAGAACTTTGCAAACCTTAAAGTGCTATACAAATGTCAATTATTATTACTTCACATACTGGTCTTGGTTCTGCTCTCCAAGACTAAACCCCCCAAAAAGCTAATTTCTCTTTCAAATATTTGAATATAGCCCTTAAAATATTTGAATATGGCTTTTATGTTCCATCTAAGTCTTCTTTTCCTGCAGGCTAAATATCCCTATGAGTTTCAACTTATAGTATTAGAGAACTGCCTTCCTTATACACTGAGTTCTTGTGACTTGTGTTACACTGTATCAGAGACAAGATTTGAACCCAAGACTTCCTGGATACAAGACCAAACCTATTTTTACTCAAACTCTATGTGTTGTCAAAACGTGGGCAGCAAAACTCCTCAGTGCTGCCAGAAGCAGATAAAAATGTAATTAGGAAAATTTGACAAAATAAAAATACAATGAAACATAGATAACATTGCATTTTAAAACCAAGTCAATATGTGGTACAAGGGATCCTTATGTACAGATTAGAGACCTTGGTTCTATTTGAATCTGAGAGTACTATGCCATGCTGCCTTGATATTTATTATAAAATTTTAAATTCTTAGCTTGATATTAGCCAAGTAGGTGTCACAGTACATAAAGTGCAGGCCCTGGAGTTAGGAACACCTGAGTTCAAATAAAGCCTCAGACATTAGCTGTGTGACCTTGATTAAGTCACTTCAGTTCTCTCACCTAGAACATGAGTTGAAGAAGGAAAAGGCAAACCATTCCTGTATCTTTGCCAAGAAAACCCCAAATGGGGTTACAGAGATTCAGACACAACTGAAACAACTCAACAACAACAACAACAACAACAAGCTTGATATTTGAAGTCTTTCACAAACCAACTTCAGCTTGTCTCCATCCAGCCTTACATCCCACTATTCCTCTACTCTCTTGACTCCTCTATGACATCTTGACTGACCTCTACCCCAGGATATCAAGAACCAGTCCAGTCCCCTAACTTGGCCTGAGTCTGAGGGTGATCTACCACATCTTGTTAAGATATACCTCATAGAAAAGTCACTAACTGAAACCCTTCATCTATTTTCATCAGTTTAATGTGTGCTAAGGCCTAAACTCAGTGTGGGGAAAAATAAGCATCCCTAATCATTTTAGGTTGGTTCTCTGATGAGGTCATAGGGAGCAAGAGAAAAAGACACAAAGCCAGTCTCTAAATAAGGATGAAGCCACTGAGAGTCAATTTAAGCCATAGCAAATACAATTCATTAATGAACATTTAAAATACAACTCTGGGGGCAGTTAGGTGGCGCAGTGAATAAAGAACTGTCCCTGGATTGAGGAGGACCTGAGGTCAAATCCACCCTCAGACACTTGATCTCACGCTAGCTGTGTGAACCTGAGCAAGTTACTTAACCCTTATTGTCCCACAAAAATAAACAAATAACTAAATAAATGGATGAATAAATAAACAGATAAATAAATAAATAGAATATAACTCTGCATCTATTCCTGGAGATTCAACCTCAAAGACCAACCTAACCTCCCAATGGGAATGGATTCTTTATGCAACAACTGACATTTATTTACTGTCTACTGTATTCATCATGCTGAGGATTCAAATAGAATAACAACCCCTGCCCTCAAGAAGAATTTCTTCTTGAGGGTCCATGGCATATACACAGAAAAGCAAATACAAGGAAATATGGAGTAGTAAAGTTTCCCTGAGGTAGAAGAACCTGAGCTGAGTGTTAAAAAAAGATGATTTGAAGAACTGGTAGAGCCTGAATGAAAATCAAAGATACCTTTTTGTTCTCTTCTTTTTTATTTTACTTGGGGGTTTTTTGTCTGTTTTCTTTCACAGAATCATTTATATGAAAGTATATTTTGTATGACTACTCGTGTATGACCTGTGTCAAATTGCTTTCCTTCTCAATGGGGGAGGGGAAGGAAAAAGGAGGGAAAAAATTGGGAGCTCAAAATTAGGAAGAAAGAATGTTTACTTGTTTTTACATGTAATTGGGAAAAGATTTTAAATATATTTTTTTAAAAGATGAAGATTTGGATAAGTGGAGGGAGTGATGTCCAGGCACGGGGGACAGAAGAGACACAGAGACAGATATGGAATACCCAATTTGGAAACAGCTAGTACTTCAGTTTAGCTTGAATATAGAGCATGTATAGAGGAATAATATGAAATAAATCAAACAGTCAGGTGGGGCCATATTCTGGAGGGGAAAATGAAGAATACTTTGTGTAAAACCAAGGAAAATTTAAGCGAAGCAGAAATTGTAATGAAAAAAATCATAGTATTTAGACTGAGAGGACCAAGGTTTGAATTCCAGTTCTGCTGCCTGCTTTGAATGTGACCCAGGGCAAATCCCTTTCTTCTCTCTGGGCCTCAGCTTCCCCATCTGTAAAGCAAAGGGGCTAAACTAGATTATCATTGTCCCTTCCAGCTAAAACTCTGTGATCCTATGCCTATTAGTGTACAAGAAGTTTTTAGTCTAGTAGTTTGTGGTACCCATGTACAAAGCCCATTTCAAATCATGACATAGTACTTTCATCTTCCCACTCCCACTCCCACCCATGTTAACCAGAAACTGAAGCCTAACAAAATGACAGGCATGTGACAATACCTGTTAGCTGATTGACTGTTATGATAATGGTTTAACAAGAACTGTCTCGGTATTTTGCAGGGTTTCAGGAATTAGGTAGAAAGTAAACCCCTTGAGGGTAAGAGAGAATATTTATCTTTGTGTAACTCTCAGCTACTCATGAAGTGCCTGGCACATAGTAAGCACTTGAATGTTTAATTAGTTAACAGACACATGTAAACAAACATTGAAAAGACACAAAGCTAAGATTGCCCTCAATGTTTTATATATCTCACATTCAGCCTGAGTCACATTCTGATTGTCATAAATCTGCAGCTTATTGGTTTGTCCACAAGATGGCATGTCAGGAACAGAGGGAAAACTCAGTTCTTAATACCTGGTTGTGCTAGGTACAGATACCTCATAGTGTGTTCATAGAGTGTTCAAAGATTCAAAGTTGGAGGGAACTTTAAAGGTTATCTAGTTCAACCTCCTCATTTCCCAGATGAGGATATTGCGAACAAAAGAGAGCAAGTGACTTGTCCAAGATCTCACATATTATTTGTGTATGTGGGGGTTTTTTCCTTTGTTCCTTCTTTCCTTCTTTCCTGGCAGCCATAAATGCTAATGCAAACTTGATCTGCATTATGAGAGTCATAGTGTTCAGAATGATGGAAGTAATAATCCCACTGTATCTTCACCCCAGTCAAACCAGAGATAGAGTATTGTATTAAGTTTAAGGCAGGGAGTATGGTTAGTATTGAGTTAATAAATTATGTTGACTCACATTAAGCTTACAGTTCCCTAAAACTCTCACAGGATTATCTATGTCATCTCTCCATGTTGCAGTCATCTAGTACTTGTGAAGTTGATTTTTGAACCCTAGTTTTTCTATTTTATTTTTATCCTTATATTTTATATTTTTAATTTTCATCCCTATTACTTTCTCTTGTTAGATTCAGTACATAATTTGCCCATCAAAATCTTTTTAAATCCTTCTATGTCATCCTATGTGTTAGCTATTCCTTCCAGATTTGTGTCACTGAGAAATTTTGTAAACATATCATCTTTGCCAGCACCCAAGTCAAAAATGAACAGCACAGGACCAAGAATAGATCCCTGGAGTACCCTGATAGAATTCCCTCCAAGTTTAGCTTTACTGGTTAAATTATGACACTTTTGATCTTATCATTAAGTGTTTTTATCGATATGATGTACTAAAATCTATCCTACATCCCTCAATTTTGTTAAAAAGAATAGCGTGAGACTCAGATGTTTTACTCAAATCTAGATATGTTGTACTATACCCCCAACATTCACCTCATCCACCGGTCTAGTAACACTATTACAAAAGAAAAATTAATTAATCTGGCTTCTTCTATTCACTGCTTCCTCTTTTTAAAGATGTTTACCAAAAATATTCCTTTAATAATACATTCTAGAATTTCTCTAGGAATGGAAGTCAAGCTTACTGATTTATACTTTATAGAGTCTCCCCTCTTTGAAAATTTCCTCTCACCAGTTACAGAATCTGTTAGAGGTCATTGTATCAAAGATCTAGAGTTAGAAATGACCTCAAAAAAACCTTAATCCACCCAACCCCTTATTTTTCGGATTAGGAAACTGAGACCCAGGGAGCTTAAGTAACATGTCCAACATCAAATAGAGAGCAAGAATTAAAAATAGGATTGGAACCGAGGACCTCTTACTCTAGTGCCAGTGCTCTCTTTCCATTCTATCTCACTGATTATCCAAGGAGAACCTCTGAAATATCCTTCCATTTAATTGTAACTTCCTTTTATCTTCTGGTTTCATTTATGGTGAGAAGATTGGGATGATTCAGTTCTTCTTATAGTACATTCACTCTATCACTAAACAACATTAGTTGTATAAAATTGTACCCTTTCTACCTGTCCAAATAGTTCTCTTTCATCAATGTTAAGCTCAAGTGCCTCTGTCTCTGTGAAACTTTCCTTGATTTTCCCAATTTGTGGGTGATGCTATTTCCCTCTTCATTTCTACCAGTTCATAACATTTTTTGCTGAAGTCTATGGATCCCTTCTCAGAATGTTTTTGAATGTATAAAATGAAATTCATTAATATAAGTTATATTATGATATTGTATAATTGTCATTGTTGATGAGTTGTTTCGGTTGTGTTTGACTCTTCATGATCCCATTTGGGGTTTTCTTGGCAAGGGTACTGAAGTGATTTGCCATTTCCTTCTCCAGTCCATTTTACAGATGAGGAACTAAGGCAAACAGGATTAAGTGACTTGTCCAGGATCACACAGCTAGTAAGTGTGTGAGAACAGATTTGAACTCATAAAAATAAGTCTTCCTAATTTCAAGCCAAATGTTATACTAACTGTGCCACTTAGCTATCCATAATATTATAAATGGTGTATAATATATAAACAAAGGATTAATAATAACAGCTAGCATTTCTATAGCACTTTAAAGTTTGCAAAACATGTGACAAATATGTTCTCATTTTACTTTCACAACAACCCTGGGAGGTAGGTGCTATTATTATCACCATTTTACAGATTAAAAAACCCAAAACTGAGAATGTTTAAGTAACCTGCCTAGGGTCACATAGCTAGTAAGTGTCTGATGCTGGATTTCAATTGTCTTCCTGTCTTCAGTGCTCTATCCAGTGTGCCACCTCACTGTCTCATCAAAGATTACAAAGGAAACTAATTAGATTGAGATATGGTTATCAAAAAAAAATTTTAAGTTCACAGACCCCAGGACAAGAACCTCTAATCTAGATCAACCTGTGGCTAACTAAGAATCCATGCTACCAACACCTGTGAAAAGTGATCGAGCCTTTGACAAAGACAAGTAGGAGAAAAACTCACTACTTCTGGAACAACACATTCCACTTGAGGATTGCTTTAATTGTTAGAAATTTTCCCCTTACATTAAGTTAAATACACCACTCTGTAACTCCTACCACCACCACCACAATAACAAAAAACAACAGCAACAATAGCATGGTACAGTGGAGAGAGTGTTAAACTGGAAATCAAATTAATTTCAAATCTCACCTCTCATACTAGCTGTTACCAGAAGCAATTCACTTAATCTTTTTGAGAATCAATTTCCCCATCTATAAAATAAAAATAATAATAACTGAACTTCCCAACTCCCAGGCTTGGGATACAAGCCTTATTTATAATCTAATAATCCCATTTAAAAATAGGTTAAAGTGATCTATTTTTAATGAAGCCATGACACTTCTTTTTTATATTCAAAAACCATTCCTTCAAAAATACTCAGATGGCTTTGTAATCTTGTCAAAATGAATATTTCCTCCAAATTGCAGATTATAACTTATCTGAGCCTCTTCATTCTTGCAATTCTTCTCTATATCCACAAAGGAGTTTTCTACAGAGGGCGCAGCTGTACAAAGCAACTTCCTCACTTTGTCTTGACTTCATCACTGGATAAAATGGACTGTCCAACAATTTTCCCTCATTCTTCCTTTTTATAACTCCACACTTATAATATGGGGAATTCCACCTGCATCCGCCATTAACCTTTCCATTGTCCTTTGAATAATACTTACTTTCAGTTTTTCAGGGATTGTGTGTTCCATGTGTCATAGCCATAAACAATACAGAAGAGTATTGGTGTGGAAAAAGATGAGCCTTTGTTTACAGGACTAAATTTGGGGCCATTAGAACACCTTCCCATTATCCCCAAAACAATACAATCTGAGGTCCACTTGTTCAGTTCTTAGCTTAACTCATTATCCATTTACAGAGACTGTCTAAGATATATATTGATGGATGAGTTCTATAAATTGTCTGATTCCATCTCTGTCGGGCAAATAGACAATCTTAATCTATTTGGTTTTTGTTGAATGGATAATAAGACCAAACTCTTTCAAATAGTTACAGATTTCATCCAGGAAGCTTTTTCACTCTGTACTAGATTTCCTCCATAGCAGTGATAACACTTTTGGTAATCAGATTTCCCTGGATTACATCTTGCCTATTAATAAACATAAGGCTGCCAAGCAAGACTATTTCCGTTTCTGTATATTTCAAGGAGTTTTGAATGATTTTGACATATGTATGGGAAAGACCTTCTTATAAGAGAGGTGTTTTTCTCTACCAAATCAGATACTTTGAAAACATAATCAACAACAAAAAAGTATGGTGGGATTTTGTATTCTCTGAAGTTCTCTTTTAGTTCATTTATGATAGTAAAGCTGTTGTCTGTTCTGAAAAATCACTTGAAAAAGCTTACCTGTTCCCGTCCAATATCCTCATCAAGGATATTCTCCATAAGTATGCCATTTGGCCATTGAGTAAAGATGGCACATTTAGAGTACCAATAGCATTATGTTGATTGATAGTTTAAAAACTACAATTATTCGTACTCTGACCTGTTTTCTTTTTACCATTGCTACTAAAGATTCAGAAAGGGGCTGCAAGCACTAAGGGAGAGAGAGGCAGCTTCTGCGAAGCAAGTCAAAGCACAATCACCACTTTGACCCTTCTCTTCTCTTAGACTTTGTTAAAGACAGTTCAGACATCCCCCCAAAGAGAAAAAGACCTATTTGTACAAAAATATTTATAGCAGCTCTTTTTGTGGTGAATAAGAATTGGAAATCAAAGGAATGCCCATTAATTGGAGAATGGCTAAACAAGCTGTGGTATATGATGGTGATGGAATATTATTGTGATGTAAGAAATGACAAGTAGGATAACTTCAGAAAGGCATGGAAAGACTCATATGAACTGATGTATAGCAAAGTGAGCAGAACCAAGAGAACATTGTGCACAGAGACAGAAATATTGTTTGATGAAGAACTGTGAAAGACTTAACTGTTCTCAACAATACAATGATCCAAGACAATCCCAAAGGACTATTGAAACATACTATCCACCTCCAAAGAAAGAACTGATATTGATGGAAAAGACTGAAGCATGCAATTTTTCACTTTCTTTCATTTTTTCTTTTGTTCAAGTTTTCTTGTATAAAATGACGATTATGTTAATGTTTTACATAATCATACATAAGCCATATCTGATTGCTTACTGCCTCAGGAATGGAGGAGGAGAGGGAGGGAAGAAGGGACAAAAATTGGAACCCAGAACTATAACTAAAAATGTTTATTACTTTGAAAAATACAGTTCAGGCCATAAGAACCTTGGGAATAGCACTGTTTTCTGGACAATGCTTCCATCCAACCTCCTAGGCAACCTCCTATGAAGATGTACCCTGGTAATTGTTCCTGCAGGTTCTACAGTCACAACTATTGAAAACCCGGAAAAGAAATGTCTTGCCACCAAAGTTCTTGGCACTATCAAATAGTTTAACATCATGAACTGATATGACTTTATCAGTGAAAATGACATTGCAGAGGAAGTATTAATATCTGTTCATTGCATCCTAAAGACCATGGTACTTTTCTATCTGATACGCAGCTGAAATTTTATCTAGATGAATTTCTCTCACATTAGAATGTGAGCATCTTGAAAGCAGGGACTATCTTGAATTTCTATTTGTATCTCCTATGTGTGCTTTACACATAATAATCATATAATAAGTGATTTATCCATTAATTTTCTCATTCAATAGATGAAGGAAAAACCTTTGACAACATACAATAAACATTTTAAGTAAGCAATAAAGTATGTCCAAAAAGTCCTTCCATTCCTATAATAATGTTATTTGAATCTCTCATATGTAATAGAGAAACACACAGAATCTTTCCAACTCCAAGTAGGGATTTCTCTTATCATTCTCATTCAAGAGTCTTTGACTAGGGCAGCTAGGTGGTGCAGTGGATAAAGTACCAACCCTGGATTCAGGAGTACCTGAGTTCAAATTCGGCTTCAGACACTTGACACTTAGTAGCTGTGTGACCCTGGGCAAGTCACTTAACACCCATTGCCCCGCAAAAAAAAAAAAAAAAAAGGAAAAGGGAAAAAAAGAGTCTTTGACTAGTTATAATGATGATACAAGAGGGAAAAAATTTAGTAAAATGAGGTACATATATTTATATATACACATATATTTATCATATATAGGAAACCCAAGAGAAACAATAAAACATTAAAAGTTGAAGGTAGATGACAAGGCAAGATAAGTAACAAAAAGCCAAATGGAACAATTAGAAGATAAACTAAAATGGAAGAGTAGATTGGTCAGGGAGGAATATTAACAAAACAGGAGTTTTCTACAAGGCTGAAGGAGAGGTGGATGCAGGTATGTAGAGACTTGAAAAAGTTGAGTAAAGTTATCAAGAAGTAAAATTTGCATTCAAAAGTTATACTTAGTTACATGCTCAGGGTTAAATTATATTCATCCATAAGTATTTGGTTTGAGTTTTTCTCTTTTTCTTAAATGCTGAAAATCACAACTTGAAGGGAGAGTAAGAGAAATAATGCAGTGACTTGTCTAAAGTTTTTGATGTTTATTTTTCTGCCACAGCCCAGTGATTATCTGTCTTCTACATGCAGGCTGATTTTCGTTCTAGAGAAAGGGAAGAGATTCAAAGAACATTTTTTCATGTTTCAGATTGTTATAGAAAATAAAATGTTCCCAAAGGAAGCAAAAGGAAGAGGTTTCAGTTGGAGGAAAATAGGAAATCTGAGGTAGAGAAGGGAAAACTTTATGTCAGGATGTTGAAGAGTAGAAGAATGTTACATAGAGGAGAAAGTGAAAGGAAAGCCATAATTTGTTTTTTTTTGTTTGTTTTTTTGGGTTTTTTTGCGGGGCAATGGGGGTTAAGTGACTTGCCCAGGGTCACACAGCTAGTAAGTGTCAAGTGTCTGAGGCCGGATTTGAACTCAGGTACTCCTGACTCCAGGGCTGGTGCTTTATCCACTGCACCACCTAGCTGCCCCCCATAATTTGAATTTTAAAACAGATTTGAGAGATTCACCTGGCTTCTTTTTGGGAGAATACTTATTCTGTGAAGAACAGTCTACCAGACCTCTGCCTGCCCACTGCTTCATTCCCCAGGCTGCCTTGGAGCTCTACCCACTGCAAAGATGCCTGGAAGAGGGGCCCAGGCCAAGTGAGGGCAGGACTAGGAGTCCCCAGATACCATTCTGCAGCTTCCTGTTACCCTTTGCTCATTCTCAATTTTGTCCAGGCTGATGGGACCTTTGAGGATTGTCTAGGACTTGAAATCAGGAGCTGAAGCCAAAGAAATCAACTTTGGATCAGGAGATCTCGGAGTTAATGGTTGAAGGCTAGGTTGTGTTTGAGTGCAGGATTTTATTTCCCTGCTTCATAAGTACAATGAGATCAAGGATGTGAATGGGTTATAGGTTAATTAGAAGGGAAGTAGCCAATTGGGAAAAATAATTTTTTACAGTATATCTGAATAAAGTTCTGATTTAAAGAAACAACACAAATATACATACATGCATGCATATATACACATACATATGTATGTGTGTGATTAACAAAAGTCATTCCCCAAAGGACGAGTTCTCAAAAGAAGAAATAAACTATTAACCACATGAAATATTTCTCCAAAGGACTAACGATAAGATGAAAATCATAACAACTCTGGGGTTTCACCTTACATCCAGCAAAGTGACGAAGATGACTAAATATGGGAACAATCAATTTTGAAGAGTCTTGGGAAAGAAAAAGTGCACAAAACACTGTTAATGGAGCTATAAATTGGTTCAACCATTCTGCTAGGCATTTTGAACTATTAAGAAAGATACTAAAATATCCTTTGAACCAAATATCCCAGGAAATAAATTCCATGCTCATCCAATGAGGAATAGCTAAACAAATTTTGGTACATTAACATAATGGAAAAATTGTGAATTGTAAAAAAAATAATGAATATAAAACTACAGAGACGCATGAAAAGACTTACGTGAACTGACAGAAAGTAAATCAATGAGAACTAGGAAAACACTATAACAAAGTAAAGAACAAAAAGAAACAAAAAAAAACTATGAAATAACAATGAACGTGAAAGATTTGCAGTTTTACATAGAAGCCTCTCTTTTTCAATGCTGCATATGAAAATACTCATCTTATTTGGCATTTGCTACCTAAATTCAAAAAAGATTTTTTAATTATAATGAACAACATTTGTCCCAAAGAGAACATATGAGAAGACACCACCTGCACTTCTTTGCAGAGACATGGGACACTGTGGCTATAGAACCTATATGTAATGTCAGACTTCTTGTGTTGATTCTGTCCAACCGTGCTTTTTTTTTCTTTTTTATTATAAGACATATCTCACTGACAAAGAGGAAGGGGGAGAGATATATTGGTAAATAGAGGTGATAAATAACAAAAGCTATTGATTCAACATGTTTTTTTTTTAAAGGCAAATATAACATGCTTTTCCTGAAGAGGAGGGTGAAAAGGAAGAAACTACTTATTCTCCAAACAATGATAAAATAAAGCTATAGTGTGAGAGGTCATCCAGTAAGAAACAAAGGAAGAAAAGAATAATTCTAGTTGCTGATTCCCTGCACTGGGATACTGAGGCAACTATTTGTCAACCTGTTAATAACAGTAGAGAGCTCTGTTTTCTCTGCCAGCATGTATCCAAAACTAACCCCTTTTGATGATTCATGTCAGCACAAATGAAGCTGCCAAATCTTAGGGAAACAACTTAAGTCCATGGGGAACAGAAGTTGTGTTTTTCTCATTCTTATCTATTGAAGACAAGAGGTGAAAGAGATTAATTTGGAAAGTGAAGAGCTGTCTAAAAGAAGATAGTATCTGTTAATAAAATGTCAATTTCTGGACTACAACTTAAAATACAAATTCCTGGCCAAAGATGGAGTATACCCCACAATCACTGGAAAGAATATATTTGCCAGGTGTCTTGTAAAGATAATCAATGAGGTTTAAGCTGAAGGAATGCAAAACACCTAGACCTAATCTAGATTAAAATGTGATTGGGGGGGCAGCTAGGAGTACAGTGGATAAAGCACCAGCCCTGGATTCAGGAGGACCTGAGTTCAAATGTGACCTCAGACATTTGACACTTATTTAGCTGTGTGACCCTGGACAAGTCACTTAACCCTCATTGCCCCGCCCAAAAAATGTGATAGGAAATGTTTAACAAAATAAATTTTAAAATACAATAAAATATAGATAACGTTAAACTTTGTTTTTCTAAGTCAATATAGTGTCCACAGGGATCCTTTTATATTTGAGTTTGACATCACTGGTTTAAACCAAAAGAATGGAGGAGGTAGAAGACTGCCAATGTATGTCTACTAAATTAAATACCATAGAAAGTAGTTATAATGAAGGGGAAAAAAGAGCAGCTGAAACATCTAGAAGTGCACAGGAGAAAAAAATTCAAGAAAAGTGCCAATAGTTTCATACCTAAATATATATACATAAATGCCCCAAATTTAGTGACTTAACAAGAACAAGAAGTCTTAATGCAAGATCAATTTGACCTCATAGGCATCACTAAGACAGTGGAATGAAACATGATTGTACCACGATATCAATTGATGTGTTTTCTTTTTTTAATTTCTTTTTTATTCTTAATTTTACAAACAAATATTTCCATATATAAAGTAGAACAGAAAAAAAACCCCAGGATTATATGTGAAACCACAAATCTCCATTATGTACAACTTGGAGTTTTTAGGCATATAATAAATTCAACATGTTACTTTCAAAGTTGTCCTGCTTGTCTGTTTCCTTCTGTTTTCTATGTATTTTTTAAAGTAAGCTTCTTTCTTTTCTTCTTTTTCTTTTGTCTGCAGTATAACTAGCTGCTTTCTCCCCTCCAAATCTGCTTGCAAATGAAATAATAAAAACAAAATACTTGTAATATAGGTAGTCTACCAAAACAAATATACATATATTCCATATCTAAAAACGTGTATTTCATTCTATGCCTTGAGTCTATCATCCTTCTGTCAGAAGGGTGCACCTTATTCAAAAGAAACCCCTCCTTTTTATTTATCTTGTTTAAGGACAAGTGAGTCAAATGGAAGAGAAGCCATTATTCAACTGTGAGATTTCCTACTTCTTTCCAGTGTTGGAGTGAGGAAGAAAAGAAAAGAGGGAAGAATGCTATCTTTTTTGTATGTTTGGTTTGGTTTTTGGTTTTTGTTTTGTTTTGTTTTGTTTTCCAGGCAATGAGGGTTAAGTGACTTGCTCAGGGTCACACAGCTAGTAAGTGTCAAGTGTCTGAGGTTGGATTTGAACTTGGGTCCACCTGAATCAAGGGCCAGTGCTTTATTCACTGTGCCACATAGCTGCCCCCAAGAATGCTATCTTGAGACCTTTTAAATAGTATTAAACATTTTGTAATAGAAGCAAAACTTGCACCCTTCATTTGGTGCTCTTAATCTTTCTTCTAAATTTGTGGGATGGGGGTAGAGAATTATTTGAATTATCAAAGGTGGGGTGGGGAAGGGAGGATATCCTTCCATAGGCATATGACCTTCACCAGATCTGATATATAAACTGGAAAAAAATATATTAACCTAAACTATCTTATTGGTCTTTTCTAATAGACTTCAAGCATTGACCCATTTTAAAGACAGCCTCCCTTCCCTCTCTCCCAGAAGATTGGGTTACTAAAATCTCAGTAATCTAGTTTCCAAAATAACACATATTGCAACTAGAAAAGTCCAAGGTCCCTTCTTCATCTAGGCATAATATATCCCCTCACTTTCCTCATACCTAATAGAAACCTGATAGCGGAGACAGAAACAGAAGACAGAAATAACTGTTCCAAAGAAGGATCAAGACAGGAGATCCAGGTCACCCCCTTGAAAGGAGCTCTTGTCTTTGCTTCTGCATCCCACTTGTTCCTGGAAGGGACACAGGAGACACTGCCTGGGACAAATAAGGACTTTAATATGTCTCCCTACTGATGAAAGATAGATTTCTTGACTTCCCTTTCTTTGTTTTCCCTCAGGAAGTTGGAAGTGTCTTCTTTTTTTTAATTTTCTTACTATAAAAGTATTTTATTGTTTTCCAGTTACATGTAGAGACAGTTTTCAACATTTGTTTTCATAAGATTTCTGATTTCAAATTTTTCTCCTCCCCTCCCCTGCCTCCCTCCTCCCCAAGATATCAGGTAATCTGATATAGGTTATATATGTACAATAACATTGAACATATTTCTGCATTAGTCATGTTATAAGAGAAGAATCAGAGCAAAAAGGAAAAACCTCAAAAAAGAAAAACAACAGCACCCAACACAAAAGAAATAGGATGGTTCAATCAGCATCCATATTCCACAGTTCTCTTTTTTCCTGTATTTGGAGAGCCTTCTCCATCATGAGTCCTCTGGAACTTTATTGTATTGGTGAGAAGAATCCAGTCTATCACAGTTGATCAACACATAATGTTGATGATACTCTGTACAATGTTCTTCTGGTTCTGCTCATCTCACTCATTATCAGTTCATGCGAGTCCTTCCAGGTGTCTCTGGATGAACTCCTCCTGCTCATCGTTTCTTACAGCACAATAGAATTCCATTACATTCATATGCCACAACTTGTTCAGCCATTCCCCAGTTGATGGGCAGCCCCTCAATTTTCAATTACTTTCTACCACAAAAAGAGCAGCTATAAATATTTTTCTACATGTGGGTCCTTTTCCCTTTTTTGTGATCTCTTTGGGAAAAAGACCCAAAAGTGGTATTGCTGGGTCAACGGGTATGCACAGCTTTATCGCCCTTTGGGCATAATTCCAAATTGCTCTCCAGAATGGTTGGATCAGTTCACAGCTCCACCAACAATGCATTAGTGTTCCAATTTTTCCACAGCTTCTCCAACATTTATTATTTTCCTTTTTTGTCATATTAGCCAATCTGATAGGTGTCAGTTGGTACCTCAGAGTTCTTTTAATTTGCATCTCTCTAATCAATAGTGATTTAGAGCATTTTTTCATGAGGCAACGGATAGCTTTGATTTCTTCATCAGAAAACTGCCTGTTCATATTCTTTGACCATTTCTCAATTGGGGAATGACTTGGATTCTTATAAATTTGATTTGCTTCTTGATATTTTAGAAAGAAGGTCTTTATCAGAAGTACTGGCCATAAAAATTGTTTCCCAGCTTTCTGCCTCCCTTTCAATTTTGGATGCATTTCTTCTTTTTGTATAAAATCTTTTTAATTTAATGTAATCAAAATCATCCATTTTGCATTTCATAATATTCTCTATCTCTTGTTTGGTCATAAAATGTTCTCCTTTCCAAAGATCTGAAAGGTAAACTATTATTTCCTCTCCTAACTTACCTATGGTATAACCTTTTATATCTAAATCCTGTACCCATTTTGACCTTATTTTAGTATAATGTGTAAGATGTTGTTCTATGCCTAATATCTGCCATACTATCTTTCAGTTTTCCCAGCAGTTTTGTCAAATACTGCATTCCTATCCCAGAAGTTGGAGTCTTTGGGTTTATCAAACAGTACATCACTAAAGTCATTTACTACTGTGTCTCCTATGCCTAGCCTATTCCATTGATCCTCCACTTTATTTCTTAGCCAGTACTAAATAGTTCTGATGACTGCCACTTTATAGTATAGCTTCAGATTTGGTACAGCTAACCCACCTTCCTGTGCATTTTTTTCATTATTTCCCTTGATATTCTTGACGTTTTGTTTTTCCAGATGAATTTTGTTATTATTTTTATAGCTCTATAAAATAATTTTTAGGTAGTCTGATTGGTATGGCACTAAATAAGTAAATTAATTTAGGTAGAATCATCATTTTTTTAATATTAGCTCTGCCTATCCATGAGCAATTGATATTTTTCCAATTGTTTAGATCTGATTTGATTTGTGTGAAAAGTGTTTTGTAATTGTGTTCATAGAGTTCCTGGGTTTGTCTTGGCAAGTAGACTCCCAAGTATTTTATATTGTCTACTGTTACTTTAAATGGAATTTCTCTTTCTATCTCTTGCTGATGGACTTTGTTGGTCATGTATAGAAATGCTGATGATTTGTGTGGATTTATTTTATATCCTGATACTTTGCTAAAGTTGTTAATTGTTTCAAGTAATTTTTGAGTTGATTCTCTAGGATTCTCTAAGTATACCATCATATCATCTGCAAAGAGTGATAGTTTTGTTTCCTCCTTGCCTATTCTAATTCCTTTAATTCCTTTTTCTTCTCTGATTGCTAACACTAACATTTCTAGTACAATATTTAATAATAGAGGTGATAATGGACATCCCTGTTTCCCCCCTGATCTTATTGGGAAGGCCTCTAACTTATCTCCATTACATATAATGCTTGCTGATGGTTTTAGGTAAATACTTCTTATTGTTTTAAGGAAAGCTTCACCTATTCCTAAGCTCTCTAGTGTTTTTATTAGGAATCAGTGCTGTATTTTGTCAAAATCTTTCTCTGCATCTGTTGAGATAATCATATGATTTAGGTTAGTTTTCTTATTGATGTGGTGGATTATGTTAATAGTTTTCCTAATGTTGAACCAGCCGTGCATTCCTGGTATAAATTCCACCTGCTCATAGTGTATTATCCTGGTGATCACTTGCTGTAATCTCCTTGCTAATATCTTATTTAAGATGTTTGCATGAATATTCATTAGGGAAATTGGTCTATAATTTTCTCTGTTTTTGCTCTGCCTGGTTTTGGTGTCAACACCATATTTGTGTCATAAAAGGAATTTGGTAGAACTACTTCACCTATTTTTCCAAATAATTTGTATAATATAGGAATCAATTGTTCTTTGAATGTTTGGTAGAATTCACTTGTAAACCCATCTGGTCCTGGAGATTTTTTTCTAAGGGAATTCATTAATGGATTGTTCAATTTCTTTTTCTAATATGGGCTTATTTAAGGATTTTATTTCCTCTTCAGTTAACTTGGGCAGTTTGTATTTTTGTAAATATTTGTCCATTTCATTTAGATTGTCAAATTTATTCAATACAGTTGGTCAAAATAGTTCCTAATTATTGCTTTAATTTCCACTTCATTGGTGGTAAAATCACCCCTTTCATTTTTGATACTGGTAATTTGGTAAACCAATGGTTTATCTATTTTATTATGTTTTTTCATAAAACCAGCACTTAATTTTATTAACTGTATAGTTTTCTTGCTTTCAATTTTATTAATTTCTCCTTTCATTTTCAGGATCTCTAGTTTAGTATCTAATTGGGGATTTCTAATTTGTTCTTTTTCTAGCTTTTTAAGTTGCATGCCCAATTCATTGATCTCCTCTTTCTCTTTTTTATTGATGTAAGCAGTTAGAGCTATAAAATTTCCCCTAAGCACTGCTTTGGCTGCATTCCATAGATTTTGGCATGTTGTCTCATTATTGTCATTCTCTTGGATAAAATTATTAATTGTTTCTATGATTTGTTGTTTGACCCACTCATTCTTTAGAATGAAATTATTTAGTTTCCAATTGATTTTCAGTCTACTTTTCCATGGCTCTTTCTTACATGTAATTTTTATTGCATCATGATCTGAGAAGGATGCATTTACTATTTCTGCCTTTCTACATTTGACTATGAAGCTTTTGTACCCTGATACATGGTCAACTTTTGAAAATGTGCCATGTACTGCTGAGAAAATGGTATATTCCTTTCTATCCCCATTCAATTTTGTCCAGACGTCTATCATGTCTAACTTTTCTAACATTCTATTCACCTCTTTAACTTCTTTCTTATTTATTTTATGGCTAGATTTATCTAATTCTAAGAGGGGAAGATTTAGATCCCCCACTAGTATAGTTTTACTTCTATTTCCTCTTGTAACTCATTTAACTTCTCTAAGAATTTGGGTGCTATACCACTTGGCGCATATATGTTTAGTATTGATATTATTTCATTATCTACAGTACCTTTTAGAAAGATGTAGTTTCCTTCCTTATCTCTTTTAATTAGATCTATTTTTGCCTGTGCTTTGTCTGAGATAAAGATTGCTACCCCTGCTTTTTTTTACTTTAGCTGAAGCATAATGTATTCTGCTCCAACCTTTTATCTTTACTCTGTGTGTATCTCTCTGCTTCAAATGGGTTTCTTGTAAACAGCATATAGTAGGATTCTGGTTTTTAATCCACTCTGCAATTTGCTTCTGTTTTATGGTAGAGTTCATCTCATTCACATTCATACTTATTATTACTATATATATAGTCTATTCCCCTCCATTCTATTTATTCCCTTTGTACTTTTCCCCCCATTCCTCCTCACCAATGTTTTGCTTCTTACCCCTGCCTCCCCCAAATCTGCCCTCCCTTTTATCACCCCCTTCCCTTTTCTTTACCCTTTTATCCCTTGCTTCTGCCCTACCTTCTATCAGTCCCCCCTTTTCCCCTTACCCTTTTACTTCCCTAAAGAAAAAGATGTTTCTTTATCCAAATTAACATATATGTTATTCCCTCTTTATATCAAATCTAGTGAGAATAAGGTTGAAACAATGTTCACCCCTCCCTTCTTTCCCTCTATTGTAATAGGGTTTTTGCACCTTTTCATATGATGTAATTCATCCCATTCCACCTCCTTTTCCTCTTCTCCCCATAAACTCCCTTTTTAACCCCTTAATTTTCTTTATATCATCACATCAAAGACAATTTATATTGATACCCTCTGTGTATAATCCTTCTGTCTGCCCAAATATGTATACAGTTCTCAAGAGTTATAAGTATTATTTTCCCGTGTAGGGATATGAACAGTTTAACCTTATTTAGTATCCTTTTTTCCCCTTGTTTACCTTTTTAAACTTCACTTGAGTCTTGTATGTTAAGATTGAATTTTCTATTCAGTTCTGGTCTTTTGATCAGGAAACCTTCAAAGTCCCCAATTTCATTGAATGTCCATCTTTTCCTCTAAAAGAGAATGCGCAGTTTTGCAGGGTAATAGATTCTTGGCTGCAATCCAAACTCCTTTGCCTTCTGGAATATCATATTCCAAGCCTTGCGATCCTTTAATGTTGAAGCTGCCAGGTCCAGAAGTGTCTTCTTGATAGTCTCTATGGCCAGTCTTCAACAGCTATATAATTATTTAAGACCTTTAACTGAGCTAAAACTAGGGGGCTATTTAACTCCAGCACAGCTGTTCCTCACAACTATATAGATGACTATTTACCTCTAAATGTACCTATCAATATATAATACACAGCACTTTATTGGATAATCATTTCTTATACATAACTTGGGCCTTCTTGGCTTTAACTTAAGTCCAGTTTTTCTATTTCCGTCCTCAGGAGGAGGAAGAAAAGAAGGAAGGAAGTATTTATTAAGTACCTACTATATACCAGGCACTGTGCTAGATAATTTACAAATATTATCTTATTTGATCCTCATAACAGCCCTGACATGTAGGTACTATTATTAGCCCCATTTTATAGTTGAAGAAACCGAGGCAGACAAAGCTTAAAGGAGTTGTCCAGGGTTGTACAGTTAGTAAGTATCTAATGCTGGATTTGAACTCAGGTCTTCCTGACTCCAGGCCCAGTATTCTATCCACTGTGATAGATGTTAGATATCTGAATATATTTCCTTCCACCTTGAATCTTCACATCAAATGCTGAAGAAAACTTTTCTTTCATTATTCTTTACACAATAACATGTATAGAAAAGGAGTTGAAATGGTTATTACCAGGAATTCAGTGACAGAGCTCAGGTAGAAATTGAAACTTTAATAAACAGCTTAATTCTTGACCAGCAGAAACTCTGAGTGAGATTCTCAGGCCAGAAAGAATCTCAAGTGCATAGCCAGAAGGAAATCCAAGGTTTAATGATAAGATCTTGGCAGAACACATGAGACATGTTGATACATCAAGTACAGCTCAGTGGGATAAGCAAGTTAAAGTGGATAGACTGTGCTGTTGTAAAGGCTCAGTGAGGATCTAAAAAGAAAACAGTTATTGGGTTAGAAACTAGGACAGGAGTTTGGTGCATTCAGTTTGTATCCTAGGCTTGGAAGTCCCAGATTAGTGGAGGTTAAAAGTGACAAAGTGAAACTCATTTGATATGGAACAAAAGCCACCTGGAAAATTCTTGGACTTGTCATTTAATTTCCACTTGCCTAAATGTGTTCCACCTGGGTAAATGAGATATCAGGATTTTCCATACACTTTGCTATGAGGGAATCATGGTCCTTAGTTTTTTAAACATGTAACATTGCTCTTCTAAGAAGTCTGAAGTAGCTAATAAAATATTACGTATTTGGGTGCCCAAACTTACTAACAAGTCCCTTCTCCCTTTGTAAATGTAGCTTTCTCTCCTCTGGTGAGACATATTATAATATTATCTTATTCCTCTGCTGGTAACCAAGTAATTGGTGCCAGGCATTGGCTAGTTACCGGGTAGTTCAGACCAATGCTGGCTAGTAAAATTGATGGACTTGAAGAGCTGCTGAAATTTGGGAGACAGAACCTAGGATTTCTTCATTAATTAAGTGAAAGGTGTACATTTTCTCCACACAGACCTGACTCCTATACTTAGAAAGGAACTGACAAAATATTGAGGGTTTCAGCTGACCAAAAGAACTAAGGATTGAGGTAAAATATAAAATAGACCTCATTCTAAAAAATTTAAAAGGAAAAATAAAAACAGAAAGGGGGAAGCTAGGTGGTGCAGTTGGTAGAGCATGGGCACTGGAGTCAAGACGACATGAGTCCAAATCTGGTCTCAGACACTTACTAGCTGTGTGAACCTGGACAAGTCATTTAACCCCAATTGCCTCCCCAAAAAGGGGAAAAAAGACCTCATATTCATCAAAATATTTATAACAATACTTTTTGCAGTAGCAAAGAATTGGAAACATAGTAGATCTTCATCGACTGTAGCATAGCTAAATAAATTATGATACAGGAACGAGATCAAATATTACTAAACAGAAAGAAACAATAAATATGAAGAATACAGGGAGACATGGGAAGACATAAATTGTTACAAAGTTAAGTCAACAGAACCAGGAAAAATGTGTCCACAATGAATACAACAATATATACAGAAAGAAAAATGACAAAACAAATCACAATTGAATGTTGTGTAATTTTAATGACCAAGCTTGATGGGGAAGAAAAGAAAAGAGAATGCACTTCCCTTCTCAATATAGAATACAAAACAGGCTTCTCGGACTTGTTTGATGTGTTGATCAGTTTTGCTGAACTTCCTTTTTCCCCCTCTCTTAGAAAATGCTTTTTTGTTATAAGAGATGGTTCTCTAAATCCAAGAAAATGGAGGAATATGTTAAGAAATGAAGAACAAGGGGGCAGGTAGGTGGCACAATGAATAGAGCACCGGCCCTGGAGTCAGGAGTACCCGAGTTCAAATCCGGCCTCAGACACTTAACACTTACTAGCTGTGTGACCCTGGGCAAGTCACTTAACCCCAATTGCCTCACTAAAAAAAAAAAAAAAAGAAAAAATGAAGAACTATAAAAACAATAAAATTGTTACTGCTAGATTGGTCCTGAAAACATTCCTCTTTCAAAGAATTACTCGGCCACACTATCCCATCAAAATTTAAGCAAAAGTTCTTATTATTTTACACACAGAGGTATGGCCAGGAGAAGAAGCCTAGACTTAACTCCTGAGGAGGTACAGGTTTATGGCATGTTCCTTAATCAGTCAGCACATAGAGGTATGGCTTTGTTCAACTCCTCGAACAAAGAATATGACAGTTTTATAGAGGCAAGAATGGGGCGGGGGAAGAGACTTAAGACTGAAAAGTTACAGAAGTTTGAAAGTGATGATGTTAGCTATTTGGATATATGAATAATAAAAATTCCACATTTCTCACTTGAGATTATTGTCATATAGCAAACACAACCGACTCCCAATTAAGTTCATGTTGTAAATTCAAGGTGCCCAGCTTTCTGGGTGTCTCTGACATGTCTGCTTTATTATCTGTTTGACTAACCACTACCTGGTTAGTTAACCACTTTGCTTCTCCAAGGAAAGAGTAATCACTAACTGACCCCAGAAAGCTGATCAACCGTATTTCTCCATGGTCAGAGTGTCCCGCTCAGGACCAGAGCATCCCTAACTGGACCCAGACCTACCAGGCTACTACTATAAAAATATTAATAATTTTAAGTACAAAAACTAGAATTTAACATTTAAAAACAAATTGAAAAGAACTGGGAATGTTTGGCCTAGAGAAAAGAAGAATTACAGGGATCATGATAGTTGTCTTCATATATTAGAAAGACTGTCATGAGGAAGAAGGATTGGACTGGTTCTACTTTGCCTCCAGGCACAGAACAAGGAACAATGGATGAAAGCAGATTTCAGGTGAATGTGAAGAAAAATTTCCTAACAGTATAAGCTGTCCCAAAGTGGCTGCCTCAGGACAGAGTAGGTTCCCTGCCAATGGAAGTGATCCAGAGAAGACTGAATAAACTTGTTAGGAAGAGGTCATGTGGGACGGTAGGGACAGCAATGCACTTCGATTCAGAGATATCTGGGTTCAAAGACATGAGGGAGAGTGGCGTGTCCAGAGGATGAAAACACAGGCTGGGTCAAGGTTGTCAAGGATGTTAAAAGCCAAACTGGAGTTTATATTTTATCCTAGAGAGGTGTTAGAATTTGTTGAGTCAGAGAGTGAAATGGTGAGATCTATGTTTCTGGAAAATCATTTTGGTTACTGTGGAGGATGGTTTGATTTGAGGCAGAGAAACTAATTAGAAAGAAATAACAATAGTATAGGCAAGAAGTTATAAAGGCCTGAATTAAGGCCATAATAGAATGACAAGAGAATGTTATAATAAAGGACAATAGGCATCATGGAAGTAAAAACATCAAAATATAGCAGTTGTTTGTTTGGCAATAGGTAGGTGGAGGTAAGATGAGTTAACAATAACGAAAAAGTTAGGGACTTGAGAGAGCAGAAAGACTGTAGTGCCTTTGGAAGAAATAGGGAAGTCTGGAAGAGAGATGAGTTTGAGAGGAAAAGTAATGGGTTTAGTTTTGGTCAGGTTGAGTTTTAGATGCCTCTGGGATATATCATTTGAAATGTCTAATAGGCAACCTTTGATGTAGACTAAAGCTAAATAAAGCTCAGGAAAGAGACTGGAAGTGGACATACATACACACCGGCATGCATAAATACCTATATATGTGTGTATATATAAGTGTATGTATATACCTACTACACACATTGATGCTAAATAAAGCTCAGGAAAGAGACTGGAAGTGGACATACATACACACCGGCATGCATAAATACCTATATATGTGTGTATATATAAGTGTATGTATATACCTACTACACACATTGATGCATACATACATGTATGTTCATGTGTGCAGATGAGTCGCAGGTACATGTAAATACATACAATAAATATGTGCATATATGTAACTGAGTCATCTAAACAGAGGTAATGATTAAACTCATAGGAGTTTGATAAAGAAATACAATGGCAATGGATATAGTGTTGGTCATGGAGTTCAAATCTGGCCAGATACTAGCTAGGTGACTTTCAGCAAGTCACTTAACCTCTGTCTGCCTCTGTTTCTTCAACTATAAAATGGGGTTAATAGAACCCCTCTCTCAAGGTTGTTGTGGGACTCAAATGAGATATTTGTAAAGCACTTCTCACAGTGCTGGACACATTGTAGGCACTTAATAAATATTTCCTTCCTTCCATTCTTCCTTCCTTCCCTTCTGCTTTCCTTCATGATGACATTATTGAGAAAAAATATATAAAAGGAGAAGAAAAGAGGGCCCAGATCAGAACCTTAGAAAATAACCACAGTTAAAGGATATTATGTGGATGATGAAACAGCAAAAATAAAAGTCTAAGAAAGACAATTTAGAACAGTAGGAAGAAAACTATGAGCATCATAAAAAGCCAGAGAGGAGAAGAGGTCAACAATGTCAAATGCAATAGAAAAGGCAAGAAGGATGAGAATTGGAAAAAGGCCATTAGATCTGGGAAATAGATCATTCATAACTCTGGAGAACCATTTTAGGTGAGTGATGGGGCTGAGAACCAGATTTTTAAGGATCGAGGAGTGAAGAGGAAGTGGAGGCAATGAGTGTAGATAGCTTTTAAGGAATTTGGCTAAGGAAGAGAGGAAGTTATATCCTTCAGTAGCTTAAGGGAATGGTATGGTCTATTTCAGGGCATAAACTTTTTCTACTCACAACCCCTTTTCACCTCAGAATTTTTTACACGACCCCAGGAATATAGGTATATAAAATGGGTATATATAACCTTTTACTATTGCTAAACTTTTTGTGACCCACAGTTTAAGAAGCTTTGGTCAATTGAAAAGGGGGTTTTGTTTGTTTTTTTAAGGATGGCAGAGGACATGTTTGAAGACATGTTTGAAGTCAGTTGAGAAGTAGATATGGAGAAGGTTGAAAATTAGAGAGAGAGCAGTATGATTGCTGAGACAGTCTACTGGTGACAGCTATTGCTGCTAGAAAGTAGGAGAGGATGAGATCAAGAACACAGGTAGAGGATTTGGCCTTGGTAAGAAGGGGCACTTCAATATTTTTTTTTATTCTGAATATAATTTTGTTTTCCAAAATATATGTAAAAACAAAATTTTAACATCAATTTTTTAAAAGCTTTGTGTTCCAACTTCTCTTCCCCCTTCCATTCCCACCCCCCACCCACAAGAACTCAAGCAATTCAAAATAAGTTATACATGAGTAGTCATGGAAAAATTCCCATATTAGCTAGTTGTGAGAGAAAACAGTCAAAAACCCCAAAACTTCAGATCAAGGAACTGTCAAAGAGGAAATGAAAAAAAAAATGTTTAATGTGTTTCCATCCGTTTTCAGATACTATCAGTTCTTTCTCTGCAGATGGGCTGCAATCTTCATAATTCTTTCAGAGTTATATTGGATCATTGCCTTGCTGAAAATAACCACATGCTTCCCAGCAGATCATCCCCCACTATTGTTGTTATTTTTTATACAGTACATTTCACTCTGCTTCAGTTCATGTAGTTCTTTCTAGGTTTTCCTGATAGTATCCTGTTCATCATAACCTTTATATAGTACCTTAAGCTTGACAGAGAATTTACTTCATAAAAGCCCAGCAAAGTAGGTAACATACGTTTTGCCATTATAATCAATCATCATTGGGGCAGCTAGATGGCACAGTGGATAGAGCACCGGCCCTGGAGTCAGGAGGACCTGAGTTCAAATCCGGCCTCAGACACTTAACACTTACTAGCTATGTGACCCTGGACAAGTCACTTAACCCCAATTGCCTCACCAAAAAAAAAAATAATAAATCAATCATCATAACCATTTCCCTCCATCCCACTCCCTTCCCATGACATTTACTCTATCTTCTTTTTACCTATTCCTCCTCGGAGGTGTTTTACTTCTGACTATCCTCTTCCTTGCTCTGCACTCCCTTTTTTCACCCTTCCTTCCTTCCTTGTCCTCTTCCCCTTCTATTTTCCTGCGGGGTTAAACAGATTGCTCCTCCCAATTGGGTATGAAAGCTATTCCCTCCATGAGCCTACTCCAATGAGATCAGGGTCCCTGAGATAATTCTGTGTTCTAAATTTTTCTTCCTCCCTCCTTCCTCAACCCTCCTTATGAGATCAAGCAATTCAATATGTCATACTGGTGCAGTAATGTAGAATATCTTCATCTTCCTTGAAAGCGTTTTGCTTTTTACTGCTCTCTCCCACAATCTGCCCTTTCCTCCTTCCCTTCTCTCCCCCCCCCCTTTCTCCCTCCCCTACCCAGGGCAAAAATATATTACTATACCTAGTTGAGTATTTATGGTAGTCCTTCTTTGAGCCAATTCTGATGATATTAAGGTTCACTCACTCCCCAATTCCTTCCCCCTCTTCTACTCTCCTCCATAAGCTTTCTTCTTGTTTCCTTCATGTGAACTACCTCTCCCCTTCTCCCTCCCCCAGTTTATTCCTCTTACACCTCAACCCTATTTTAATGATATCATTATGGATTAGTTAGGTGGCACAGTGGACAAAGCACCAGCCCTGGACCCAGGAGGCCCCAAGCCCAAATCCAGCCCCAGACATAAGACACCCTACCCTGTTTGCCCTACAAATAACAAAACATAAATGCTTTACAGATATCCCTTCATATTCAGCTCAGTCCTGTCTTCTGTGAATTTCTTGTGAAGACTTTTTGTTTTGTTTTGTTTTGCTTTTTGGTGAGGCAATTGGGGTTAAGTAACTTGCCTAGGATCACACAGCTAGTAATTGTCAAGTGTCTGAGGTCACATTTGAACTCAGGTTCTCCTGAGTCCAGGCCCTATGCTCTATCCACTGTGACACCCAGCTGCCCCTGAATTTCTTACTGAGATAGTTCTTATGATTTCAAAGTATTATCTTCCCATGTAGGAATGTAAACAGTTTGATATTTTAATATCCCTTATTAAGTCTTTTTCCTGTTTACTTTTTTATGCTTCTCCAGGATCTTGTATTTGAAAGTCCCTTTTCATCACAAATGCTTGAAAGACCTCCTTCTCATTGAAATCTCATTTTTGCCTCTGAAAGATTATACTCAGTTTTGCTTGGTATGTGATTTTTGGCTGAAGTCCCAGTTCCTTTGCCCTCTGGAATATCATATTCCAAGCCCTTCGGTCCTTTAATGTAGAAACTGGTAGATCTTGCTTTATCCTTATTGGAGCTCCACAGTATTTGAATTCCTTTTTCTGTAGCTGCTTGCAATATTTTCTCCTTCACCTGGGAGTTCTGGAATTTGGCTATAATATTCCTGGGGGTTTTCCTTTTGAGATCTCTTTCAGGAGGTGATTGCTAGATTCTTTCAATTTCTATTTTAGGTTCTGCTTCTAGAATATCAGAGCAATTTCCCTAACAATCTCTTGGAGAATGGTGTCTAAGCTTTTGTTTTGGTCATGGTTTTCAGGTAGTCCAATGATTTTCAAATTATCTCTCCTAGATTTATTTTCTAGGTCAGCTGTTTTTCCAAGGAGATATTTCACATTGCCCTGTATTTTTTTCATTCAACTGGATTTGCTTTACTGTGTCTTGGTTTCTCATAAGGTCACTAGCTTCCATTTGTTCAATCCTAATTCTTAGGCAGTTATTTTCATCAAACAGTTTTTTAATCTCTTTTTCCATTTGGCTTTTCAAACTGTTGACTTTTTTCTCATGACTCTCCTGCATTGCTCTCATTTCCCTTTCTGTTCTTTCTTCCTTTTCTCTACATCTTCTTTCTATTTCTCCTACTTTCTCTTCAAAGTCCCTTTTGAGAGCTTCCATGGCCTGAGACCAGTTCATTTTTTTCCTGGAAGCTTTGGATGTTGGAGCTTTGACCCTGTTATTATCTTCTTCTTCTGAGGTTGTATTGTGGTCTACCTTACCCCCAGAAATGTTTTCAATGGTCTTCTACTTTCTCTGCCTACTCATCCTGGCTTACTATTTCTTGACTTTTAACTTCTTAAAGTGTGGCGTTGCTTCCAGGACACACCGTTCAAGCTACAGCATGGCCTGGGAGATGATTAGGCTTCTTCTCAACCTGCCTGGCCTCGCTTTCATTTGATTTTAAACTCTTCAGTGGGGGGGTGGGGGGGTGGGGCTGCTTCTTGGCTCCACTCCTCTTCTCAGCTTCAGAGGGTCCCAGGTGTTTTAGGTTGAGGCGGGGTAGGCTTTAATCTCATGTGGCCTGTTCTCAGGTCCGGAGATAACCTCAGGCCTACTTTACTAAGCAATCAACCAGCAAAGCTTTATGTGGTGTGGTTCTCAGTTTCTGATGAGACTGCTCCCCTCCTCACCTCCCCCACCTGGGTCTCCTGTCACTCAGGATTTCTTCCTGGTTCCCCGCTGGGGTGGGACAGTCAAATCCTTCCCCCCAGTCCACTGGTACCCCTGCACTTACACCCCCCACCCCCACCCCCACCAGCCATTCAGTCCAACTGCTCGCTCAGTTCCAGAAGATGCTGGTGCTGCAGCCAATTCAGAGGCACTGGGGCAAATTTCTCTGGCGGGTGTCTGGTGTGTCGGCCTGACTGCGGGATTAGGCTTTATTCGTGGCCCAGCATGGCCCCCTGAAATCTATCTATAGCTGGAGAAAACTCTCAGCCCGTATTTTTGTGTATTTTCCTGCCCCAAGGGTTCTTTTATTGCTATTTTTGGGGTTATTGTACCAGGAGCCCTGTGGGTTTAATGTCTTTCCTCTGCCATCTTGCCTCCGTTCCTGGGGCACTTCAATATAAGAAGAGTAGAGGAAAAGAATAAAGAGTAGGGAGTTACATTGAAAGGCTCTAAAATGATGAGAAGGGAAGAGTTCACAACAGATGATCTCAGTGTTGGGTAAGGTGCTTAGCTGAGACAGTGGGGAAATAAGCATTTATCAAGCCTCCATTATATACAAAGTACTGTGCTAAGGGAGAGGCCATTGGATTTGGCAAGTAAGTCATCAGTGGCCTTCCACAGGATGCTAGAAAATACAACATACCCAGTATATTTTAACTCTGTCCCCTACCTAGTAGAATGTAATTTTCTTGAGAATAAGGACTGCTTTTCTTTTTTTTTCTTTTGACTCTTATTAATAACTAGCACAATGCCTCACACCTAGTAGGTCCTAAAAATGCACATATCCATTAGAATGTGAGTTTTTTGAGAACAGGGATTGTCTTACTTTTCTATTTGTATCCCCAGTACTTAGCATAGTGCTTTGCATGTAGTAAAAGCTTATTAAGTATTTCATTTATTCACTCATCCATTGCTGATATAAAAGAATGCCTATGTCATTTGGGGACTACAAATCTTTATTTGAAAAATCCCAACCTGTTTCAATTTGTTTGAAATAGGTAAGGCAATTTCTATGGTAGAATGACAATGCTTTGCTAGTAGCACTTTGTTGAAATACATGAATAATTAAAGCACCACAATGAAAGGAATACATGTGTACATCCTTTGGGGATGTATACTATCAGAATATGTCATAGTACAAGGATTAAAGAAGAAAATAAAAATGAGTTCAACTTTTGCACAGTGAATACATAATAAATATTGCATGGTGTCACCTGGGGAAATCACCTAAGTATTATAAACACCCACCAAATATTGATAGAAAATTATTGGAAAGAGGAAAGGGGTCCTGACTGAAGAGAACAGTAACAGTGCCAGGAGAAAAGGGTGAAGTATTTGGCTATCTTCATGAGCGTAGCTCTCAGTTCTCAGCACTGAACACCAGTGACAATCCAAATCCAACTCTTCCCACCATTTTAACTCTTGTCGTAGGGCCATAGAATTAAAGCTGGAAGCAACCTCAAGTGACATATCTACTCCAATATGTTCATTTTATAGATGAGGAAACTGAGATCCAGAAAAGATATAACATGTAAAATGGAAGACGGATTCGAATTCTATTTTTAAGGCTTGATCAAGCCAGATTTAATATTCCCCTTCATTATAGGTTTTACTCAGGTCAATTGACTCACAATTCTATTCTTGTGATTCAGGTAATCTCAGGTCACTTGTCTTGAAATTCTGTATTGGAACTTGTATTATAATTTTTGTATTGTAACTCCACTGTTGCAACTTCACTCACCACCCACATTCCCTAAGAAACTTGTCTAAAGGTTAAGCTTTTGTTTAGTAACTGCCTCCATCTTTGTCCCATCAACTACTTTCTATAGGTACTAGGTTAACCTAAAGGTCAAATCTCAACAGTTTAAACTATTGTAGCAAATCCTTTCACCTGAAGGTTATTCCCATTGCCTGACAACCTTTGTCAAATCACATGTCTTGGCGGTGGCTAAAAGGGATTTAGAAGGTGAGGTCCAAATGATGTAATCTCAATTCTGACTGTTATTGGGAGCCAGCCAGAAGAAGACACAACCTATGTTGCTCAAGATTTTGCTCTGTCATCTTGCTAATTGTCATTAAAAAAAAATCCTGTCAGCCCTCACCCGGGGTCTATGTTCATTGAGAGACCATTGATCCAATTTATTGGTTACTACTAGCCTAATAAGTAGAGCTTGCTCAGAACCTTGTCTCTCAGTTTACCTTACTTTTTAAACACAATACTTTGGTCACACAAGCAATAAGTGGCTGAGATGGGATTAAACCTATGTCTTCTTAATATAACTCCAGTGTTCTTCCCACTGTTCTACAAGCCTTTTTTCTCTTTTCTTCCTTTGAAAAGCAAGTGACAGGAAGAACCCCAGGAGCTAGACATGTACCCTGGAAGGGAAGAAGGCCCTGATAAGAGCAGAATGGGTTTTCTGGAAAAGCAACAAGCTTTCTGTATATTTGCAGTCATCCATGGCTACTCTGACAATCTTTCATTGAGTCACAGAATTTCAAGCTAGGAGGAACCCTGGTGATCATCTAGTCCACCACCACCACCCCCCACCCCCCACCCTCCACACACACACACACACACACACACACACACCACCGCCCCAATTTTACAAAAAAGGGAACTGAAGCCCTGAGAAAGGAAAGGACTTTTCGTAGGTCATATAATAAGTTGCAGGGTTAAGAGTCATACTTGAGACTTCTGATGTCAAGTACAGTTCCCTTGCAATTATAGCAAGCTTTCTCTATTAGGGGAGAGAAGGCTAATTATTCTAGGAAAGCTTTCTTTGAGTATGTATGTTCCATGGTAGTGTTTCCAAAGGTGGGCATCCCCAGCAGAAGTGACAGAGTGAGGACTATCAGTGAATTCCGATTTACCTGCAGAAAAAAGTGATGATCCCCAAAAGGAGGTTGAGAGAGTAGAGTTAATGAGGTGGGTGGGTATCCTGAAGAGGATAATTCATGGTCCATAGACTTATGCTAAAATGTGGCAGTGATATCTTTGGATTGGGGTGTGTTTTAAGGAAAAGGGCATAAGGACATCATTTTCCTTTTCCTTCTTCTCTCTGTGATCCAACAGGTATGGCTTGTCATAGTGAAGTTTTCTTGATATACTATAAATGTCCATGAAGGAATAAAAGGGTCAGTGCAGGGACAGGGCATAGCTCAGGGGAGCTGGGGTGGATGAAAAGGAGAGAAAACTATATTACTCAACTTTTATTTTGCTTCTTTTTTCTCTGACAAAGAAAATGGGAAGGATAGAATAAAAGTAGTTAAGAGAGAACAGAAACTCAAGATTAGTGAGCAGAGTAAGAAAGTACCTAACTGCTTTCAATGAGTTCAAGTTGCCCCATTTGGATGAACTACAGTCCAACCTACTAAAAAAAAAAAAAATCGATGTGGTGTCTGAGAAAGAGTATTTGACAAATTTTGTCAGCACTCAAGAAGGACAAATGTCTTCTGTCTCCAAAAAACTGGAAGAGGGAGGTGCCTGTAAACCATTGAACAGTAGGGTTAATTTATATTTCTGAAAAAAATCTACAATGCATTATTAAACAGTAAAAAGATTGGTTAAGCTTTTGTAGGGAAATGCAGTGATCACAAAGACCCAGCATGGCTTCATCAAGCACAGGTCGCGCCAAACTAACTTCACTTCCTTTTTTGACTGGATAATTAGATTCTTAGGACAGGGAAATGCTGTATATATGGTTTGCTTAGATATCGGTAAAATATTTAGCAAAATTCTTTATATTACCCTCGAAGAAAAGGTTGAGAAATGTGGGCTAAACAAGAGTATACTTAGTGGATTTGAAGCCACTAAATCTCCACATCTAAAAAGTAATCCATGTCAGCTTGGAAAGAATTCTCTGGTGGGCTGCCTGGATCTCCCCTTCAGTCTGTTGTTCAACATTTTTATCAATAATTTCTATGAAGGCATGAAATTTATGTTTGTTATGTTTGAAGATGACACGAACCTTTGAGGCATGGCCAATACAGTGGATGACAGAATAATAATCTAAAAGAGACTACCATAACCTAGAACAGTGATTGAAAAAAGATTAAATTCAATAATGAAATCGTTAAAGTTTTTTCCTTGAGTTCAAAAATGCACTTCACAGAATGGAATAAATTGTAGATAATCCTTGAGAAATAGAGATGTGTATTAATGGACTGAAATTTCAATATGAGTCAACAGTGTTACATAGTTCCCAAGGAAAAAAAAAGTCATGGTGCCTAGAACAAGCCCCAGATAGCAAGACTAGGAGCAAGGAATAAAAGTTTCATTAAGGCAGATTTAGACTTAGTGTAACAGAAAATTTCCTAACTAGCTCTATCCAAAACCATGGGCTGTTTTTAGAGGTGATGAGCTCCCCTCACTAGATGTTTTCAAGTAGAGGCCAAATGACAATTTATGTTGTAGAAAAGATACTTGACGAGGGATGAGATGAACTAGATTGCTTCAAAGTGCCTGTCTCACTCTGAGATGTGGTGATCTTGTTTGGTACTTTGCAATAAGTTCTGGCTCTAAAGTTAAAGGACCTAAATTCAAACCCTGCCCCTGCTTTACTATTCATGTGACCTTGGACAAAATTACTATTCTCCGTGGGTTTCAGTTGCCTAATCCTTAATCAAGATCCTTAATCTACAGGAGTGCTTTGCCATTTCCTTCTCTTGCTCATTATACAGATGAGAAAACTGAGGCAAACAGTGTTCAATGATTTGACCAGCGTCACACAGCTAGTGTCTGAGGCCAGATTTGAATTCAGGAAGAAGTCTTCTTGACTCCAGGCTGGACAGGCACTCTATCCATAGCCTAACTAGCTGCCCGGAAAATATAATATAAGGGACCACTTTGTGAAGGGCTTTAAATGTCAAGTAGAGTTTTCTATATTTAATTCTGGAAGTAAAAGGTAGCAAGTGGAATGTAAGGTGTGTGAAAGTCTGAGCTACGATTCAGGAAAAAAAATTTGAAATCTACAAAATAAAGGCGTTGAACTCAATAACCTCTAAGATTCTCTCCAGCTCTATATTTATGATTCTATAATTTCTAAGGTCTGTTCTGCCTCTAAATCCTGTAATTTTATGACCTTCAAAGAAAGGTCTTGTCGTTCCCAGAGCACTTGGGAAAGCAAAGAAGTTAGTCAAGGTAAGCTTCCCCAGGTTCGGTCGGGCCTTTGCCACAAGAAGGTAAGAATCCATCTAGGACCCCGCCCCACTCTCGCTAGGCCCCGCCCCTAACCACTACCGCTCCCACAGGTCCCTCCTCCGCCCCACAGATTCCACGCTCCCTCCGCTCCCAACCCCTCCCAGGGCTCCGTTCTGCCTAGATATGAACCACAGAGATGGAGGCCTCCGGATTCCCTAGAAGAGCCCAGTCAGTGTAGCTTGTGTCCCCGCCCCCTCTCCTCTCTTCCCAGTCCTGCCCCGTCTTTTCCGAAGGCTTCCTGACTCCCTTTGTACGGAGCTCCATTGGCTGTGAGCACGTGGGCGGGGCGTGAGTCTCTGGGCCCACCCCCTCTCCTGCTCCTCAACCCCGCCTCTCCCCGCCTCTGGATGGTCAATTACTGATGGTGTGACTGGGTGTGAATAAACGGTGGGAGCCCTGGTGCTGCATCCGGGACATAGGCTCTCTGCTCCAACCCACAGCTAGGCACTCTGTCAGTCGGCCTGGCCCGTAGGTAAGTGTCTGTCGGGCCTTGGGGCAGGGGGTCGTCCGCGGCCATTCACCACTGGTGGGTGAGTCAGACCCCAGTGAATGTCCCTAGATCGGTCAGTCGTGGTCAGGGAGTGAGTCACTTAAGTAGGCCGTCATTTATCAGCAGTCAGTCGGTGTGTTAGATCATTAGGTTCTCAGTAAGTAAATCACTCCGTGGGTCAATCAATTCCCTCAACTGGTCAGTCGGATGATGGTTTGGTCAGTCTGACCCTACTAAGATGGCCCCTTTTCAACCTGGTCAATTGGATGGAGTATTGGTCAGTCAGACCGTTGTTATTTCACCAATTAATCATCCCTTGTCAGGCAGCCTGCTATTCATTCTTACTACAGTCAGGAATTCTTTCTTTGTGAGTTAGACCCCTCTCCCCACAACCAGTCAGTGTCAGTAGGTGAGTTAGTCAAACTCCAGTTAGTCAGCCTGTTGTTGAGACCATGCATCAAGTCAACCCTGGTCAATTCATTAGTGGGGTCAGGTCTATGGGTTAATCAGTGAACAGTCATTTCTTCAGTCAGGAAGGAATTCTTATTGGGTCAATTAGTCTTCCCCTCCCCTCCTCAAACCAGTTGGTCAGCAATCAATAGATGAGTAGGTCAATCAAAACTAAGTGAGTTAGCCAGTCATTGAATCCATCAGTCAGTCATCCCTGGTCAGTTCATGAGTGGGTCTGTCACTAGGTTCATCCATCACCTGTCAGGCAGACCTATTTTGTTTTAAAAGGCTATTTCTACAGGAAAAAATCACAGGGCTTGGATTCCAGAGACCTAAATATCAATACCAGCTCTGCCTATCATTCTTTGTAATCCTGAACAAGTCACTTCACATCTCATTGGCCAGTCAGTGGGTGTCCATTAGTCAGCACTGGTCACACAGCACTCAGTGGATTGGTCCATTGGCCTTCAGTCAGTCCACTAATCTTTCAACAGTCACTTGGTGGGTCAGTCAGCCTTTAGTGGGTAAGTCAGCCCTCAGTGCCCAGTCACTCGGTCAGTTACAGTTGCTCATTTAGTTACCCCTCAGTCTGTTGGCTGGTCAGTCTTTCAGCTATCCAGTTGGCTGGTCAATTGGTCACTGAATCAAACAGCATCACTCCACCAGCAAGCATCTCCTGAATTCCTGTCCTTTCTGGAATGGAGACATGATTCCCCCTTGTATCTACTGTTCTTGCTACTGTGTCTATGTATAAATTTGGGTCTGGTACAAATTTACCTATCCAGCCTAAAGAAGAAGGCAGTAAAGGTTAAGCTAGCACACCTACACTGTCAGAAGACCTTTTTTTTTTTTTTTTTTTTTGGTGAGGCAATTGGGGTTAAGTGACTTGCCCAGGGTCACACAGCTAGTAAGTGTGTAGAGTGTCTGAGGCCGGATTTGAACTCAGGTCCTCCTGAATCCAGGGCCAGTGCTCTATCCACTGCACCACCTAGCTGCCCCGGGAAGGCCTAACTTTTAAAAAAGAAAGGAGATGGTTGATAAGGAGGTTCACTGACCCACTAGGATTTCCTAACAAAAGGCTGACTGGCCTTTGATCAGCTGATTGACTCCATTAACCAAACTGACCAAAAAAAATTTCTATATTGGCCTTGTCCAAAAGGGCAGTTAAGTGGCACAGTGAATAGAGGGCTGGACCTGGAAGTCAGGAAAACTCATCCTCCTGAGTTCAAATCTGACCTCAAACACTTACTGTGTGACCCTAGGCAAGTCACTGAACCCCGTTTGCCTCAGTTTCCTCATCTGTAAAATGAATTGAAGGAAATGGCAAACCACTCCAGTATCATGGGGTCATGAAGAATCAGACACAACTGAAACAACTGAATGATAAAATATACACACACATATATGCATATATAACATAACATACATGTGTATATCAGTTTCCACTCTGAGTCTCTACCATGTTGGATCTTTAGTCCCCTGGAATTGTGGTGAGTCATACTGATCAGAGTTCCTAAATCTTGCTGGAATTGTAGTTGCTTAGACTTCCTAAAGTTGTCTTTACAGTATTATTATCATTGTTATAAATTGTTCTACTGGCTCTATTCATTGTATCAATTCATACAAGTCTTCCCAGGTTTTTTTAGAAACCATCCCCTTCATCATTTCCTACATCAAAATATTCTCTCACCTATATATGCACCATACCTTGTTCAGCCATTCCCCAGTTGATGCCCACCCCCACTCAGATTCCAATTCTGTGTTTCCACAAAAAGAGATATAAATATATTTGCATATCCTTAGTTAAAATTTGTTTTGCTTAGGATTAATCCCTCCCTCAATCTGAACTTCTCTTTCTCTCCTATTTCTGAGTTGAGTGAAATGCATTTATGTACCCAACTACATGTATGAATGACCAATTATGAATGACCAGCACTTCTAATGGTGTTGGGACTGTTTCTTCAACAAATAACAATTAGAAATTAAGTAAAGTTTCTATATGAGTCATTTTAAAAAATGTTTCTCTAAGTGTATGTATTCTTCTCTCCTTTGACTAGTTCCGATGAACATGAGATTCAACTATCAGCAGCTCCTGCACTACCTCTCTGTATAGATTTCTAGTCATTCATCCCAATTATGAGATAATTTTCCCTAACCTTTTCCCTTCCAATCTATTGTGCTTCTCTCCCTCTCTCTTTCTGTTCTTCTTTTCAGATCAAGACATAATAGAACCACTCCCAAATCTTCTAATTGGACTCCTTCTATGACCCTTCATGATGATAGGGTTCAGAGGAAACATGTATATCATCTCCCTATATTAGAATATAAGCAGAGTATGAAATATGCAGTGTTCAGTTTTAGTGTTCAGTGTGTTTCATAATATCACATGGTACTAACCTGATTTCTTAACCAGAGTACTTCATTCAAGGGCTATACTGAATGATAGTTTACTCCACCTATTTTTCTGACCACATTTGAATTTTACAAACCAACAGAAACCTGATGGCTCAAAATTTATCTCTATGCAGATGATTCTAAGTTATATAGATATATATGTATGTACCTATGAATATATTACATACACATATACATATATATTTGTATATAATACACACATACATGCATATATACACATACACATATATTCATATATACATACACATGTATATATGTGTGTGTGTATCTCTTATTCTTTCTCCTGAGCTCCAGTCCCACATCACCAAATGCCTTTTGGACATAGTTCTATAGGCATCTTTAACTCAATATGCCCAAAACAAAGGTTATTATTTTTCCAAACTTCCCCTTTCTTGTTGAGGGCATTGGATGATCAATCCAATTAAAATCCAGGTTTAAACACAGATTTAAAACATTTGTATCATCCTCTACTTCTCACGCTCACTCCACACATCCAATCAGTTGCCAAAATCTCTTCTACTTTCATAACATCTCTTAAATACATCCTCTTCTCTCCACTCATGGTCACCCCCAAGTTCAGGCCTCATCCCCTCTCAGTAGCCTCAATATGATTTCCTTGCTTCAAGTCTCTCTCCCCACTCCAATTTGAACTCCATACAACTACCAAAGTGGCTTCCCTAAAGTACAAATCTGACCATGCCACTCACATGCCCCCATCCCTCCCTGGCCCAAACTCAGTGAACTCCCCTTCTATTTTGGACATCTTAATTTTGAGATGCCTACAAGATTTCCAGTTTAAATTATCCAAAAGACAGATGGTGATGTGAGACTAGAGGGCAGAAGAAAGATTAGAGCTGGATACAGAGACATAAAAATCAATTGTATAGAGATGATCATTGAACCCATGGAAGCTGATCATCAAGGGAGAGATAAAAAGAGAGAAGGTCCAGGATGGAGCTTTGAAGGACACCAAAGGTTAGTAGCTGTGACCTAGATGAAGATCTAGCAAAGGAAACTGAGGAGCAGTGACAGATAAGAGGAGAACCAGGAAAGAGCAGTGTCATGAAAATGTAGAGAGGAGAAAATATCCAAAAGAACAGAGTGACTGACAGTGTCCGAAGTTGTAGAGAGGTCAAAAAGGATAAGGATTGAGAAAAGGCAATTCTATTAGGCAATTAAGAGATCATTGGCAATTTCAGAGAGAGTGGTTTCAATTGAAAAATGAGGTCAGAAAAAAAAAAAAGAAAAATGAGGTCAGAAGGGTTTAGAATAGAATGAGAGAAGAGGAAGTGGAAGCATTGAGTGTAAACAGCTTTCTCAAAAAGTTGAACTGAGAAAAGGACAGATATAGAACAATAGGTAGTGGAGATGATAGGATTAAATGAAGGGTTTTGTTCCGCTTTTTAAGGATGAAAGGGACATAGGAAGGAGGCAGGATATAGGGGGAGACTGAAGCTAAGGACAATAGGGATGATAGAGGGAATAATCTGCTGGAGAAGATAGGATGGAATGGAATTAAGGGTGCATGTAGAGGTGGTTACCATGACAAGGAAAAGGACCACCTCTTCAAGTGAA